>NC_134278.1:129036526-129659276 GCF_949628215.1 Phalacrocorax aristotelis
ACAACCACAGCTTTATAACCGGTATTTATAGAGCGGAGGGTGCTTCTAGGAGGTCAGAGAAAGGTAACTATGAAGAGTAAGCCTCACGCCAGCAGGCTTAACTACACCGTGCCACGGTATGAACCTTCAGTTCAAATTTTTAGGAGCTCACAAATCAAAAAAGGCTGAAAAACCACATATTGTCTCCTAGGTGGCCGAGATGAAGAGGACTTCAGGGCAAGGAATCTATAAAGCCAGAAATAGGAAGAATTCCAGGAAAGCTGAGATGAGAAAAGAACGATTTTATAGTCTGATGATAAGTTACTGCAAATCAAGGGGAAAAGCTCTCCACAGATGGTGTTCAGTAAGTGCAGAGGACTGAACCAGGCTGCAGGATAGGCAGGGGGAGTGATAAAAAGGGACACTTTAAAGCTCTGTTATTATAGGATGGTTAATAATTTCCTAGCACTGTAGTTAGTATATAACGGCAGCAGCCTCCCCCATTCAGTAACGTCAGCGTGGTTGTCAGGGAGGCATGTGTGCCACGGAAAATGCCGGGGTTAGAAGCCAAATATCCCAAACGTGTTTGCATCATCCGCAGCCGAAGGTGGCCTCGCAAGGCCAGCCTGCGGCACCAGCTGCCTGGGGGTCACCTTCCTGCACCCCGTCCCCTCCACCAGCCTCCGCCGCTTCCCCAGCTGCCGTGTCCATACCTGCGGCTGGGAGGACTCCCTCTTTTTCTCCGAAGGCTCAGCAAGTTATAAAGATTAACCTCACGCCGTGCAGAGAACGTTTAAGGACAAAATGCTTGGCCATCCCTCCTCAATCAGCCTGCAGAAATGCACTCTCGTGGCTCACACCCGTTCGTGTGTCTCTGGTGTATGCATCTGGGGGACACTGGGGTTAACTGCCCCAGCCAGGCAGCAGGGGAAGCTTCTGCAGAGGGGGACGCAGCCTGGGCGAGAAGCCAAAACCAAAAAGGCAACAAACAGACCCTCCGTTGTCTTTTTTTGCAGGACTTTTGTGCACTTCCATGAAAAGCACACCACCCCTCAGTGTCCTCACTCGCCACATCGGCTCAGCTCCTTGGCGTCGGTACACCTGATTCTCACGTTTACAAAGTCGAGGAAGATCAAGCCCTGTGCGATCGGTGTGTGCTGAAAGCTCCACAGGCAGCCAAGAGAATTAACAGGCTATTTTCATCGGAAATTTTCTCTATACCGTCACCTATAATTAGAAAATATAATTACAGGGCTAATTTTTCCCACCTTCCCCTTTACATGATGCTTTCCCTGACTTTTCCGAGATGGCCACCCCAGGGAAGAGCGTGCCCTGTGGAAGCCGGGCTCCGCACCTTTTGGTCCGCGTTTGTGGCACCACGTGCTGGGAAGCGGAGACAGGGCCTGCGGTTTCCTTTATAACAGCAGGCTTTGCTTCCTGAGCTGCCTCGCTCTAAATCTGAAGTTACACTGCCCGATTCCCTGATGGGGAGCCCCATTTTTTGCATATTCCAAGACCAATTTGAGTGCAAATTGCCCTTAATATAATTGCATTTTGTAACCAAAATCAATGAGATAATGTGGTTTGCAACAAAGGGCCGCTGTTTATATTTCACTACGGATTCAGTTCCCATCAGCTTTCCAGGTATAAGAAGGCCAAGTCTGTACCCAGACTATAAAAACTGTATTATGTAAATAAGTATATACTGCGTATACTGCAAGTATACAGACTTATACAAGACTATAAGGAAGGTAGCTAGGATAATTAGTGACTTCACATATCGCTAAGAGAAAGCCACAGCATGAATACAACAAATAAAGTGTCTCTTGTAACATATAATGCAGTCATTGTATGTTGGGCCTGCGTGGCTGCACAGTGCGACGTCAGTTTTAATTGCTCTCATTTACTCAAGCACCTGTAGGAAAAGCATCTTGTTCCTGTAAAGCTAAAGGTCTTTCTCCGAGATGCAGAGCCGGCTGTCTATGGTTTCCTCGGCTTCCTGAATTAGCAGACGTTCTGTTCTTCCTTTAATAAAACACTCTGGATAACGATTGCGGTTTGCTTTGAATATTCATCTGAGAGGCTATAAAACTCTGTTTAAAGAAGCAAACCGATAATTAAATCTTCCCCGAAACAAACCTGTTTTTCAAACAGGCTCAGAGGCAAAACTGTCTCTGCGTTTCAAACTCACCTCTCGCGTCTCAATAAGCATTTGTAAGTTAAAGCCAGATCAAACCAAATCTCTGGAAGGATATAATGCTTTTTCTAGTTGAACATTAGGAAGAAGATTATAAAGTGAAGTTGTACCTTGCCAGGAATTTGTCTTCGATGGAAATTATTCCATTATTTCATTAAAAGCCCTTTTTTGCTATAAAAGTAAGACTTCCCATGTTGTCATTCTGAAAAAAAAAGAACTATCCTTATCTTCTCATCTGTAGTCTGTGGCTTGTAATGCACAGGAGGTCAGACTAAACCTTCCAGTTATCCTTTTGAGCTCCAGAGTCTATTAACTTTTACTCCGTTTCCCATACTGTATTTCTGTTTTAAGGGGAGAGTGATCCTTAGACCACAAAACAATTGTAAAATTTCCCAGCAAGCTAGGGGAAAAAGTCTCTTCCAATGCCTTAAAGGCAAGTATCGATGGATTTAGGATGGAATTTGTTATGCCTGTCTTCTGGCATTCAAAATTTAGGCATCTGGGATAAACCACTCTCCTAGGCACCTTGTGTTGCCGGTAGAGAGCGAGTAGCACAGCCGCCGGCGGGGAGATTCCCCCATTCCAAGCAAGGCCCCCCAGAGAGGTGGGCTGAATCGTTTTCGGGAAGCGCTGGCTGTAAGGAGCCAAAATGACTCCGTTCAGCAACCCCTGACTTTTGAAAAAGGAACGTCAGATTAGACACGTTTGGTTTCTTAGGGCGTGGGTAGCTGCTTCTGGTTGTGCACAGCTTCTCATCGAGGTATCTAAGGAACTGTTGGAAGAAATCGAAGGGGACTAATACATCTGGGTTTCTCATAAAGGGGTTCTTTTGGACAGTACTGGCAATGCTGGTGACAAGTTTCAGGGTAGGCACGGCACATAAACGTACAGACGGTGCAAGTAAGGGCAAGCCATAGCACATACACGGCATAGAGCTGTGACATTGCAGGAAATTATATCCAAACCCTGGATTAATCTAAAAATAAAGAAATAAAACGGTCTATCAATAAAAAAAAATGCTACACGGAAATCCCTTAGATCTGTCCTTTTTTTTTTTCTGCAGAGATGACGATATATTTTTTACTCCAGAGGACACCAAAGCTTGAACAGACTTGCAAAAATTCTGATATCTAATAATGTCTGGAAAGTTGCAGCATCTACCTTTTTAGACATTAGCACCGAAACACTGTCCCTCTTTCTTTGGGGCTTTAGTTACCGTTCTGTTCAATAAACTGTTGAGGAATTGGCTCGCGGTTCTGTTCCAGAACCGAAGAGGCCAGATTGCCATTCCTGTGCACCTTATGTAGTCACTTAAATCAAAGGGAATTTGCACAGAACTGGCTTTCACAGGCTTTGAAAAGCTCAGCTGAGTTTTTAAAAAGGCTATTTTTTCATATGAATTTACACTGTTCCAAAGACAAAGGAATGAAGACTTCTGGTCTTTACATAGGAAAAAAAAGGCGGTAAAAGAGACTTTCTCGCTGAATGAGAGTTAAATGAACAAACAATCTTTAATTCACAGTAAAAAAACAACCAACAACAAAAAAATTCTCTGTGGAAGAACATGAGAGATCTACAGCTCTGGCAAGGTTGTCCAAAACCAAAATCCAAGGCATGACCAAAGCTTCGTTCTCCACTTGTGTGAAACTCTTCAGTGGAAGCACCTGTTTCACAGGAACATCCCCACAGCTACGGCTGTTCCAACTCCTTATATTTCTGACCCGTTTCACATTCTGTTTGCAGTAATCTGAATTAGCAGAGGCGGGATAAGACAGAACCGAGCCATCAAACCTCCGTAGGTTTACCTAAACACAAGATTGCACGTAATGAAGCCAGAACTCTTATCGCAAAAATCCATGTGAAAAAAGACCTGTAAACGTGAGGTACCACACCTCATGTCTTCCCAGAAAGGTTGGACTAGATGATCCCTGAGGTCCCTTCCAACCTGGGATCCTGCGATTCTGTGGTTTCATTTGCTGATACTAAATGTGTAAGCAAATAAACGATATCGACTCAGGCGTGCACACATAGTCGGTTTTTGAAGCCCTGTGACTTTTCTAGGTGATTCACAAATTCACAAAAGGTAATTCACAAAAAAGCAAACTTTGAAGAAAATAAGTTTAAAGGAGGAAAGCTTATGGCCCCAGAGACAGGGATTTTCCCAGCAGGCTACTCCGTCGGGTGGGCTGAATGAAGGTAACATGCCTTCTTTTGCCTTTACTAAGAGCTGCACTTTCGTAACTCATAAGACAAATTGGTGAATAGTTTTGAAAGTTGTTTGTTTCGGCCCTGGAATGTAATTCAGATGTTTTTTGAGAGTTGGAAAAAAAAACAAACCAACAAAACAAACCCAAAACTAACAAAAAATTTCAGAGCAAGTTTCCCGTAAGCTCCATGAGCTCTTAGTGTACATATGAATGGGAAGAGACAATTTTCCTGCATGCCAGAGGAGAAGGGTAGCTTTTGATGGCAGGTCATTCAGCTATAGGGTGCCACAGGACTTAGCTGTATCTTATGCAAGAGATAGCTTCCTCTGGTCTTAACTGAAAGCTCCCCACCCAGGGGGTCTGGCAGGAATCTCGGCAGCATTTCCATTTTGTTCAGCAGAGTCTGTATTTCTCCTTGACCGGTTCAAATGCACCTGTTTTCATAGAAAACTGCTCTCTTTGTTCAGTGTACATTCCAGCACAGTGTTAAAAACCACCAAACATGGTCAAAAGGTCACTGCTTGTGGCTCGGCTCGGCTCAGCTCTAAGGACTGCCTGAAAACTGCCATTTCTCTCCAGTATCCTGCAGAGCATCTAAATCGCAGTTGAGAAGCCGCACGTGCTTGCGTGGGACTGTTGGGGAGGAGCAGTTTGTCAGTCAGCTTTGCCGTCGCACCAGATGCGGAGTGCCTGGAATAATTAAACCTCAGCCTAGTCAGTAATTTGTCATCACATTATTATTGCTCATATGGCCTTTTGGCTATCTGTTGGACAAGCCCCCGGTCTTACCCGCCGGAGGTTTCCCAGCTGGTGTGATTTCATGCCAAGGGTCTGCCAGGTTTGTTTCCCTGAACCTACCTTTGGTTTCATTACAAGCTGCTGGATATGCCAGCCTCTGTCGCAGTGCTCCACGCAGCACTGGCAGACCGTGTGTTGCCTTAATCACGCGTTGAGATGGTGTGGGAGCAAGTTTTCTGCCATGCACGTCACCGTAAACAGGCTTTATAAGAGCTTTATCCATCTCTTCCTCTCCCTGTGCTCTGAGGCTACAGATAACTCCACAAACAGCA
Source organism: Phalacrocorax aristotelis (assembly GCF_949628215.1). Taxonomy (NCBI): domain Eukaryota; kingdom Metazoa; phylum Chordata; class Aves; order Suliformes; family Phalacrocoracidae; genus Phalacrocorax; species Phalacrocorax aristotelis. The sequence goes on from NC_134278.1 coordinate 129,041,980, forward strand.
AACGTCTCTGCGCCGAACCTCAGCACTCACTGCGGCAACACTTCGGAGAGGCTGGAGTGACATTAAAACCGAAAGACCTAATAAAACAAGAGACAGCAGCTAAACAGCTCTGCACCAAGACCTGCATTTTCAGGGCTGCTGTGGTAGCTCTTCTCAAGCACTATGAATGAGCAGCTCCTGCTCTAAAGACCCGGAGATCCCAGCCTCCCTCAGCGGTTTGCTAAATCTTTGGCACCCTCGGCTTTTCTCAAACGTTTCCCTGGCATTGCCCGAGCCCGTCCATCACACGTGGTAGGTGCTGCGGGGCAGAGACCCCCCTCTGCCCCTCTGCCTGCATCTGCCTCTGCGGGGCCTTGCCTGTAGCTGGCATGTTCATGCCACCCCTGTGAGCGTCTGTGCAATAATAATAACAGCAACGACAACAACGGGGATGTGATGAAGGGTGGGAAGGGGCTTGTGAATGGGGTAAGCGAACATAACTAACTTAGATCCGCCTCGCTGCTTCAGGAAAACTTGCCCTTTGCTGGTGACACAATTCTGTATTTCATACTCACACTCCTGCAGTGCATTTGCTGTGAGATTTATATTCAAAGAGAGAAGAACCTCAGCTGCAGCCTGTCTGTAATAAGCTACTGGGAAGCTTCAGAAACCCCATTAATCGCTGGACCTTTGCTCTGTGTCCCGCAACGTCCCGATGGCTCATGCCTCACCGATGAATTCCTCTGGTAGCTTTACTTGCTGCCACCCTCCCATTTCAGCGTGGTAGAGGACTGAAATCCCCAACAGTCCCATTTTGACAAGGAGAGGGATGGAAAATCCCTTAAAATAAGTCTGAATCTCCAAGTGGACACAGTTCACCTCTACACTGTCGCCGAGGCTCACTGTGCAAACACTAGACAGCCCCACCCAAGCTGGGAAAGAAAGGCTCGGGGCTTTTAATGAGTGTCATGGCCATTCCTTCATTATTTGCCCACTCACGGACAAACCCAACTCTTTCCCTACTTTGTGGCAAGCTCATTGTATGTCTGCATGGCACGGAGCCTTTTCCAGGGCATAATGGTATCGCTAAGTGGATGCCTGGTTGTTGTTCGTAAATTAAGCGTCTTTTGTTTTTCCACCGGGGAATCTTGGAGTGTCGCAGTGATTGTCTGTTATCTGTCAAGGCATCAGTCAGCAACCCAACAACTCTCTGCTGGAGACTGCCCTGCTTTTACAATTAGCAATAAAAAGCTTTTGTTGCTGCACAATGATGTTCTGAGGTCTGGTTCAGGGTTTTAGGAGGGTTTTCTTAATCAACAATAAGATCAAAACCATACATATTCTGTTTGCTTTAACAGTGAATTGGAAACGAAAATATTTAGCTCAAAGAGAAAGAAACGCTTCTACATGCTGGAGTAATTATTCTGATGCATATAAATAAGGTTCCAGAACCTAATTTCCTACTCTTTCATGCATTGCCTCCTTGTCTCTATTAGTTTTAATGTGAAATGTTTTCAAGTACGGTTCTACAAAAGACATGAATAACTGTAACTGCAGTTCGCACCATGTTTAAGAGAAACTTAACATTAGTATCCCTTCACTGAGGCGTGTTATTTATACAAACACCGCTTTTAGAAAGAAATCAGGCACTTAAATGGACAAGCTGAATACAATTAGGGTCACTTGATCCTTCTCCTAAGCCACAGCAAAGCCCACACTTACTAATCACGAATCAGTCAGGGGACAGCAGTGTTAATCCTAATTATGTACTGCTTATTTGAGTACATTAAAAATGCAGTTTAAGGCTGCCTCTATCAGAACAGCTCTGGGTGCGCTACTGGTTCATGCGCCGCGATACGGCTTCTCATGTCTCTTACTGTGGCAACAGGATCCACTGCAAAATATAGATTATACAAACCATAATTCTATCTTTAAAGAGCCTCCTGTTTTGTGAGAGCTTAAATTTTTATCAGATGTCTGGGCCTGAGTGGGGCTGGGGGAGGATTTGACAGAGAGTAGTAGGCTTCGCTTGCTTTTCCTCTGACTGCATTACACGTGTGTTGTGGGAAAAGTGTGAGTAGAGTGTGTGTATGGGGGGTGTAAATAAAGGGAAAAGGCATAAACAACAAGACTTGAGGAGAAGAAGTAACAGGAACGTTCAATGAAGAAATAAATTAGCATATTAAACCTGGTAAAAAAGATATATGGGAAAGAAAAGAGCAGAAGAAAGATTTCTTTTCGTTTAGAAAATGCTGTACGCAGGAACTTGTCAAAATCTGGTTCAGGGTTTACACATCATCTAGGAGGCTGGTGTAACTCGTCTAAAGCTCTACCGGCTGAGACCATTAAAAAAGTCTGGCTTTCGTCGGAGCATTGCACAGAAATACAGTTTATTAAGTAAATTAAGAAATGTTCCACATACAACCTGCAAAGCTCTTTGAGACATCTGTCCCTTTTGAGGGTTCCAAATTCTATCAGAAATCTGTTGTATTCTCTATAATATTTATAGAAAATCATGTGAGCAAAAAAATGTTAGCATGCACTGCGGTTGTTCAAATATAAAGCACCCTATTGGGATTTTAATGAGTTTCCAAGAAATACAGCAGCTTCAAACAGCAGCTGCAGTTTTTAAATCAACTTGACAGAGAAAAGCTCTTGTTAAACACGGAAACTCTCCTCTAGATATACTGCCCGTCCTGTGCCAGAGCGATCACTCATTTTGTAGCTTGGAACAGTTATATGTACATATATATATATATATATGCATATATGAATTCTGCATCTTAAAATTCACTACTCAATAACCCACACAAAACTGGTATCAAATTATTCATAGTTTTCAAAGTATTTGTATATGTAAGGCAGGTTTATAGACACAAACTAAATTGTGTTTATTTACATAAGGTTTGTTCTCCCCCTGTAGTGGAAACAGGGGAGGAAGTGTTTGATGTAATTATAAAGAAAAATAGAATGTTTAGAGCATTCAAACTGTGTATTTCGTACAAAACTCTGTCTCAGTAACGTTGATGTGAATTTGGCTTCATTCGTTATGTTTTGCCTGTGCTATTTGAGTACATAAATCGAGTAAATAAGATTTTTCCTGCGTAATCTCCAGCAATTGACCTTTCAGTGATGCACAGTACGTGATATTAATAGCCAGGCTTCCTACAAAAAGTGCTCCAATAAGAACATCCTTTGTGATTATGTTTCAGTAAAACTTACCCAAGCCAATAATTCTATCATTAAATGGAACTTCAGCTTCTAAAGGTTTGATCTGCCTCAGGAAAAGACATCCAAATAAACAACGGATTCGGTACCAGTATGCCAAATTCTGGGAGAAGAGGGCTTGGTCTTCAAAAGAATGAATGCTTGAAGGGCAGCGGCAAAGCCTCAGCTCACATGAAAATAGGCCTGACAGCTCCCACCCGTACCTACGACCGTCTTGACCCATTTCCTTACCAGTCCTTACCTATCCGTACCCATTTCTTTTCACCCATCCACCAGATTCACGTTCCCTCTCCTTGGCCCATCACCGGCGTGTATTTTTATATGAGACACCGTTTTTGTGTGCTCCCGGTGGGATTTAAGCACTGTGGGGTAAGCGTGGCTGGAAACCTGCTCCGCAGATTGGCCTCTCTCCCTGCCCACGCCGAGGCCCCTCAAGCCCTCACTCAGCAGGATGCCTCCCCTGGGCTTCATCCCTCCCTTTTCATGGGTGTGTGATACAAGAGCGCAGCCCCTCGTCTCAGCCCCACGGCCCGGCAAGGGCACGTCCACCCGTATTCCCACGTGCTTTGACGGTAAATACGCCAAGGTCTGCTTTTCCTGCAAGCCGTGTGGATCCTCTGAGCAGAAGCTGCAAAAGCAAAGAGTCTCCAAGCAATTTTAGACCTGCTTTCCATGTCCTGCTGCAAAAGTAACATGAGTGTTTCGGGCCCTGTAGGATGCCTCCAAACGGAGGCAGGTATTTTAATAACAAGTGCTGATGAAGCAGGGATGCAGCGGCCAGGCTCCTCACCTAGTGCTCAACATCTGTAAGATAATTTAGTGATGATGTGGAGGTGTAACAATGCCAGGGCTGACTTTGCAGCTGGGATTTCCCGTGCATTTTTTACAAAGGAGAACGACCTGAGGCTCCTAGTAAATCATTAATTAATAAATGAAAAGCAGTTTTTGAAGTAGGAAGGGAAGATGTTGTCACACCTTTTCAGAGGAAGCCATTAGGCAGTTAAAAGGAAATAGGTAAGGACCAGAAAGGCCCCATACGGGTTTTGACTGAGATCATTATGACTGTTACACTAGATAGGGCTCCTGAATATAGAATACACTAATTTAGTATATTAATATAATAATAAATTCACACTCCTCTCTCTTTCTCTCTTTCTCTCTTTCTTTCCTTCTTTCCTTCTTTCCTTCTTTCTAGACATCTGTGCTAGGCTGTCTTGAGGGTCACAAGAGACCTGTGCCTGTCTGCTCTTTCTGAAATTTCTCTTCCAGATCAATCAGATGCTTTTCTTCTGCAAGCAAATAGCCTCACTTACTTTGCATTCCCTGGCTGCAGTCGTCCTCCTGAAACTCAAACTGCCTAAGGTTCCCCCCGTTTTGGAGAAAGCTACACAAGGCTGATCTCATTTGCTAGTGAAATACTGACTGTGAAGAAGTGGTGGCTGGGAGAGGTACAGAGCAGGCATGCTACTGCTGGGTCTCTGCCCTTCCCTGCAGCCTGGAACCTGCCCGTGGCATGGGCTCCCCCTGTTTCGATTTACTTTGTCCTTCCTGAAATAAACAATGAGGTTTGCTTGATCAAATATCTGAACATGCGCTCTGGTGTTTGTGTGTTGCTTCTCCTCCCGGCTCCTCCCATCCAGCCACATCCTGCTCCCCAGGGGACTCAAGCCCAGGGCAAAGACCAATTGGTTTTTGTTAATTAAATCCACTGAACCACTCTGCTCTTGGCCAAGGTGAGCACTGTCACTCCCAGGCACTCCGTTCTTCTCCTTCCTTCTCCATTTGAGCTGGAGGTACTTTACTATAACTGATGTCCTGAAGAAATTTAGCTAAAATGACTGTGTTACAACAGAAATTCTGTTTTGATAAGCGGGCATTTTCCAGTGGGAAAAAAAAAAGTGCCATTGCCACTTATGGTGAGGAGAGACCTTGTTAAATGCAAGTATGGGCCAGACAAAGTACTGCTGTAATGCACAAGGTAAACTCACTTCTCTGCTCGTTTGTGGCGTTTGTACCATCCCTTGATCCTGACTGGAGACTTGAGGCTCTGCTGGGATCCATATAAACTCTTGTCTCTGGCTTGAACATAGTTTTCTTGCCTAAGCCGTTAATTATCTTTGGGCAGATGATTGTTTTGACTGTACTTAAATGGGACTAGGCTCAGCTGCTTTTAAGATGGGTTGGTCACTTGGAGGGAGCGTACAGTATATTTTGCAGCAGTACTGTGCTTCTTTTGCATCCTATCTCATTAATGGGGTTGTCTGAGAGTTTTGAAAGGCTCTTACCCTCAGGAACACCTGCAATTAAAATACCAGATTTTATGCTTGTTCATAATAATCCTTTCTAAACTGACCCACATAGATGCAAATACTTTTGCCCTCACTGACCGTGGCTGGCTCTCATCTTCCTCCTTGGGAGTATTTAGGTGCTCAGGGCACAAGAAAACAGCCATGCAATTCCTGCAATTTATAGCAGAACTTAATGTCCCTGGCATACCCTATGAGATTGTAGCCTGTTATTAAGAGATTATAAAAATGAGAAATGTTCCTGATATATTCAGGCTGCCTTCAGTAACGGCCTCAGACCTTGAAAAGTCTACGGTCTGAACCCAGAGACCTTGCTGGGAGGGAGCACAGCAGCTACAGCCTGTGGTGACACTTCTTCCATTCTCCTTCTTAGGAATTTACATGTTTCATATTTACTTGCTTTCCTTTGTTTTGCCTTCTGCTACAAATATTTAGTGAGCGGAAACTGCAGTTGCCTTCTTCTACCCTTCATTTAAAGAACAGTGGTATTAGTTCTCTGTATCTCATAATAACCTACCAGACCAGTGTGAGACTGAATATATACACTGGATAATTTAGCTTTCCTATGAAAATGCTAAAGCTTTTAAAGAAGGAGCTGTCTTATTTCTTTCCCTCTCTGTACAGAGAAGATGCAGAGGAGCAAAGGCTGGGCAGACTAAGGCCTCATGCCAGTAAAAATTTGCGTGTGGAATGTGAAGTTACTTACAGAGCAATCTCACCGGAGCACAGGAGTGGGGCAGTCTTCCCCGGAATCAAAGTCCAGTGCCGGGCTATTGCACCCACCACCATCCCCTCACCCCCTAGTGCCGTGTTTCGCCCTGCTGCTTCCTGAGAAAGCTGTTCCACCCCGCGTACCCCCCTATCATTACTTACCTGGTTTGTACATACATGTCCTTGTGTCAATATTGCCCTTTCGTTTGAAGGCTTAAGGGGGTTTTTTCTAAGACTCGCTCAGTCTCTCAGCTTTCTTTGAAAAAACCGACTGTGAAAGTCTTATAAAAACCAGCCTGGATCAATAGCATGATTATCTTTTAAAGAGCACAAGGAAGGAGACTTTCCTGCGTCGATGATAAATTCTTACATAGCTGCTGAAGTTTTTCTAAGATCGTATTTGAGGTCAAGTCAGACTACACCCTAGTATAGTGAGTTAACGCTGTGTGTAAGCCTATGCAAAGTCAGTATTAATGTTGTTATGTGATGCAGTGCCTTTTCTTCCTCTTCCTCCCTTCCAAAGCAAGTCGGTGGCAAGGAAAGGAGGAAGGGCATTAAGATATTTCCCTCATATGCCCCATACTGCTCTACAACAGACAGTTTTAAAGGACAGGCACAGGTTTCCTGACACCACTGCACTGATGCCTCGTGTTGCTGGAGCCGTGTGATGCAGCAGTGATTTGCAGTTGCATCATCCCATGTCACCAGTGCCTGCGTTTACACCAGTGAGCCCAGCAGGACCAGGGCACTGGCTCAGGCAGTGGCACGTGTGCATGTCAGGCGTCCCAGTTAGGCTTAATCTCATGGAGACCAGCCTGTCCCAGAAAAGGGATAGATGCATTTTGGGGAGACAGCATGGGCTGGGGCTGTTCCAAATAGGTAATTTAGACCTGGACAACCTATTTAAGGACAGAAGAGTTTAGCTGTATGGCCCCAAGCCATGTGCCCCATTCCTGGTCTGTTTAATTCACCTTTGAACTATAGCTACTACATTCAACTAAGTTAACATTTGTTGCATCAGATAAGAAAGCTATTCTCTTCTGATTTATCACCAAATTTTTGAAAACAGCTGCCTGACTCAACAGCTGCAACGGCCTAAGAATGCCAGAAATGTGTTTATTGCTTGGACGCATCACTTTTGCAACCATTTGAGCTTTGCAGAGTACGAAACTGCCCTGAAAGGTTAATTTGTGTTTACCAGTGTCTAATTGCAGGCAGACATGTGGAATATGAATTTGCAAAGCTATTTTTAGAGGTTAGTCTGCTGTGTGCTGCCTTATTGAGCTATGTAAACCTGCAAAAAACCAAAGTAGGCCGTGTTACAATGCTGAGGTTGCAATGATGAACAGATAGGTCAGAGGCAAATTTAAAACAACAGTGAGTGGTTGACATCCTTGGCCAAAATTATTCTCACGTTGTTGCAGACAGCTTAAAATCACTCTCCATTCTTCTCTTTCTACATAATGACACTCATGCTTTTTTAAAATGTATATATTAAGAGAAACTCACCTGAAATATGATTGCAAATTGTTGGCTCTGTTCTTCTATTCCACTTTAGAACCACTCAAGGCTTATCATATTACGGCTGAAATTCTCAGTTGGCTGTTCACTGCATCACATATTTCATGAACATGAATTTGCAGTACACAGCCTTAGTGGTCTAGATTTTATCACCTGCTTTATATTCATGTCTTCTCCCGTTGATCCCTTCACACTGATGAATTTTGCTGCCAGTTGCACACAGCAATAGCTTGTGTTTGTCCTAGTGAAATCAGGCATCCCAGTTTCAACTGCTTTCCCTTAGCTGTAGCAAGATAGATCTTTGAGAGGCGAATGTTTTTGCAAACTTTCAGCTGCAAAGCTCTTTAATTTTTCTCACTTAGAAAACAGTCAAAGGAAGCTCACAAAGTCAATCATCACCTTGCAATCTACCGATCTGAAATACCATTGCTGATACCTGAGGCCCCTGAGCACAACCGCATCTGAGAGCCTTGCAAACTTTGCTGTGCAACATCCCAGTTTTTGGGGAGGTATTATCCTTCCTGTTTTAGAAAGTAAATGCCCTGAGGCATGTTCACAGTGTTTGGCCGGCAGGAGAGGAGTCATTGTGTCCACATTACAAACCAGACTAATGCTGCACAGTTGCATTAATACAGCACCAGGCCCAGGTATAATAACTGACATTCAACAGGGATGTGAATGACTCGGGATGCCCTCAGCAGCCTCCTATCTGCACCTCTGCAGCTTCAGGTTTAGGGAGGCTTCCACCTCCCAGAAAAGACCCCTTGTAAATATACCTTTTGTGTTCCTTTAAGCTCAGTGCTGTTGCAATGGAATAAGAGCGTAGCACAGACAAGCAGAGGGAAGCTAAGGTCAGCTCGGGCCATGGCAGAGGCAGCTACTCCACTTGTGCATAACTGGGGATAACGTTGGCTGCAGATGGCCAGAATACCAAAGCAAAGCTTGGTATAGTCAGTCATCCAGAAATGGATATTTCCTGTATGTCAACAAAGTGGGAAGCACGTGAGTATTGCAGGAGCAGACCTGTGAGTTAAAATGACTGAAAAAAAAGCATCCATGAGCGAAGCTGTGCCATTGCTCAGCTCAGAAACCCACAGCAGCTTCTCCGCTTGCTGGGAGCGGAGCGCAGCTCGGACGCTGGGAAACACCTGAAGTTCCTGCTCCTCACCGTCCCTTCCCTGCAGCTCCCTGTCCTTGCTGCAGTGAAGCCCACCCTGGCCTGGGGAAAGGCTTGAGGCAGAGCCCTGCAGAGTGCAGAGCTAAGCGCGCCTGCACATAGGGCTGCTGCAGAAAAGCCAGGCTCTCTGCACTGCTTGCTTTGTCGGTAAGAGGCTGAGGAGTCCAAGTACTTCATGATCATCTAAAAGTCAGTCTGTAAAATGAGTATTGTTTATTTAAAGGCAATTTTCAGGCAGCTATATTTTAGTATAGATTTCATACCCAGGACTACTCACTGTTGAATTTCCATATGGATAAATTCTCACTGTGCATTGCCTGCAGTGGCAGCTTTGCTCACTACTGCTACCAGCTCAGCCACACCATACCCCTTCAGAGCCATCAGCTCATCTACAGGAATGACCACCACTGACTGCTGGGAAAGCTTCTACAGATGCGCTCCATTCACAGGCTACCAGTGAGAAAACTGGAGTAAAAGCTCGTAATTTCTGGTGAGGCAGAATGTGGCTTACAGCAGTTTGAAAGAAGAGCCCTAGTTAGTGCTGCTGCTGGAGAAGGCAGCGGGATCATCGGCTCTGCATCAGCTTGGCATAGCACGGGTCCAGGATTCTGTGCACGCTCTTCCCACCTTAATTTAATAACAAAATGTGAGAGGCGGTGAGTATTCCTGCTAATCCCATTCTGCACAGAGGTTTATGTGCTGCAGTCAGTGGCACAAATAACAGCGGGGACTGGAATGTCAAAGGGCAATGAAAGGTGAGAAGGCAGCTCCTAGACATCTCCTCCTTAGTCCAGGAATCAGCCCTTGAGCTGTGGGTGATGCACTCTTTGGAGAAGAAGTACCAGTCTTCTTCATGTGTTGATTCCCTGATTGTTGGAATAGCTAATTTTCATTTGCCAGTTCTTTTAAGAGATGAAAAAAAGTGAGACGAAGGGGAAACTATAACGGGATCAATTTTAGAACTGAACAAGGAGAAGTTTTTTTTACCACTAAAATAAAATAGACTCAGTTATAAACATTAACATTGCTTTTTTGTCTTCTCCATGAGTTATGTTCCCTCAGCAAAAGAACCTGAACCAATCCATTCAAAAACTCATTCGTGAGAAAGCAGAGAGGTGCTGGGAGGCACTGCTGCTGCCTGGTGCTAATGGTAACTCTAAAGGGGTCTTAGGAAAAAGGCAGCAGGCATGTGAAAGATCTCCATGTCAGAAAGGACTCAGATATTTCAATAGGAGGTATGCCTCCCTCCTACTTTTGCTCAAGTGGTGTTTACTTCAGCTAATGGAACTAGCCTAGCTGTGCAGCCTTTTCGTGTACGGGGTGGCGAGTGCGCAGAGCAACTGGGTCAGGGTGTGCCTCCTGCCCTCCCCATGAAGTGTGTCTTTTGTTTCTATTGTATTGCCAGATGATGTCAGGGAAGCTGCACGTGTCTGACGTCGACCTGGACAGTCCCCTCCCAGCATGGTCCCCTGCGATTAAAAAGAATTCTCTTAAAGGTCAGGGGTGTGACTCCAGGGCAGCCTGGCGGCCCAGGGACAGCCCCAGAGGTGGGTGCTCTCCTCCTTCAACATCAACTGAACCATACTGATTTAAGAATATGTGTATAAAGACGTAGTGTCGCTGCGAGCAAGTGGGGTGAGGCTGAGGTTTCCAAAGCCAGTTTAGGTGCCGTGGGGCCTTTGAAACATGCAGGGTTTGCGTGACAGGACTCCACGGGGCTATGAAGTGCCATCAGTTTGCCTCCTGATCAGACATCAAAGGCTGTCCCATAGGTGTTAACAAGTGGGTACTGATGCTTGTTGGTACTCACCGTCTTGCACGGGGAAGAGAAATGCCCACACAGCCAGCAATGAAAGGAACTGCTGTGAAAGCAATGAATGTCAAGGTTGTGATCGAATTATCAGGTCTAGCCGCTCTGCAAACAAGCAGACATCTGCCGTGCTCTCTCCCAAGGGGACTTGTACTCATTCCATCTGCAAACCCTGTGTGATTGTTGCAATGATAGTATAAAGAGAGCCCTTTCTGTGGTATTTCAATCCTCAGCTCTTAGTCTGTGCTGGAGGAGAAAGGAGGGAGGAGTGCAGGGAGTTGCCTCACCTCTTGGGAGACCGGGAGAGTTGTTTTCACTGAGGGTTCATGATGAGGTTTGGGGAGGGAGTGGGAAAGAAGGAATTTCTTATCTGCAGCTAAAGAGATGACTTAGGTGAAGAAACCTCTTTGCACATCTTTAGTGGATTACTTTGAAGGTAGCCTGTAATTTACTTTCACAACTTCTTCATCCAACAGTTACAGTGGCAGCCTCAATATTTGAATAAGTAATGCAACCTCCATGCAGATGGAAACTGTAGTCTTTTCTATAAAAACCTTCAGAATAATAACAACTCTCTCTTGCACTGCCCTGTAGAGCTCCAGGATGCTCTTCCTGCTGCGTAGCTCTTCAGAGCTTCCTCCCTGAACCCCCTTGCAGGGCTATGAGAGGATGCTCCAGCCTCACCCAGAATCCTTGCTGAAAAGGGTTTAGGCGTGCAGTTTTCCCAAATGTCTGAGCAGGAAACCCAGGCGTGCAAGGAGTTATACCACGCTCCAGCTGACCAAGATGCAGATAAAAGCCTAAGACAGACCCACAGTCTAGATATAGTCAGGGACAGTTTATGCATATCTCAATCTCACCTGCACTGAAAATGAGAACCGGGTGGCCTCAGTATCAGCAAGCAGGAGAGAGCCTTCTCCACCTAGTTCCAGGAGCTATGTTAATGCAAGATAAAATGCTGGATTCTTTAAGGAAAAAAAATCACTGAAGGGATAACTTCATCAGCAAAGATAGCTGATAAGCATAGGCATGTGTATGTTCAGCTCTGCAAAGAAATGTTCCCTATAAAATGGCTGTGTGGCCTGCTGGGACATGAATTTGAACACTTTCCACATATATTTGTCAGTTTTATGGCCATATGCACCAGATTTGAGGCCTTGTGTATGAAAGAAACTGACAAATAAGCTGATAAAGATATTCAGTTAAGCCGCAACAAGCCCTCACTTTTGGTCATGCTTGTACTTCAAGAGTCTTGTTCAGCCTAGCTGGCATTGATTCTTGCATTTAAGATCAGCTAAAATCCTGCCTAGTATCAGATAGGTTATATCACATCTAGGCTTCTGATACGGTCATACCTAGGGCACAGCTGGGAGAGAATCCCTCGTTTTACAGACGGAGGAGAAATGAGGCACTGGAGCACATCCTGAAGGAGTCTGACAAACATGGGTTCAACCTTTAGCTCTAAATGCTATGACAGGACATTACTCACTGAACTATCTCCTGATTACTCCTTGATTAAACAATCAGCATCTAAATAGTATTTTTCCTGAAGACTGAATAAATTTCAAGTAACACATGCATTTAAGCTCTCCCAGTGTCAGCAATCTTGTATAAGATTATCCCTTCATCTACAAATGTAATCTTTAATGTGAGAGTCTCTTGCTAATCCAGGACTGACAAACAGAATTACTTCAAGATGAGAGAAAACAGAAAGGAGTACATGTTTCTATCAGAAAAACACACCTGTTCACTGCTATGAAAGAGCAGGTCCACAGAAAAGGTCACTTTGATATCTTAAATCAACGCGTCTGTTGGATCCAGCTTTAGACATCTGCTCAGATGCTGTATGGCCAATTGCCTAAAATGAATGCCCCTAAAACCCAAGACTTCGTACATGGACATGGACAAGTTGCATTCCGACACCGCCAAGCTGTGTAGAGACGAGACAAATGCCTAAAGCCTTGGGGGATGCTTTCCCCTCTCTGTTGCTTGAAGGACACGCTCTACTTCATCTTCTCAGAGGGCTCCTAATAACAAAGCAGCTGTTTTCACTGCTTCTCCTCCCTAGCTGAGGGCGCTCTCCTGCAATCTAGGGGAGCCAGGGTTAAAGCTCTATTTCACCTTGCTCAGAAAGGGGCCAGCAGCCAGATCTGGTGGGAGATGTAACATCTAGGCTGTGGGAATCAGAGGTGAGCTCTTCCTTTGAAGTAAGTCCACTCTTCAAGAATAAACGTTAATGAGATCAGAAAACTGTGACTTCATAGCGCAGTGGCTAAAGCAGTTAGCAGCAATGCAACAGGACAAGCCAAGTACCTTCCCTGAATCTTGAGTTACACAAACTGGAAACAGGTTCATCCAGGAGGCCAGGGTATCAGCAATGCAGAAGTGAGGCTACTCCCCGTTGCCATGCAAAATCTGGACTCAAGGTCTTAATTCAAAGCGGGTGGAGTGGGGAGTTCCCGCACAGGTCAGGTTCTTGTGAAGGAGAGCCCTCGCCCTGTAACAGGGATGTCTCTTTTCCTTTTGAAGTCTTTACTGGAGCTGTGGGTTGAGGAATTGCTGGTGGAAGCAGGTGCCTCCTCCATATAGTATGTGCCCGTACCTCGGCACAGACTACTTTCTCGACAAATCTTCCTGCCTAGCCTTGCAGATCCTTGCCAGTTGCTGGGATCTCAGGGTAGGACTTCCTATTTCCAGTACAGAAGTCTCTGGAAGGCCATGGAGAGCAACAGCAGTCAAGCTACAGCACTCATCAGAGGATGAAAACCAGCAAAATACCCTTCATGTAGACAAGTTACCTACCCAGTCTGCATAAAGCTGCTCAGCAGGCAGGTTGAAGGCAGCTCAGGTGAGCATGTGTATTGCAATGGCAGGTGCAGTATAGACAGCCCATCTCCCTCTGCACAGCGTACGGGGAGGTACAGGGCTAGGGATTATCCAGGGTGTCAGGCATGAAGCACCCCAGTGTCACACAGGGCTTCATGAGCTGGCTGCAAATACAGCTCTCTCCGACAACAGTGGCGCTGTGTGTCCAGCTGATTTACCACCCTGCTTCTCCACACGGCTGCTTGTGCACGGATCTGCTGTGTCCCGGAGCCTCCATGACTCCCGCTTGGCTGCATGCAGGGGCGTCGCATGCTCCTGCTGCCTCTGCGCTGCCCCAGACGGCGCGTGCGGCCTGCCGCGGGCTGCAGCCCTGCAGGCACGTTCCTGTTTGTGCACTGACGGCGGGAGGGAGCCGGCTGACACCCACCTCGACGGGCAGAGGCATTAGGCAGCAGAGCTTTTGAAAATGAAGTGCTTTACAAGAACTGATCTTCCGAGCTTCTTGGCAAACAAGAGTGAAAAGAAAGAGTGGAGCAATTTTTGCCTGGGCAACCGCTCCTGCCGGCGCTGTTTGCAAGCATCGGGCCCTCGCACTGCCTCGCAGTTACACCGGGGCTTGGGAGGGCCTTCAAGCCCCAAACACAAACTGGGAATAAAGTGACTTCAGCTTTCATGTACTGACACCCTGGAGACAAACCGGGGGGGTTTGCCTGCCTTCGCCAGCGATTACAGCCTGGAGTCGATCACTTTTGTCAGCCTTTTTCTGTCAGAGGAGGCAACACCATTGGTTTAAAATGTCTTGTCTCTCTGACGACTGCCTCAGGCCACCTTCCGCTCTCTGTGCTCCCCCGGTCCGTGGGACACAAGGCATTCAGCTGCCTTTCAGTTCAAAGATTACCTTGAAAATTTAGCCTCAGTGAGCCACTTGTTGGTGACTGTATTTTTTTGTGGTCTGTGTTTTTGAATACAAAATGCTATGATGACATGTGTGAGTGGTAGCTTCCCCTCTGGCCCCAGCCTCGCACACCCATGTGGGATGCTCAGGTGGGCACCTGGCACGTTTCTGTCCTTCTGACCCAGGTTAGCTTTCTTCGAGCTTCTTAAGTTAGCCCTCGGAGACAAATGTGGGGAATAAATAGAAAAGAAAAAAAGGCCTCTCAAGATTTAATCATCCCCAAGGGTAAAGCAATGTGCAATTGGTAAGAAAGGTCACTGGGGGTCAAGAGGATTCAGGGAGGAAAGTGCCTTTCATGAGGAATTGCAAATGTTTACTTTAAACAAGTATTTAAAAAGTCAAGATCCTGAAAGAAGCCATATGTTTTGATTTTGAGACCAATTAGTCTGCCTCATCTGCAGTTTATTCTGTGGACTTTTGGCCTTTCACTTCTGAAGGCAAGGAGGCTAATGTGCCAGCATAACTCCTGATAGGCAAGGGAAAGCTGAGGCAGCTGCCTGAAATTACATTCAGAGATGCATTTGAGAATGCTTTTCAGACACAAAATTCAGGTGCAACGACTGACTGCACAAAGTAAAGGGGAATTTGACTATGCCTCTTTGGTGGAGGAGAGCTCTGGTAGGCAGCACACCACAACACTAATCTCTTCGTGTTTTGTAATGCTCTTTGATAACAAGAGGCTTTAAGAATTCATTAGGGCTTTGTTTGCATATCTAATCATTCTGCTTTCCCTCTCTCCTTTCCAAAAGGATTATCTGAATTTTTTTTAACTTCAGAAAGGTGTTTTTCAGCGCACAGAATGTCACGAGAAAATGAAAATATCATGAATAACTGATAGCACTCCACGAATGCACTAGCAGTGTTTTATTTGGTATTTGGCTGCTGTCAGAGCATGTAGCCTCTAAAAACAGCTAAACACAAGGCAAAGCCAATATGAAACAGTTGCCTTCTTTATGTATAGGTGTTCGTATTGCACTCTCCACCTGGAGCTTTGTTCATGTGCCCCACAATCAATGCTAAATGCCCTGGGAGGAGGAACCAGGGCCAAAGTCTTCCTATTGCTCTTCACCAGTGCAACAATATAGATATACCATATAAATCAGATGAATTGCACAGCAGGAGTGGAAAATGCCACAGCACCAGGCGCTTAAGCACACAGCACCGTCTCCATTCCTGCAGCCAAAGTATTCTAGGACTGAGTAGTAGTTTTGGCTACAAGTAGCTTGAGTCCAGGTGCGTGAATTCAACCTCAGCCATGTTAATTCATCAGAACCCTTTCCACAAGTGCACATGAAACTTAGGGTTGAGAACAGAGGCAAAGTCCTGGTCCCACTCAACTCAACAACAAACAGGGGTAGAGCATGACCGGGGTTTCATCCAGCATCCCACTTCCCTGACTGCCAGTCCTGTATCATAAATCAGGTTGCACTTTACAACTCAGAGCAATCACCAGAGCAAGACCAAAATTCATAACGGAGTCTGAAAGCTCAGCTTTTAACAGGTTTGCTGATGTTAGAGGAAATAAATATGAATCACTCATTTAGGGGAGAAAACGTGAGATGTCTACCCTTCCTATTGCTTGGAACTGAATATCTGAAACCTTACCAAAATTTGTACTAAAGATTGGAATGTCTTTTATAGGGAAATAAAGGGTGGTGATTTGTCTGAAATATTACAATTCTTATGAAGCAGGAATCCACATAAACGGCAAGAAATACCTGTTTCTTTTCATCATACTAAAGAAGAAAAAAAGTCCGTGATTTTTCAGTGCTCAGCAAATATATCAGACCTACTAGCTTCTCCATTGAGAATTATACTACTGTTTTTTCATCTGAGAAATCCTAAACTCACCAAAGCTTAAAATCCCATATGTCTATAAATTACTAGATAAAAGGAGTCCTCCCCTAGAACTGATATTTATTACCTCTATAGAGACAGGAAAATGGCACTGAATTAAGGGCACCGCTCAGCCTAACATTAAAGAATATGGGATTTCTAAGTGAAGTTCAGCTTAATACTTTACTGGCTCTGAGAGTATTGAGGGCTGAAATGAAATGGAACAAAGTATGTACTTATTAAAATTCCAGAGACGTGGACGGAGTAGTATAGTCTCACCCAGCCATACGCATTCTGTGAAAGTAGGGAGAGAGAGTCTGGAAAGGGAAGGAATCCCCCAAGGTCTTCTGGCAATGGCATATACTTTTAATTACAGTATCTATTTCATCCTAGATCCTCCATCTTATACCTCTGAGAGCAATGGCATGTCTGAAAGTGGAAAAAAGCCTCCATCTCTTTTGGCAAAAATAACTCGCTCTGAAATATTTCTTCTAAAACAGATGCTGACTTGAGGTGTTCATTCATTAAGGAAAAAATGGATGAATGATTTTCAACTTAATTGAAAAATTAGAACAATTTATTGCAGAGAGATGCTAAATTAGTTTGTAATTCACTCCTTTAATAAATCAAGAATGACATTATTTTTCTCCCCAAGTCACTTTAAAATATATTCTGAAGCTTGGCCGGTTCATGCAATTGTGTCATTAATCCAGCCACTGTGGCTTCCAGTTCAAGGAACTGCTATTGTATAAGCACTGAACATGACAGCACTGGGTAGTGCATGCCACCTTCCAAAAGTGAAATACCTTAAGGGCTCATCCGTCTACCGTAGACTCTGAGGAGACCTGGTGAAGTTCCTGGATGGTGGATTGCTTTTTGGACCACTTCCATTAATACAGACGTTTCCTATCTTGGTTTGAGTTATTTGGCAGATGTTTCCAAATGCCTGGCCTTAGTTTCGCAGCATTTGTGTCTGTCTGTGCAGGTGGGCACCGTGGGTCCAATCCTGCAAGTCATCCAGAGTGGGTCTCAGTAGCCTTCTGCAATCAGAGGAGGTTTTCCAAAGCTAAGGTCTAGCTCTGTAACGCTCCCAAAGGGACCAACAACCCTCACACAAGGATGTTAAATGGGCAACTACAACTGTGAACTCTTATGATATTAAAAAGTATAGAAGAAAATGGGAAGAATTGGTGAATTTTACAAAAATTTAATATAAATTAATAGGCATTATTTTACCTATTTATTCATATTTACTGTAATACTTATTGCAATGAATACAAACACCTTGGGGCTTGAACTGTGATCACAGTTCACGGCTCCTTTCCTATTAAGGGCTGAAGTTGCAGACCGGTCTGGTTTCTTCCCTTTCCTGAGCCTTTCTGCTCAGTGGCGAGAGGACACTCCAGAAGAGATCAGCCAAGCAGACTTTTATCCCTGCAGCAGCTCCTATCTCCTTCCCTTTCACACCCACCAGCATCAGCAAGTCCAGCAGCAATGGACTTGCAACCCGTGGCAGCTGAGCGGCACATACCCAACCTGGCACAGCCTGGACCACGCGTGCAGAGCAACACTACATCACGCAGGCTGTGAGGCCACACCTGCAGGGCTGCGGCCAGTTCTGGGCCCCCCAAGTCAAGAAGGGCAGGGAACTGCTGGAGCAAGGCCAGCGCAGAGCTGCCAAGGGGATCAGGGGCTGGAGCATCTCCCTGGTGAGGAAAGGCAGAGAGACCTGGGTCTGTTCAGCCTGGAGAAGAGAAGGCTGAGGGGGAGCTCATCAATGCCTATAAATATCTGAAGGGTGGCTGGCTCCCCTCTTCCTTACTTCCCTACATGCCACTACAACCCTTTTTGTAGACCTCTTCTTGCCGCTTGTCTTGCGCAGCTCTGGGCAAATCCAGGAGCTGTTTACACCGGCTCCTCTTCCTCTAGTATGAGAAGGCGCAGGAGCCACTCTTGCTTCTCCGCCCGCAGTGCATGGCCTTGCCCATCATTGTCATATTTCTACCCTCCAGCCTCTAATTGCTTTCCCAATCACTTCTGAACGATGGACCTACTTTCCTTGCTTTCCCCAGCTGAAGAAAGGTCAACTGCTTGAAGTGGTAAATCTGTTTCACTGCTTCTGCTTCCAGCCATTCCCCAGGCACAGAGACATGCCAGGCACTCCTTCAGTTTTCCCCACTCTTCTGTTAGCCACATCTTCCCTACCCCGGTGTTATTTATACAATAAACTTGCAGCCAAGGGTTTCCTTGGCAACACACATGCCTTCCTGCTATCTATTTTACAACAGGCTCAAATTGTCCCACAATAGCTTAGAGGCAGCAATTTCACACAGCTGGTGGCACAATACTTCTATTCTGAGTACATTTCCTTCACCAGAGGTAACTCCTGTGCTGATAACTGAGCTTTCATTCATCTGTAATGGCAAATGAAAGGAACATATTATAGTGAAAGCAGAAGTAAAGTGAAAGCATGATGGGAGCAGTCAGAACAAAGCATCCCAGGAGCTGCTCTTATTTTATATTGTAAACTATTCAGCTCCTGAACAGCAATAACTGAGGCACCTAAGTTTATTTCTTTTAATGAATGGAAGAAGACATTGTGCCAACTCAGCTCGCACAAGGGCATGACAGCTCTCTTCTGGGTCCTTAGGCTCCAGCATCCTCAATAGTTACACTTGTTGTAATTCTCAGTTTATTTTTCCCTCTGTACTTTTGTTTATAAACAAGGCAAGGTTTGCAAGGGCAAATTATATTTTTCTTAAGCTGGTTGTCATACTAGACACAACAGAGAACTCTCGAGTGCACACTCATCCACAGCAGGGAAAGCTCCTAGAAGAAATATGTTGCCACATCTTTGGTTTCCAGTAAGTCAGTCCCTAGAACAGGCACCACTGAAGTCTGAACAGGAGTATCCGTTTTATCTATCCTCTAATCACTGAAGCAGAGGAGAAACGGAGGGGTTTGGGGTTCGTGGGTGCATGTACAAGCTATATACTGCATATCCCTCAGCCTTCACTAAAGTGGAGGGAGATTTTGACCAAGAAAGCCATACATCCTCACCATGCCCCCAGATCAGTTCTTGTCCTAGTTTTGTTTCTGAAAGAACTAAGAAAGCTTTATTGTACTGCTAATGTTGTATTTGCAGTATTTAACGATTGTAGCTTCTTCCTCTAACGAATTGCCTGAAAACAGCCTCTATTGCTTGTGTGTGGAAATCCATAAAACATTACTTAAGTACCTTTTCACACCAAACAAGCCCAGTCAATAATTTGCAAGCGAGCTCTTCAGCGATTTTCACTCTTGTCCAGCATCCAGTGTTGCCCAGTTGCTGAAGCTGAAAGTCTTGGAAGGACTGGGAGTATGTGGTCGCATTTTTGTGAGCAGATATGTTCTTGTATATGCGTTATCGTGACTGCCAGGACTGTGAAACTGGGGCTTCTACTTGCTTTCTTGAATAAAGTCTTGGCACTAGTCACCTGGAGAAGTACTTGGCACTGTATTTTTTTGGTGACCATCTCCTGCCGTAACAAGCATAACCTATTCCTATCGGTGGAAAGGGAACAAAAATTGTTGCAAGTACCATCAATGCAGATTCTGACCTGTGAACACCAAGTATTCTCACCAAAATCAATTCTGCAACAAAGAATTGGTATAATGCAACATCAGGCAGGAGAACATGCCTAAATACATGACCCAGAAATATTGCCTCTGCATTCTTAAGTATGAAATGAACTCTAAACCAAATTGTAATGTGCTTTATTATTGAATCAAATATGCTTTATTATTGAATCAAATGGCAGGAGGAATAGAAATAATTATTGAAAAAATGAAAGAAAATGTGTTTTGTTTCCAGTATACCCATTTCGGAAGCACTGAATTTATATCTGCTCACCTTGGCAAGAGCAGTGCAAGGAGATTTATTGGTAGCAACTGAAGCCCATGATTTTTATTTCATTTGTCTCCAGACTGATAGGAAATTCAAAAAGAGGTCTATTTACTTAAGGGACATGTATGCTTTCTAGCAGCATATTCAGCTGGGCAGGTTTCCTGCCCCTTAAAATGATAAATCTGGTGGATGATGGAGTCATCTCTCACTGGTATCAAACCTCACTTATAAGCAACAGATGTGCCGATCTGAGTGCCAAAGGTGGGACACTAATAGTTTGCAGATGAGCTTTTGTGCTGGAGAGGAGATTGATAAAAGTGAGAGTTGAATATGAATAAAAAATAACGTAGTGCCTTCAGAACTTGGATCTGCAAGAAAGCCAGGAAAAACGTTCTCTTCAGCCAAGTTGGTTCAAAAAGTCATTCCTTACAGATTTTTGCTTTTAAATCAGAAAAAGGATTGTTTGTTAGGAAATGGAGAACATGCGAGTATTTGAGGATGTTCTTGCCTCGGGGCAGTTGGGATTAAGGACGTAGAGTAAACGTACAGCGGTAGAAGTTCGTTCACATCAGTGAGAATTTTGCCGTTATCAGGAACCAGAAAAAAAGGGTTCTCAGGCACATTTCTTTTCAGCTATCCCTATGAGTCTTTCTGGACAGAGCTATCAGCTTAAAGAAAGGCTCCCATTTGCAAAGGCTGAAAATGCAAGAAGAGACGTCACAAGACATGGCATCTTGCGTGCGTGTAGCAAGCTTTAGCCATCCCTTTTCTGCAGCAGAAACATCCAGTGAACACTCACAATGCCCAGGAGATCAGCTGAGGAGTGGCAGAGGGCACCCCCTCCACGCACACGCACTGCTCGGGGCTTACCGCTTACGGCTATGCTATCTTTCAAGGTTTGTCCTCAAAGAGGGACTTGGGCTATGCCTATACAGTAAATTAAACAGTGCCAGGGGACATTCCTGAGTAACGTAATTCAACTGTTCATAGTGTTGAAGTGTTAGAGCAGTCCCCGGGCTCTATGTGAACTCAAAAGAGCAGTAGGGCTCTATTTTCAGTGTTTCTTAGAACAAAACAGGGAGGCTACCCAGTGCCAAGCAAAGAGAAGGCACACAGCAGCTAGGCAAAACCACCTGGCAGCTTGGGTTGTTCGTTCAGTGCTACAGGCGTTTTGTTTTCGCCAGGCAAGGGCTGCTAATGCACATGAAGAGGAGACCTTTCTCTGTCAGCGATGACACTATGCAAGACTGGCGTCATCCTGATGTTGGGAAGGGTTAGTCCTGAACACTAATGCGTTTCGTGTGTGCTCTCAACAGGCCAGGTACTTAGGGAGTGTAAAGATAAAATGACTTCTTGTCTTCTAAGTACATTGAAGCTCTCAGGGTTACAAGCTGTGGTACGAAAGTACTGATTTTAGCACTTTGTTCAAAAATGATCTTTTGAGGAATCCTCATGAGAGGCATGAGATGAAACTGGGTCACTGTGAACCATGTTCTCCCTCATTACAGTTACTGCCCTGGAAGGCAGTCTAGGAACGAGCAACGTAAGCAGTGTTTCATGCCAGCACTTTACCATGGTACCTTCATTTCTGAAAATGAAACTCCAGTGACAAAGAGCTGTTTGCCTCTTTTTTCTCCGAGTGTTGCTATTTAAATTGTTCAAACCCAGTCACAAAAGACCACAGAGGTAACTTTCTTCTGTAACCCGAGTGCAGAACAGATCCATGTCTGTGCACTCAGCAAGTTGAGTCCCTCCACATGCGCTTCTGATTGTTCTTTGTGTGGTTTTGGTGCATATCTGCAGCGCAAGCAAGGCTACAACAGCATCCCTCGACCTTTGAATTTACAACATTGTGTGATATGAAAAGCCAAGGAGAAGGGAATGGAGGAATGAAAACTCCTCTTTGCATCACAGCAAGTCTCTGGTAGGATTGGCTTATCTGAACCACAGCCAGGATTCTCCTTGGGGAAGGGGCTTGTCTCGGGATGGGGGATGATCCCTGATCCCTGATTTAACTTCTGTGTGCCAAAAAGCTGGGAAGGGAAAAGTCTGGATGGATGGTCAATGTGGACCAAGATTAAGAGGTGCAGGTTTAATTCCTGCCTGTATTGTAAACTTTGTTCTTCGCTGACAGCATGAAATCAGAGTGCAGGTATTCACCTACTCCAGTACCAGAGCTAGACCATATTCTTATTGCCATATATATTCAGAGGCATGTATCCTGAGGCTCCAGTCCCAGTTTGGAGCTTCAGCGTTCCTCCATGTAAGAATAAAGTCTATCATATAAATACAGGGAGAAAACCGTGTATTTGCACAGGTAATAACTGACTAATATCAGTTCAATCTTGCAAGAGACCAAGTATCAGACTGATGTGGTTTGCCCTTTTGTTTTCTTATTCTGACTATGTTTTAATCAGTTTTCTCACATCAACATCTGATTCGCCTTGTTTTCCAGAATGAAGAGTCTTGCTTTTTGAAAATCCCTAACTGTGAATCGTGGACATGTTTATGTGGTAGACTCTAAAAATAAATACCAGTCCAGCAGTCAGCAGTTCATTCTTCATGCACCACCTACATCAAGCTCTGGCCAGAAACTGTCGGCTATCAAAGAAGTTGTTCAGAAATCTATACACCTTTGAACAAAAAGGAACAGGTCTGCTCTTTTCTAGCATCTTGTCAGCAGACTGTGAAGGTAAATAGATCTAATCCACAAAAAAATGTGTGATAATCATCCAGAAAATAAACATTGTGGTAGCAGAAGGAACAATTAAACGCCATCAACTGATGCCCAGTGCACATGGGGAAAAAGTGTTCAAGGCATGTCTCTGTAACTTCCTTCCATCTGCAGGTCTGAAGTCTGCATTGCGGGCTTTTCTGATTTTTTCCATAACATTTTTCTTGCAGTGAAGTCAGTCTGAGTTCTGAGAAATGTTTCCTGGTTTGTGATGACCGAATTAATTCAAGCTTTCCCAGAGAGGTACATTACAGCAATACAATAAACTATCCCTCACATTTTTGCTTGCAGAAAATATGAAATAGAATTCTCATAGGGAACAGTGAATGAAATATAGCCAAATACACCTGGCTGGAATTTACAGAACACGGTGCTGTATTTTTCAGGTTGGTTCTCATATATTAGGTATTTCAGTGACAGGCTGTATCCCTCAGGATTAAACAAACATATTAAACGAAAGGCGAAGGCTCATAACGAGTAACATGCTTCCCCACAAGCCTCCTCTCTAACTGCCTAGTACTACTGACAACAAGTAAAACCCAGCCCATGGGACAGGGTTACCCAGCCCCGTCCTGGCCCGGCACAGACACAAGCTTGCGGTCAGGAAGCAGATAACTAGTCACTGCCCAGGTCACCTCACCCAGACGGCATGACTCGACTGCTTCAGACCCCACTTCACTGGGTAGATGTGCTTCTTCAACAGGGGGGAAGAAGAACCAAAACTTCTGTAAAATCCAGCAGCTTAAGAGAGTTTTATCACCTGAAATTGTGATTCTACTGATGTCCTCTTTTTGACACACATCCAAATAACAGAGGATGAGTCTGCTTCTGTCGTGCTAGTCAGCAGCTATATCTTTGGAAAAAATCAGGTTTTGCCTGTTTTATACACTATTCCACAGTTGTTCCCGATGCAGAGTACTGAAATATTAACCTGTCTTCTGTGAGTTACAGGTACAGAGGGTTTCTAGGTTGTGTGGCGTTCTCAGCTGTGATTAATTTTAAAATGAGTCAGTAAAAAAAAGCCTTGGTCTCAAGATTTGGGGGGGCGGGCGGGAGGGGGATGGGAGTAGAGTTTTTCTTATAAGAGTTTCTAGACTGACAACCCCAAAACCAGTTTTTCTTCTCTCTTCTAAGTGTGAGAGAGGTGAGGACTCAGATGCACTGTGGACTTGCAAGACTGTTACTGGTATAACGCAGCCTTGCGCTGGGAGGGCTAATCCTGGAGACAGAGGGTAGGCTGTGGCAGACCAGCTGGGGAGCTTGCAAGGAATACAGTCACCCTCAGGCCTTTCCACACCATTTGGTTTTGCAGCGGGTAAGGGATGGGCAGTAGCCACAGAGCTGCACAGCCTTCTCCTACACGTTGTACTAGAGGTGGCTGCAGAAGATCTAGCTGATAGGCCAGGAATTAGGCAGAGCAGAGAGCCGGTCTGATGTCTCCATAGTGAAGTGTTTTAGTTGGATCCTTCCTCTTTCTCAGAGCGTATGGTTGGAGGCTCCGAAAACACTTTACAACTGCTACCCCGCTCTGGCTCACCCCTGTGCCTGAGGCTTCAAGCCGGGTCTGAGGCAGGTTCCCAAGGGGACTCCAGGCAGACTATCTCGAGGTGTTTGTCCCTCATCCTGCTCCTATGCACTTGGGATAATGCCAGCTCACAGGCTGGGCGGTGAGGCAAAAATAACTGAAGTTAGTGACCTGTTTTAAGAAAGTACCCCTGCAAGATAGAAAGCAGACACTCAGATCAGCTCAGGAATAAAGGGAGGAAATGTAAACGAAGCAAGATAATGGTAGAATTGAAAACCCTCCAAACTGGCAAACTTCCTTAACTCTCAAGT
Source organism: Phalacrocorax aristotelis (assembly GCF_949628215.1). Taxonomy (NCBI): domain Eukaryota; kingdom Metazoa; phylum Chordata; class Aves; order Suliformes; family Phalacrocoracidae; genus Phalacrocorax; species Phalacrocorax aristotelis. The sequence continues at coordinate 129,066,785 of NC_134278.1, forward strand.
ACTCTTTGAATGTGTAAAGTACATAGCTACATAAAAAGGCAAATTATCAGGTGTAAAAGAGTGATAAAGCTGTTAAATGAGTTGCATGCCTATAGGCCAGCTAAGCCCTTGGCCCAAGGTTGGTGTTTTGTGTGCTGGAAACCCTCACTTCCAGTTTATAACTCCAGTTTGTCACTCAGTTTTAACCATAGCATTCCTTATATCCAAATACATCTGATTTCCCATAACATTCCAGGTGAGAAATTAGAGTTTTCCAAGGCTACAAAGGCACCGAAGCTCCTTAAACTATTTTTAATACTTTAAACACTAGTTCTTTGAAAAGGATCTTTAAACCATCATTTGTTCTTTGAGACACTGAATTAACTTTGCTGAAAAGTCTACATTAACCTTAACAATAATATAGCAGCTGGCTTGCTGATCTTGTTTGCTAAATTCACCAGAACTGACTTGGGTTTGCTTCTCTGTTGTTAGTCACCTACTGGCTTTAGGTTAGGCTGACGATCTCACAAGATGCTGCCTCTGTCTCCAGGGCACAGCAGTGAGCACAGCTCTGTTCTGGTCTCCCTCAGGAGCTTCAGGTCACCCTTGGAATAAAAATGAGTTTTCAGCCTAGAAAAGGCTCCTATGGGCCATGAGACAGGGCTAGACGCTGTACAGATGCGAGACTTCCATTTGCACCTGGCTGCCACCATACCAAAACCCAGAGAATGAAAAATGGCACGTTGAGACTGTCTGAGGCACAGCCACAGCTCATTAGGAGAAAAAACTGTTTCCAAACATCTACTCTGCTCCTGCCTATGTTACAATTGATGGTTTTCTTCACATGAAGTGGCAGTTGGAGTGGATTATATAAAATTAAGCGTGAGACAAGAGAGGATGCATTGCATCCGGTAAGTGCAGTGGCAGCTGAGAAGCTCATGACAGCAGCTTGAGCCCATCACTCTTCCCACCAAAGGAAGACGAAGCGGAGAAAATCGGTGGTTCCCGGTGGCACGCATTCCTGGCACTCGCTGTGCTCTCATGGGCCACAGAGTTACTTTAGCTGCACTCTCCTCCTGCTGCCTTCCTGCTGCCAACTGACTCCTCTCGTGTTTTCATCTGAACTGGACTGAAGGTTTCACCTGGGGCACCAAGTCCCAGGGACCAGAAGACTCCTGGCATATAGTGACTGGGTGGGACACAGCCCCGGAGAAGGATGAGGATGTGGGGGACAGGGTCACTGAGGCGGTAATCACTACCTGTGCCCCAAGCTACTCATCTAACAGATTCAACCCACCTGTTGTACCTATAAAGATTTCAAAGCTGACTTTCCGTCTTTGCCCAATTTGTGGACTGCCAGGAATGGCTGCACGACTTGGCCATGGCTGTTGTTACCATCATGTGTGATATAGCCCCTTAAGTACAGGTGCAATAGTAGCTATAACCTCGTTATAAGGTCAGTTACATCATCCAGAGGAATTCACAACGAGTATCTCTACTGAAATCCTTACAGACAGAACTCTATTAAAAACTTTATTCCTTTGAAAGAATGGCTACAGACTCAATAAGGAGCCTGATTTCACAGGTCTTTTGACAAACCAAAAATTAATTCCAGCATCAGACACAGATCCGATAAAACCACAGATATCTACAGAGGGTTTTAGATGAAGCAGCTTCAAATGTTTTATTGTACTGAATAATCTTTTCATTGAGAATTTAATTCCTTTCAACAAAAAGAACATGTAGTTTCTGATTCTCTCTCCTTATCCTTCGACCTCTGAGATGTTCACAGATAGGAAACACCTGCACATTCACAGATCGTGTGTGCTTGTGTCTGAAGAGGACTAAACACATCATGCTTCTCCTGTAGCATCTGTACTGTAGAAGGTGCAGGAATAATCATGATCTTTTACTTGTAAATGTGGAAGAAAAGAATCTGATAAAATAAGTTCGAATAATGCCCTCAACACGTTCTATAGCTTTTCCTGTTTGGCATTCATGTTTTTAATAAAGGTTAGTAAGGGCTTCATCTTGATTTAATCAGGCATTTGGTCAGGTTGGAGGTGGGCATAACGGGAACATACTTGGAGGCCATTTATGTGCAGAAATATAATGTACACACAAGTCCGGCCCTTGTCAATGCACAGTGTGAACAAGTCTGTCCTGGAAACTGGTTTATTTACTCGATTTCAGAAATTCTAACTTTTCAGGAAATGTCCTGCCAGTTGCATTTCTGTAGCTGGCTGAGAAGACTTTATTTTATTGACAACCTTGTCCCAGTCTAATTCTGGCTAGGAATTCGACTGGGTTTAGTTGTGTACAGAAAGCCAGAATTGGCCCAATGTCTGGAAAAGGTTAACTTGTTACCGCACTCTACACTGTAACGGGGTCCTGTGTCTCAAAAGTTGATGAGAATGATCTGGGAAATGGCAACCAGGGAGAAAGTAAAATGGCTAATTAGCAGCTTCTATACTGACAAGCAACACTGGATGCCCCGCTTTGCAAAGCAGCCGAATAATTCATTGGCATGATGGTATCAGCAGGAGACGTTTAAGACTTCTTTTCAGATTTCTTTTGGCAGACTGCTGGTCTAATGAACGTCTCAGATATCTGCCAAACCTAATTTGGAAGGAGCTTGTTCTCAGACCAGTTTTAAGACTAATTGAGTCCTTTATTGCATTTATTTTTACCATGTCTCACTGGAAAGTTCACAATGGTAATCTTGACTGTTTGGGTTGCTTCCGTCTCCCAGCTGAGAAAAGATATTTACCCTCTTATTTTTATCTTGCAGGTCAATTTAATCAGAGAAACAAGTGTCCCACTTGCAGATCAGAAAATTGAGAAATGATCTGATGCTTGTGACACAAAATCTGTCATTTAGTTCACTACTAGTCACTTAATTTTATTTTTTTTTTTTAATTCCTGTTATGTTTATAATTAGCCATCTCTATCCAGGGGTTCTTCAGCAATCCGTCATGTGTGAGGACTTCAGTTGTTGCTTGTAGACTTAGGAAGCATCACTCGCCTGGGAAACCAACACAAAATATTACCTCTCAAAAGTGAGGAACAACCGTTCCACTCGCTGATGGTGGCTCAGGAGGCGATAGCCCTGTGGAAAGATTGCCTTTAAAGGAAGCTCCCTGCAAAGCTGGAGAAGTTCATTTCAGAAGCAGGATATGTTTCTGCAACAGGGCTACAAACTCCAATAACCTGACCTGTACAAGAAACTTAAAACTCAAAAATAAATAACTTAGAATATAGCTTTTTTTTTTGAGTACGTGCTTTTTTTTTTCCCCCTTCTGCTTTTTATTTCAACAGTGGGAGTACTGTCTGAATTTGGACACAGGGAAAAGCCAGTCCTACTGTACTGCCTAACCTTGTTTCCAGAGGCAGAATGTCACTGAAATACCTCAGAAATAAGCTGTTTCTCTAAAACGACATTTTCTTCTTTTCAATTTATTTTTTCACAGCAGGGATGCTGTGACCGACATAGAGAATAATTGTGTGGGTTTTTTCCTCAGCCCACTGTAAATAAGAAATGGAATAACTATGATCTATGTTCTTTAAAATATGGACTACTCCTTCTGAAGAGCTTAACAGCACCCAAAGTACTGCACGACTCTTGATTTCACTGCACCAGATGACTCAGTGTTTCTTCCCACATCGTCTGTGTTACAAACAGTAACATCTCAGCCACGATGGTCTGAAGATACCAATCAAAGTCTGAAGTCTGGGGCAAATGCTTTCGTCTAGATGTTTCCTCGCCCTGCAAACTTTGCTTCAGATTATCTGCTCTCTTTTCAAGACACCTGCAACCTTTTTTCACCACTTCCCGTCAGAAGCTGTTGCAAATCATGGGTTACCGTCACCATCAGCTCTGCCTTTCTAGGATGTGTACTGTGGGGTTAACCCAAACCACAGCGCTCGGGTGGCAGGGTTTGCTAAGCGTTTGAAGTTTTGCCTCTTTTTTTTTTTTTTTTTGGGTGGATTTTAAAACTACTCCCAAAGCCCCTAGCTAATTGTCCATTCGTATGCTCTTTTAAACATTAAACAAAACAAAACCCCTTCCCTGCTGCCTGATAGTCCTCCAGAGGCAAAGCTGCTTCTGCCTTAGCGACTTGAACCTATGTGACCTGAAGAGCCATTTGAGATGTTAATTGACTGAAGAATGAAGCCGAACAACGATGGATCGAAGAATTTCCCCACCCAGAAGAAAACGTGGTTGCATAAGTTTGTGTATGGATCAGCTAGGTTCAGTTTCCTTCTCCCCAGAGCCCCAGGGCTAGCCAGTTTCTAACACAAAAGGAAATGGTAATCGCTGGTATTTTAGGAAAGAACTCTGATTCTCTACGATGGTAGTCCAGCTGAGAGTCTTTTCCCTGCGAGTGTTGCCAGAAGAGCCAGACCCATGTGCCTGGTGCCTTTAACGCAGAAAATATGATTTAGTTTTCATTTCGTTTGCAGGATTCTACTGGTTTTTCCCCACCGGGACTTTTCTGTCATCATGAGGAGGTCAAAATACACCAAAGTCCAAACTTCAATTCTTCTGCTCCCTGCAGCTTTCCTCTAACACTTCAGATATAACATCAAAGAAGCAAATCCTCCTTAGAAAGAAGAAAATTGCACATTGAAATCAATTCTGTGCTACTTGGTTGCTTTAAAGTCTTGAAGGTGGGATCCCATTGCCTTCAACAGCAAAATGCATGTTGTTTTTATTGAATTGCAGCCCCACCTTACATCTTCAGCTAGTATAAAACCAGGTAGATGGTATAAATTGTTGTAACGGCTCAGAAATATGCAGAGCTCTCCTAATTTACCACAGTTCAGAATATGACCCTCTCTCCTTTAATGGTCATTAAAACACTAAAACCCTGCTGAAGTCTGGGAGATGGATCCTGCTCCTCACCCCCAGCTTCCCTAGTGATGGCTCTGTCGGTGACACCTGAACCTGTCTGGCTCTCTTGTGCCTAAATAGCTGTAATGAGTAGGTTCAAAAGACAAAATGAATCTGCAGGCAAGTATTACTGGATGATGATATTACCCTGTGCTGTTTAGTAGCTTCAAAGGGCCACATAGACTTAAAAAAATTCAGTGATAGCCATTTATAGAAACGCCTTTTGTTTTTAAAAGCCTGCTTATAAATACCCATAAAGCTGGCTTCAGCTGGCCGGAGTCTGATGGCTGCTCGGCGGAGAAATCAAACCGGCATTAGGAGAGAGCTGGGTGCTGTGCTCTCGCCTTGCTCCGCGAGGGCAGAGTGCTCTGCTCTCTGCAGCGTGGGGTCCAGAAGGCAGCCCAGGAGAGGGAGGGCTTGTGAAGGGAAACATCTAACACGCTCTCCCTTCCCCTGCTGTGGCGGGGCGGGGGACGCGGCCTCTGCCACAGCCTCCCCCAGCCCTGGCACTCCTCCTGGCAGACTGTGCCAGTTAAGAAGCTTCAGAGCAACCTTTTTGCGTAAGGATGCATTAGGTGAGGTCTCCAGTGGAAAACTCAGAGGCAGGGAGAGAGAAAGGACGTGGCTCAAGCGCACACCTCACACAACCTCTTAAAATCCTTGTTTCCCTCAAGAATCCCGTAGTGGGCTCTCCATTTAGATTTCAGAAAGCAGGGGAAACAGCCCTAAGTATTGGCAAACTAGTGCATTGACCTATTTGGCCTTGTCCTGAATTGCAACCACTTTAACTCGATCGAGGGTAAGGGGCTTGCTGGGGTGTGCCATGGGGTCCTGGGCAGAGGTGCGATGTGCCCTGACCTGCCCTAGGAAAGAAGGGGGACATGGCCAGGAGTGACCACCTCCACCTAGGCACAAGGAAATATTCCTTTATTTGATAGGTTATTTAGTCATAGCTGTTTATCTCAGTTTAAACCTCTATGCCTTCTCCTCCCCACCTTCATTACAGTATGTTCAGAGCCGGGTAGCGTGCACCTCATTTTACAAATCCTCCCAGTTAATTTTATAAATGCCCACTCTAGTTTATAAATACCTTAGAATGGTACTGACACTGCATTGTATTAATTAAAAAACATAATAAAAAGCATAAAGTAATAAATCTTCATACAGTCCCAGCTGGAAATCCCGAAATTTCAGTGAGCTAGGCAAGCTATGGCCATGCTATCACTGGCACACAAGGACTCCTTTCCCTGCTCCGAATGCCGAGGGATGGGAAAGGCAACACAGTTCTGGCTCAGCAGTGTGAGACGAGGGTCCATTCCATACCCCATCAAAGCCAGGCAGCTCTCCAGGCGTGCAAGAGCTGAGCCTGACCTGAGGCATCTGGTTTGCAGCCCTGGCTTCTGCAGGCCGTACTGCCTTGGGAAAGTCACCTTGCTGCCAGGTCTGTGCCTGCAAAATGGAAATCACAGTGCCCGTCTCTACATGTAGCCTCCACCTCCATAAATGAGAGGGGATGACAGTAGGGTGAAACAAAGAGCATCTGATTCTTCTTCTGCAGAAGCATCGCGTGACCTTCAAAAGCAACAGCTGCACTGCAGGATGCCTCCTGCTACATTTGGTGGAGCGTGGGCTTGCCTGGACCAGCGAGGAAGAGAAATCACAGAGAAATAGGTGGCTGTTTCTAAATAATTTGGGCACAAAGCCTTTCTGCCAAGGGAGAGGATGCCTGTCATCCTGGCAAGGGGCGGTGGGCTGAGGAGTGTGTCTTCCACTTCGAACAGGGCTGAATCTGCTAATAATTTTCTATCCTGTGCTGTGCATAGCCTTGCACATGGATCATCCCAGGCGCCTGCCTCTGCAAGGGAGGCACGGCCTCGCATGGTGGCGGGGGGAAGCCAGGGTAACAACCAGCCTGGGTCGGCGGGGCCAGCACCCATGGGGCAGCCTTTAATTAGCGGGGAGGGCTGCATTCGTCCTTTGCACCCCAGGGCTGCCCGGCAGCCTCTGTGAGTCCTTTTGTGATGATGAGCACTGTTCATCCCAGGGGCTGCGAAACCGGGGTGGCGGGGAAGAGGCACTAGAGGAAAAGGAGCCCAGCTCAGCAGAGCTCCAGAGGGGGCAAAGTCCTGCGGGGTCCTGGAGCTCCCCCACCTCACGCTGGGTTTGGTCCGGGAGGCTTGTCCAGCTGCAGAACCAGGATGGAGGCTGGCAAGTGGGGTGATGCCACCCAGAGCATCACTGCTGAGATGCACCAGCCTCTCCACTGAGAAGGGTGGGGAAAGGGTCTCCAAAAAGAAGCCCACAACAACAACTACCCGGACCAGTACTTTGCGTTCTCATTCCTCTTGAAATCTCACCAAAGACATCTGGGTTGGATTGTAAAATGCAATACAATCTGTGCAGAAATAATGAGTGACACTTTAATTTCTCCATGCATGCTGATAAAGGTATATCCTTAAGGTAGGTCTGCTATGTTAAGAAAATGAGAGTTTAGATTTGGTTTCACTCAACACTATGTTCAAACAGAGATATCGGACAGATAAATACGTCTGAGGGTGACAACAATGGCATTTTTTTTGTGTTCAAGATCCACAAAAATATGATTGGCCTCTGAATGTGCACATAAAACGCTAGGCAGCAGTGAAAGAAGAATGAAGAAAGGAAGGAAGAAGGTTGAATGAAGGCGGAAAGAGCTGCGTACTGGATTGCCGATGGAAATTTATGATAATCCATTAATACAAGGCGTTTCTTAATTTCTGAATGTCTCACCTTCATCCTGTTGACCTTTATAATAATTTTGTGTCTTCAGAACCCTTACACTCTTCTATTTCTCTTTGGAGTTTCTCTATATTTCTTCTCCTTCCCATTTAATTCTAAGTTACTGATGCTGATAACACAGTATAAATAATGTTCACATATAAAGTACCATCCAGTCCTTCCAAAATTACCTCTGCCAAGGAGGCAGATGACAGCTTGACTGCCACTCAGACAAGACATTTACTGCAGAGCTTTCGAACGTTGGTGGGGGTCAATTGCTGCCTTGCATTGCTTCCGAAATAATTAAATGAAAATAGAGATCTCCAAGGCTGGAGGGTACCACAGGCCTCTGATTCTTTTAATGGAGGAGAAAAAAAAGCGCAATAAAGGTGTATGACAAAATGTGTCCCCTACTGCAGCCGTAACGATGCGTTGTACAAGGGTATGAAAAAGCTTTACAGTGGAAATAACGTTCCTAACCCTGCGCGGGGGTTAGCTCATGTCTCAGAGTCAGCACTGTCGTAATAATGCAGTTCTTCCCAAATTTTCATCCACGTGTTGGGTATTGACGGTACACTTATTTTTCAGTTTGACAGCCTTCCTGAACTTTTTGCCTTAACAATGTTTTCTGCAGCAAATCCCGCAGGTTCATTCCATACTGTGCACGAATAGCTATTTTTCTATTTCAGAACTGTTCGTCTTTCCCAGATTCTTCTCGTTCTTGTATTAAAACTGTATTAAAAACTGATGAGCATTCCTTTATTTCTCATGAGCCTCTCAGCTTCTGTTCCCTCTTATTAATGCTTCACTGATCTTTCTTAGTATCTGGAAAGATTTCCTTGCTGGAGATCATATCTGTTGCTCTTTAGAAGCAACCAATTTTCTTCCCTGGCAACATTTTGATGAGGAGCGGCTGACTACAGCTGTAAACACTATTAAAAGTGAGGGGGTGATGAGGACTGAGATATGACAGCCTTATAGCATTCTGCCCCAGTCTCACCGCCCCTTTCTTAATACCATTAAACCCCTTTTGCTTTCATTGGTATTAGGCAGAGATTCTTCTGTGCTATCTGTAATAACTTGCAAATCTTGCTCTGAAACTATTTATTTAGAAAACAATCTCGTGCTGCAAGGAATTTCACTATTTCTTTTAATGCTTATGACTTTGCTTTTACTTGTAGCAAAAAAAAAGAAAGCCAGAACAAGAATCAAACTCATAATACATTGCCCAATGGCTTAGTTTTGTCATAGCTGCATGTCTTAATCCCTGCCTGATCTCAATCACTTAGCATCATCTGCAAATTTTGTTGCTTTGCCCTCCTGTCAGATTATGAATAAACAGCCTCAGTCCCAGCAGATACATTGCAAACACTTCACTACTAACCCCATTTCTAAATGAAAGCTGGCTCTTTATCCTTTGTATTTGCTGTCTCCCAGCCCATTTCCACTGCACAGCAGAACATTACCTTTCACCTTCTAGGTGCCTGGCTTTCTTTAATAGCCTCTTTGAGGAACTTTAGGAAAAATCTGAATAATTATATCTGCCAGTGCTTCTTTACCCACTAATTTGTTGACACTTTAATAATTCCATATAGCTGGAAGCAAGGTTTTCCTTTGGCATAAATCAGTGCTGTTCCTGTAATCATCTAATTTTCATCTAGGTGGTTTTATAAGAGCTACTTAAAATAGCACGCCTCCCACTGAAGGCTCATCAGTCTATTACTGCTTCAACTACCCCACAAATTTCAATTTTAAATTCATTGCTCTCCAGGCCTGCAGTTTAGCAATTGATTTTAATGTTTGCTTTTTTTAGAAGATTAACAGCTTCTTTTACAACATCCTCTGCATTTGTAGATTATTATATTTGTAGTCACATCGGTTTCAGCTTGTCAGTATAAGAATTTAACTCCTGTTCTGCATGATGCCCTTTTCTCATGGGTGCATTGATGTATGGAAATTCACAGAAAATCCTATGAATTCAATGAAATGTCCATGGACAGTCAGTCGGAAGCTGAAAAATTAGTCTCAGTAACCAAGTGAAAGCCTTCTACCTTAACTACAGGCTTTGTCTGTAACTGTCTGACAGTTTCATCTAGTGTCTTTTACTCTAGCTCGGCTTAACTCCCTCTCCATCACCTCTCAGCATAACTCAGCCGATTTCATAGTGTACATAGCAATAAAGTTACCAAAGCAGCATCAAAACTCCTCTGATGCACCTATAAATGGGATTATATTTTATGGCTGACTCCGATAGAAAGGGCATGGGAAGTGATGACCTAAGATATTTCTTCTAGTCCGATAGTCAGAGTTTCTGCAACCCTAACGGACATGGTAACATCCCGTTTGCTGCTCACAACAGACCATCCAGTCCATAACGCGCAGATTCAGTTGGCTTTGGGTCAGGCCCTGAATCTTGATATTCTTCCCTGGGTCTTAGATTCATTTTTTACCTCCTGTGACCTTTCCTGAATAAGGATTTGCAGATTTGTCTCAAAACAGTGAGCTTCCACATTATCTTTTTGTCTTTTCCCTACCCTCTACCTCGCAATGACCAGTCAGGCAGCAAAGCCAACCAGTTAGTCAGATGCTCCCCAGGGCTTTTCGCCTCGAAACACTCCTGCAGGGACAATTCCTTTATAACACACATCCCTGCTGCACACCCCTGAGCAAAGACTCCACCTGAGGACCAGCTCTTTTCCTGGCATTGTTTTCCTGTCACAGTGGTGGCACCTGATGTAACATTCAGGACATTTTAGCGCTCACTCCTCTCACAGATGCTTGTCTATCCCAGCTGGATTCCATTCACACCTCCCATAGGCTGAGCAAGCTACGACCCCAAAGCCATTATCACGTTCCCTTTTACTCTCACTTATCATTATAGCCTTCATCTGGACATTTTCCAAAACCAAGGACGTTAGATGCTGGGGTGAGGTAAGGCAGTATCCAAGGCAGCATCCTTACCCTTTAATGAAGGCCAAGGGGCTTCATGCATTATAAACGAGCCATTCTTTCTTTAGATCTAGTTCTTTAGATCAGCCTTCCTCAGGTGCTCTCTGCAACTCTTTCTTTGCCCGCTCTTCTTTTTTAGTGTGAGGTCGACATTGGTTCTCCCAGGGTTGAAAGTGGCCCCATTTACTGCTGACAAAACACTTTTCCAATGAGAATTGAATCAACGACTGGAGATGCCACAAAATTTTAACTTGCTCCTGCTCATATCAGTATCTTATTACATTCTGTGTGTAGAAAAATGGGGTCTTCTTGTCCAGAAAGAATATAGATTTTTAAATATATATCCTAATTCTTTCATTTGCCTAAGCACAGCTGCTGGAAAGAGGCACTGCATTTAATTCATAGGTATTTTATACTGTAACAGGGAGATTTTTCTGATACATCAGTACACAGGAACCCATGGATAATATTCTGGTTTTGTCTCTCGGTGACATTTTCTGGCCATTTCATGTGCAAACCCATTGCGATGTCTTTCTGCCAGATCACTTTGCTGAAATTTTGCTCATTGAAATGACATTTCTTCCAAACACTATCAAGTACCCTTAGAGACATGGTATTCCTAAGAGAAGAGACTTTGAACACAAATGCTCCATTACTTTGTAAACTTGTTGAATCCACTCAGGAAGGAGACACTTTGAACTGAAGCACCCGTCCCCTAAAATGAGATGTGCTGTGTTTGTTTGCCTCATGTCTGTAAATTTAGTCCACAAAGTTAATTTTTTATTCGCTAATGGGAATATGGAAAGAAAGGGTTTTAAAAGCGTTTCGCATCTTCCTGGCTTACAGAAAAGGACAAATCAATGTAAGAAAAAGGATAGGCTGAGAGTCTTATAAAACTTTGATTTCTTAATAGTGGCAAGCAAACCTGGAAAATCAATGGATTCATCCTCCTAAGGAAATTAAAATCGCCCCTTATACAGGATTGTGCTACTGGACGTTATTGAACTTAACATGATTACCTGCATTCTGTAACAACAGTAATCATCTGTAATGTAAATGTATTCAATACTGCATTATACAAATAGCAGTAATTTTAGTTGGCATTCTCTGAGTCTCCCCAGCTATGTACTCTCAGAGGAGTGTATGTTCAGGATAAGATTCCAAACCCTGACATATTTGGCTCTGCTTAGTTTGAGTCTTGACTTGAATATTATTTGGCCTTGTTCTGATTTTTTTTTTAATTCAAGGAACTTTATTTAATGGCATTTAAAAATTGGTTACTTCATAAGATATTTATATCCCTAAGGATATATGTATATTTATATCTAACTAGCGTTAGGTCTAGACATTATGGTACCTACACAAAACCAGAGCAGAATATGACATTATGAATTAAACCTAACTTTAAACAATAGCAGTGATGATAACTTAAGACAGGCAAACAATTATTAAGGAAGACCTAAAGGAGAATATGGCTCTATAGTGAAGCAGGTTTTCTGGTTCCTGGGAGTTTGTGGGGTGAACAGCTCGGGAGGGCACCAGGAATCAAACCTGGGAAGTCCCTGAGGTGAGACTACATGGAGGCTGGGGGATAGAAGGGGACAAACAGCAGAGGCTTGTTATCCTCTTGCCTGTGTTCATGGCTCCTGTTGGCCTCATGGGAGACACGGACATTTGATTTGGCCTAATACGGCTTTTTATTTGAATTTATGGTACTATCCTTATAGCATGCTGAGACTAGTCATTCCCTTTGAGAGTCTGCTGAACCACACTGTGCCTCTGTCCTTTCCTTTCAAGATCACGCTTCTTCCCCTGCTGGCCACTCCTCCTCCGCTGTCACCCTTGTCCCTCACTTCATAAACCCACATATGGGAGCTTGGGACTGAGACAGTCTGATATTCTGTACCTCTCCAATGGTTGCCGGGACATATCCTTCATTTCAGCTTTTTTAACCCCAGCTTTCCTACTGAAAACAATTTTAGAAGCTCGGGCACTTAATCATACGACTCGCAATGTGGTAGCTCCCACTTTGTTACCAGACATACCACATGCTTTTTTCAACAAGAAATCAGGCACAAAAATCACTTTTTGCAATGCTAGAGAAAACGCCTATTGCCTATTCTATTTTGCCATTTCTGCCCACTTCAATCCTAACAGCATTTCTTTAAGAGTTACCATGTAATATTGATATTTGGCTGGACAAGTGGCAGTTATAAAATTAGAATTGATTTATTCATCTAGGGGAAAAAAGCAGTAAGCATGTGCCACTTCCCATGTAGCTCTTTGCTGTTCGTAAGTGCAGTTGCAACCTTTCCTTCAACAGTACAGAGGAAAATAAAGTTACTCATAAAACCCTTGAGTACATCCTAAGTGCCCAGTCAGTCCCCTGTAACCATACCCCTTTTAAAATCACCAGCCCAAATACACATAATTTTAGGTCATCCTGTTGAACCGACAGGTGAATTATGGTTGGAGATAAGTAGAAAAGGCCTGACACGTATAGATGTTCTCCTAGAAATGTTTTCAACATTTAAATGTGCTTTTTCAGGGCCCTGTATGGCACTATCCCATGGCCAAATGAGACTCCCCTGTTTCCCAGGTACAGTGCTAACAACCACGGCAGCACAGTCACACCTCCGGTACAGTTAAACAGGCATTACAAGGGTGGAATTTCTAGCGACAGTTGATTAAACCAACTTATCTCATTGGGTAAAACAGGGCTGTGGATCATCTTTTCTTGGTCCTCTCTAATATTTTCAGTCCTGCTGGAGAATATGGCAGAGTATAAAGTTTCTGCCAGGTCGACCAATAGATAATCAGGCCAGCAACGGAGCCACTCTCAGGACTGCAATGGCTTAACTCACGGATGGGCTGGCCAGGGTCTGCACATTAAATGCAAAAGGTGTCAGAACGAGCAGGGAGATCCCTGGGCAATAAAACTCCCATGGATTTATATCAGGTGTCCTGGATTATTTTATTCATATTGATGGGTCTGGTTATGAACTTCAGATTTACTCCAAATTCTTTTCTCAGTCTTCTTTGTGTAGTTCTTCAGTGATTAACGGACCAGTCTTTTGAACATAACAGGTAAAATTATATATATTAACAGGAAGAACCACATACATGAGGGGAGAAAGAAAGATCTCCATCCTCCATCAGGGTGCTGTCACAGAATTCCAGAATCCCAGAACAGTGAGGGTTGGAAGGGCCCTCTGGAGCTCACCCCATCCCACCCCTGCTGGAGCAGGCACCCCCAGAGCAGGGGCACAGGGCCGCGTCCAGGCGGGGGGTGAATGTCTCCAGGGAAGGGACCCCACAGCCTCTCTGGGCAGCCTGTGCCCCTGCTCTGGCACCCGCACAGGGAAGGGGTTTGTCCTCATGTTCAGGTGGAGCTTCCCGTGTTCCAGCTTGTGCCCGTGGCCCCTTGGCCTGGCGTTGGGCACCACTGAAAAGAGCCCAGCCCCATCCCCCTGACACCCGCCCTTCAGATATTTATAGGCATTGATGAGCTCCCCCCTCAGCCTTCTCTTCTGCAGGCTGAACAGACCCAGGTCTCTCGGCCTTTCCTCACCAGGGAGATGCTCCAGCCCCTGATCCCCTTGGCAGCTCTGCGCTGGCCTTGCTCCAGCAGCTCCCTGCCCTTCTTGACCTGGGGGGCCCAGAACTGGCCGCAGCCCTGCAGGTGTGGCCTCACTGGGGCAGAGCAGAGGGGGAGGAGAACCTCCCTCGCCCTGCTGGCCACGCTCCTTTCCATGCCCCCCCAGGGCACCGCTGGCCCCCTTGGCCCCAAGGGCCCGGTGCTGGCTCAGGGTCAGCATGTTGCCCACCAGCACTCTCCAGCAGAGCCCACCAGCATGATGAGGGAGGGAGCCCTCAATGCCCAAGCAGTGCACTTGAGCAGACCTGAGCGAAGCGCTGTGCCCTCCGCCTGCGCATGTGCCAGCCCCTGGCGCGGCAAAGCTCTGAGGTGGCTCCCTGGGAGCATCCCAGCAGTTCTCTGGCCACAGTGCAGAAGATGTGCCAGTGGTAGTGGCACACTTCCAAAGGCACTTTCTGCTTTGTCTTCCCTGCAAGACAGCCGCTGCCTAATCTTAATCCTCAAAGGATGGGCTCAAGTACATTGTCAGCCCTTACCTCTTTGTTGTTCATGGTGCCTGTTGGGAGCTTGGATACCATAGCAACCCACAAAAGTATGATTTCTTAGTCATAGTGAACGGAGGCTTTCCCACTCACTGACAAGGCTTTTATGAAATGCTGGAGCTCCCTGTCTGGGAGCTGTTTCCTCTGTATCAGTGCCTGTTTGCTCTTCTTCCATGCTAATGGGGTTATCGATGTACAGTAAACCCAGTTCTCCAGTGGATACCCAGGAACGCTCTGCAAGCGAGCCATACCTTTTCAGGCAGCTCCAACTGACCACTTTAGTTAACAAGAGACCTTCTTAAAGGTCGCTGATCTGCCATCCTCTCAACTCATTCCAACACCCAGGACCACATCCTGGCTAAACACAGAAAAAGGCAGTGGAGACCTGCTGTATTACCATGAAACCTTATGCTTGATCTCAAATGTAACGTGCTTGTTATGACCTATAATGCTCACCACAGCTGCCTGAAGGAGGTATTGACATGTGTATATATACAAAGGAATACCCTGAATTTGCTAACCATTGTTCATACAAGTCTCAGAAACGCAGGGAAGTCCAGCCTTGGGAAGATGTGACATTGACTTCAGAAAGTCATTGGAATCCCTCGGTGTAAAGGATATTCCTGATGGTGTGTAGATGGATAATCATTTCAATACCAGCCACATGGTAGAATCACAACTAGTTCTGCTAAAATCTAATTAATTTGGGAGGACGGAGAGGTCTGAAACCTGTTCCAGTACTTGTAGGAACAGTGTCTCTGATCAGTCCTCAACTGCAGATCAGTTAGTAAATAAAATACTGTGTTGCCATAATACAATGCTGAAAACATGCTACTGTTGTGAGAACAGAAGCACTCACTGTGATCACCTTGTTCTCTTCAGCCTCTCAAAAAAGCTTTTTGGAGCTTTTTTTTGGGAGAAAATTAAGAGAGTCTGGCCAAGATGTGAGTATAAGAAGTGTGAAAGTCTTTAGTTTGAAGAGATGTATAGAGGACATGATAGAAGTAATAAAAAAATGAATGGTTCAGAGCCATTGCTCCATGTGCTTGCCCTTCCTACATAAATCAAGACTGAAAGGACTTCAGAAAACAATATGGAAATAGACTGGACTCCTTAGAAGACACTTACTAGAGATACTACTTCAAGGCTTCATCATGTGTCCAAAGCTTTAACAGAGTTTGGAAAAGAATATTAATATTCATAAGGTTGAAGTTTGTCTGCATGAGATGGAATAGGATGTATCATGGGGTTAAGGACAATTGCCACTGCTGAGATATCTTCTGTGACCATATCGTAGTGTTTCGGAGAGATTTGTTACATGTTAATTCAAACACTGGCCAGCATCCCAGACCGAAATAATGGCCCACAGGTCTGACACATTAGGACTCTCTATATGCTTATTAGTGTCTTTTGCCTCGTGACAATCAGAAGCCACAGTTCAACCAGATTGCAGAGCCAGAAATCTTGAACATCTAGGAGAACATCTGACAGCAAGGGTGAAAACCTGCCTCGAAACAAGGTTGGTCTGGGGGAGTCTTTTGACGAAAATTCATTGACTCCTCATCTGGGCCAAAACATCTCAGAAATCCTTCAAAACCAGGTCTCCTCACTTTTCAGTTTGGTCTGAATTTCAGAACTCTTATGCAGGCAGCAGTATCACACCCCTAAGGCATCTTTGCCTCTTGGCGTCACTCTCCACAGGAGTAGCGTGACACTCCTTACCCTATACAAGGACAAATTTTAGGTACCTGAGTCCAAACTGAGGCAATGCTATTGCTTTACTAATGCTCTGGGAATTTTAAAGGATAATTCATTATGAAATTATAACCTTACTGTTTTTCTCTTTTCAAATCAACTTCATTTTACCACTTAGGACAGGTTTTAAGAAGTATCTGTGTATTTACAAGGCTAACGTACTCAATCTAATTAGATGAAAATTTGACGGTAAATTGATACCATTTTTTAAACATTCATTTTTTGGAAATCTGATTGGTGGCCCCACGACAGTGATGCATGTTTCAAGCACAGGATCTTCTTTGATTGGATTCAGATTTCACACCCTAATCACGCCTCAGTATTTTGAGAGTAACTTCATGATTTCAAAAGAGATTATGGCTAAACAATGGAAAAGATGGCAGGAAACAGATGCCAATTTGTTTTTTGGATGTTTTATTAAAGCTAACATAATATGGAAAGTAATTATTCCTTTGAATTTCTTTTTTGTGATGTTAGAACTATAGGAACCCAGGAATTGCTGCCTAGGTGTGTATAAATAGGCTCTGTCTAAGCAGACTGATTTTACAAAGACTAAGTGACAGATTTTGAAATGTTTGAATGCTCAGCTTTGGCATGAGATAGAGAAACAAAAGCAGAAGATACTGGAAGAAAACAAAACAACTCTGAAACAAATTTAGAGTTAATTTTGGAAAAATTCAGAACATTTAGAACTCCAACAAGGTTGTATCTGCTGCTAGGCAACACTGTCATCCAAAAAGCCCTACTTTAGAAGGAGCTTACCCCAGGTTTTCTAAGTGCTTCAGAAATTCAGGTGCCCTCTTTTCCTCCAATGCCTTCAGCTCATGTTACCTGGGACAACCTACCCGTCACTTGTTCTTTCTGGTCAAGGAAAACCAAAGCCCTGGTTCATAAGTGTGATGCTCATTAAGGCCTGGAATACATAAAAAGAGTATCCTTGCAGTCATGTTACATACCACCTTTACGGCCCATCTCCATGGGTGGATGCAGGCAGACATGAGCTCACTCTGCCGGTGCCCCAGGCAGGTTGGCCAAGAGCCAGCTTTGGTTTGAAAGCCACACAAGTGTATTAGCTTCTCAGGGAGGCGAGTCAACTCCAGCACAGCTCTAGCACAGCTCCATGGTTTCCGAACCACACGTAGTCAGAGCAAAGGCACTTGGACCTGTTTGCACCCATCCATGCAGACCAGTTCTGAAAATCCCAGTGAGTCACCTCTCGTAAATCGTTTCAACTTCCACTCCCTCTGAAAGTACAAAAGGCTCTCTCCATTTTTGTGATTCTGGTCTGTGCCTTTTGACATCTCTTTGTGCAAACGCAGAATGAAATATAAAGACCGTCCTCTACAATGAGCCTCAGCTCTTGCGGGGCCACCCTGGCACCAAATGGGAATCTGAACTGCAGGTCGGAAAGCAGCTGGTAAGCCAAGCCTAGGGTTAAAAAGGCATTTGGAAGCATAAGCCCAGTTCAAATCTCGAAGCGTAATTGTATAATTTTTTAATGTATTTCAACATCCTTTTTTTGACTCGTACTAAAAATAACATGAGATGTAAGTACACGTGTGTAGAGAAGCTCAGCCAGATGGGAGAGAGGCATTAGTCCCTTGGTCTCTCACATGTGCTCACGGGGAGAGTGCCACTGCTAATCATCATCTGGCCTCCTTCAGTAAGGAGCCACAGCATTTGCTCCCCCTTATTCGCATTGCTACATATGGAAGAGTAAAACTGCCTTTACTATAACAACGCCTAAAGGCCTGCTCCGCATAAGGATCCCATCTCAGACGAGAGCATATCATTGCTCTGCAGGGCTTAAGCCACCAAAGAGGAATAAATGCCAGCCTATCTAAAAGCCTGACGTGAAAAACGAGGCAAAGAGATGGAAGAACAACTGCAGGACCTCCCATCGCTGGGCACCTCTGCGCGCAATGGGCAGGGTGGGTGACCATGCTCCAGCAGCATCTTCAAGCACTGCTTTGCCCCTCTGTTAAGGATTCGTTATGCTCTCATCACAGATTGAAGCCAGGTTGCAATCAGCATATCCCTTGCTCTTGGCAGCCTTTTTCTGGGTCTTATATGGGAAAAATCAGCATTAGGTGCTTGAGGTGCCACTATGTTGTTGCAGTGGCATGGGGAGACAGCGGGGGTATAAAAGAAGTTCAACAACTCAAGGCCAAAGACATTATTTAAAGCTATCTCCCTTTATACCTACCCAAGTGCCTCAGGCCGTCAAGCAGAAAAAAACTCTTGACTTTTCAGAAACAGCAATTTCATCCAGATTTCGTGCCTGGGAAAATCACAACCTTCAAATCTAGGCTCTGTGGCAAAAGTCTGGCTGATAAAATACCCAGAGGCTTCAAACACTGGTTAAATACAGCCCAGGGCAGGGCAGCATCACAGAGTGGCCTGGGCTGCAGGGTTAGCTGGGTTATTTGAACATGTGCTGAGTGTAGCTCAATGCAGAATAACCACCTCAGGGCAAAACCCGTAGGCTGACAGGAATAGTCCAGCCTATGTTTTGGAAGGTCTTCACTTGGGAAGGGAAGTAAGGATCAGAATCAACTGAAAGGGAGCTCTCCTTTGGCTCCCAGACAGAGACCATATGCACAGTAAGTGTGGCTGATGCCTGTCCTTGCAGGGGAGTGCTAAGAGGCTGCCCACTGCCTCAGGTAAATCACAGCAAATGAGTGCTGACAGGTGGAATCCTGGTTCCCTTCCCCAGCACAGGAATAATGTCATTAACAGCCTCAGAAACAGACACTGCAGCCACGGCAGATTTCGTCTCAGGACTTTGATGAACAAGGCATGTTGAAATAATTGACAGTTATGGCATGTTACATGCAGCATTCCTCTTCCAAAGATTTTTGCTGTGAGATTGGTAAGAAACTGGCTAGGGTAATATTTCATTTAAAAACACATTCACAGAATTAACTAATTATTTTTACAGTCAAAACTACTCCAAGAGAACCTGATTCTGGTGTTGATGTAGCCAGTTTGCGTTGTTCTGTGGGCCCACAGATACGGGTACTCAGTGTTTTTGCAAATCCATCTGGCATGGAAGGATGCATCAACGAGACAGAATAATGAGTGAGCTTTTGTAATCCTTTTGTTTTTAAGGTGCCGGTAAATGGAGAAATTCTCAAATGAGCAAACACTCTGGAGAATCCACGGTTGACAACTGGTCAGCCAATATGACAGTGAGAAGTATGGATGCTGTCTAAAAGGAGGATGTGATTTCTGCAGATAAGCTGTTTCGATACCCTTGCATCCTTGCAGCACCCTTGCAGCAGGTTGCTGCTGGATTCATCTGTTGCCTCCTGGATGAGGTTTGTCTTAGAAGAATTTTTAGTAGAAACAGATTTTGCCCTGTCTTTTGTTGCTTTTTCTTCAGGGCTAAACAAAAATAGGGCTCTGGTCTCCCAGTGCTACTGTAATATAAAGAAATATCAAGAAATATCACAGCATCTTTGAAGCCACTCTCTGTAATTGTGTGACTGAGCAAATACATGGATATTTGTACTGTTTTACTTTTTTCACGAGAGTTTAAGACTGTCTTACTGGATAAAAATCAAACAGAACAGAAACTATCCTTTTACTACCTTTAATTTTGACTTTGTTCGGTTGATCTTGGTTACGTGACAAGGTGAAAGAAAAGCAGAGTATCAGGAAAGCAGCTCAGTTATCATCTTCTGAGTAGGTGTGTCAGGAATGAGCAGGCTATTCTATAGTTTTTTTCACCACGTACATCAAACACCCAGCGCTGAACTGTGAACAACTGACATCAATTCAATGCCAAATACTAATAACAGCGAAACATCGTGTCTGAGGGTTTCAGTAATGCAGCTGGGTTCTTTTAACTGATGTATTCGGTCATATCAAAGTAGGTTATTATACTTTAAGCAGTATCTTTGTTAGACAAGCTTTTAAAAAGGAAAATAGTCTGGATAACAATACCTAGGACTTATGCATCACCTCATTTTTCACTTTATTTGCATCCGGTTACCACACCCCTGAGTACTAGTTAAACACTGTCCCTTCTTTTATGGTTTTGGGTTTTTTTTTGTTCTAAACCATTTTTGCTGTTGATCTTCCGGTACCAGCGAAGATTAAGGAAATAAATACCAAAACATCAACAGTTAGGCTATAAAGGTCCTGAATTGCCACCTCCGCATTTACCACTGACCTGAACTCATTTCTTCCTAGGGAGTGGGGAGGACAGCCAGGTAGGCGCGTGGATTCGTCCCTCAGCATGTCACTCCTAGAACTGTCTCTCTCCTTTCTGAAACAGTCTGTTGCTGCTCAATCTGAAGTGACATTTGCTTTGTGCAAACTCTCTCTCGGACAAGCAGCTATGCCTCCGGTGATATAAGTTACTCAGCCGGTCATTACGCCTCCTTGATTCAGGATTTCCTGTTGCAAAGCTGGGGAAGAAAACAGGAGAGAACCGATCATGCACCGCGTCTCTCCAGCCCTAACTAGCATCTCTTCCCTGGCAAGGGCCTCCCACCCCACGTGCGTACCCTCCACTAATCCGTAAATGCAGACCGCAAGTCTGGGAGCCATAATTAAGCTATCTACTCTGACCTCCCGCAGAGTAAAGACCATTCTTTTTTACCTAGTCACCACATATAGAGCAAAATAAACATAACCTGTCTGGACTATCTGTGGACAAAGTGAGTAATGCAGATCACGGGCGTTAATTCCATCTGCACAACCTGTTAAGCACTGGTGCCTATCCCAGAGCCTGTGAAAGTTAATAGGAGTCTTTCCGATGTCAGACTGCCTGCGTAACAGTGGCTTTCAACAGTAGATTCGTGCGATTAAAATAACCAGAAACATGACTAATTATTTATATACAGCATGCTGTTTGTTTCAAAGGATCTCAGGCAGTATCTTTTAATTTATACGACTGGCTTTCCTTTGATGTCTAATTACAGAACAGAAGGAAAGTCTACGACTCTGCAGAATACTAAGAAATTTCCTACCGAAAACTGAATTTTGGCAGTAAATGCATTTTCCTTCGCAAGGGCTTTCAGACAGCCGTTCCTGGCCAAGTGTACTTTCTGCACCACTTAAATTCCACATGTTAAATAGAGCATAAGTGGTTGTCAGCACAGGGGATAGCCGTGTCCTTCCTGAACTGTAAACTGTCATTGCTCTGTGCATTTGGTTTATGAAATAAAAGGCAGAAATTTAACAGCACTGTTCAATCATTAATTTTTTGATAAATACTTTGTTCGCAACTTGTCTGTAAGACCAGAATGATTCTCCTCTTTTTTCCTAGTGGAATCGGTGCGTTATTGACATTTTGTACACATTTCTAATAAACACACATTATGACTTATCCCGCTGCAGAGAACTCTGAGCAGGATCCTTTCCTGCTTATTAAAAAGTGCCGATCAAGCAATGCTGCTGTCAGAGTCATTAGGATACATCTAACGCCACAATTAGCACTGTGCTGGGGTGACACTTCTCCAAATAAACTTGCTATCTCCCCAAACCGCGTTGGTGTCTTAGACCCATGTTTGAAGAGGAGAGAGAGGGATGTTCGATCCAAGCCGGAGGCACGGCAAGTGGGGACATTCCTGCCGCAGCGGCGTCTCTCAGCGCTGCGCTTATCCCACCCCAGGGCTCCGCAGCAAAGCGTTTGCCCATCGCCGCACCGCCGGGCACCGCCGTGAGCTGCGCTGGGCCCCGTCGCCACTCCCGTGCCCCCCTCTGGCCCACATCCCCAGCCTGCAGGGATTTTACACTCCACGGCTGCGTGTTCAGCAGCCAGCTACAGGTTAAAGCCATCTGCGCTTCCTAAAACACATTGCTAAAGATGTGGCTTTCCGAGCCGCTCGGGTGCTACCGCGCTTCTGATGCCTTTTTGCCCTGGTAATAAAGAGACTTGGCACAAAAAGGCAGCCTTTCAAGGGCTGTGTGATAAGGCTGAAGATGGAAACCAAAAGCAATGTTGCATAGGTCTCTCCTAAAAGTAGTTGACGCGTTAAAAGTTCACAGCAGGGAAAGGAAGTGAGCAGAGCAGGGATTTTGGTGAATCCCGGCGGTGCTTGGGATCACGAGCAAAGGGGTAAGTGATGCAAAGGCGCACAGGACCGACTCTGTCAGCAAACCTAATCCAGCCCCTTGGGGGCTGAGGGACGGACATTACTCAAACTACATATTTTCTGCCCTGGTGCAAGTTACTTAGATGACTAAATAAGTGTTTGCAGTCAGATAACCTCATTATTTGAGATATTGGAGGTATTTCCTACAGTAAATAGAGGGAAGTGCTGAACAAGGGCACACTGAAGGTACTGAGGAAATCCTATCTTTTTATCTTAGGTTCAAATGCTTGAACGACACCGCTCCGCTTCAGCCTCTTCCGCTCACCACTTCCCTCTAAAGATAGGACACAATTCCTTCTCCAGCAGAATTGCTTTACCCTCACGTGACTTTTAAAATCAAACAGTTTTTCCTGCTCTCACAGGCGGTTTGTCCCCTCTCTCCCCTAAATCCGTTTACCCTTTTCCTTATCGCTCACAGCCTGGCGGGCGAGTGGTTCCCTACCCTTGCGGTGAGGGGATGGTTACCCTCATCATCAGCACTGGGGACCCCAGCCCCGTCCTTCCTCCCGCCTCCCCGTCCACCCAGCAGCAAGGGATTTCCCTCCCCAGCTGAAGTGGCCCTGCACTCTATCTGCCAAATATTTCGAGATGGGTGGAGGTCTGTTGCAGTACCCGGCTATTCTGAGCGTCGTCAGTGAAGACCATCACTAATTTAAACAAGCTGTTCCTTCCAGCTGGCAAGGACACAAACACAATGCAGGACACGTCTCCCGGCGTCTCCTCGTGCGTCACGTTTTATAGCACTGAACGGTGACCCCGGACGCCGTCGCCTTTGTCCCAGAGACCCCCTGCAGCCTGCCCGGTTCCGACGGACGCCCTCCGACCCCCCCTCCCCGAGGAGACCCCCCATCCCCAGCAGCAGCAGCAGAGGGCACGGGAGGCTGCTCCTCCTGCCTCCTGTTTCACTTACCGCTCACTCTGCCTCTCTGACACTTCCACAAAGGGAAAAGTCAAAAAAGGGTTTCAGTGCAAATTGCAAAGGGCAAGGATGAATGTCCAGTCAAAGGCAGGGATGCCCACACCCTCCCAGCTCCCCAGCCCCGCTAATTCTGCCTCTATTGTGGGGAAGGTCAGCCAGAAGCTGTGACAAGAGGCTGGTGACAATATACCTGCTGCCTCCCCTGCTTCTTGCCCTCAGCAATATATGGCTGTTTGATCAGCTGGTAATTGCATTACCACACGTCAGGGGATCCGGACACCCATGAGGCCCTTTATTTGCCCTGCTATTGTATTGACCCTCTGAAGTGTTTCAGCCCCCTGGGACGCCTGTTTGCAGGAGGTTTGAGGAAAAGCAGGATCAGGGAGTTGGAAGGGTGGCTAATACAGCAGCCTGGAGGCAAACAGCAGCAGGGCTATGCCTGTGCAGGAGCCCTGGTGAAAAGGATGGGTCCCAGCTACAAGAGCACCCACAGCCACAAAGCTAGCTAGGCTTTGCAAGCTGGTGCCGCCGATGGAAAGAGAAATCACTTTATTTGGCTGGGAGGGACACAGGACACTGAATTCTCTGCTGGTCAGACACGAGAAATCTAGAAAAGTACTGCCTTGAATGCACTGAGTCTCTGGGAAGTTCTAGTAAATTTTCTATTAAAAATGTATAATCAGTAAATAATGCTGCTTCCCTTCTTCCTTTGCACTCACGATCGTGTCGCACCAAAACACCACCACTGTTATGTTGCCTTTAAATCAGCTTCACTGATCCTGGCAGGTGCCTTCCATCCTTCCCCCACCCGTACAGAGATGCAGGGTATGCTGCTATAGCCATCGCTGCCAGATCTGGCTCCGCCTGCACGGCAGCCAGGCTGCAGAGCTCTGCCGTGGCTTCAGAGCCAGGGTTTTGATTGCTGGCTAAACTATCTCTGTTTCTGCTCATGAAAAATGCCAAGCAGCTCCTAAACACCGCCATAACACAAATAAGGAGGAGGAGGAGTGAGATAGGTACACTGAAGACCCATGAAATCCACAAACTGGCACTTCTGCGTGTCTACACTTCAGCAGCAGCGTTGTTTAATCAGGCTGAGATGGCACCCGCCACCCCTTCTTCAGCTGTGTATTTCTTACTCTGTGCCATGCTCTGCACTGACCCAGCACATGTATTTCTGCAGCTTTGCACCAAATTCAGAAGGGAACAGGGACAATCTATGGCCAAACTGGCCTTCAACACTTCTGCTCAGCTGCACTCTAAATCTGAAAGCCTCTGAGGTCTCTGGGTGCCAAGCTAATTTGTCAGTGGACTTCCCCTGCAGGTTTTTCGGAAGCACAGGCATTTTGGCTTGGAATCATCACTTCCACCTCTCCAGGTATGGCCCCCTTCGATGGACTATAGGCACAGTGAAGATGCAAACAAGAATTTTTTGTCCTAAGGCCTGATGAATGCAATTACAAAGCATAAGGTAAGGCAGCTCTCTTCATACATGAAGCTGCAGGGTTTATTAATCTTTGGGTCTATTCCCAAACCCAGAGCAATGCAGAGTCCATGATGGGCAGCCATCCACAGAGCAACACTTCAGGAAAGTGGAGATTAGGACAGTTTAGGCCACCTCCAGAGACCAGCTGCTTGGTGAGGTGGTCCTTCAGGCTTGGGCAACACAACTCTTCTTATTAGAAATGTGTCAATCATTTTCAAATAGCACTGCTTACGGTTGTACAAAAGAAAAGCTACCTAGCATTTTCTCACCAGTTTATGGGAGGGAAGGCAGATAACTAAGACATTTAAATGCTTATGTCAAGGGAAAGGAGAAGAATGGGCTTCTTTGTGACTCAAGTGCACGGTGCGGAAAGGAAAAGATAAGTAAAAATGTCTTTGTAATGCAGGAGATGTTAATAACAGTCTATGCTCGGAGTAGCAATTCAGGATCCTGCCTAAGCAGTTGTACATTAGGCTCCATATATCACAGTGCCTCTCTTCTTTATCACAGTACCCAGTACTGCAGAAGCAGGCAGCGGAGTGAGGACACCTATTGTCTTTAAATAGCGATCACGGGCTGTGCCACAGCCCATATACTCTGTTATGGATGTTAGCAGCACTTAAGGTGAGAGGAAGTTTAGAAACAGGGAATGACTTAAGGAATGCGGTTTGGGAGAGAAGTCAGTGAAGTGAAATTAAAACATCTGAAAAGATTGACGGCAACTCATGAAAAGTGATGATAGGAGCTAAATATGTTTAGCGTGGCTAAATGAGAAAGAAAGAGGATAATAAAATTCTAATTCTTTCCAGAGCATAAAACAGCCAAGAGAGTATCCGTGTGGGGCATAGCTAGCAGCACTGGGTTGAAGGAGCAAAAAGAAAACATTGGCTCATTGTCAGCTGGAAAAAAATGGAAGGGTCAAATCTATTAGGCTGTGGAATAGCCTCCTGAGGGAAATGTGGGAAGTTCATTGCCTGTTCATTTTAAATAGTCTGGACAATGTGATGAAAAGTGCACACTGGGGAAGAAAACTTTGCCTCAGCAGAAAGCACAGAGAGCAAAAAACCCCCAAACCCTTACTAACATCCCTTCATTTGTAGTAGTTTTCTCTAACCAAGCTAACTTCTAAGTGATGCAGAGTGGCTTGCTGAACTTTCCCAAATGATTTTTGATTAATTGCCTGGAGCAAGGCTGGAAGTTAGCTGAAAGGAGTTCAACAGTTCCTCAGCCACTGAGCAGGCAGCGAGTGCATGACAGCAAACAGTCTTTAAAGTTATGGCAAAATATACTGCTCTTCATCAACACACCCCTACATCACGTAAATGCAGGAGAGGCTGACACACGCTTGACATCTCATTTAGCTTCTCATTGTGTGCCTGACATGAACACAGCTACACACATCCTCAGTGTTATACGACTATTGGCAGTGATTGTGTCCTACTGCTGTATCATCTCGGTATTTCTTCTGGCCCCTATAAAGTCACTTCTCCAGAGTCCCCAGTGCAGCAGATAATTTAAGCACGTATCCAAATTCCACTGAAATCAAGTTCAACTTCGGGATCTAAGTTACATGCTGTCCTGATTTCGGCTGGGATAGAGTTAATTTTCTTCCTAGTAGCTGGTGCAGTGCTGCCTTTTGGATTTAGTATAGAATAATGTTGATAACACACTTTTTAGTTGTTGCTGAGCAGTGCTTACACTAAGTCAAGGACTTTCCAGCTCCCCATGCTCTGCTGGGTGCACAAGGTGCCGGGAGGAGGCACAGGCAGGACAGCTGACCCCAACTGCCCGAAGGGACGTTCCAGACCGTATGACATCACGCCAGTATAAAAGTTGGGGGGAGTTGGCTGGGGGGTCAGTGACCACGGCTCAGGGACTGGCTGGAATCTGTTGGCAGGTGGCAGGCTATTGCATCGTGCATCACTTGTTATGTATAGTCTATTATTATTATTTTTATCATCATCATACTTTATTTCAGTTATTAAACTGTTCTTATATCAATCCATGAGTTTTCTCACTTCTACCCTTCCTGTTCTCTCCCCCGTCCCACCGGGGTAGGAGTGAATAAGCGGCTGCGTGGTGCTCAGTTGCTGGCTGGGGTTAAACCAGGACGGTCCTTTTTGGTGCCCAACATGGGGCACAGAGGGTTTGAGATAATAACAGATTAACCAGAGTGTATTAAGGAATTTATATCTGTTAACAGTTGCTGGTCACAATATTGATTCTTCTGTTCCCAATATTAGTGTATTTGATCTGCACCATATTCTTTTTTTTGCTGTACATGTAAAAGACTGGGGTTTTTTGCAGTTTGCTGTGCTCCGCAGTGATTAGTGATGCTTTGCCTGGGAGATTTGTATTTAAAACACTGGCCTTGAGCTTCATCTGGTATTTGAGCTTTTGTACTGAAGCCCTTACTGTAGTTCGGGTACTACCTCATGGAGACAATTAGCAATTATACCTCCTTCTCTGAGAGGTTTTTTATGGAGGAAATACAGAATGGTACCTTTGCTACCTTTTTCTATGATGTCTCCTCCTTCATTACAATAACTTTTGGGCATCTTGAACACCCGTGGGTAGTTAAGATACATCTGTTGGTATTTCTTGGGAATATTGTTTTGGTTTTGTCTAAGGTTAATAAGCAATTTAAGAATATCATCCAGAGACTTGCCCCAAGGCTGGATAGTTATGTGTGGCAGGGTATGTGGGATAGTACGGACAAGCACCTGGGGTGGTGGGCACCTCCAGTGTTTTGGAACTTCACCCCTGAACAAGTACAGAATCCCGAAAAACTAGTAAAGTATTTGGGAAAAGTGTGTTGTCACCCCGGCAACTCCAGAGAGACAGAAATCACTGCAATGTGCTGGGGCTTGGCCCATGCCTGTCGGGACCTGTTCAACACTATCCAGAACCCTCAAGGGGAAAAGGAGGTCTCTGGATCTGATGCCAAAACAACAGGCACTACGGCTACTCCAGTCCCAGCAACAGGCACTGCGGATGCTCCAACCTCTGCAACAGGCAGTGAAACAGAGAACCACCCCACAACAGTATCAGTCACCCCTACATACAAGAAAAAATACGCGAGAAAATAATCTCATTTGATAAGGGGTAAAGATGAACCAGGGCCATCACAAGAACAGGAGGAGGAAGAGGCAGAACCCATAAATGAGATGGCAACTACCTGATCTCTATCCCTGAGTGAGATGCAAGATAGATGAAAAGATTTCAGTCATCATCCAGAGAAGCACACCGTTACCTGGCTGCTCTGATGCTGGGATAATGAGGCCAGTAGCCTGGAATTAGAGCGTAGGGAAGCCAAGCAGCTGGGGTCACTTTCTAAGGAAGGGGACATTGACAAAGCGATTGAAAAAGGGTGCAAGCCCTCAGCCTCTGGAGATGACTACTGTCAAGCATGAAGGAAGAGTATCCCTTCAAGGAAGACACAAGTGGACCCAGGCAAGTGGACCACCACTGAGAGAGGTATCCAGTACCTGAGGGAATTAGCCATGCTGGAGGTGATTTATGACGGCCTGAACAATGAGCAGTTATCCAAAGGTGCAGCACACGACCCATGTGGTGGAAGTTGGTACGGAGAGCACCATCGTCGCATGTCAACTCATTGGCAGTAATAACCTGGAAAGACAGAGAGGAACCAACAGTGGATGAATTAGCTGGCCAACTCCAGCAATACAAAGAAAGTGTCTCTTCTTCCTTATGGGCCCGTGTCTCCGTTGTGGAAAAACTGTCTGAAAAACTGTCCTGGCAGTTCCAGCAATTCAAAGAAGATATGCCCTACTCCCCACCTGTACGGACCAGCATCTCAGCCGTTAGGAGTGAGCATTCCTCTGCCCAAGAGAGAGGATATAGTGGATACACACCATGGGTCATGGAGACCTGTGAGACCACAGAGAGGACCTGAGGAAGTGGGATGGAAAATCTACCTTGACCCTAGAGGCACAGATACATGAGTTGCAAGGAAAAACAGTCACAAAGGGGGTTCTTCCAGGAAAATTGCTGCTCCAGTTTCCAGTGAGTACTTCTCCAGACAGAGTGGAGGGGTGGAAACACAGCCCTGCCATTTGCCATGGACTGATTCAGACTGCACTGGAACAGGGTGAAGCTCCAGAACATCTGCAGTACATTGATGACATCATTTTATGGGGTAACACGGCAGCAGAAGTGCTTCACCCAGCTGGGAAGCTCCTTCAGAGAAGGAAAGAAAAACCTAGATCAAACCTAGCTCCTTTGGCATGTGTAAGAATAAACCTCATGAACGTATGAACTACTCTGCCATCCAGGAAGTATGTTAGTTCCTTGTATCATTAATAAAAAACAAACAAAAACTTTCAAAAACCCAGAAGTAAGGCTTCTGGGTTTTTTAACCTTAAGTTTGAGAGTGCCAGTCATCCAGACTCCACAGTATTTATTTTTATTTTTTAAAGATTATATATCTACCTATGAAGACCAGTTCAGGTAGTTCTAATGCTTTTTCACTACTGAGTATCACATTTAAATCCTCTTTGGCATAAAGTTTTAAGGGGTTAGGTGTTCGAATATATTCACATATGCCCAGGCTATTGCTAGGCACAATATATTGAGCATATTTATGAATGATATAAACTTGGAACCACTGGAATAGTGCATTTAAGTCTTATGTTATAAACGTAGAATAAAAATTCTGTTCTTTCATATCAAACGTTCACCATGGAAAAGCTAAGAACTATCTCTGTGGAGCGGCCTAATCTATTGGAATTGTGGGAAAAATATAATCTGAGCCTTCCAACTCCCTGCTGCCTTACCAGGGCTTTAATCTGTAAGAGGATCAGGAGGAGTCAGTCAGGCATACAGGACTGGAAGATAGGCTAAATCAGTAGCCAGAAACAACCCTTCTGATTTGGTGTTTTTTGTACTTGCTTAAGAGGTTCAGCGACATTTAGTAGTTACGTCCTAGCCTGCAGTTTCTCTCCCACTTTGGCAAACTTTTGGGTGCAACATGGACATCAGCCAACCATAACCTGATGGTTTCCTACCACAGGGAGTGGCCTGAGATCCGGCTTTTTTTCTGTTCCCTGCAATCAAACTGCAGCCCGAAATTTATTACTTCCCCAGGCCCCAGCAGAGAATTAATTACCTGTGAAGCTCAGAAGAAAATATCTAATCCCACCATGCACGCAGGCACAGCAGGCTCCGGAGCTGCAGACAAGCAGTACTGATGACTCGCCCGCGGGGACTCACTGTTGACTTGGCTGATGGGTGCACTCAGCTGTGCACGTGCTAACATAGACTCATGAGACAAACTCATCCCCCCAAAACCAGTTTCTGTGGAGCTCCTGGGTTTTGTTCGCTTCTTCTTTACTTATGTAAGTGCCTTTACCCTCAAGTTCTTTTCCACGATACACAAATTTCACTGTTTTCCCATCCTTCCGCATTTTGGGGGTGTAAGGTGGCCCTGGTCTTGTCACCTGTCGTATAGGGGGAGGACAAAACCCACAAGCACGTGATACCCGAGACTTTGCTTGTGTTCCTTCTGTGCCCAGATCCCCACATACATGGATTGCCCATGGCGATGTCTATAATCCAATCGCTAACTGTAGCCTCCAGCTGTATCATTTTACCATTGTCAGCTTGTAATCTTTTCAGATTTAACAAAGTACATGAGGTCAGGGAGAGTAGAAAGCCTAGGGAATATCAGAAGTAGACTATCCTGGATAAATAAAGTCTTTGGTCTTTTAATTGGGACCTGAAGAACAAAAAAGAAAATCTGTGGAAGGAATGTCTTGCATTAATGCAATATAAAACTTTAAGAAGGTTTTTAAAAGAAGAAAAAAATGGTTTGGGTCAATCCAAGACATTCTGTTTGACTAATCTTAGTTCATTTTCAGACTATTGAACCACCTCGTAATATTTCTTTTCTTCCACTTCTTAGTAATACTTGCTCAGCTTTAGTTGAAAAATACCACTTTAAACAGAAAATCTGAACTTTCATAGTTGAAAGTACTGAGGCAACGTGTTTAAATATCTTTAAATTTAAACACTCTAAATAAAGATGTTGACATTTTAAGGAAAGTTCATTACTTTTTCAGCAGCATTTAAAATCAATTCAGCAACAACTGGTCCAACACAAGCCCCAGGACAAGGGATATGTCTAAGCCTTGATTTAACCGTGTCTACAGCGCATTTGAAGCTCTGACTACAGCTTCCGTACAAACATCCAAGGTGCCTGTGATACAGAGAGTGGAGAACAAGAGCTGCAGAAACCGTCTATAACAACAGTGTGCAGCTACTCTCTGTAGCCTATGAACCAACTTTCCATACAGAGAAAGTAGGTAGGGCCCATTTCAAATCCTTTCCTCGTACTGGTCGTAATTTCACCCCGCAACCTATAAATGGTGATGGCTAATTAGTTTGTCTCCAGTCATTTCGCCTGTAAAATGTGTTACTTTTTCATTGTAATAGAGAAGACACTAAATGGACTCCGGATCGAGAGAATCCATGCCATGTCTGAGACCTTCACAATAATTAATTATTCTGATCTAAAATCTGTCGGGCTACGTCATGAACACAGCAATCAAAACATGTACCTGCTCAGTAGTATTGCTGCACAGAGGGTTTTACCTGCCTGGGAACTTTCTGCCCTGTGTCAGAGAAGTTATTAAAGCTGGAAAATGACACTATCACTATTCCACCCCCTTTATCCACCTCCTCAGTGACTATTAGTAGAAAGCAATCAGTTTGACACTGTCTGCTTTCTAAATCTGTGCTGTAATGTTTGTTATATAAATACACATTCACTTTAATTGCGAAGGAAGATGGGATGAGATGCGAAATGAAATTATGTCAGATTTAGGTACTGGCCTACAAAATATCCAGGATGGATTTCAGGTACGCAGCCACCATATGCATTTAAGGTAAAGATCCGTGCTACATGATGTAGGTCTGCCATTATTTCAAGAACTGGCTTCACAAGCAGCAGCAGACCGCTCGGGCAGCAGATCAGTCAGCCTGTGCGTGCAGAGAGCAAGCCAGCTGGGCTGGGAGAGCAGCAAAGCCAGGTTCACATGGCTGGGCTGAATGTGCTTGATGGATCCCCTTTTCTTTGGATTATTTTACTCATCCATTCCTTTTTTAAATTGACAGTTGAGATTGCATTTGTAAATGTCAGTGGAGCCTGAGCCACAGAATTCAAATTCAGTTTTGTTTTTAGGTATCTCACTTCTGCAGAGCTTCCCCTACTCTCATGTTTGTCATCCACCCTGTCCCCCAGTTTCCCCAGCTAACTGACCGTGAATCTTTTAATGTCAAGCTGAGTTGCTCACTTCTGAGTGACCAGCCTAAATCAGATCCAGTCCCCTTTGCTGTGATTGAATGATCTTTTTAGTTCAAATATCTTTTAAACAAACATTTTAAAGAATGTTGATCAAACAGACAAGAACATTGTTCTGACCTTCACTCAAATTGTTTTTGCTGTCTTTGGTTCCCTTTCAGATAAAGAGGCATGCTCTTAAATTTTATGACTACTAACATTTGCTGATTACAAAGCGCAAAATCCACTATGTAGATATGTGCAAAAGCGGATTTTAAAACCTGTATTGCTTTAAATACCAAATATTGGCTTAAACATTGAAGAATGGCTTCCAAATCTCAAAATATTTCAAGCAAAGTATTTGGAGCTCTAAATTCTTTTTGGTTTTAACCCCTTACATTTCTTTTTTGTTTGTTTGTTTTTGTTTTTGTTTTTGTTTTTTGTTTAGATGTGTTCCACAGCTGGGAGAACTGCAGGTGTTACTGAAAGGTAAAGAACTTACAATCACCTGATGTCTTCAGCTGAAGATTTATGCAAATCACTCACTAACAAGGTTCACAATAACATCTTGGTATTGGTGGCACTGGTGTATGACTATTAACTACACATAATTGATCCATGGAAATGTATTGAGTGAATAATGAATATGCTCAAGGGTGTCATCAACATACGCTCCAAGGTATGTCATTAAAATAATGGCCAAAGCTGTCCAAAGTTTCAGTGCAAAAACTGTCTGCCCAACTCAAATATTTTCCCACCACAACTAAAAAATTGTAAAAGACAGAGTGTATTAGATGAAAGAATCTACTAGAAAACTATTTATCAGTTATTTTCCTCCAGTAGTGATTAACGAAAAATACCAATCTCAGTTGTTTATCAGTTTTTCTCATCTCATGACTGCTCACCGATTTGTGAGCTCCTTCAATCACCCCATCTTCCTCCTACCCCCCAGCTATGCCTTTTATCCTCTTCGATCCCTGTGGGAACTTCACTGACATCCCTCACCTCCTAAGGCCGGGTCTTTCATCCTCTCTAGCCAGGCCTCATGTGAGCTGCCCTCAGATTACCATTGTCACCCATCTGGGTCTCTGTGTGACCTCTCCAATGAGTGCCCTCGGTGTCTCCTTATGTTTCTTCCAGGACCTTTTATCTTCTGTAGCCTCTTCTCTGAGGTCCCCTTGTGTCCCTGGGTCTCCCAGCTGTCTGGTTTTTAATCTTTGGGTTGCTTTGAGATGTCCCAGCTTCTTCCTACTACCTTTTCTACTCTTTTTCTTTCCCATTTGTGTTCGTGCCCACTTCCAGTAAGGCAGGGGTGGTGGAAGAAAACCAGTGGTAGGGCTGAACACCACTTCAGCCACCGTTGCTGTATTAATCACCTTGAAACAACAGAACTGCACGGCTGACTCACAGCCTATGCACCAGCTGAGTGTAGAGATGCATTTTCTTCCATGATTAACCAGACTTCACAGAATCACATAATCCCAGACTGGCGGGGGTTGGGAGGCACCTCAGGAGCTCACCCCGTCCCACCCCTGCTGGAGCAGGCACCCCCAGAGCAGGGGCACAGGGCCGCGTCCAGGCGGGGGGTGAATGTCTCCAGGGAAGGGACCCCACAGCCTCTCTGGGCAGCCTGTGCCCCTGCTCTGGCACCCGCACAGGGAAGGGGTTTGTCCTCATGTTCAGGTGGAGCTTCCCGTGTTCCAGCTTGTGCCCGTTGCCCCTTGGCCTGGCGTTGGGCACCGCTGAAAAGAGCCCGGCCCCATCGTCCTGACACCCGCCCTTCAGATATTTATAGGCATTGATGAGATCCCCCCTCAGCCTTCTCTTCTCCAGGCTGAACAAGCCCAGGTCTCTCAGCCTTTCCTCACCAGGGAGATGCTCCAGCCCCTGATCCCCTCGGCAGCTCTGCGCTGGCCTTGCTCCAGCAGTTCCCTGCCCTTCTTGACCTGGGGGGCCCAGAACTGGCTGCAGCCCTGCAGGTGTGGCCTCACTGGGGCAGAGCAGAGGGGGAGGAGAACCTCCCTTGCCCTGCTGGCCACACAGTTGACTGACTTTCTTGGTTATGTTTTCTTGGACAATGATCCATCATGTCCAGAACATGCCATGCGTGTTCTCACAACACCCAAATGCAGTCCGAAGCGTATACTATTTTCCACTGGGTCCTCAATGTAGGCAACATGTTTTTCCTCCTCATGTTAGTTAACTCTCTGACTCTAAGTTGACTGTTGGGTGTCTGGCAGGAAGGAGGTGTGGGTGCCATCTGTGGATCCAAGAGGGCTTTCCTCAACCAGTATAAGGGCAGTAATGTTGGTAGAGGCTGTTGGTCCTTGGGCAGTGGTATGACAGGCACTTCTCCAATGGCCCTTTGTAGGCAGAGATTTCTCAGGCTTTTGAAAAAAGGTCACTGACACACTCTGAGTAGGAAAAGTGGATGGTCCCATCGTTTCTCAGGACACACACGGCAGCCATGCTGACTTGATAACAGAAAATTCCTGTCAATCTAGGTTCATCCATTGTATGGGTAGGATAAATGTTTTCTGAGACTAAAAGTTATTCTACCAGCTACCTGGTGTAGTAAGAGGAATGAAGGGCTGAGAAAGAGGTGTGCAAGGACTCTGGAGAGGCAGAGACAGATCTGGAAGGTGTGCCAAAACCCAAGCACACACAGCAAAGCATTGGTCACTACTCAGCTCATTTCAGACAGGCACCCACAGAAAGCACCAAAGGCCATGTCTACGTCAGTAAATTAAATGTGTCCAGAAAGCATAAGCCAGACCCAAATCTGCTCCATGCCCCCGCACACCTCCCCCAAGATCAACCTGATCAGGGGACAACTTCTTGCATTACCATTTTGTTCCAGTTGGTCACATGAGCCCAATCTCGGCCGTTTCCCTTCATTGTCAACATCCTCAGGACCTGTGACAGCCAGTCCTTGGGTTAATATATGCATATGGGTTAACCTGTAACTCACCGCAGCGCCTCTGGTTTTGCTTGGCTCTAGAGCTGCTTTCAACAGAAATTGTTCTTTTGTTGGTTCCTTATATTCTCAACCCTTATTTCCAGTCCTATAACACCAGCTCTCTGCCCAGTCCCTGTGTAATGTCAGCTCTCAGAAACGAGACTTCCAAGCACTCTGGGCAAGGACTGATTCTCCTTACTCGAGCAGTCCTTTGTAGAATGGATGCTGATTCATGGCAGGGGATTCAAAGTCCTACTACACCAGGAACAATAGAAAATCAGCTGAAAGTACAATCACACAAATGATTAATTTAGGTTTTGCTCCTTTTTGCGAACGCTAAGAACAAACTATAATGAGAAGGATATAATTTTGCAGATTGGTCTGATGTTTAAAAAAATTATAATGGTCGGACTGCTCACAAATTATTTTCTCTGTGTATATTCCTTTTAGCACTGGATAGTCACAATGCACTCCCTTATCTGCCTGGTGCTTCACTTATGCTACATGCAAAACTTAATGTCTGAAATCACAGAGTTAAAAATTTATTTCATGTGTATTTTCTACCAATTTTCTGTTTCAAGAGAAGAAAATTTAAACTCTGGTTTGCAAACACAATCCTAATGCCTTGATTTAAATTCTATTCCTTTCTTTCTTTTTATTTGAAAGGCAAGATCTGTAGAAGTTAAACGAATCTGTTTTAAGATCCTAAAATGTACTTTCAGTAAGCATTTATATGAACAATATAGCAAAATAAGGCTCAGACACAGATAAGGCAAAATTCTGTTTTGAATACAAGTGAGAATCTTATATTCACTATTCCCACATCTAGCGTACATGTTAGTGTCTCAAGAAAAAAAAGGTGAACAGAAACATGGTTGCAGCAAAGCAAATAAACTTCAACAGTTGTGTTAAAACAAAAAAATGCTGAACCTATTTATGTTGAAGCTTCCTCTGAACATAATGTGCTGGACCAGACCTCTGCAGTCCTCAACTGGCACCTGTCAAAAGGCTGTCCCTGATCTCATTTACTTGTTTGTAGAGCCTGTTTTTACTTCCAGTACAATAATGTGTAGAAAATGTGGTTTTTTCTTGTTTATTTAGCATTTTGGTCAAATTCAAAGCATAAATTCTCAGTTCAGTCTTTCTCTGAAGTGTCTTTGTTTTTAAAAGGACTGGACTTGCCATCAGATCTTAGTACTTTAAGTGATATTGAGTCCATGTAGTCACCGAAAGGGCTGTCAGGCCCTGGCACAGGCTGCCCAGGGAGGTGGTGGAGTCTCCAACCCTGGAGGTATTTAAAAGAAGGGTGGACGTGGTGCTTGAGGATATGGTTTAGTGGCAGCCTTGGCAGTGATGGGTTAGAGGTTGGACTCGATGATCTGAAGGGTCTTTTCCAACCTTAACCGTTCTATGATTCTGTGACTGACCTGTACATCCACCATGTCCCTGCTAGGCTGCAAGTCACCATTTTGTACGGCTCTTTGGCATTGTTTTGGCCAGGGTATGGGACACAGCATAAATTTCTCAGCATCCTTTTGGAAAAAGAAGGAAAAACAAGCGCTAATTTCTCTTTGAGATGGGGCACCTTACACCAATCCCTTCCTACCAGAGGACTCACGCAGGGCACTTGTTCTCCTGCAGTGCTGTGCCTGAACACCACACTTACCGGACAAATTGGCCAGCTTCCCTGCCTGAACCGCGACCCAGGGCTTTTCCACACCCTTGCCCTAAGAACCCAGCAGCCCTGCGGAACGGCCTGGCTGCCGTCAGCAGGTGTAGCCCCGAGGCTCTGCCCGCGCTCGGATCCCACCAGCCCGCTCGGCTCTCTGGGTTCTCTCATGAGCTGGACCGTCATGTGCAGTCCCTCAGCTGGGGTGCCGGTGGGACTGGAAGGATATGGTGACAGCAGGGGTGAAATTAATGAGTGCCTAAAACCAAGTTCATATTTAAAACTCTAAATACACGGTATAGCTCTTCTACTGTGCCGAACGCTGATGGAAGGGGTGAGTACACTGACGCGAGGGCTGGCACTTCCTTGGGGGAAACGCGTCTGAGCAGCCCTTGTCAAACCTGGAGAAAGAGAAGGCAGCGGAGCCCGCTCAAGACAGGGAATGCCTATGCAAACTCAATGTTATATATTGGCTTTTATGCTGGCATTTCCAGGACCTGAAAGACTAAAGGAAATGATATGATGTCAATATTGGAGTGTAGAGACAATGAGCATCTTCATTGCTGAGTACGTTAAAAACCTTCTGGTCCACCTGGATCTTTAGTAGAAATGTGCTGATTCACTTCAGGTTCTTCTTCCATTACTCATTAGTGATGGATCTTTTTCCTTTGTAGCAAAACACACATGCAGAGGGAAGCTGTGATATTTTTTATTTGTACCAACCAACGCTTTCTCATCACAGAATGGCTTCAGGCGTTTATAAAAAAAAGCTTTTGCAACTTATTAAAAAAAAAAAAAAGGAGGGGACGTTAAAGAATAGCTTCATTCTTTAAAAAAGTACACTTCCAAGCTCTGATTCACAATACATGCCTTCTAAATTTTCATGCTGGGGAAAGAACTACAGCAGATGCCTCCTCTTACATCCAGTGCCTCTCAGTAGTGTGGGATTCTTCATAATATATCAAATTATTCCTCCACTAAACCTAGTACACTGCTCCCTGCAGTATCTCCAGAAGATTTGAAACCCACTAATGGAGCAGAAATACAGGAAGCTGAGGAACAGGCACAGTCACTCCGAATAAGATGAACGACCCATCTAATACTGTATTTTGGTTTCTGAGTGAACCATATCAGGTGCTGCAGAGATGCACCCTACTCACGGGGAATCGCAGCCGCCAGGCTGAGTGATTTCTTCACAGCACAAAGCAGCCTGGTTCTGGCTCTTGTCACAGGGCTGGAGGTCAGAGACCTGCTCCCTTTTCCTCCACCCCACACAAGTCCATTATATCTTACAAGCTGGATTTTTTGCTATCATAGATATCACAGAATCCCAGACTGGTGGGGGCTGGAAGGGCCCTCTGGAGCTCACCCCGTCCCACCCCTCCTCGAGCAGGCACCCCCAGAGCAAGGGGAGGTCTTTGGGTGGACAATACTTCATGATGGTGACATTTCCTAGAACGCCTTGCGCTGAAAATAAGCTGTCGGTTGGGTTGCCGAAGACCCACACCCAGCAGCCTTCAGCTCCGCCTGCAAGCACGTGAGCCACCGCAGCCCCTCAGGCGGGTCCCCCTGGCTGCCCCCCCCGTGCTCAGGGCTCCAGCCGTGGCAGAGGCACCGGGGGGTCAGCCACGGGCTGGGGCTGGGTGAAGAGCAGCACCTTGGCCCCACTGAGGCTGCGGCTGGGGTCCCCTGACAAAGCCTCTTCCACAAAGCTGTGGTGGGGGAATACGAGACCAACAGTGTTAACAAAGACCCGTGCAGACAAACTGAGCCTTTGCTGGGGCACTGTTTCACCAAGCCTCTGTTTTTAATAACATCTGTAGGAATGAGGCATCTTGGAGGCTTTCTTTAGAACTGAACAGTAAACTGAAATGTCGTCATGGCACAGAGGTCTGGCAGATCTTTGGATGGATGGGCTGAGTGGGCAAACAGACAAGCCTCATGAAAAGCAGAAAAGTCCAGCAATAAATCCAATTTAGTTCCTTTTTGATAACGATTGCACTTTCAGCTACTCAACAGCACTGGGAGAAGAGTGATTGTATTTGGAGTTGTGCTGGAAAAAGTCTCTGAACAATTAAACCGAGATAGTTTCTGTAGAGGCAAGCCCTGGACCACGTATCTCCACCATGCATCTTACCATACAGATTTTTAATTTGTTGTTTGCATCTTACAAAGCCGTGCTTTGAGGCAGAGCTAAACAGACAGGCTAATCAGGGCCAAGTTTTCTGCAGGCCTGTCAATTTTTGCTTCAATGCCACTCCTCTTTTTCAAATACATGAGTAAATTTGGGAGCCTGAGCTCCTGATAGATCAGGCTATGTTAATACTTCCTCCCTCTGCAGTTATGGCCTTCCACTTCTAAGGGACAATTCTTTCCCCAGAGCTGCAGAACATTTTTCTCACAACTTGCAGATGCAAGATTCCCAGGACAAGAGATACAGCATTTGTCAAGTATCCTGTGCTTTTATAGCATTGTCCAAGGGATTTGCATGTCTAATAAAGAGCTTGCCTGGCTGGTGGTGCTGTGATTTATAAGCCTTTCAGAATTCATAAATGAACAGCACACTTGTCCCTGCTCAGTTCACTCTTCATCATTATAAACGTGCCTTCACAATGTCTGCAGCAAGATCAGGACACTCTCCCCCTACTAAATCTCTCCTGTTACCTAAAGCTCAGAAACCTGACCCAGAGGTGACCATTGATTACACCAGAGAGGGGAAAGTGCCTGGGTCTGATGAACCAGTCAGGTGACGTGTGGGCTGCCTCTCAGTCCGTTCTTTCCAATTTGATGCTATTGTGCCTGGCGAGTGTCGGCTTTCACACTGTCAGTCCCAAGAGGATATATATGACGTGCTGGCAGGGCTAGCAGAAGCCTCCCTGCACAGCCTTGCCATCAATTCTCTGCCTTGCTCTGGAGTAGCCAATTTTTAAAATGTACAAGGGAATAGCTCAGTCTCTGTCCTAGGCATCCATTCAGAGACTGCCAAAATGGTACGGCATTTGGAGATGTTATATATGAGACAGGCTAAGCATTTTAACGGATCTTTATCTGCTGAAGAAGACAGAGTACTGGCTACTCCTCAAGTCTTTGCAGATCTGGGAAGGAAACTACAGGCTTGAAAAGCACACACTAGCACCACCCTGTGCAAAGCCCAGTGACGGGACTTTCAAAACATGCAGTGTTTCATAATCCCATCCCTCCTGCCGAGCTTCTCCCTGGGTGAAGGAGTGGAAACATCATGGAAGCAGCTCGCCCTGAGACACGCTGCCAAGCAGTTTCTTTAACAATTACTCCATCCCAAGCCACATTGTAAGATAATTATTTCATTAGCTGGAACGCATGTTGGGACAGAGCAATCTTTGCTCTTTCCTTTTCATCTCCAGGTAGGAACAACATGGGAAGAGCTGCAGAGGGAAGGGAAAGCCTTTGAACATCCGTGTGTTTACTTCTTTTTAATAGCTCTGAATCCAGAGAAAGTTAGGGAGTTCACTGGCAGGAGTTAAATATTCAACAGACCCAGCCAAGAAATTCACAAGCCTTACATGATTTGTCTTATTCCGTGCGATAAAAGCACAAGCAGTGTCGAATATACTGGCCTGCTTGACCAGCTGTGATCAGGCATAGCAGTTTCATTAATTCCAGGGGTTATCCATTATAGCCCCACTCTGAAAGGCATGTAGGTGATCACTCTGCTTTGCCATCACTCATAGTAGAGAGAGTTAATCAAACACAATGAAACGTTTAGTATAAGCAAGCCCAAGGCACTAGCCAAGACAAGATTCAAACCTTTCAGAGAAATGGATTGCTGCTCCCTGATGAGCGGGCTCGAAGAGGTAGTTAAACAAGTGGGACTGAAGAACACAGACCCTGGCCTTAAAGAACAGGGAGACAGCAACACTGGCGGTTTTATATCCGTCATCTGGAAAATGAGACCCTGAAATAAACACGTGGTTTTGAAAATGAAAGAATCTTTCTCATGAAATCTTGAATCAGGTGTTTGTTCAGCACAGGTGAACTTCGAGAGAGTCACGTATTGGAAAGGAAGGCCTTGCTGAGCTTTGTCCATAAAAGAGGTGTAGCGACAGCTGCAGCAGGGTCACCAGGGGAATTGAGGGCTGCAATAAGTCTTGCTGGTGCAGATGATGCCAGCCCTCTTCAGTGCACTCCCATACGTCCTTCTGGTACACGCAGCGGTCTCGTCCAGCACCAAAACCCTTTGGAACAGGCTTACCCAAGTCTCATCAGCCCACGGACTGAGAGCTAGCCTGAGTCACGTGCCTCTTCCACCTGCATATAAATCTTTTAAAATGAACTCCTACAGCTACTTCTTTCCCCCATCAATTATTTTATTCTTATCACTATAAAGAGCAATTGGCTCAGTGGGTATTGATTCACAACACCCATGCATATGCCGAGGCTCGGTTGCTAATTGAAGAAGGGTAAATCCAGTGAGCTGTGTAAGATTTGCAGTGTACCGGGAAAACTTATCAACGGGAAAATATCAACTTGATAAATAGTACATTTCGAGTTCCTTTCCTCTCAGCCCATTAAAGCAACTGCAAATGGTGTGTGTCATCAGCAGAGGTGGCTGTTATAGAGATAAAAATTGGATCCAAACAGGAAAAGGAAAAAAAGCAAACGTATCCTAGAATGGTTTCATTTTCAACATTCGGACACGTCATCTGAACGGTTGTCACCAAATCAATAGACCCAAAATTAAGTATACAGTGC
Source organism: Phalacrocorax aristotelis (assembly GCF_949628215.1). Lineage (NCBI taxonomy): Eukaryota > Metazoa > Chordata > Aves > Suliformes > Phalacrocoracidae > Phalacrocorax > Phalacrocorax aristotelis. The sequence continues at coordinate 129,108,430 of NC_134278.1, forward strand.
CACAGCATGGAGACTAAAGTCAGTGAGATCTAGCGTGATCGATACGTGGGCTTCCTTGTTCCAGTTGTTACTGAAACACAGACCTATAGCTAGCGTTCCTGCTACGCGCTGTGAGCGAAGCTCATTCTCAGGGTAATGCCACTGAGAAATGGATCGGATCCAGTGATTAATTTGACCCTGTGTGTTCCGCAGCATGCACATACTTGCATCCGCACACAAAGGCACACCAAGGTTATTTGATATGAAAGAAAAATTAATCTGTGATGGAACGGCTTCAGAGGAGGAGCGTGTTTCGCAGCATCACACCCTTCCCTCGGTTGACTGTTTCTCTTACCCTGAACTCTACAGCCATTACAAAGTGTATTGCAGCTGCCACCTTCCTCTAACCAAAAATGGGGGTGGTTTACTTTCCAGAACAAAACCAAAGAAGAGGGAGGGACAGAGACGTCTGATGATGGACCCAAGGAGCCTGCAGGGGTGTGTGCCCTCCCAAATGGGATTTCCACACCTCATCCCACTGCTCAGCCATGGCCTCGTCCTGGTCCAGCAAGGTCAAACCTGCTGGCAGCCTGCTTTCTTCCAGGAACAGCCAGTCCTGTGCTGCAGCCTGCCATCCCTGGGCACCAGAAAGACCAAAGCTGTTCCGCTCAGCTCATACAAGGGCTTGTTGCAAGCCCACCTGAGAGGGAGGAAGAGACGAAGCTCAACAGCATCGACCACGGCAGGGCCTACATGCCCACCAATTAGTGGAAGTTGCAGCATCCTGACAGGCTCCAATTTCACTGCAGCAAATTTATCAAATTGTTTAAGCAAAGCTGAAGGAAATTAAGTGATGTAGACCTCAAGTGTTAAATTAATTCCTGGTACATTGATTTGTAGGAGCTGCATTTGAAATAGACCTATAAAACATAATGTGAAAGTAAATAAACATAGTCATAAATGATTGGGTTTGGAGGCCAAAACAAGGCTTTAAAATGAGGGACGCTGTCCACACTGATATTTTGTTTGAGGAGAACCAAAATGTGCTCATCGTCTTCCTAAAAATCACATCACAGCCCTGAGCACATTCTTCTGCCCTCCTGTGCCTGGCCCTGGGACAGTGCAGCTCTGGGACCTCTGATGAAGCTGCAAGAATGAGAGGGCTCGGGTGAGGGAGGGCTGTGAGGAGGCTTGTCAGGGCTTTTCCCCATTTGCTTCAGAGCTGATTTTATCTCGCTCCACCCTTGGTGCTTCCTGAGCTACACTGCAAAGGTGCTTACATCTGGCCATGTATCTCAAGCACCCTGACCCACAGACTGACTTCCCTCCACCTGCACCTCAGCCCTGCCCCATCATCATCATAAGTATGCAGATGTTCAGGACCACTGTGGCTGCTGGGGTGGTGGGTCACGAGCTGGCTGACAGGTTCTGCCCTGACAGCCCCCTATGGGGGCCGGCCCTCACTGCTCCTGGGCAAATCCTGCCATCCAGACTTGTAATTTCCAAGGCAAAAAATCTGTGCATCTTGCTTTGAGCATTAGCACAACAACCACATGCCAGCATCATCACATTTTAGTCCGTACCCTCACAGGACGCTCAATTCTTTGTAGTAAAAGTATTAGATTTGGACCCCTTATTCAAGGTGCTACACAGGATTGACAAGTTTCCTTCCAGTCTCCCTCAAAGCCTTTCAGCTTAGGAGTGAAACTGGCTTACTTGTCACTATTCAGCATGTATTTGTCATCCTCTGTTACTGCAAACTATTCCCAACGCCAGTTCTCAGCTCTCAGTTCCCTGCCAGGCACACAGCCGTCTGAACAGGGCAGGGCAAAAAAACCAAAAAGGTCTTCCTGAGTCTTGCAGGCATCACACATTTCCCTGGTGCTTTTTAGCTCTTGATGTTTAGTTACCCAAATCAAAAACACATTGCAATGCGGTCAGTAGAGTATTTTTAATAGACTAGCAAGCCTTAAGGACCAAAGGTAAGTTTGGTGTAACACTACCAAAGCCATTTAAAACCATGCCTTGGCGTTCACTTATCCTAATGTTTAGTCTTAACTTCAAGGGCAGATTTTGACCTCCAGTAGATGAGCACAATCAGGATTTGCCCTCATTCACACCAACAACGACCCTAAACACCTCACGGGGACTCTGCCTCTGCAGCGGCATTAGGGTTGTAAGAAAGGTGGCAGGGTACGGGTCCAGCTGCCTTCCTGCACACTTCATCTCTGTGTGGAAGCCATCATGCTCAGAAATGCAAGCACACCCTGGTGGCATCTTTGCTGAAACAAGTTAGCCGGGGCAAACTGGAGCCGTACAGTGGTTCTTTCCACTGATTTCCAGGTACAGCTACCGACTCCTGATATTGATCAGAGCTGCCCATGCTCGTTACGTTTGTAGTGCGCGTATACATTTACTGTACAGTCACTTACCCAACTAGCTGCCGACATGATCGCACTGTGGCTTTGTTCATCTTATTTCTCCTTTTGTCCCCCGGTTTCGACGATCTTGTCCACTTCCTCCTGCTCCAAATTCCATTGTAAACCCAGAGGGTGGAGGGAGCCTTCTGCTGCCCGCGCAGCACTTGGCGCAGCATGGGACCTGCTGTGTCACTAGGGCAAGTCAGCGCTTTCACAACGGGGGGTAATAAATAACAGAAAGAAAGTGCAACTGAACCTAAACTTCCTTGTGGTTCTGGGATTTTGGCTATTAAAGCTTTGAGATAAGACTCTGCCTTGTGAGCTGACGGAAAAACATGAAACACCTGCAGCTTTTGAGTAGATTCATATTATTCATATAATAAGCTAGGGACTTATTAGTCTCCAGACCCTTTAAAAACCTTTGGGTTTGGTGAGTGACCCATAAAATGCTTTTTTGGTATCAGATTTTCTGGCGGTTTCTTCCTAAGTAAAAGCACCACATTTCAAAACCTTAGTGTCTTGTGATGGCCTGTTTGTTCTGGCTGCAAGGGATTGAGTTTCATCTTGTTCAGTACACAGTAGTTGCTGTTGGAGTGATGGTATCTTTTTTAAGTTGCCTATAATTAAAGTTGTTTTATAATAATGCATGCGCTCCTAGTTAGGATGGAAGGGCTGTTTACAGGTTTAGTCTCTTTCACACAAATTTCCGCTTGGGTGCATATCCTGCCTAGAGCTAACAAAAGAAAGTCTTTGAGTAGAAATGAACTAGTAAGAGTAAACAGTAATTAATTAAAGAGCCCCATGGGAAGGCCAGACTGTGATTATGCACTGTTGCTTCTTTCTTCCAATAGCTTTCACCTTTCATTTTTTTCCACTTGTGCTCTTTTTTTAAAAGAAATTCCTTTTATGACTCCTCTTAAAGCTGCTGTTCCTCGCCTAGAAAACAAGGGAAAAAGTTGAGGATGTATTCAAAACACTTTTTCAATGACCTAAGCATCTGAGCATCTGTGTGAGGCTTTCTGCTGTGCTCTCAGAAACACAAATGTAACCACCCAGAAAGTGGGGAGAAACAGTGGTTTTCATCTACCGTCATGTCTCATGGATTTGGGACACCTCCAGAGTATGACACGAACAGGGAATAAACCACCCCATCCAAACACTGCAGATCTTGTTTTGCAGATTATCTGTAAACACAGCACCATCAGAGAGCTCCCAAAGCTGAGAACATCGTGAACGCAGCCCTGCCCATCTCTGGCATGCCCTTGTTGTCAGGGCTTGAAAGTGGATCGATACAAAACAGATTGTGATGGCCTGATTTGTTTCCGTGCCACATCTCCATTAAGCTCTTGACAGCCCGTGACTGTCAGTGAAACAGCCGGGGCTGCCTCCCTCTGCCAGAGGCGAACCCCTTACCCTGCCCACCCAGTGCCTTCCAGAAGCTTCGCGTGGCCAGCTCCAGGGTCTGACCTCCTCTAAACATACAGTAGGCCGTTAGATGACACTATGGGAGAGAAAAACCCATCTGTGCCAGTCAGTCCTATAGTTTCTACTGTAATTTCCAGTGTGTGCACAAAGCAAGCGCCGTCATTTGAGGTAGAAATGACAGCAGGGCAGAAACAAACCACCTAAGAAGTCTAATATGCACCCGTGGAGAAGATGAAGGTGTCCATAATTAATAAAGGGGTGCAAAGTAACACCATGAAAAACTAATTGTTGTGTATATTCACAGCGATACTCTGTCAGCATGAGGGTCTCCAATATCTCTATTGGACACTAGACCGGACAAAGACCTAGAGAAATATTAAAACCTGGCAAGAGGAGACCTGCCAACGGGGAAAAGGACCTGACAACAAGCAAGGTAATTTCCTTCCGATATCCGTGACTCACTACAGAAAGTGGTAGATATCAGCAAACACTGTCTGTTTCTTAACATATGGCAATGTTATTTCAAGAATATTGTTTTGAAACTTCTACCGACTTGTTTCTGCTTCACAGAAACTTCACCCATGTCCTTAAAATCTGAGAGAAAGAACCCACCAATTACCATATGGGCTCCAAAGCTGGGACCTAGTAGACTTACACACTGCCTTTCAAACTCCTGAGGCCATTTGTTATTGAGACATCATGCATTAACGTGGCGTGAAAATTAGCGTATCACCCAGACATGCTGGAGAAAATCTTCGGACTGAAATGTCTTTCCATGTGTCTGGTTCGCGTGTGCCTCAAAATGGACAGAGCAATCACTCAAATCAATCACTTAAAGCAAGTTTTCTTCTTCAAAAACAGCATTCTGAGATGTTCAGACAAATGAGCTGAAGGAGCAAACACAACATCATCTAACTTCAACTATGTGCAGTGTCCTATAATTGCCACATATCCTTGTCGTAAGGAGCACCCCAATAAAGAGGATGAATTACTGTAATCAATTAGTTTTCCAGTCTCTGTGCAGATAACCAATCCCTCTTTGGGCAAAATTCTGGCTTCTCCATCTCTTCTTTTCAGTACCCAGCACTGTGAGATGGCCGCAGAGCACTGAGTTTAAGATTTCTTCTAGTAATTCTGAAGTTGTTTCCAAGGAAGTAACTGTGGGAAAACACAGTTTTGAACAGAATACGTTAAATCCTTCCACCTTTTACTCCATAAATTCTTCTACGCCTTGAAATAAAATTAGGCTGCGCTTCTACAGTTTCTTCTGCTTGAGGATCTCACAGTAATTATTATCTAATCTTAAGAAATTATGCTTGTAGTGGCACAGTACTACAGATAAGAGAACTAGGCTCTGGTGGGGCTAAATAATTTCCACTACCTCACTGAGAGCGGGGACGAGGGCTGACAGAGAGCACAAAACCCTGAGTCCCAGCCTAATGCCTCTACTGTAGGACACCCTTTATATTTGTTTGAGTGCCTGGTGCCATAGTAAGAGTCTGGGCTAAAGCCCAAGATAATAATTTCACTGATTTCAATGGGTCTTGAGTTAAACTCTAAAGTTAGGGGATTTCTTCAGCATTTTTTCATACCTGCCATCTATACAGAATGTTTGAACTTTTAAAAAACATGCTAGTGAGCCTTCTGTTTAGGTATTTTGCTGATGGACAACATGGTTTGAGTGGTTTTTTCCCCCTTAATAATGGACGTTCTAGGTCACATTTGTAATATAAGGCATTTTCTCTCTTCCTTGTGTATATAAGGCTTTTCTATTCATTCACTTCTTCAAAGAAATACTCCCCAGGAACTACCCACAGATAAAAGTCCTCATCAGTGCAAGAAGCTGTATCTCACTGAGCAAATTATAATACAGTGAACCCCCTCAAAATGTTCAGAACATTTACAGATGAAAACAGTGTTAAATAAAACGCAGAAATTCAGGGCAACAATCCAAAAAGGTTCACCAGTGGCCACAGGACATATAGGTATATGTTTACATCAGACACACACGTATAAAACCACCTCTTTAACATAGAGGCATTCGGGAAAGGTAGTAATTTGATCTTCACATTTGCCTGCACTTGTACATAACAAGCCAAGGGAACATGCACGGGCTGCGTTTCTGAGTCAAGCCTTAATCCAAGGTCTGCACTCTGTGTGTCCTTAGGAAGGGGCACTATCACAGAACCCACAGTGGCACTTACTGTTCAACACTGTAAACTTGGCAGTGAAGTCATATAACCATTGGGTACAAAAATTCGTTAAGGAGATTCTGAACAGCCCTGTCCTCCCTGGCCAAACACCTCTGCCTTGAAGAAAGCAAGGAGGTCTAGCTGGCTTTCTTACCCACTTGACTCATCCTCCTGCAGTGCCACGTTCCCCTCACACAGAACAAAACCAAAGGAAAAGGCATGAAAAATCTCCCTCCTTGACTTCCAGTGAGGGAGCCTATGCTAGCCGGGAGAAAAGAAAGCTCACCTGTCCCAAGCATGGCCTGGCATAGCTCGGTAGTGGGTTCTGGCACAAAGGATGACTTACAGCCTCTATCTAGCCAAGCACAGCACATACTCCCACTTTCTTCTGGTTTTCTAAGGTCTTCTGACCTCACCATGTCACAGAATGCAGTACCTGTGGTTCCTCAGCCCTCTGAGAGAAGGGCCCTGGTGACGTGGCATGAGCCCCACAGCTCTTTGCACGGAGAAATAAACCCCAGAGAGGAGCAACTCCAAAAGATACCTATGCTGAGATTTGTGTTGTCCACTTCAAAACCAATGGTGTTCCCCCATCCCTGACAGTTGGCAATTTCAAAAACTATCACAGTGAGCAAAAATGATTCACAGAGCTTTCATTTATGTAACAAATGAGTATGTGGTTTCAAAAGGGTCGTGCACCGACGTAGCCCTACTCCTGCTACTCTATGGCAGAGCTCCAATTGCCGCCAGCGGGAGTAGAATTAGGGTGGTGGGAAATTATTTTGAAGATCAGATGGAAGAGGTCTCTGAACCACATCTGCTTTCCCTTTTCCCCCTCTCTTCACACGTCCACACCCTTCTCGTGGTCTCAATAACTGTGGTGAAACGATGCACTAATTGGTTCGCAAGGACCAGACCACACTGAGGGAGATGTGTTGCCATAATCTAATCTAATTAAAATAATTCTCAGGTCTGAGTGAGCATTTAAATAAAAAAAGTAAAGCAGCCCTTGACAATTGATGCTTGCTGTGAAAATGACTGTGAGCAATGACTAATTTCAATCCAAGCTGAGTTCCTAGCTTGTTTGCCTTTCCATCTGCATATCTTTTAAATCCTAATTATATGTAATCAACAGTATAAGCAACATGATTCTTCTTGTAGTTGACAAATTCGTGGGTTCATTTTGCATACTTTCAGGTATGTACAAACCAATGAATATATACACTCTTTCTACCTGGGAGAGTTTTACATTAGGTAATTACAACTTAGCTCGATTAAACATGCTCTCAAAACAAGTACAGCGTCTTGTAGATCCACAAAACTAATTTAAGAAGCCAGTGGGCACGATTAGGTCAGCCCAACAATGAAGGCTGGCTGGGAATTAAGAGGAAGGCCATAGATGCGTGACTTTATTTTTGGCTGGACTTCCCCAGCAGGGTGTTTCTACATTACATCAAAACTAATAATCCATCTGGGTGCAGAATAAGGGAGTTCAGCCCTTTTTCAAAGTGACCAGAAAGACTGTATTATGAGTGCATCATCCACATGTAGCCACCAAAACCAGGGCCTGATTTTTAGGGTTTCTGAGTATCCGCCCTTCTAATCCACCCCACTCTTTGGGAGGAACCCAACGCACCCAAGAGGAGATGACTTTCCTTGAAGGATTATCTATGCTGTCAGGGATGGGGACCAAGGCTGACCATAGCCTACGGTTCCAGTGTCTATGCCATGGTGCTACTCATCTTTCTCGTGTCTGTCAGGCAGGACCAGAGTTGACCCTGGCATGGACCATGCCATCACCCATGGGAACTGTCCCCCGGGGGCTGAACACAGGGGCAGAGCTGGGGCTGGTAATGGGGCCCGTGGGCAGTCCCATGTCCACGGCGGCGTTGGGCCAGGTCCCGGGTCTAGGCAGGGATCCCAAACAGGAGCAGCAGGAGATGGGGCCAGAGACAGGGCCTTTCTTTTGCTGCTGCCAGGCAGTCCAGAGGATGCTTACCCACAGCTTGCAGCGACATTTTGTTTCAGATTTAAAAAAACCAAACAACCCACCTGATTATCATTAACAGGTCAGTGCTGCACATACATGAAATGGAGTTTTGTCTTTCAGGTGATCTTTTGAAAGTGCAGATTAAAAGATAAGCTTTGACCATCTCTCAGGGCATTTTTCTGCTCTTTCCAAGCTATTTTTCACAGGCACAGGTGAAGGTGAATAACTACAACCAGCGCCAATGATATTTCACTGCTCTTGGCAAACCAGTTTTAGTCATAAGAATCATAATTAACCCTCTGCATTTATGACAGTATTTTGCATGTTGTAACTGGGATGGAGACATAAACAGGTCTTCGTAGCACCCCTTGCCTGTCAAGTATTGTGATCCTGATTCTAGAGGTGAAGAAACTGAGCGTATTTAGCCGAGCAGTCCATATTGCTTCAGACAGTGAACGAGGCCCTGCCTTGTAAACCACACATGGGTCTTGTCTACATCAGGGTCATGGTACAGTGGGAGAACTCAGGAAGGATGTTATGTAAGAAGGCTGATTATTGTCCTATTTTTTGCAATATGGACCTTTTCAAAAGGCAACCTCAGCTGTTCACCTATAAAAGGGAATATAATCACAATACTTGACTATCCTGTGAATCATATAAAGTATAAAATACCAGGCTTGTGAACTCAGTTCTGTCCTCATACTCTAGACAGTTCTTGCTGATTCTTCTCCACTAAGCTGGGCTTTCATCTGGGTTTTAGTACTTTTTTAATAAAGCTAAAGAATTCATAAGTGATGAAGTTACGTCCCAGGACTATGTACAAAATAGGTACCTGTCATAAACTAATAGTGTAATAAAAAAATCCACATATGTCTGAATATACTATGAATAGAATATATGACCGTATTGCAAACGAATGTAGCTGATATTTAGTGCGTAGTTCAATTCAAATTTCCTGTCAGATGAAACTTCTGCTGTTTACGAAGCTTGAAAAATAAAAACTTAAGCAGTGGGTGTTATGAAAGTCTGGTTCTCATTTCTGTATGTCAGCTTTTCCACATTAATCAATTGTCCAGACTTGTTTCCACTGCACTTCCTTGGAGGATTCTTCCAATTCTGGGCTTGTCTCCACTTCTGATTAGCACATATATGACTGAAATAACTGACTTCTTTTTAAGTATCTCATTTCAGACCAAGGAGCATAACCGTAGGCATCTGAGTTTGAAAAAGATTGGCCTAAAGGCTGAAGCATTTCTGGGTTTGTTTAAGGAAATCACTATGTTCACCATGCAGAAACAGCAGCTGCAGAAAACCTGTCTGATTGCTTCAGGAGTGCTGAACCAGAGTTTCTCCCAGACTGGGCCAAAGAAGGAAACAAAAAGATTCCTGGACCCTTCCCACTCTGTGTGAGGAATTATCTAGTTAATTCATTTACCCTAACAGGTAACTGAATTGAACCCTCCCTTGTGCATGGGCTGTGCACAGGGGCGGGTGCTCTCACCACCTGGGCTAGCAGAGTCCCCAGCTTGCCCCGTGGTCCTGTCAGGGACACCACAGTGGTCGCTGGAGCTGTGGAGGAGAGCCAGAGACAGCCTTACCTGTCACTCCACCTCCTGTCCCCCTCTGCCTTGCCATAGCCTCGGCGTCATTCAAACTCCCAGTGAAACACCCAGGTAGCGGCTATAGCACCATGGGACGGTGAGACAGAGGATTAATGGGCCCAGGAACAGATTCAAGTCCCCTGGTCCTACCATGTCGTCTTTGATTTGTTATCCATTATGGGTTGCCTCTGAAAGAGAAAGAAAGAAGCTGAGCTGAAGTACCTGGTCCTAGACCTGTCTATCAGAGTGTGTTTCTACTGCTCAGTCATGCCTCGGTCGGAATGTCAGGAAGGTGAAAGCATCAAGGCATTTACTTCCCCGTGAAAGCTTGGGGCTGTGGGATTAAACAAATAAACTTGGCCCAGTTAGAAGAGTCTCCGCTATAAAAGTTGATAGATAATAGTGAAAATGTTTAATATTACCACCAGTATGACATCTGCCAAAACCATAAGTTGTCACAGTGGCCTGTGAAATCGGAGTTCACAGCAGCAGGCCAAACCTGTGAGATTGCAGCATACTGAGTGCTGCACTGTCGAGCAGAAAACACCACAGGCATGGCAGTCCCCCCACTGAAAGTGCTCGAGAGACAGTCGGACTTCTCAGCTCCTCCCCACAAGAGAAGAGCATCTGGTGGGTCACAACAAGACCAGCCTCAGCTGCTTTGGCTGGGGTCAGCCATGGCCTGAGCTAAGTGCCCAGACTCTCAAACAATGCAATGGGTCCTCTTGTTACCAATAACTTACATTCACCCGCCCACATCCTTGATTACATCCTGTTTGGGCCTGGTTCTGCGTAGCTACGTGTGAGTCGATCTGATGTTCTAACAACAGCGGTAACAGGTAAGCTGTTCCTGTAACTATCGCAAAGATGTCGTAGGCTTGTGACTGGGGAGAAGGACCCTGAAACCGTGTCTCTGATAAATGATGAAAACCCTCTGTGGTAAACGATAGGTAATATTTTGGGAACACTGGGCGCTGAGAGGAAATAGCTCTCCATCCAGCAGAGCGATAAGCAAGGGGAAAAATAACTAGGCACCCAATCTTACTCCTCTTCCACAAGCAGCTCAAATTTCCAGTATGAGATCAAGCATCACTTTAGCAAGAGGGCACAGCAGACTCTGGTTCTCCACGCCATCTCCAGAGCTGCAGCCAGGCTTGCACAACCCTTGCAGTTATACGTCTGCCTATACGTAGCACTAATGTGGTCATTTAGGTCATGCCTGGAGGAATCAGTCATGATCGCTGGCTCCCTTTACTAACCTCTGCACAGGTACGCGCTATGTATTAGCACTTTCCACACAGATCTTCCTTACTAAGAAATATATCTATGGCATTTTGTTACCTTCCTGTCAAGCAAATGTGCTCTACATGCTTACAGTGTTTACTTACGTCAGCAGTGCCTGCGTGTATGCATTCAAATAACCCTGCATGGATGAGGGTCATGTCTAGGAATGGCTGACATCCTCTTTAATCTTACTTCAGGGATGATGGAGAATTTGGATGGTGCCTGGGATTTGTGTAGTTATACAGTAAAGGGAAAAATGTTACCCTAAAGGAATTACTTAGCATTATTTATGCAGTTTATTCAGTGAATCAATTTATCCTAAATATGTATGCAGCACGCTTTATCTAATGCAGATAGGTAAGAGCTTTAAAAGTGTTTTCAGTTAGTTTGAAGACCAGTTTTGCTTTGCGCATTTCCAATTCATCATGTCAGTTCGGTAATGAGCCAGAAATGTCCTCATTTTTGTACTTGAGCTGTTTGTATTGCTGGAGTTTATTTTGTGACCTTGCTCTTCCCCATAACAGTATCTACCCTGATTAGTGTGATTGCACTTCCTTGTCTATTTTCTACTCTGTGCTTAATATTTTACCTCTTTGTTCTTTTTCTTCTCTATCCGTGGCTCACTATCGGTGTGAAAAAGAATGCAGTACTTGCATGACATCAGCCTGAGCTACAGTTTTCTCTCACGCTCACTGAGTCCCTCGCATCCAGATGCAGGTGCTCCCAACACTCCTTCAGTGATGTCTTGACACTACGGTTCTGTTTCTTAGTTTTGTGTTTCTTTCATGACCACTCTCACCACCACCATTCTGATACCAACAGATCAAATGGGGCAATAGTTGGCTTTTTCCAAGGAGTAATTTATTCTGATTAGAAAAATAACGCCCGTAAGCCAAAAGGCCTTCCCACCCCCAGCAGCTGCTGCTTCCCTTCACTTAGGCAGGGGTTCAAAAGTGACCTTCACTTCCACAAGCTTCTTTTTTTTCACTCCCATCCTGGTCTAAATCCTTGTGGTTCAATGAGGAATCCATAAATCTTTATTACCTCCGGCTCTTCTATTTCTGCTTTCATCAAGTGTTTATTTGTATGATAATATTTCAATACTTTAAATCACTTATAAGTTATTTATCATAATAAATGGCATTTCTTTTTTGTTATGTCCATGTTTTCCCACCTTATCTCCAGTTTGCCTGTTCAGATTGTAAGCTCTTAGATATTGTGGCCAGAATTTCCAAGAGGGATTGGTTATTTTTGTGTTTTTTTAACCTGAAGAGGTCTCAGCATACAGGCTTACAATGGGCTATAGGACAGCCCTACAATTATGCCACATCAGGCTGCGTGAAAAGCAGTTTAAAACACAGAAGTGCTGCAGCAAGGCTGCAGCTTCTCCCCATCTCCTACAGAGTAAGGCAGAGAGACCGAGAGAGTCTTATGAATGATCTGTATCACACTCCTACTTCCACAGGCAGTATCCACAAGAGCATCCTAGCTTAGCAGGTGTTGTAAGTACCTGCCAGGGATAGACGCAAAGTGGTAAGAGACCCTTCCTAAAACTAGCCAGCATTACTGAACGTGCCTCTTTTGCTTTCCCGTTTGAAATATTTGATAAGGAACTTCCTTGTCTGGAACCACCAACAGTGATGCTCCCCTGAACACAAGGGAACAGCACAGGGAGAAGATCGTTAGGAAACGTGGGAAGTCCATGATCATTTGGAAAAAAAACACAGCAACAACCTATCCCCAGCAAGAACTAACAAAAATAGGTTTTTTTCCCTTCCCCTTCCTCCACATTTGTAGCCACTAGGTCTAACAGCTCCCTCCCTGCCCACCAGTGCAAGCATCTCAGACAAATATGCCTCTATCTTGTCACCTTCCCTATCCACTAGATCTCCTCACAGTCTGTCATCAGTGGGTGGCACTTTCCCAGACCCTGAGCGGCACTTTGGCAGGGCTGTGCTCAGCCTCTGGAGAGGCTCCCTGGTCCGAGCCTTCAACTCCACCACTTAATTCAGCTATGGATACTTCACCTTAATGAGTGACACCAGTAGGAAGCGGTTGGCAAGAGCTGATTCACCACTGCTGCTATCTCTGCCATTCTGCAGGCTCCACTTGTCCCCGAAGATCTTGTCTATACCAGCATTGAAAGCTGTGGCTGAGGTGACGTCTGCTCAGACAAGTGCCTTGCCCTGGCTGCAACCGTCCTGACTGTGATGGCAGAGCTCATCTGTGGGCTTTTTCCCCTTTCCTAGCCAAATGTACGGCCTGTCAAGCCACCAGTGGAAAGGGCCGGGTAATGGGTAACCAGGGAGTACGGCCATGAGCCACAGCCTGACATGACAGCAGAGCTGTTATACCTCTCCCGCAGGCATGGGCTTTGGGGGAGGGAGGGGAGGGAGGATGGAGGGGCACGGAAATCCTCCAGGAAAATGCTCAGGCTCAGCAGTGGCACCTTCTTGCTCTTACCCAAGACCCTTTTTTCTACCACTGGGCTTCGTTGGCCAGTTGGTTTGGCACTGCGGGAGCGGTTCCTGTTGGCTCCATGTGCATTGCAACAGGAACTCAGGACAGCATCCGTAAATGCATCTCCTCGGTCCTTACCTGTATTTCTGCTCACTCCCCACATAGGACAGAGAGATGTCTCCCCTCAGGAGTTGCAGACCACAGGGCTTTCCTATTTGCATGCTTTTTCTCCGCTTTAGCATGAGAGTTTGTTTGCTGTATAATAAAGATGGAGCTGATTAAAGCGTGTCTGGACCTGGACTAGTACGTCATTGCAACCCCCTGGAACTGGCAGCATTAGACAATCCTCCACACCCCAGGTGGATCTTCTCTTATTGGCCTAATTATACCCACCTTGCTATCCACTGCACTGACATGAATCATAAATGTCTTTATGGGTATACATGCTGAGGTACTGCATAATTGCATAGGCACTGCTCCTCACTGGCCAGATTTTCCCTGGTGAACAGTGCTGGCGGCTCCTGCTGCTAGCAGAGAAAGCAGAACATGGCACTCCGGCTCTGCTGCAGCGAGGGATGTTGAGCAGGCCACTGCATTGCTCTCGTTTGCACGCTGCATGAGGAGAGGCCATTTGGATGGCCGCATCCCACCCTTCCCTGCAGGAAGGATTCTATCCTGAAAATTCAACAGGGTTTGAAGTTGTTAAGAGTCCTAATTTCAGCCCTGTGCCATATCAATCATAGACTCATAGACTACCAGGTTGGAAGGGTCCTCAGGGATCATCTGGTCCTGAAAGGAGCTGGTGGGCAACCCTTTAAGACACTTAAAGAACGCGCCTAAAGCAACTTCAACTACCGGTTGTTGACAAGTGTCAATATGGTTAACCTGTGACCAGAAAATATTCACACTCCCGGGGCCAGGAAGAGCCCACACATCTGCATACGGCTTCTATATCTCCCTAGGGGCCTTGGGAAGAAAGCAAAGACCATCTCTTCTGGATGTAAAAAAGTAGCACTAGCCTTATGTGCCTGGAGGGAACAAGATGTACAGCCATGGTGGGACCGAGGCTGCTCCCAGCTGATCGTTCATGGAGGGCATACAAAGGAGATAGAGCACACACCAGGGTTCCTGTGCACAGGACCACTAACTGTCAGCTCTGGGCCATAAGTGATATTTGTCCCTGCCTCTGTCTCCGCTGTAGCAAGGTGGGGGGAGAAATGACCTCCAGAGGGAAAGAGCTTGGCCCTGCTGGCTGTGAGGAGTGGTGGGAGGGCCACCACCTTCCTTCCCTCTCCTTGTAGCAGAGTCCTTCTCATGCAGAGAAATGCTGACGGGGACAACAGTCGCCTAAGACTCCAACCCCCCCAATGAACATCTCCAAAGGGCCAAAACATTATAAATGCCAACATTTTTCTCTGTCACTCAGAATTTGGATTCTCCACAGTGATTTTAAGGTGAAAATATCTGTGGCCTATTACTTATTTCCCGAACATCCGATCTCTCTTTATAAACATTGTGATTCGATACTGTTCACATGAATACTCAGCAAAGCCTGGGATGCAAAGAACTGTGTCAACCTGCATAAGCCCAGACATTTACATGTAGAGAAGAGTCTCTAAAAGTCCCAGCCCCAAGGGTTTCCAGAAACAGGGAAATTAATCCAACCACTAACAGAAAAGAAGTGCAAGTGTCCTTCCCAAAACCTTAAAATAGTTACATTTACTCTCTATTGATTTATCCAGCTGGATTATAAAGATAAAAATGAATGAGACTTTTTTTACTATAAATATTTTAAACAGTTTTAAAAATCTATGTTTCTTCTCTCCCCTCCCTCCCTGACATAAATATTACATTTGTAAATCTAGCCTGTAATAAAACTCTCTCCTAATTTATAGGATCAAGTCCCCAGAAGACACCTGCGAAGTCTTCACCGTTGCCTGTGAAGTTTTGCCAACCATCCATCTGAGCCTGGCAGTGTATTTCACACCACTCGTGGATTGCTCCATTCCTAAATGAGCTTTAAAGTGCTGTGCCTCTGGTGGTTTTTCATGAGCCTTCTTCAGGCGCAGCTTCCACAGGGTTTCATTTAAAAAAAAAGCAAAACCAACCAATAAAGGTTAGCGCTGCATACATAGAGGCAATTTGCCAGCCTCTAAAGACAGGCATTTCCCATAACATCCTGCCCTATTTAACCAGCCTTTTTATCACCTTGATATTGAAAGCAAACAGAGAAACGTATGATGGGAATCATTTTTAACAAGCTGCCCTTACCAGTAAGTGAGTTTGACTCAAACCCACAATTCTTCAGTGCTTGCACTACTGACAAGCCTGGAATCTGAACCATGAGGCCAATAAATATAGTAAGATGATTCCCAGATCCAAGACCCTGGGCAGGACAGACTTTGGGAAGGAGATCCATCACAAGCAATGTATAAATTCTGCACTCCAGTTTCCCCTAAAGACAGGCTACTTCCTAACTTCTCTTACCCATTTCAACTTTCTGTCATTTAAACATCCTTTTAAAACTTATACTGTTCTTGCTGTTAAATTATGAATAAATAATATGACTTCTGCTGCCCTTTAAGAAATCTTTTCCCTGTATATAACTTGCTTAAAAGAGCATTGACTTACTATGGAAAAAAATGTACTGAGAATTTATAGTCAATCTGAGCCTGATCATTACCTGTAACTCTCTTTTGACATCACTGTTTCCTATATAATACTTTCCCATTAGTTCAGGCAAGGCTCCAAGTAGCCTGGCTGATTAGGCTACTTCAGTTTCACATCTCATTTTTTCTTCTTCTTTCTTGCCATATGTCTCAACTTCATACTATCAGTGTCTAGTCCCTAGCCAGTATGCTGAATAACGTTCGCTGAAAGCCTAGAGTCCCCTTACACATCTGCACACTCATCCCCATTCCCTTATCAACGTCCAAATTCACCCTAACTGCAGTCTTTTGGTACCTAGAAGCTTCCAAATTTCCAAAGACCTTTTCTTCAGACAGCATAGAAACACAGAGACATTAAGGTTGGAAAAGACCTCTAGGATCATCAAGTCCAACCATCAACACAACAGCCCCAGGCCTCCTAAACCATGCCCTGAAGGGCCAAATCTACACGTCTTTTAAATATCTCCATCCTCTCAAAACGTCCTGAATGATGCTGCCTGAAACGTCCCTCTGAAATGCCGACAAAGCAGCAATTGTCACGTTATTCCCCTGGCTGGTTATTGAGTTGAAAGGGATGAAAAGAAGTCTTGGAAAGCTGTACAGTTAGGTTTTCCCCAAGTCATATGAGTTCCAGATTTAATGGAGTTACATCAGGTATACGTAGATCGGTGCATTCCACCTGCCTGGTGTGAGGCTGACCTGCGCAAGAGCGGAGCTGATGCAGTCCATCTCCTGCATTCATCTAGCTGACAAAAATAAGGAGAATTAAAAAAAAAAAAAAAGAGTTATGGTGCATTAAGGACCTTGTTGTGAGGGAAGCGTTAGACATGACCCAAAGTACCAGCCCACTAGACAGGTTATAAAAAAAACCTCTGTAGTGTCTTTATTGATTGTAATTAATCCTGCAGGACCTTTTTCACCCTGGCTAAGGCTATGACCTACAGTATGCACAGCAAAGGTGGCACACGGGCCTACTTAAAATGCTGCTAGCCCAGGGGTAGGAGCCGGGGGCCACGGCATCCCCAGGGTGCCTTGACGTGAGGGAGTTCACGCTCGGCGAGAGGTGGAAGCTCAGGCTTTGCACAGAAGCAAGCTACTTCCAGGCAGCTGAGAGCAGAGCCTTGCTTTGTGAAAGAGCAGCATCTCCAGGCTCCTCCTGAGTTCCTGTGAGTACATACAACCACTAATCTGGAATAAAATATATAGTCTTTTATACTAGCCTTAAAACCTTTTAAAGCAACTTTATATATGTCAAATATAGGAGAAATACATCATTATAAGACAACTAAGGAACATGATGTTGATTATCAAGTTATTACAATCTATACTATATTTTCTAATCTCATAGTTCTTCAGGAATGAACACAATAATGTTACTCAGGTCTGATTTTTTTCCCCGCTGAAGCCAGCGGTAGCAAAACTACTAATTTCAGCTGGGAAGCGCAGTGTACTCGCATGGCCCGTGAGTAAAGGTGCACTGCTAGTCTCAAACTTTCAGCATTATCAACTCTTGCATCTCTGTCGCAAATCTCAGTATACTTAGGAAAGAAAGCTAAAGATCCTAATACGGTCAGAAGAGGAGATCAGCTTTTGTTTAAAAAATCAAACAGGAAAATAATCGTGGCTTTCCAGCTTGCAGAGGAAAGCTTGAAAACGTGAGACACCAAACTTGGCGGCAAAAGTTTTAAAATGTCTTATGCTTCAGGTGTCTTGATTTTTTAGCTCTGTCTCATTAAAAGCTCACACGTAGAACTATCAAACTATGTTCCTAATGAATATGCATGAGGCAGACACTCAGTGAATAGTTTTTGCAATAAAAAGCAGATTCTGGAAGCATGACTAGAGTCCCCTAATCACCGCTACCCCATTCAGTTTATGAGCAGTGGCCAAGCACTCCAGCAGACTTTGGGAGGGTTTGGATGTTAGCAGTAATTACACAGCATATCCAGATACAGTCAGTCTGTGTCCATTATACAGCAATGATATTAATTCCCCAAGATCCCATGGCCTTTATAAAATATTGAGCACTTAGGGGTAGGAGAACTGTTCCTATTAACTTTTTTGCCCGGTCTGATTTTTATTGCCTTTTTATGCTAGGCTCTCTTTAGACCACTTTGGCAGTAAATATCCTCCTAAAGACTTTTTATACTGCCACTGGAAGTGTAAAGAAGTCTGGCTGTAAAGGAGAATCAGGTCCAGCGAGTCCAAACAGAAATGCAAAAAGAAACCAAATACTTTTAAGGTTTAATCACCTTTAGCATAAATCTACCCCATTCAGGAACAATAACAGCATGTTTCCAGCCATCCAACGCTGGATTGTTTCTCCAATTGTCCCCTTTAATTAGCCTTTCTGTCCCCTGGTGCTCTTGGTTTATTACCTCAGTTGTAAACAGGACATTATTCAAGACTGTTTCAGGCTAATTGCACTACAAATATTAAGAGGCTGGCTGTTAAGTGGCCTTACGACCAAGTGGTCTTTGTAACTACTAGATGGTTAGTAAAAATAACGAAATGCTATCGTTGCATGTAAATATAAGCGAGCAGTGTAATATTTTATAATGATGATTATTTAATTGAAATTTAGGTCAAATACTTCTGGATTTCTGACAATGTTGCCAGATTTGTATCAACTGGCCTTCAAAAACCAGTTCTCTGTTTTCCTTCCTCCCCAAGAAATTCTGTGTTGGATTCAACCCCAGCTACACACACTGAATGCACCTAGACCCCCAGTCGCCTTGAGAAACTCAGTCTTGGCTCCTCTGCATAAGCGCCTTACTTGGATGACCTGGACCTCAAAGGTAATGAACACCTCAGAGGTAATCAGAAGTTGTGAGCTCTGCAATTACTTAGCATCTCTGAAAAGGGCTAAACCTACACTGTGCTGTAGCGATAGCTCCTAGCCTTCTGCCGGGGCCAAATTTGGTTAAAAGCGGTACTACAGAGAAGCTTTTGAGTAAGTTCTGGAGCATGGCAAAGAAGAAATCCTGAGTCTGAACGGGATTAGTTCAGACATTAGTGCGGGATTGCCTGTGAGCTCTGGGATAGTCCAACAGGTTGGCAAGGTGCAGGTATGGACATGTTTGCTCAGCTCCATCAACTTTCATCTCACTGGTCTTTGCAACACTCTCATATGGCCAACATAGACTATGTTTTTCCTAGAATTCAGTGCGTCACGCAGCAAAGCAGTGCAGGATAGACAGACAGCTGTGTCACAGATGTCCTAGGAAGCAATACAAACAGCCAGAGTCACAGAGTAATAAGGATGCTGTGGTTTATAAAGTTCACTAGCATGTGCTCCAAGGGAAACGTGAATGCCAGCAATGGGATAACACAAGCAGTAAAACACATGTTTCAGTAACTATCGCTAGTGACAATTTTCTTCACGTGTTCTTGCCATAGAACAAATTAGTTGACAACTAATTATGTAGCGACAGCTCCTGAGCTCATATAATCCCTGTCAAATTGCACCAAGTGAGGAGTGAGGACCTGTCCCACACGTCATTATACAAACAAACAACTTAACATGTTGTTCTATTGTATTTAACCCGATGCTGTTGCAAGCAGAATATATCAGTAACGCCAAGTATTTTAAACCAGAAACAAGATAGCTCGAAGGGCTAGATAAATCCCCAACATAAACATTGCCATTGGTGTCTTCATTTGTGAAGTGACTTGTTATAATGCTGACTAATTGGTCTGTAAATTTTGCTGTGGGTTCTTTTTCTTATCTCGCCTACCTTTTCTTGGCAAAATCCAAACAGGCATTAAGCTCCTCCTGTCATCAACTAGTTGCTACAAGAAGCTGTGACCCTTTAAACTCCATAATCCTTAGGGGAGTAGCAAACAACTCTGCTGCATTAGCTCATAAGGCCTGTTTTTCAATTAGAATTGTATTGAATGGGCTGAAAACCCCAATCTCAGCTTCCAGTTACCGTTCCCATCCATGCCCATATCAGGAAGGACATAGGAGCTACAGAAAAGGATATGGCCTGCTCCCTCCGCCTGGAGGAGGAGGGTGTTTGCCTGACACCTGGCCAAGGGTTTGATATCCAACAGGATGCAAAGATAATCCCATTCCCACAAGCTACTACAAAGTGAAAGAAAGTGTGCTCATGAAGCCCAAAAAAATCCATGTGCTACATTTCTTTCAGGACTTCTTAAACAGTCACTGAGTAATTCTTCAGAAACCTCTCCTTACAAATCTTCCAAGAGCAGAAATTGTCACAGGGAGAGGCAAAGCATCAAATCACTAGAGGTTCCTGACTTGCGTGATTTTCCACAGGAGTAAAATGAAACACCTCTAATCATCTGGGTCCCAGGGACTTGATCGCACAAGGAGGCTTTGCTGGGGCAGCAATTACCGCCGCTCCTCTCCAGTCCCAAGCTAATGACATATGCCACTGCGCTGTCTTCCCTTTCCCAGAGCTTGCTGTTGAGTTCAGGCTTTGGTATTGCTGTTGCAAATATACTTAATAACTTTAAAATAAATTAATAAAGAACAGGATCTCCTGCGGAGTTCTCGTCTCTAATTAAGTGGTGGCAGGGGAAGCATGTAGTGCAATAAGAAATAATTGAAACAAAGAACCTTTCTTTTTTATCAAGCTATTTAGCATTTTGGCATCCTTCCAAATACATCTCGTATAATTGGAAACATTAAATTGCCTGATTTAGCCCTGCAGCCCCCTCTCAGGCACACGGTCACTTTGAAGGATATGGCGTTGTTCGTGAGTCAGGCTCTAACAGGAGAGCAGGTTGGGAGGCTGTGACACTTATGCTCCACTGAAAGAGCTGGGTGAGGGGGGTTTTGCAGAGAACAGTGTCCTGAAAAATATTGTTTCAGCAATACCCATACATAATGTAAGAGAAACAACAACAATCTGAACGATTTATCTTGACCTATCCATTTCAAAAGCGCAAAAACATGTAATGTTTTATACAGACTAGGAAAAGTATTTTCCTTTTTATCCTTTAATCTCCAAGCCTAAACACTATAAAAATGTATTATTTAGGAATGAAAGAAATATGTTGGTGCTACATGGGTAATTTCTTTTTGCTTCTACTTCAATTCCCCAAGAAAACTAAACTTGCTTTGTTTCAGGTAAATACAAACTGTTTTTCTTTTTTTGTTGTTTTCATTCAGTCAGATCAGACAAACAAAAAAGTCAATTACTCAAAAAAAAAAAGTCAGTTACAGCTCTAAACCAGCTACTAATAAGAAACCCTTCTACTAATGGTCCAGGTGCAGTAAGGCACTGGAAGGTTTCTGTGCAAACACGGTGCTGTTGTACACGAGGGGATGTCTCCAGCGTCCATTCACTCACTGGCTCCTCTGTCTGCATTATGTGCCTTATTCCTTTGACTCATATTCTCAGCTTTGTATCATGGACCATAATTCCTTCGGCTTTCTGTTCTCCCGGGGGTAACAGGGCCAGCAAACTCTGACATCCCAACACATTTCACCCCTGTGCGCTCTCACGGACAGATCGGTAGCACAGGTTCACAGAGCGGGGCAGGATCAGACACATCGTTGCCATGAGATGTGGGGAAAAATGTCCTAGAAAGAGATGAAGTGGAGGGGGACAGGAGCCAAAGCTGGAAAAGAAGGATACCTGGCAGTAATAGAGGAGAGACAGGCTATAAATGCCAGCCACATGAAGAGTGAAAAAGGAGCCCGGGAAGTGTTTGTAAGTAAATATGGAAAGAAGAGTGGGAAGAGAGAGGACGGCAGCAGCAAGAGGCAAGACATGCACCCTCTCAGACAGATGGCCTTAGCTTGGGCTAGTGGAACTTCAGGATGGATATTCCCCGCACGGAAAGGGAAGAAAAGTCATCCTAGCAGGGAAACACGAACTCCCTGTTTCTCTAGAATTTCCCAGTGGTCATGGCCTCCCCAGCACACCAAAAATGCTGCTTATTTGATGAAATTTTTGCAGGAAAATGAAGAGGTATTCCTGTGAACGTGCATGGCAAGAAGCTGAGTTTGCAGCTAATTCATGGACTATATTGAGGAGAATTACGCTGTTAGTCCAAAAGTTTAGTTTTAATGCTTACAAAATGTTGCTAGGTTTTAATGCTGTCAAGTCATCTAAAAACATCTTTTAATGATTACTTATCGTATCTCAAACAACAAATAGAGTAAGTCCCCAAACCTCCTATATTTCTTATGAGATGGGGAAGCATAGCAAGAAAGAGGTCTGTGAAGGAAGCACTGGGGAAAGGGTTATGGGCTTCTGTACGTAAGCAAGTTAGGCCAGATGTAGGTCTGGGTATAAACTGAATTTAGAGTAAAGAAGATAAAAATCACTATTTTCCTATAGAAAAATCTTTGCAGGTAAATGTACTGTTGGCTTGGAAAGGGAGGAAGAAAGCTGCTTTGAGGTTGTAGTCACTAATCAACCTCATGGATTACTCTCTCCAAGGCCTATTCTGCTTCTTTTTAGACTAACATTTGTTTTCAGAATGGGATTTTAATTTTAAAACTGTCCTTGAGTAGCAATACTTGCTCAAAATATTAAGACTTTTTAAGGAGCCGCTTGAGTAAGGACATTGGAAATGCATTGCTTTGGATCCTGAAAGTCAAGGTCTGTAGTATGACTTTGCTCTCCTAATGCTTTTCTACAGACATTCATTATCTGAGTTTTCTTCTGTTTGGGCCAAAAGGTTATATTTCTTAAGAACTACAAAACTTGGGAGGACGAGAACCTGGGTATCTCAGGAGACAGCTAAACACTCACTGAGCTTTTCACCTCTAACCCTGATTATCTGCCACTGGAGATCATAAAAATAATAACCCAGTAACACCTTTGGTAATTCTATCTTATCTTACCCTCCATCTCATTCCAAAGAAGGAGCTGGTTAGTCTGCTTCTCTCTCACTTCTCAGCATCCCAGATCCATGGGCTTTCCCTCACTCATGTATCACAGATTCACAGAATAGTAGGGGTTGGAAGGTATCAGCTGTTCTTCCCTGGTACCTCACAGAAGGACGCTGCCTTCCGCATGCTTTGTTAGGTAAGGATCGCTACTTGGAGGTCTTCTGCCCCCGAGAGACCCTGTCCCTTCCAGCTGTGCTCGCGAGTGGCTCTAGGAAGAACCATTAAACAGGTTCACACCACCGCAACATGCAACCACTAGGTAACTGCTAATCCATTAAGAGATTTGTTAAAAGCAAAAATGCTGCTACCTCGACATACAGCTGCTGACTTTGTAAGACCCTGACTGCCCACCTGAGAGCGAGGGCATTACCAGGCATGCTGCACAGGAACCAAACTTCCCTTCCTCAGCACCCGCTGATTTTCGTTTGTTACATGAGGAGTCTGCGTCTCTGTGAGATCTTCAACACGCCACCATGGAGCTTCTGCAATATTTAGAAACAAATGTTATGAAACTGTATAGTCTACAGCTGAAGAGGAAAAGGTGCTTTATCTGCCGTTACCCTTGCTTTCATCTTCCTACGTCGTGTTAAAATAAAAATTGTACAAGTGCACATATGCCAGAGACAGTTTTTCCTGAAATGGCCCCACGATGCCTGCGTTTGTCAGATCCTTTGAATTTCAGAGAGCAACCTCAAAGGGCGCTGCCAAGAAAAGGTGATATAGTTAAATGGTTAATAACGAAATGTTTATAATTCCAAGTCCATCTTTACATACACATATTAATACATTTCAAATCATAAGCTATGTTTTTAGCTGGTGGGGGGAAGAGAATGGCAGAGGGAATGATTTGGAGAGTGTTGTTTTCTTCTATTCAGAGCTCATGAGAATGGAAAATCACTGGGCTTGAGAAGACTCACAAGTTCTGTTTAAAAAAATGTGTTTCACCTTGTCGCTTCTTATGGCAGTATTTTCCTATACATACTTTTAGACCAACCCTTGTTGTTCCCTAAACTAATCATACCCATGCAAAGGAAAAGCATTTTAGAATCCGTCGTTAAAA
Source organism: Phalacrocorax aristotelis (assembly GCF_949628215.1). NCBI lineage: Eukaryota > Metazoa > Chordata > Aves > Suliformes > Phalacrocoracidae > Phalacrocorax > Phalacrocorax aristotelis. The sequence goes on from NC_134278.1 coordinate 129,132,384, forward strand.
CAAACTTATGCCAGAGGAATATTTAGAGCTTCATCTATGAATAACTAAACAAACAACTTGCTCCACTTGCCGAGGGCATCATTAATGACCTGGGGGTGCAGAACAAGAGAGGTGCCCCAGCTGTGGTGGGAGGACTGGGCCGTACCGCGAATTGCCTCAAGCATGGCACCAGCTCCCCAAACAAGGCTACTGCAGAGGCTATGAAAGCTGTCACTGGCGGGAGTTCCTTCTAAAGAGGGCAGCTGGGCCCAAAATGTACCTGCAACTATAGATTCTGGCCTTTCAGATGGTGGCAAGGAGATTAAAGGCTAAACTCTGTTTCTGGCTTGGGTCTACAGTGGGAAATAAAACTGAGCACAAACTGACCTTCAATAAAAAGTCTTAGAAACTCCTTATATCTGGAAAAAAAGTAGAATGGCTATTTTTCTATTTTCCGCACATAAGCATGTTTTCTTTAACTGCTCCAAAATACGACATCCTAGGAACATTATTAGTATCATCTGCTAGAAATTATAAAGGAGTATGTGACCTCCTCCTTTAACAGCGGTTAGTCTGACAGCTAGTCTGGATGCCAGAATACAGGTGAACGTCAATGCCAGCAGTTGCTTCATTTGTTCAAGTCAAAACCATAATTTATCATATTTTATCTTCTGCTATAAGCCCATGCAGCTAAAAGCACCCAAACACAAATAAACACAATTACAGAAGCAAGGAAAGCAGCTAACTTTTAAAGCAGAAAAAATCAGCCAAGAAAGCATAAGTATTTCTGCAGCTTCCACTAAAAGATGTTAATTATATAAAAGGAACTATATTGTCATCCATGCATGAATGCATCGAAGTTAAACCATCATCATGTGATTCAGAAATTTATTTAACCCCAAAGGGGAAAGGGATGCTGCCAAAGGAGAACAGGCATTACCCCTTTAACAAAAATCTAATCAGATTTTCCATTTGAGACATCTCATTTATTATTTAATTCGATTAGGATCAGCTGTTATGAGATAGAAATAAGTAATTTCAAGGGTAAGGCTGCTTGATCATTTTCTTCAGTTGTACAATTATCTTATGTTGGCTCTGGGTGATACTAAATGTCACTATTAGTAGCCTCATTATGCAGAAAAACATGTATGAACACCACCTTGACTGCTGGCACCTGCAGACTAGTTTAGGCTGGAAAGGTATGGTCACTTGCTAACGCCGTTTGGAGGCCTGCCAAAAGACAAAACGCTCCCTTTCTTTCTAGCATTCTGCTGTTCTGCATTGAAAACAACTAGAAAATGAGTGAAAACTCAAGTACTAATCAGTCTATAAGTTGCTGGCAGCTGGAGGGATGCCTGTTGCACTGGGTATTTTGGAAACTGGGAATACGACCACCAAGCATATACCGCCCGACTCAATTACTCGGCTGAACAAAGGCACTTTCTTATGACAATTTGCTCCCTTCTGGTTTTACTTAGACAGGTTAACTGCTCTGAAAATGTCTTTGCATACACAGATACTTTCTTCTGGGTTTATAAATGTAACAGAGCAATGCTCTCAATAGAAAGAATATATTTTGAAACAGTGGATAATGTTTAATGTAATTGCCTGTTCAGCAGAACCGTGTCTTCATGACTGCGGCTCATAAGAAAACATCTTTGTGAAGGTGGGTGTAAGGGGAAAACAAAAAGGTCCATTTCTCTCCAAAAGCAACATCTGTTGGGTTTACTGTAGGCTCCAGAAGGGAAATGCCTTTGTGGTGTACACATACACCACCCATGGATGTAAATGCACACGGTGTACACGTGCATATACATGGATGGGGGCAGGTGTAAGTTCCTTGTTCAGCCGTCGGCATCATGTCAGTGACAGAGTGCAACGCTTTTTCCGGCTGGCAAAAAGGTTTTCTCTTCTGTATTTGGCAACTTGGGTCTTCTCATCTCACTTCTATGAAAAGCGCACTTTGCTCGTGCAACAAGCTCTGGGGCGATGCTCCTTAGCTACGTGTCATTGCCGAGAGAGAGAGGAAGCAAGAAAGCAGGGAAGGACTGAAGAAAAGCATCTTATCCTTTTTGTAAAATTTCACAAAGGCTTTGGTAGGTGTAATAACTCCAACATCTGCAGATGTTGTCCGTCATCACACTTCTCCTTAGTATAGGCCAAATCAGCTTAGAAACTGGATGTGTGGACACCACAGCAGGAGCAGCACGAGCTCTACCTATTTGATGTTACTGGGCTTTTGTTTTGTTTCTTAAGGAACACAAAAGGCATGCTCCACTTGTACAGTGTGCCTTCATATTAAATTCATTTCAGAAGATTATAGACATTGATGAGGTGATGATACAAGCAGGTATAACACCCTGATTCACAAAGGAATCACGGGTAGAGCCAAGAGCCTGAAACCTGAGCTGGCAGCACCAAACTGCAGCACTAAGGAATATATTGGAAAGATTAGCAGAGAAGCCAAAAAATACCCAGCAAAGAAGCAGTTCACACTGAGTCAGAAAAGGGAGATCAACTCTTCAACAAAGAGCAATGAGAACAGAAGTCATCATTATATACCTCACTTTAAAGTGCAGACAAAAGACTAATGTACTGAGATTCTGCGTAATCTACAAGAGGCCTTCCCCAGCAGTCCCTCTGCCCCAGTTTCCCACCAAAATCCACACAGACCCCTCCCTAAAGAAGCTTGCGGTTGCCTGGGGAAAGTCATCAGAAACCAGTACTCATGGCCATGTGATGGGCCTGTTAAGTCCCTGACGCAGATACATCCAGCGGTCTTCTACAAACCAGAAGAGTGAAAAATATCACTCAGTAACACAAATCCCAAAGATCATCAAGTACATCAGCAGCAAAAGGCTGGCAGACAAATACAACAGCAAGAATTTCAGACTTCATTTCAGAGCATCCAAGACTCAAGCTATCCCTATAAACACAGTATAAGCTTCTCTCTACAGATGCATCAGACACACGAGAAAATGAAGGTAGGATCGGTCTGGATAAGCAAGGGCGTTTGTGACTGCTCGGAACCGTGCAAACCTTTTTGTCTGCCGAGCAGCGTTTGACAAAGCGGAAGGCCTACATCCAAAGGCAGTGGTACAGCTGCAGGTAAACAAAGCTTTCTTCATTCCAGTTCCGGGCAACAGATCTTACCAACTTTTCATATAGGTATGCTTTCTCACACGGGTGAGCTTATTCATTTCCCAATTTCACGTCCCACCATTCTTTAGAGACATGCAAGACTGAGCCTGCAGACCTCACCAGGACAGCTTGGATGCTGAGAAGCTAAATAAGGTACTTCACTGGGAGGAAGGGGACACGGCAGCTATCTGCGCCAAAGTGAATTCATTTGTCCCATTAACATACACAAAAATTCTCATTGCAGTTGATGAAAATACTCCCACTGTCTCAAACAGAAACAGGATTGCACGTATTACAAGCTTTACAAGAAACACAGTGTTGATTTTAATGGAGTCAGTCAAGACGATATTATACTGAAGACAGCAATTTTCCCAGTGCAATTGCCCAAAGCCTTTCTAGAGCCAGGGGACATATAACGCACTTGGAATACAAACAGTATAAAGCCATTTTTTCCCAAACAAATCCCAGACAAAAGCTGTTTGGGATTCATAAACATATTCACAACTACCCATTGCTTGTCCAAACTCTCATAAATACCAGCAGCGCAACCAGAATAAGAATAACAGCAATCTGAATGGTATGCTTTCACTTAGAGTAATCTTCGTGAATGTTTGTCTTTATTGTAACCATATGTAGTCCCTGCATCTGATAATTTAGCTTTCAAAAGATGGTTGTTCTTGAAGCCAAGGCCAACATTTGTTGTTCAATTCAAAGATCCTAAAATGAAAGTATTAGAATTGTTCATGAGAGACGTGTTCATGCAGTTCATTGAACGTCGTCAACTTCTTGTAAATAGGCAACTGCTGAAAGTGGTACGAACTCTTCTTCCAAAGAGTGGTTTGCAGACTTCTGTGGAAAGAATACTGAGGCCTCTAGAGTAAAATACAAGACGTTCTTTATTCAAAAAGGATGCACTCTAGGTTTGATACATTCCTTAAATTTCAGTGAAAATACAGAAGAGCAGCAAGACACAGCAAGTTTCAACCTTGAAAAGCAACTATTCTACTTTTAGGGTTTGGCTTGTGAAGAATGAGACATTCAGAATTAGTCCCTTCAGTTTTTCAGCAGAAAGACTCTTCCAAGTGGACTGAGAACACGCAGTTCTTCCAACTTGTACCTAATTGGGTTATCTAGTGCTAAACCACAAAATGAAATACATATATTGCCTCCAGTCTGAAAACAGCCCCAGGGAATCCAGCAGGGAGAAGAACCATTTTTAGTGCATCAAATGTAACAGCATATGGTTTATATTCCTTTCATTCTTAATGCATCCAGTTTAGTCTTTCATTAACAGAAACCATCTTTGTCAACAAAGTTGAGTTTCTGAAGTATAACCAATTCATTTTTAAAACCTTTCTCAGAAAAGAAAATGTCGTTTCAAAATTTAATTACAAAGCACGTACTTGATGTAAGCTAGCACACTGATTTAAACATGATATACCAAAATTAAAGCAGAACAGACCTGGACTACTCTACATTAGCTGCATGTTTGTAAGGCTTTTTGGACCCAATCCAAGATAGCAGTAAAGCATGTGTTTTCTCTTCTTTACTTGCGTGGGACTTCATGTCACCTTTCCCAGTCTTTGTCGTTTCTCCTTTCAACTCCTCTGTGATTTCCTCTTAGCTCCATCTGCTCTTCTGGGAAGAGTAACTGTCCTGTACTCTCTGTCAAGGAAGTCTTCTCGGTACCCTTGGTCCTTCACACCTATTGACTTGTGTTTGATGCTCCATCCTGGGATTCATGGCTTAGCATCTGGGCCAGAAGCAGACCCAGTATCTCCTTTTACATCTGGCAGAGATTTGCCGTACTGGTCATTTCTCTGCTGTCATCATGCAGGTGGGACGAGACTGCAGCACGTGCTTCATGTGAAACACAGGAGAGAACTGCTGGTTGAGGCAGGACTGCAGATACCTGTGTTCCTGTGTCACAAGGGTGGTCTGACAAATCTCACCCCACACATTCAAATGCTTTCATGAACAGCATAGTTTCCAAAACTGAAATCCAGACAGAAGTATAGGGAAACAACTACTCTTAAGATGTCAAGAAAATGGGCCAAGCTGCGGGCCCATTTCAAGAAAGGTAAAGATCTGTTTTTGAAGGAATGGTTATCCGGTGAAAAAGAGGAGTTCTAAGTAAAAAATTGGAAAACTTGGTACAATGTGCTCCTACCTGCTTCTTTATTACATACAGGGAGTGTTCAAAGGCAGCAACCATTCTGTAAGTAACTTCAAAAGTTAGTTATTACCTTTAAATAGAGGCAGGCACAGAATCTTGTCTTCCCAGCAGGCAGATAGTGTTACCACCACCTGCCACGGAAGCCCCGCAGCACCACCAGACCTGCGCTCCCAGACTCACATCAGGAGGAAGGCAGCCCTGGGCCACGCTCTAGGGCATTACGGGTCACATTCTGCCTTTAGGCTGTGCCGTGGGCACCTCTGCTATGTCGAGTTGTTTCTGAGGTTGCTGGGCGGTAACGTCCCTGGCATCTCTGTTAGAGGATCTTTCGCTGATGAAGTAATGTTTTCCACGCATTGCTTGGAATCGGCAGCTCCTAATCCTTCAAAAGTAAATGATGTTTTGGCTGTAGTGGAGAACAGAGGAAAATAGCCAAGAAGGACATGGAGGACAGGTGTTTTTGAGAGAGGAGCCTCTAGAAATGAAACATTGCCAAATTAGCCCTAAAATTTCCTTGTGCGGCCAGAAGGATTCTAGCAACTTCGCAGACCTGCCTTGCAGATGTGGTCCAAAATCATTTCTTTTTTGCTCTACCAGGATGCCAGCAAAGGCACTGAAGCAGAGAGTTTTCATGGAGATGGTCCCATGTTGGCAGAGCCCCGCCGGGGGATACTGGCTCAGCCCCCTGCAGACATGCCCCACACTGGGCTCACAGGGCTGGTCCCCCCATGGCCCATCGGCGTGCAGTGTCCCCGCTCCCTGAGCATCCTGGGGTCTTCAGGTCCGGTGCAATCACCCAGCAAGCAGCCCACGGCCAGGGCTTCATCCCTGCATGCAGGGGATTTGAAATGTCCTGGCTGGCTTCCAAAAGGAAAGCAAAACCTGAAACCAACAGCGCTGAAATCGCTTGTTGAACACACTCGCTTTTTTTCTCCCCCAGCTCTCTCCTGAACCCCGGGCACAAGGAGAGAGGGAGCAGGCTCTGAACAAATGCCCCGCTGGTGACAGCTCTGAAGATAGCCTGGCAATGGCTGGGGCTAATATTTAGGGTGAGATGCACAAAGGACACAGGGTGGCAGGTTTTGAGTTTAGGCTCATGGACAGAACAGGCACATAATTAAGCTCACAGCAGCCAGCACGCCAAGGAGCTGCTTCAGTTAGTCACCAGAGATTCAAAGGAAAAGGGCTTGGCCTAAGCTTTGTGTTTTGGAAGGGAATTAGGTCTGGACTTTTTAAAGTATTTTGGCGTTCAATGGGAACAAAGGGACAGTCTTTCCCTTTGGAAACCTGAAATTCCTCCAAAAACTCTTCACGCAGATTTTCTCCTGTGAGGTGGAAAATGCAGTTTTAAATCCTGTAAGATTGAGGAAGCGCTTGAACATGGGCTTATAGACCCGCAGCCAGGGTGCTTTTCCTCCTGATGCCACTAGTTGACCCACCGAAGGGATGCTGTGTGGTGCTCACAACACTCCGTTTTTCTCTGTGTCCTGATGCTTGTCACTGCTAGTCACCAAGCTGACCTGGCCTTTCTGACCCATATCTATATTCTACATAGAGCGTGTAGCCATTTTATGTGATATTTTCCTTAGAACAGTCACTCCAGGTTTCATACAGTTACGTGAGACAGTGCAGTCCTAGCCTTCAAAATCTCGGGGAGAAAAAAATGAAAATATAAAGCTTTAAGAGGAGAAAACAGAAGACTTGAGAAGTTGTTTGAAACAATAACTTTATGAACCTTAAGCAAGTCTACAGGGTACTTCTATAACGCTCCTCATGCATGGAATGCCACGAGCCATGCCTGACCTGGTGCATCACCAGATGAACTCCCCTGGGCTGCAGAAGTGGCAGCTGCTACATGCACCCGATGGATGAAGAGTGCACTTCCCCGTTTAGCTACCTTTGCCCATTCAAACTTCCGCGTGCAAAGGCTTCCTCCTCCTATTCAGTCGACTGAAAACATCTATAAAACGATTGGGCAACCAAATAAAAGCAGGCTGCCTCTGCATGCTGCAGATTCCCTGAAACTTCCCCCGGTTTGTTAAAGGCACAAATGTGTCTTACCAGCGACGGGAGCAACGCCTTCCCCCAGCTGTATGCAAGGGGGTGCCCAACAATTGCTGCAGAACACTGCAAGGCCCTTTTCAGAAGCACAGAGACCAGCTGGCCCTCTGAATCTCTGAATCAGATGGGAACAAGCTGACAAAAGGGATCTACACCAGAACAAAAGAAACGGTAGGGAGAAAAAAATTCAGAGATAATGTTAACGAACTAACTTCCAGCCCTGGTGTGGAATACGGTCCCCTTCTTTGTGTGTCAGCACAAATAACTCAAACATTGAGCACCGACTTCGTCCCCTTCCTGAAGCGATCTGGGTGCGAAAAGCAATGAATGATGGGTTTTTCAAAACATCTCAGACAGCAACCTGGAAGCAAGACGGTCATAACTACAGCCAGTTTGTCTGAGCCCCATGGTACCAAAGCACTATTTTACATGGCGGCTTTCAGAGAGGATCTCTGAGATGGGAAATTTTGCTTGAAAATAATTTTTTTTCCCATGCTGTGAACTGGCTCCCCTGAGCCAACGACGGCAGAGGGGCGATGCCTCTGGTGGTACCAGACTAAATCTGGCTGGGCAGGTTGTTTCAAAACAGTTTTCAAGCTAGGGACCCCATTTGCTTTTGACACTGGCACAGACCTCTCTTGCTGGTCTCTGTCGTACTGCAGGGCAGTCCAGCTGTGCCCTCCATTTAATCTGACAAAATCACTACTGCCATAACACAGCCCGGCTTGGAGCAGCTCTGGGTACCGTGGCTCTGTCAGGAGGATAATATGAAGGTGGCAGCTGTAAATCATGCATGCTGCTCACGACTAAAGTCCTGCTTGTGCCCGATGAACCGTGCCAGGGTCAGAGCATGTACTGTAATAACAACCCAGGACTCTTGACCAAGATAAACTTAACGCTGCCTACTTGTTCCTCTCCTGACGGTGTTATGCCATCCCCGCAGCTGCTGTACAGCCATGCTATGAGACAGCCATCACCATTAAAGCCCTCTGGCTCCAAGGAGGAAGGAGAGGGGAGGAAGCCGGCTCCGGCCGCAGAACCAGGGCAGAGGAGGGAACTGCAGAAAAATCTGAGGGTGCTCCCTTCTCCATGCAGTTCTGCCATGCACCCCGTTCAGCTGCTTGCACGAAAGGCACATCTGTTAGCTGAGGACTGAGCCCGAGAAGCACCAAAGTCCCTCAGATTATGTCTCCCTGAGCTCATCATCTGCTCCAAGCCCTATGGCCAGCTGTCCTGCCTACATGGTGGCTTTGGCAAGGGGTGACATCTGGCATGAGCCTGGCTGGCTCTCCTGCACGCAGCAGTGACCGGCTGAGTTTGACACTGCACCCTTCCAAGGAGGGTGGGCATGATGGGGGCACAGCAGCCTCTCGCCAAATCTCCCCCAGTCCTCAACACATCACCCAGCAGATCTTGCAGACCTTCCAGGCCACAAGCCCCAGGCAGACAGCACTTCCCCATGTCACGCTGCACAGCTCTCCCCGCGCTGGCCCGTGTCCTCTGTAATGTGAAAGTCAGCCTAGTTTCTGGCGCGGTTTTGGCTCTCCCCAGGCAGCGCCCAGGTATATTTTGGGGCAGCACGGATGCCACTGACCCTTCCCCATAGGCCGCCGGGCACAGTGCGGCCAGCTGATGGGAGCACCTGCAGGAGCTGGAGCCGGGCTGGCAGTGGGACGGGTTAGCTGGTGAACCTGAGTGTTCTCACGCTGAAACACTGCACGGACACAAACTGGAGGCAGGCAGGAATGAGTTAGCACTGAAAGATGGATGGGCTCTGCAGGCCCTTGTGCTGACCTGGGCACTGTCCGCAGAGGTGGCAGGGACTGTGGTCTCCCAGACTTAAAGCAACAAGGTGCCACTGATGAAAATCTACCCCATTTCCAGTGACTGTCATGGATGAGGCACATGCTTCCTGTTGGATCGATTCATCACTGGCACTGTTATTACTATGGCTAATGATTTACTTCAAAATACCCTTTCATTTTTTGTGGCAATCCCCCTCAGGTGTACATACCAGAATAGCTAAAATCCAGATTTCCAGGTAGCTTGCATGGCTTCAGCCACTACCCAAAACAGGTCCAAGAAGCCCCTAACGCAAACCTCACGCCTGGCCTGCAGTTGGACGGTCACTGCAGTACATAACTCTTTCTTGGGTGGAGCTATAAAATTTAGCATAGGAAAGCTATTATATTTACCAAGATCTCGGCACAAATTGCCTTGGTTTTTTGGTCAAGCCAAACAAAGTGGGCTTATTCCCTTTATGGCAACGGGCAGTGACATTTTCTTTACCTGTATGATTTTGTGACCGCTGAATGAGGCTGTGGCCTTGGTACACAGAACAGGTTAAGAATTTTCTCTCTGTGTCATGCATGAAACCAGCATCCCTGTCTTTCAGAGCTTGAAAGACTGCGTGAACTGGGCTGTGCTCAAACAGCAAAATAAATCATCTGAAAACCGCAAACTCACTTTCAGAGTATATTTAATAAAAGGAAACCCACAGGGAGGAAGGAGGGGGCAGAAAAGGTCAGCTAGACGAGCTGGGTTGGCATCACCTATTGCACAGTTTTTTAGGTGTCTGAGGAATAAGAAGTGGAGCAGAAGTGTCTCGAGAAAAGAAAGCGTAAATTGAGCTTTCTGTCCGTCTGCAATTTCATAAAGCTTGAGGTTGGTTGGATCTGGGGGAATTAACTCAGGTCAGTCTCAAGTCAAGAGTGATAGCTCTTTAAATAAACTGCTGAGCACATACAGTGTATTTTCCACGAATGCTAGTCGTAGGCTTGGTATCTTTTAAACAAGACATAGTAGCTCCTGGAAGAGCTTTCAAATCCCCTGCTAGAAAGGCACGGGATCAGTACCTAGTGCTGGTAAAGGCTGCATGAACAGCACGACCCTGCCATCTCCTGGTGCAAAGCCCAATAACATCGGTGTTGGTTCCTGTAAATATCAAAACTGCCAAGAGTTACCTGCATTTTCATGGCTGGTTATTGGTGTTGTGGTCATTCCCAGTAGCCACAACCCAGGATGCCAAGCTCGGTGCCCCAGCCCTGCAAAGCCTCACAAGCAATTGTGTGAGTGTGAGCTTCCCGTCCTGTGCTTTTGGGGAGGGTCTAGACCATGAAAAACCATGTCACATTTGGAAATGAGGAGAGCAATGCCTCCATAAATACAATGATGGGTAAAATTGACTTATTTTTGTCTAAAGAAAAAGCGCCTGTCAGCTGTCAATCAGTCACTGAAAAACATTCATTCACCATCTGCCAAACCTTGTCAGCAATGTGCAGTTCAGTGAAAAAGCCTGCAGTGATCTGTTAGCAGCGAAGGAGGCTTAATCTTCTAATTTCCTGATTTATGTGCGACTTCTTAAAATTCACTGCTCAACCAATGCGATGCAGATGTTTGATTTCTCTTTCAAACAGATCTGGCTGCGTGCATTACCCAGTCATAGATGAACTTCATCTCTGCCATGAACACAAGAGTATAAAGAAGGCTTCGGTGGGACTGCATCAGGATTCAATCCTAGTCTCGATTAAATTAATGTCAAAATTCCTGTTTGGATTCAATAATGCCAGGATTTCATACTCAGTAGGCTCAGAGTCTTATATCTATTAACTATCACAGCATGAACTGTGATGTGCAACTGTGCTATTGTGAATGCGTAAAGATTCGCGAAGTCAATTACTTGAAGAAATCCAATGAATGATTCTGAATCTCAATTACGCTGGAAGAGCTCCAGATCTATTTGTTGCCTCACCATGAACAGAAATAAAAGAATAACTTAATGGCTATTTCAGCTCTCATTCAGCTTTTTAGCCAAGGCATCAGAGTTCACCTTAGCCACCTATGTGCTCATTAGTTACTGTTGAAAATACCCATAAACCTACTGCTGCGGCATTTTGATTGTTCAGCAAAATCCTGTTTCAGCTGGGACTTTAGAGGTTCCCTTGGCAGGAGCTGCACTGCAAAGGGGAAATGGACCTGCCGCTCTCACGTGTTACCACCCTCAGTCACCAGCTGGGACTGGCAAACCTAACGAGAAGGTATCCCAATACCACCACCAAGCTGAGAGATCTCGATACCTTCTAATGGGAAAAGCCCAGACCCATATCTGTCAAGTCGGCTCTGAGTGCAAGACCCTGAGCCAGCCTCTGCTCCCCCTCGCTGCCTCCCTGCAGTGTCGCTCTCCCCTGCTTTCGCAGAGCAGCGTCGGTGCCTGCCGTGCTGCGGCACCCATGTGCCAGCGCAGACGACCGCCTGTCGCAGGGGCCCAGAGCAGCAGAGGGGTGTTACACTTCAACAGCAGCACCGTGCCTTGAGAAGACACGATCCCCTGTAGCAGCTGCAGCAGATCCCACTGCATCCAAGGACTCAGACACCGCCAGGATGAACCATGACATCACCCCTCACCGGAAACCAAATGTCTTTTCCCTGTCCCCATTACCCAGCCCAGCTCCTCCAGGTTTCTGATACCTTGAGAGACTTGCGCGTATTTGCTGTCTGCTACTTGATGGGGCACACCTATACTTGGAAAAATAAAACAGACATTGATGGGAAAGTCATGCAAGTATGGAGGGAAATAAGGGGTTTTTCTGCCACCTCTCCTTGAGACAGCAGAGCATCAGTCCTGGCAAAGCAGCTTCCACCATCCTTTATAGAGTACAACACTCCGGACTGTCGTCTTCTATCAGCCACTGTGGGGAAATAAAACCGTTTGCTCTGACAGCCTCTGATCTACAGCAGACCTAATTATAGACCAAGCCCTGAAGTCCTTACCACCCTCCATTGAAGTTTAGCTTGAGATAGGACTGAGGGAAGATGTAAGGCCTAATTCTGTTGTTCTCATTCACACTGAAAAGCCAGCTGTTCCCCAGCAAAAACTGCAAACACCCTGCCAGCGGGAGAGCAACACCCCATGAGAAAGGCCAGCACACCAGTCCCTTAGCAGGAGGCCTTCAGGATGAAACTACTAGAATCATAAAATCATTAAGGTTGGAACAGACCTCCAGGATCAAGTCCAACCGCCAGCCCAACACCCCCAGGCCTCCTAAACCATGCCCTGAAGCGCAACGTCTACATGTTTTACAAATACCCCCAAGGACGGTGACTCCCCCACCTCTCTGGGCAGCCTGTGCCAGCGCCTGACCGCTCTTGCACTAAAGACATTTTCCCTCATCTCCAACCTAAACCTCCCCTGGCGCAGCTTGGGGCCGTTCCCTCTCGTCCTGTCACTGGTGACTCGGGAGCAGAGACCAACCCCCCTCACTCCAGCCCCTCTCAGGCAGCTGCAGAGAGCGAGAAGGGCTCCCCTCAGCCCCCTCTTCTCCAGGCTAAACCCCCCCAGCTCCCTCAGCCGCCCCCCAGCACACTTGTGCTCCAGACCCTGCCCCAGCAAACCCGTATTCTCACCAATTCTGATTTCTCATGCCAGATTTGTCTCACAAAGGGCCTGATACAAGGTAAGTCAGAGGCAGTGCTCAGCCTACATGGTCGGGAGAGTGCGCAGAGAGCTGCTCCTCATGACAGCAGCCTGCCCACCCCACCAAGCTGCCCACCCTGTTGAAAAGAAAGGTGGAGGCTACAGTGCCCTGCTGGTCCTCCACATACCCGCAGCCTTTTCCAGACATCATGGAGAAGGTTTTCAAAGTTATTTAGCTGGCTGAAAGCTGCAAGAGGTGCCCATCAACACTTTCAAAATCTCCTAAAGCAGGTAATGGAAATTAGGGACCAAATCTACTTACAAGTTCATGCAAATCCCACACCATCCAACGCTTATGCACCTTTGAAGACCCAGCCCACTATAGCCTCATATAAGTAGCCCTATGCCCACTAAGCACAGCAGCTGAAATTTTGGCTATTTAAAATATATATATATAATTTTTATATATTTTAGATATATTTTGATATATTTTATATGTAACACAGCATTCATTATGCCTGTTTGGGAAAGAAGGAACTATTTGCTCTTCTCCCTCACTGCTCATCACCCCAGGAGGGCTGAGGGGGGCCCTGCCCTCATAGCTAGAGGGGAAATTGCTTCCTGATGACAACGGCTGCTGTGCTGTTGTGCCCTGTGGTACAGATACACAACACTGCTTAGACCACAAACAGATGGAAGGAAAAGTTTGTTTAAAAAAAATAAATGGTGTGAATGTTTTATATCAATTTACTCACTTTTTTATGTGCTGTTTTGCTTTTGAAATCGGGCTTCTTGGTACAAATCAAACAGTTGGTTCCACCAAATGACAGCAATGGTGATGTTCCTTCCTGCGGACGCAAGGTCCCAGCCAAGGGTCACTGAGATCACGGGATGACATGGGAACTGCTTTTGATCCACAAACAAGTTTTAATTTACCCCATCTGTAAAGGTCCAAACCCCAAAACATTTCAGGCTGAGAAGGGCACCAGGACTCTCTAGCTGGACAGATGTCCCACTGTAATAGGAGCCCTTGCATAAGAAAAAAATCCACAGCAACAAGCTGGAGATTGCGCTTCAAAAAGCAGAGCTTGGACTGTGATTTGCTTTCATTTGGAACCTTAAAATGCTATAGCAGTTTTAAAAAAGGACTCAGGCTAAGACGAGAAAGCAGCTGCCCGGGTGTTTTTATATACATCAGTGCATGCACTTTACAGCGAACGGCAGCTCAGTGCCAACATTTAAAATCTGTGAGTTAAAATCTGTGCCATTCCTGCAGCGCACAGGCTTGGTATTTAACTGTCCTCACACCAAGTCTTTCCAAGACGAAGAAATGACTTTCCATACTCCGTGAAGGCAGGCGAAAACAGCGTGTTTAGGTTCTGAAACAGCAAAAGTACGTGTCACTTGCAGTAAGACTGTTGGTAACGATACCAAGATATTATTGCCCTACTTCACCTGCTTTTACCTAAAGCCCAAAGCATTTTACAAATGTGGGAAATTATTGGCAAAGAGGTAATTGCAGCATCAAGAATAGATATCAAAATACACAGCAGGTGTGTATCAGAGCTATGCTCTACTACCTTGCTAATCCACAGTGCCTCCCTGAATGGTTTTTGGTATTTCGCATGATTTGAATGTTTATTCTTTTATTTCAGCTGTTGATGTGTGAAGATTATTTTACAGTTTTATCCTTCCTTCTGTAAACAGATGTGTTGGAAAAAAATCCAAAGCTTCTGAATGACTTGGAGACTTAACTGTATTCAAAATAGAGGCTCCTAGATGTTATGTTTTGAATGTGTGGTTTAAAACCTTACTTAACACAGTAGTTGGTGGAGTATAGAAAAGTAAGTGATGTGCCTAACTCTGCAAAACCACGCAGCTTCAGTGTACTGTGGAGTTTTAAACACAGCTGAGTGAAAAAAGAATTTAAAAGGGAAAATCAGAGCAATTTCTCCCAAAGCTATGTAGCATGACCAGAACATTTTTTAGTGTTATTGAAACAAAATTCCAGCAAATATTGATCCCTCCACTGGAAGATGAGAAGTGCTATTGCTTCTATTATTAGAAGCACATGCTATTGCTTCTATTCTTATGCAACTACAAACGCCCAACAGCCTCGGCTCCTATAATTGTGAATGGACTTTTCAAAACCATTATTTGGCTTTTTATTTCGAACCAACTTTGTTACGCAATGCATCTAAACTGCGTTCCTGTTGGTTGAAGATAAAAATAATCTTGAAAATTATACAAAAATATTTGTTAGCTTTCCATTTTTTTTTTAAAGTTGGCTGTATTTAAGTTGTTTGTTTTCCTGGTTTGGCTTTGTTTTATATTTTTTTTAGCACAGACAGTAAACCGCAAATCACTTCTTTGTACAGTTTTACGGCAGACTTAGCACCTCAAGGTTCCTAAGCCCTCCTATTCCAAACAGAGCAGTTGTACGGTGTAAAATGCCAGGATCCTTTCAATAGCACTTTGGCTAACAAGGAAGGCCACTCTGCAGCTATTATTACCGCCTCACCTTTCCAATATTTTGCTAAAAGCTACTTAGCTGTTTCAAAGAATGCATATTGCCCTTACGGTGATTACGAGAGAGGCACACACAGAGCCCTAAGAAAACCCTAGCAGCTGAGAAGCTATTGACTAACACTAAGTACATAACATTTGAAGCATGTTACCAAGGTCAGTAGGGCTTTTACAAGAGCTGTCTGTGCAATCTCACAGATGGACCTTTATATCGGCACAGAGGCTGCGATCAGACAAAGTGGCCAATTTGCCTTGAGGTAAGAGTTTAAAACGTGCCTTGATCTGTTTAAAAAGCTCCCCGAGCTCCAGCATCACTAGAGGCAGTGACAAGCGGTAATAAAGGTCTCATTAAGCCTCAGTGGAACCAAATACAAATTCCCCTTGTTGCTGGTCTCCCCAGCTTCAAACAGTCACTTAGTTGCTCGAGGAGAGCCCTGGGAAGAGGTGGGAGCTGGGGCCAGCAAAGGTCACAGCTGAACCTCTGTTTCACTACAGGAAAATAAAGGCCTCCTTATACGTAGCGAGGGTCTGCATTTATACAGTCAGCTCGGGCCTGGTTAAGGGCTCTAGTATAAATAGGTCTTTGAACCAAAAAGATGTCCGAGTGCAGCAGAGCGTAATAGTACCTGATACTTGATCTCGCGGTGGTTCCTTGGTTTACGTGCCCATTAAGTGCTGGGTATTTCTCCAGCTATCAGATTTCTGCTTGTGCTCTGGTCAGGCTTTCATGCACAAAGCTTCTATGTCCAGCCTCTGGCAAGCTCCCGAGTTTTACGACACGATGTCAGACTTGGCTACTTTTCCTAAATATTCAGTCAGTTAGTTTAATGCCCTGAAGGGTCAATTAAACATATACCCAGCAATATCATTAGTTTAACAAAAAAAAAGAAAAAAAGAGAAGAAGCTAAAGAACCATTAGAATACAAATGCTTGAAAGTACAGATATATAATTGCTGGAATAAAAGGCTGCTGGACGTCTTCCAGAAAGTTTTTAGAGAAAGGAAAAGTTATCTTGATCTCCCACTAGCATGAAATGCTCTTGTACATTTTGAACAGTTTTTATGCTGTTTATCACACTTTTCCTTCTTGTCTGAGCAAACGTTACAGTGAAAACAAGGATGTTGGCAAGAACCCTGAGAATTAACTCATAGGAGGTAGTTCAGCAGGAGAGATGGCCATCAGCTGCAGGCACATCCTTCCTTCCCCTGCTGTCAGTCTGAAGAACCAGCTCTACCCAAAGGCTCCTTACAGCAGAATGACCTCTTTGCTATAAGCACCAGCTACCTCTCTAGCTTTCCTCCCTTTTTTCTTCTTTAGGACTTGTAGAAGGTTTCAAATAAATAAGCACATCCCTTTTCAAAGCGCTTGGAAATGGGACTGGCAACTTCTGTCTCAGCTGCTATGCTGACCTGTGGGAACTGGTTGTCACCGACTACCACTGATTGTCCCAGCTACCATTTTCCGTGCTGACTCTGCCACAGAAAAAGCCTCTACTCCATGTCTGGGAGGTCATCCAAAGACTGGAGTGAAACCATCGTATCACTTAACAGAGACAAATGAAATATGACCAAGAATACATGCTGGTCTACACTTGGCAGACTCAGCTATGCCAACGTCTGGATTGGAACCAGCAACCCTGGGGAGAAAAGTTATCCAGCCTCTTATCTGTCTTCTCAGCCGCTGAGGTCTTGACAACCTGTTAGGCACACATCATCTCTAGTTCTCCTCATAGTAAAGCCTTCTTAGTTAGAAATAGTATAGTTTCCTGAGCAACGAGGCTGATAATTCACAAGGAAGACCTAGTCAAGACACGCTATTTTAAATCAATTTCGTCCTCCACTTGCCACACCTAGAAAATAATACACTCCTGATGACTTCTTCATACTTTTACTCAGCAGTGTTCTTAGTAGCTCTCCCCAGTCTGTAACCCACACGAAAGGAAGAGAAGAACAGCTGAGAAAACAATGCAGTGGCCCGTTCTGGTAGGAACAGTTGGGGTTTGCTTGGCCTCAATGAAAAATGACATCTGTGCTCTGCTCTGTGATCTACAAAGGATCCCATAGGATCAAGGAAAGTGGCTACAACAGGTCTAGGGAAATTTAATCCCGCTGGCATGGTGCACTCCCTGCCGTGAGCCGTGGCCTTTTGTCTGCTCTCTCCCTCCCCTCGTGACTTCATTTCTCCCCATTTCTGTGATCTACTGTTCCAGTCACCGAGAATATTTCAGCTTTGAGTCAAAGTGCTACTGAGGGAGAAGTTCATGAGCCCAAGTATTGAATCCATAACTATCAAAACAACCCTTGCTCCAGGTAGTCTTGTTCAAGGCTGTTATCTCCATTGTATTGATTTAGAGCAGCCTTTTGGGGGGGGAGGGGGGGAAAGGCCTTGACAGGTATGACTTCTTTTATTAGATTCTCTGAACTCAGATGAAACCCTGCCTGTTGAACCAGTTCAATCCCTGACAGTGCCAACAGGCAGATCGGAAATCTCTGCAAATGGGAGAAATGGAACACCTATTTTCCATTCTGTTGGTGTTTCCTACCTACCATGGGCACACCCACGTGGTAGAGTTGATTAATGTCTTCATTTCAGTCGTGATGAGGTATGCGCATGACATAAGATCAGTGGCTTAATACACAACAGAACAGTGGCCTCCATTCAGCTTGTGCAGATTCTTTTGACCTCCATGAGATTTGCATGTCTGTCCCCAGCACTGAGCATTAAAGGAATGAATTAGTAATTTCTGGGCTCTATCTGCACCTGAAGGCATTTCTAAATTAAATAGTATTGTAGGTTGGTTATGTGGGAGGCAAACTCCTTCTGCCTTTGCATGTTTCTAGCATCTTCTGCTGCCCTCCTGCAGGATAGGTCTGGAAAAGACTTAACTAGACAGAAAAAGTAACTTCTGACTTCTGCCCTTTGAGCAGGGGTAATCTCACTCCGTCAGCCGCCTCCTGTTTGTGGAGTCTCAGCTGACACTCCTGTCCGTGCTTCACACGGCAACATTTCCCTAGGAAATGCTCAAGGAATTGACTCAGAGCCAAAGCTGGATCTTGATAGAAGGAACTGAGCTTTGTTCTGAGCAGAGAGGGAAGAGCTGTGAACGCAGCATGATTTAGGCTCCCTTTTCCCGCAGGAGCCGTGATAAATCTGCCTCACTGCATACAAGTGAGCATGCCATATGATGTGTCTAAGGCAAATGACCTGAAGAAGCCTGGATGATGTGGATGACTGATGGCAACTTCAAGCCGTGACTCAGATTAGTGCAGACCACCACTTTGAGCTTTATAGGTTTTGATCGGTCAGCTCAGCCAAGCAGCTGCAGTTTAGAAGCCTTCAGTGTAGCCAGTTAATTGACATGATAAAATTGGCATTAGAAGAACTTTAATGCGTTTGCCTAAATAAGTCACACGACAGAGCAGTTCATTACCAAAAGCAGGCATTTAAACTCTAGGGGGGTTCATTTTGTTTTGTTTTAGTAAAAGACCGTATTATACTGCTACATGAAAAGATAGACCAATGTGTCACACTGGATTAAATCAACAACTTCAGCCATTTGCTAAGAGCTTTCTAGCTCCATTTTATTTTTTTATTTCTATACAAATATTGCTTCTTGTTTTCCTGTCACCACCACCAATGCCTGCCCACCTTACCCCTTCTTTTTAATTTCCCTGGATCTATTTCTTCTCCTTTTCCCTAAGCCATTCTTGTTCTTTCTCCAGTCTGTTGTTCAGGATCATCCTAGGCTTAGCAATATCACTGTGAAGTGTCAAAGCTTTAGAAATAGTTGCTGCAAAGGTCTACGTGACTCACAAGCACAGAAATCTCAACTGAGCAACATGAGTCATTATATATGAACACCAATAAAATGCCTACCCTTCATCACCACTTGCCTTGTTTGACCCATACACACTGATGCCTCAAGTGGCAGAAAGTACACTAAAAGTATTTTACAGTGTTTTAAATGGCTTATTATCATTGATCCATTTTTTCAATCCCCCTTATCAATGACCACCTACAGCACCCAGCAGAATCCAAAGTGAGGTTCTCAAAGAATAACACGCTCCAACAAATAAAGCGCCAAATCTGGTCATTGAACAGGGGCTTCACCAAAGTTCCTCGTCAACATGCTGATTTTCGGAAGGTCTGGCTACAAAGACGACCAGGTTCTCCATCCCACTACCCACAACCGCCATGGGAAGGAGATGGCCAAGAGATGTCCAAGCGCTCCCGCCACCTTGCAGAACACAGCCTGGGACAGCCTAACACACCAACAATTAGCGGTGCCATCTAACGAACAGAGGCAGCAAGAGGTGTAGCAACTTCCTGTTGCAATATTGACTTTTGATTCCTGTTTGCAAGTTTTATGGCATCCGAACTCACCATTTTGACAGGACTGTGTTTGAACTTGACTAGAACCAGTTTACATTGCTGACATTTATCTAACTGTACTTACAGAACCAAAATGATCCAGCTTTCCCTTGCACACCCACACCCCACTGCGCACACAGCTAGATCTTTGACGCAGCTACATGTCAGTTTGCTAAACATACTTTACAATGATATTGCAATCTTCAAGCAGGAGGAGAAATCACACACAGTGGTCTAGCTGTGAAGGATGCAGAAGTATGCAGGATCCCTCCATATATGCTGGCTACAAACCTGGGAGAAGAAGGTGGGCTTAGGGATGAAATTAGCCACAACTCATTCATGTTCCTGCACACAAAAAAAACCCCACACGGTAGTTAATTAATCCCTGCCACTAAAATACCTGGTCTGTATTACCTATATCTTGCTAAAACTGTATCAAGGCTTGGGCTTTTACCCATCTAAGCATTTTGGTTTTATTTTAGCAATTAGACCTTTAATCAAAATATTTCTGCTAGTCAAGCTCTGAGATGTGGAGCAAGCCTCAGGGTTGGAAAATGCAGTGGGTGGAAATTACACTGAGGCTGGCTTTTATGGATTCAAAATGCTGACACCATGAGACTCAGAGCGTCAGAAGAGCTAGCCTCAACAGCAAAATCCACTTGTGCACTCAAGATGACTGGTACGCACACAAGTGTGTGTACATACATATAGATAGATAAATATATATTTTATAAACACAGGTGTAACTATTGTGTTCAAATACTTTTTAGGGCTTGCGATTCAAGTTGCTAGAAGCACCAGTAATGCCATAGAAAGTGAGTTTGTGTGGGCAGTTGAAAGAACAGGATTAACCACTGTCAACCTTTCTGGGAAGCCTTCAGACTTCGAACTCCATGTAGCACTTGGACTTCTATTTTTATTCGGTTTCAGTGAAAATGCTCTATAGCAAGGCCATTATAGTATGCATAAAAGTGACATTAAAAAGGTATTAGCTCCTAAAACTTGCAGTCAGCAAAATGTAAAGCCTGGCTCAGGTCCCCTTAAGAGGCTTGCAGAAATTTGAACATCTGCAAAGCTACTCAAAGTCTGGGATATTCCAAGCAGATCTATAGCCTAAACTGATTCAGTATGAAACACCTCACTTTTGGAAGATTTCACCAGCAACACATTAAAGATTTTGGGTTTGAATTCTCAGCTTAGTTGAGGACAGAGCTCAAAGCATTCTGCAGGAGGCATTGCTGTGCGCATGCATCAGACCCCTAGTCCCGAAAGAACCACCCTGCAGAGCCTGTGCTTCCTAGAAAGATCTAGTGATGAGAGAAATCAGTGCCCAGGACTAGTACTCAGTACTCTTCTGCTTGGGATACATTTTAAACGAAAGAGAGGAGAGGATGTGTCTATTTACAGCATAGAAATCCCTGACCCTAAATAATGAAGCTCTCCAGTGTGGTAAAACCTAAACAACGCAGAGCAAGTCCTGAGGAAGGATGAGACTTCAAATCAGTTCAAACCGGCTGGGAGGGGGAGTGTGTGCACGCGCTTTGTTCAACAACTCTCCAGCACTGTTGAAATGATTTGACAAAAATCAGTCAGTGGTGTTCAGTATGTTCAGTAAAGGTAAATAGATTAACTCACAACTCTGGGCTAATAAATTCCCCAGCTCATCAGTTTACTTAACTTTGAAATATTGCTTTCTCAGGGGCATTTAACCTAAACACTGGTTTTTCCAGACCCCTCTGAACACATGGGCAAAGGAAAGCAATTACATGGTCATGGCTCCCTGCCGTCACAGGAGACCGGACCTGTAACCACACACGGTCTGTCCCAGGGACAAGCGAGGCTGGAATTAATGAGCAGAGAATCGGTTAGTGCCCTGGAGCTCTTTCCCAGGTGGACTAACGTCTGTGTCTTAAGTAACGATAGAAATGGGGGAATTACTCAAAGCAGGATAGTTAAAAAAATAATAAAATAAAAATTAAGCATTCTGGATCATTAGGGTTATGAAATGCCTAACGTATGGGTAAGGACCTTCTTTCTATCTTTCTAGGATCTCATCGGACCCGAAAGGTAGAAAAACAACTATGTGCAAACCCAGGGTTCATAGGGAACTGCCCCAGCTGAATGAAATTCAGAGACAAAAAGGGTAGATCTCGGAGAAATCTGTCACATGCCCCATCTTCTCTTCATCTACAAACCAAATTCACATGGCATTTCTGTGGACTCTATCAGAGAAACCAAAATATATCTCCTCCAGGGAGGTGTGCTGGTGAAAGTAAAATAACGGCATTTCAAGGGAAAAAAAAAGTGTGGTATCCTTGTGGACGCGCAGCACAACTTCCAGGCAGTGCTGTAATCAAATATTTACCAGGATGCATTAGCTCTGGGGGTTTTTTTGCCCAGCACGTTTAATGTGAGGGAGTAGGAAAAGCACCGATGAAAGCGATGGTGAAGAAAGGAGAGGCCAGGAGATGGCACCGTGGCTCTGCAAACACTTTCTGGTTTCTGTTTCCCAGCAAAGGCACAGAGGTGAACAACAAAAGCCTCGGGTGAAGAATTTACGGTTAGGAGCTTTTTTCCCATTTGTGGCAAAAGCGGGAATCCAGCAGGGCACTGATCAGGCCAGCACCAGCTTCAGTAACAGGCTGCTGCTGTTTCACCTGCTCGGTGGTGGCCATCAACATGAAAGGCTTCCAGGCAGTGAAACCCCAGTGGCTCAGCGACTCCCTACAGACTTGCAGCCTGTGTTGTGATGTGCAGAAGCAAGCATCATGCTGCTGCACGCAAATTCCTCCTTCTCCAGCTTCTGGAGGACTTTCTCCAAGTCTTACTTTCTGTGTATTACTCAAGACACTTCTGGCTCACCGGCAGGATTTTCCTGGTACACAACTCTTCCTGAGGACATGTCTTTCAGTGAACCCCACTGCCTCACAACCCTGAGGTGCCCACTGAACCCACTTCATGCTTTGGTGATTTGTCTTCAAGCTGCTTTCCTTCTGCAGGGCAGGGTCTGGCTGTCCCTCTTGGTTACCCATCTACCTTGTTTGTGGCTCTTCTCCATCAGCAGGTGACTTGAAGTTCTTCATATTCTGGACCTTTTCCAAGTTTCTGGCTAGCAGACACTGATATTATAGTGTATATGTCAAAGAGATCAGTGTTACTGATCTTATTGTCACCGTTGTTCCCAGTCCCTTGCTATCTTCCATGATCTGTGTTTCAATGGGGGTCCTGCCTTTGTTTTCGCCTCACTGGGCTGTTAGCCAGTGGCACTCTGACCTCCTCATGGGTCTGAAGACTCCATTCTTCATCTCCTTTGCTCCCATTTACTGCCCAAAAAGGGATTGGTGGTCTCTTGGCTTCTGTGTCCTGTGGGATGTCACTCCCTGAAGGCTGCAGCAGGTAAGTTCATTGAGAGAAAGCAGTGTCTTGGTCACCCAGCCCATCAAAGCCTAGCACATTACAAGGAGATAGTAAAGTACATATAGCCAACAGCAATGGAGCAACACTGGCAGGAAAATACCCCAGCTCTGCTTTTGCCAAGAAACCTTTCCTTGTCTGCATCCCTGATTCAATATTGTCATTGCTTTGTGAGTCCTCATGGAGAAGCATCTTTCCTTCGTGTGATTTACTGTTGAATCATATGAATTCATAGGTGCTTTGTGACCTCAACATGGCACATAAGTTCTCCCAGATGCTACAAAGGAGACCTGCTTCCTGGTCACAGCTTTTCAGTGGGTGCTGCCAGAGAATCCCCTTCCTGGAGATGGACTATGGCTGTGCTGTTGCTGTCATCAAGATGGCACTGGCTTGTTCTGGCCTGCACGAAGCTGTGAAGTTTCATGTTGCTGTTTGCATTTCATTAGTGCACCGCTTTGCACAGCTCATATACTTGTCTTCCACAGTGGATTTGCGTTGACCCATCTCTCTTCTGCCTCTTGATTCCTTTAGTCTGACCCCATTTATTCGTTCTGCTCTACTAGGCTGTGCCCATTGCAGTCCTTCCCCAAGCTATCCTTCTTTCCAGCTGCAGTAGGCTGCCTTGGAAAGACTAAAGGGTCCCAGTGGATACAGAGACAGTCAGTGCAGAAGAGCTCTGGAGCTCCCAAGAGCTCCCAGCTGAATGTGGGCTACCCATCATGTGCCTGTGAATTGTCACCCACCATCCTGGTCAGTGCCACTGACAGGTGGGGTGTAGCCTTTCACACGCACCCCCATCCCTTGTCCTGTAAATCTGAACCAGAGATCGAGCTGTAAGTTTGCATCCTATTTTACCTTCCTCTTTGTTCACGAATCCACAGCTTCAAACTTTCCTGTCTGAAGCTCCATCCCTACATGAAACATTCCCTCATGCAGACTATCCTCTCCCCTCATTTTCCCTTTTTCTTCCCAGTTAAAACAAACTTTTTTCTCATCATGTTCTTGAGTCACACTGTAGCTACTTAATTTCAGAGAAAATGAGAAAAGTTGCGTTCCAAAACTGAATGGAAAATTAACGCCTTCTACTGCACATTTGCAGTATAAGACCCTGTGCTTGTTGAACGGAAATCTGGGGTAACAGAGCTGAGGTCACTCTTCAGCGTAATTCAGGGAAGACTTTGACTCACTAATTCCAACTTTCAGCTGAACAATGCAAAATTCCCTTGGGTCATAGCCTTAGGAAACTAGCGCCCGTTATTTAATTGGTTCACTAAGATGGTGCCACTCAAGATTCAGCCTGTCAGCAGACTCCATCTACCCAAGGCTCACATGCCTCAGCACATTTCTTCGTGGCGACGTTGCAATTTTGCTAGATTCATACAGCTCTTAAGACATGCTTTTTAAAACTAGCTTACCCTTTTATGCCTAAAAATAATTACAGGTGGGGTTTATAATTGCTAGGACAAGTTGCAACTCTTACACAGCAAACTACCCAACTGCCTCTGCAAGGCTAGCACCAGGCAGAACTCCTCTACTGCACTGCAAGAACGTTGTTAACAAGGCAAGCGCTCAAAAGTTTGGAAAAGTGGGAACAAAAGTAGTCCATGCACACCTAGACCAGCTTCTTTCTGAATACCTCGTGGAGGTTGAAATTACTAGATCATGTAACGATGCATTACAGTTGGCCCTCCTTTGAGCAGGGCTTGGACCAGATTAACTCCGAGACCCTCTCCAAGCTAATCTATGATCTATAAAGATGTTTTCTTATCATTTTTGCCTTAGGGCATGTGTTTTCCTCTGCACATGCAATAAATTGTGACCACCTACTTAATGAGCAGCATCTTTAATTCTCATCTTTTGCTGGGGGGAGTCCTTCAGGCTTGACCAGTGTAGCTTGGTGTACGGAGCAACCCTCTGTGACTCTGGACACCCAAGTTCCTTGGTCCCCCTCCAACCAGTTTAGTTCTGCATGGCAAGAAAAAGTATTTGCCTCCCTTTCCTTTTAATTTGCTACCTGATCATTTCAGTGGGTGCCTCTTAGTGCCTAATGTAATTAGTAGGTAAATAATTGTCCTTTTTTCCATACTATTCATGGTGCTTTATGGTTTTCTTGTATTTCCCTCTAGGTCAACTTTTCTTACCAGCCCGAGAGGTTCATGAAGAGCTGAATGCATCACAACTATTATTGAGCTAGTGTTGACAACACCCAGGTGAATTCCCATTCCACAGGTAGCTCAGCTGGGCTCCACATTTCCAGCTCATGCTGGGTGCAACACAGTCTGTCTTCTCCACATTTCTCACCCCTGCCCTAGATCTCTAAGGGTGCCGTCCCACAGCACCCGTGGCTGATACAAATCTGCCCTGATGTCATACCTCGCTCTGTCACTGGCTTTCTTTTGCTGTTCCCTCATCATGAGGCCACGCTGCCTGTTGCCATCTGCTCAGGGATCTTAACCAACTGCAGACCATTTGCTTTTATTTGTGGCATTATTTTTTAGCCTGTTCAGGTTTCCAAGGTAACCCGCTACAGGGGCAGAGAAGCACCAGGGATGCATAGAGGTAGATGGGCAGGGGGGAGAGCAGGACTACAGTGGTCCTCACAGACCTGCTGCTGGGCGTCCCTCATACCACCATCCCTCACACCACCACTGCAAAAGCAGTTCCTGCCTTTAACACCCGGTCCCAGCTCGGCTTTCAAAAGCATCAGCTGGGCCACAAGCACTGCTCAGACACTCATGGAACAGCTGTCAAACCACTAATTTAAGGCCTAGCATCTAAAGCACTAATTCCAGGTTAACTTTAACAAGCCAACTAAGCTATAGCAATTCTGTACGTAATAAACTGGGAGAAATTAAATACCTTTTCTCCACGAGCTGTCTCTATTAGTGACAATGGTGCTTCCAGGCGCCATAAAAATAGTTTGGACATAATTCATATAGACAAAGAACCTAAGTTCATTAAAATTGTGTGGCTTTTTATTTCCCTAAAGAATATTAAATTACACTTGGATGTAATTTTCCCAAAGCAGAAGTTACCTCTTAATTGTGCTCAGATCTTTTACTGTTTGTAGCAGGGAAAATGAGTGCTAAAGAATGTGGAAAGCCGACTAGAAACTGCCAGACGCCCATCATACAAAGCAAGCTGTGTCCAGCCAGCGTAAGGCGCTCTATAAGCTCCTCATTTTTGGCCCATTTTGAGTTAGGACAGGGACTATGCTGAGCAGGGCTCAGAGTGATGTTTTATTCTTTCCTTCACAGACCATGATTCTCCCTATAAGAAAGTTCCTAACTATCAGAAAGCAACTAACACGATGAAATAAAGCCAGGAAAACTGGAAAAAAACCACATCTTTTTTCCATTTTGTTTGCTATTATTTACACTATCCCACATGACTATCAGGCATGACGGAACCAGAGCACACACCTGAAAATGGAAATGGGGAAGCCACACAAGGAATGCCACAGTGCATAAAGGTGAACGAAACGTGACGACGCGAACCATGGGGAGAGAGACACAGCTAAGCACCCAGCCAGAAAAACAGGCGCTCGCTGTATATTTTACTAACTTGATTTAAGTAAAACAGTATCAGCTCAAATGTCAGCTTGCCAAAGAAAGAAAGCTTTCCGGAGCAGGATCACCCTTTTAGCCTGTGTTTATAGAGTCCCAAGGTTAAGAGGCACTTGGTTCATAGCTCCTGGGAGCTACCACAGCACTGAAAAATAAACAGAAATAATGACATTAAGAGACGTCTTCAGAAGCCTGCATCTCCTTGTGAGAGCCCTGCATGATGCACCCTTCCCTCTGGGATTAATATTTCCATTAAATCTGAGCCTCGGCATTTGCCCTCCTGAACAGAATATTTATTTAACATTTCCTCTGGCCTCTGAGGCAAAGCCAGTGGCTGAACGGCAGCAGACCACGTTTCACTCCTGTGTCCCCAGCCACAAGAACTGTGACAGCCAGGGCAGCGGCCCTGGTTACACATTCGCACACTGGATTTTGGTTTCTGAGCACATCAGTAGACCTCAGAAGGGAAAGGGGCCAGGATCTGCTTGCGAGGGAATGGTGACAGCAGCTGACCCCCGGACCAGGCTGAGCCTGAAACTATGCAGTTGTGCTGCCTCCCAGAGCAGGAGATGGCTTTATCTGGTGCTGTTGATAGCATCTCTGGTGTAGCGGTGCTCTACTTCTCTGGGTCACCCCTCCTTTTCAACTCTTTAAACAGATTATGGGGACAAAGCCAAGCCTGAAGCTTCAGCTGAAGCAACAGCTGAAGCAACAACTTCAGCAATTTACTAGTAATAAAGTCCAGGCACATAGAGATTGACTGACGAAGCCAGGCTGCAGGTGCAGTGCTCAGCTGCACCTCAAATTGGACCCAGAAGAGGACACCCCAAAGGAGCCTGTGGGAGACCTCAGAACGCAGATGTGCTGCCTCCTCTTCCCCATCCAACCTCTGGCTGAAAAATAGGCAGTCCCTGAAGCAGTTATATCTCTTTTGCCACGCCCCAACACTCATTAGCCATAATTATAGCCCTCAATAGTCTTACTATCCATGATTACACACCCCCCCCCCCCCATTTTCACACAGGTCTTAGTGAGACAAAAACATCAGCTTACCTCCAGCAAGGACTATTTCAAAAGTGGTTAGCAACGTCTGGACCTGGCTCCCCGTTGCAAATAAACCCACATTCAGTACACACATACCAGACCAGACTAACTGTCTGTTTAGGGGTCTGTTATTTCACATTCCAGTACATTTGTATTATTAGTAGTAGCACCACTTTTGTGACTGTCATTAGTTTCAGCGGCGGTGCCTATCCCTGCAGAGCACACACCTGCAAACCGTGAAAGCCAGCCTGCTTGTGTGTGTTTGAAAGAGGTTTTGGTTTGAAGGGCCAGACCTAATCCTAAACGTCGGAAATGTCCGAGTGTGATATATCCAGTGGTTGTGTCTGTTGACTGAACCAGTAGTCGTCCTGACAACTGGCTAATGATGCTTTTAACCGGATTGTCCAGGTACAATTAGCTTTATTGACTGAGTTTACCCCATGTTGTTTGCCAGTGAGATGAAGGCACTCTGTGCTATTTGCTGTCTCATCTGAGGCTGAGTTAGGCTATAAAACAAAAGGAAACTATAACGAATGTATGCCTTTAACTGCCTTTACAGCTAAGAAGAGTGGTCCAGGATCTGGCCACTCCTCCAGTAAATCTCTGGAGATGCCCATATCCCATTCTGAAGAGCTCTCGCCTACACAATATGCTTCCACTGGTTATCACAAAACAAACACATTTATTACCTGACTTGCCTAATTTCCACCATGCTGCTGTATCTTCTTAATATTAACACACTTAGCATGGTTCCACTTAGTCAACAAAACTTGTAAAGAGCAATAAAATGATGATAAAATAATTAGTTTTATTTATTTGTGATTATTCTCTGTTGAAGGTGGTCAATGTGGATTTGGTTAATGATCTCTCAAATGGATTAAAAGAAGGATCAGAAATAGCCTGTCTGCACTTAAAGCATGTTTGAACCTTCACAAAATGCTACTAAACAAGTCTGCAATGAACCGGGGTGCACAATAGAACAGTTCACAAGAAAGAGAAGGGGACCATCACGTCCCATTGAAATTTCAGAGTGATTTATATCAACACAGTGCTTAGATCCTATTGCGGGTTGAATTTCCACTAGGAAATAAAAAGGAACAGGGGAAAAACATCAGGGGAGATTTTGAGACTACGGCCTTTAAGACACATCTGCAGCTGGCGTCAGCTCTGCTAACTTGAGCAAAGCTGTGTTAGCCCACGTGCACGGAGGAACCTCTGTCCCTTGGGAAAAGGTCACTTCCAGCAGCAGAGCAGTTATATCAGCCTGCAAGTCTCTGATCTCCAACAGATGGATATCACCATGGGTTATGATCCGTCTTCTCCAACCATTCCTCCAATAAGAAGGGCCCTCACTAATCTGGGAATAGCTAACAACATTGCTATGGCAAGCGCCGTATTTTCCAGTGTCTCCCTCTGAAAAGCTTCCCTGAAAGAGTTTCTCAAGGAAGTGAAAAGGAATACCTTTATTTCTTGTGCAAGCTTCCTCTCTCTACCTTCCAGAGCCTGGCAAGTAATTAGTCAAACTAAAATATTCTTTGGCCAGTGTTAATCAGCTTCGGCAACCATTCTGGTGCCACAGTGTGCAATGCCAAGGCAGTTATTTTCCTTATCAATCCCTTAAGGATTTAGACCAGGATGCATAAACAAAGGAGCAGGGAATAAGGAGGTGGAGCTGGGAGACGGGTGGACCCCTGAGGACAGCAGTGTTCAAACACCATTTAGAAAGGGATTAGCAATATCAGCTCCTGGAGAGGGAAAGCCACAAAAATGCCACGCATTAGAAGTTTTGAAAAAGATTTCTTCACAGCTTCCCCTCCATCTCTCTCATTCAACCTACTGTAGACTTTGCAACTCTAATCTAATGAGTGGCTTACCTCCAAGTCTCTTGACTCTGATCTGGCCTCTCTCTGTAAGACAGAGGATGCCTTTGTACCTCTCACGTTGTTGCAACCATTCTTCCTTGCCCCAACTTTTAGAAATATAAATCAGCTAAAGGGCACTTGAAACAATAGTTGTTGCACAGTAGTGACAGCCCTTTCTTACTTACTATAATGAAATGTCAGAGAGAATAGACTGAGAATAATGAAGCTACAGGAGGAATAAATCCCAATCGAGGAGCCTGGAGAACTTCTAAAAATCCAGACATGGAGGCAGAAGTGAATGTTTATGAGATGCAGACTCACTGCACGGTGCATCCATCCTTAGCAGAGTTGTGGGAAAAAGTGACAATTTGTGCAGAAAATGTATTAATACTTCAAAACGTTGTGACATACTTTATGTGCCTTTTTTATCAAAATGGGAAAAAAGATGAATAGGAGAATAAGCAAAAATGGTATGGAACAGGAAAGAGGATTAAGAGATAGTAAATGACCCTTTGATTCCCAAAGGGGCTGTTTATCATGGGGAGAAAACCCTGAGACACAAATACTCTGCCCCACTCTGTTAATTAGCTGCTTTTACAGTCAAGGCCAGTTAGGCTTAGTTATTCCCACCAGCACTACCAACATATGGGCAGACCTGCATATGTTACAAGGCATTGATAGAGAGTTGCCAAGACTTTGTTGTTTGGCCAAATTCCAAACAAGAGCAATGGAAGGTAAAAAGGGAGCATAAGACAGCAGGACTGGGTGAATATTGCTGTGGTTCTCCGTTGCAGTCCCACAGCACCAAAGGTACCTGATCAGCACTGGATGCCCACCAAGCAGTGTAAAACACACTCCCTCTCCCAGCCCTGATACAAGGCCTCGTTCCTGCAGATCTGTCAGAAGTAGGAGGTAAGCAAGCTGAAGGTGTCCACTAGATGTATATAATACCCTTTAACCACTTTGTTGGCCACTACCTGTGTTGTAATTTCCACAGCGGCATGGCCACAGGATGTTTGGAGCTCTGCTGGTAGTTGAGGCTCTTACTGCTGACTAGCCAATACGAACAGCTTAAGACGTGACTAAAATCATTAACCAGGAAAGGATATTTCATAGAATCATAGAATGATTAAGGCTGGAAAAGACCTCTAGGATTGTCAAGTCCAACCATCAACCCAACACCATCATGTCTCCTAAACCATGCCCTGAAGCACCACGTCTACACATCTCTTAAATACCTCCAGGGATGGTGACTCCCCCACCTCTCTGGGCAGCCTGTGCCAGGGCCTGACCGCTCTTGCAGTAAAGACATTTTCCCTCATCTCCAGCCTAAACCTCCCCTGGCGCAGCTTGAGGCCGTTCCCTCTCGTCCTGTCACTGGTGACTTGGGAGCAGAGACCGACCCCCCCCTCACTCCAGCCCCTCTCAGGCAGCTGCAGAGAGCGAGAAGGGCTCCCCTCAGCCTCCCCTTCTCCAGGCTAAACCCCCCCAGCCCCCTCAGCCGCCCCCCAGCACACTTGTGCTCCAGACCCTGCCCCAGCCCCGCTGCCCTTCTCTGGACACGCTCCAGCCCCTCAAGGCCCTTCTTGTCCCGAGGGGCCCAAACCTGAGCCCAGCATTCGAGGTGGGGCCTCCCCAGGGCCGAGCACAGGGGCCCCATCCCTGCCCGGCTCCTGCTGGCCACACCAGTGCTGACACAAGCCCGGGGGCTGGTGGCCTCCTTGGCCACCCGGGCACTGCTGGCTCATGCCCAGCCGGCTGTCAGCCAGCACCCCCAGGGCCTTCTCCGCCGGGCACTTCCCAGCCCCTCTGCCCCAGGCCTGCAGCGTTGCAGGGGGCTGGTGTGACCCAAGGGCAGGACCCAGCACTTGGCCTTGTTAAACCTCACACAACTGGCCTCAGCCCATCAATCCAGCCTGTCCAGGTCCCTCTGCAGAGCCTTCCTGCCCTCAAGCAGATCAACACTCCTGCCCAGCTTGGTGTCATCTGCAAACTCACCGAGGGCACACTCAATCCCCTCGTCCAGAGCAAGCAATCCTTCTCTCTCTTCTAGCTTTGTGTAAACGTGGCAAAAGATGCCAGCTGGAAAGCTGTGGAGATTTGAGTCCCCATGCTATTCTCCGCCTATGAAAGGAAGTGACCAGGTCTAAAGAGCAGTGACTTGCACTCATCCACTTCAACGTTTATAAGGAACGGATGCAGTCAGAGGCAAAGCTGTATTCACACTGTCCTTCGAGGACCCTGCAAAATGGGGCAAGAGAGCAAGAAAGATCAGTGACCACTAACAGCCACCAGAACACGAAGACACCCGGAGCCAGAACTCCATCATTTTGGACTGATACATTCCTAGATGGCAAAATGTGCTCTCCAAAACATAATTCTGAGTGTTTCTTAGACAGGAGCTAGAAACACTGACGAGTATATAGGTTTGGCACCTATAATAGGCATTTTAAAATGACTGAAGCCAAATTTTCTTAACATGTGGTAGTGGTTGGAGAGAGAATCCATATTCTACATAATGCTCTGCTTTCTCAGTCTGGTTTGTATCTGGTAGAAAACTTACGTTTTGAGGTTTAGCAGTGAATGACTATTAGCAATAACTAAATACAAAACCCCTTCTGGTTGCAGAAGTCCACTCAGAGCAATCATTTAGCATTTCTGTGAGAACTTATCTCCTCCACTAAAGCCAGTTATTTATGACTTCTGAATAAGACCTCTGTTTGCAAAAAAAACACCCCAACAACCCTAGCTCGTCTGGCAACAAGCCTGTAATTATTCAGAGCTTCGTGTGGGTGTGGTGAATCAGTGAAGCATACTCCCTGTATTTATTTAACAAATAAGTATACCTCTAGCGCATTTGGCTGCCAACTTGCAGTAATAATGAAGTTTGAATTGAACTAACTCATCTTGCCTAAGGAAGGGCAAAAACCAGACCAAACACATTTGAACCAAGCCGCCCGTGCGCATTACTACTCCAGACTTCTGAGTTCCAGCTCTCTTGGGGGAAAAAAACCTCACACCATTTTGCATGCAAAGATGTAATCTTTGAACAAATCTGCTATTTTTAAGACTGGGTGAGCTACTTTCACACCAGGCAGCTAGAACCCATGAGCAGAGGCCTTTGGGCAGCAGCCACATGGCACTGGAAGGTGCACCATGTAGATTATGCTGTTGCAACAGAATGCAGAGCGGATGCTTTTGATTTCTGAAGGCCAATAACAACTCTTTCTGTCTCCCACAAAATTTTCAGGATTTCTCTTCCAACACACCTAATTTTAGTTATTCAGCTTAATTCAGCAGCCTCCGTCATGAGAGTGGGAGGTAATGTTTTAAGGTTCCTGGTCAACCCTACTCCATAATCAATCAGACGTGTCTTTGTTAAGCCATACAAAATATTAGTAAACTATAACTAAACTAAGATATAGAAAAGAGCTGCTGTGTTTGTTTTACCAAGCCAGCCGTGTCATCTGCATGATGTGCTCACACAGTAGCTGCAACTGTATGTGCCATGTAGACAGGGTGTACAAAAATTGAAGAAAGATGTCTGTGCATGGCATAAACTGGTCTTCCTATGGCGTTCGTAATTATCAGGTAGATGAATTAGAGACATGAGTGCAAGTATCATTTCATTAGGTATTCTGTGCCTCAGAGCATGTCCTGCTGTAGCTCCTGAAACTCTGAACCCATTACATTTGATGGGAAGAATTTCCTCACAGATGCTGGGGATAGAACAGTTCTTCGGGTGTATTGGCAATGCCTACACTGGTGTGAGGAGCCAGGTGGTGGAAAAGTAACTAGTACCATGGTCTTATGACATCCCACATTGAGGCAATAGCTCCTCCTGAGCCCCAGATAGAAATTTTACAAACTTCTCGTATAATTGTAAAAGGGAACTGTATATTTTTGAACTGCGAATTAACTGAAGTCCCCATGCAAGCCAGCACCTGTGACACCTGGCGCAGTTCTCTCACAGAAAGCTCTATGTCATTCCTGGAAAAAAATAGCTACTGAGCACATATGATTTTCCTTTTTTAGGATATTTTGAGAAGGAAAGTCTTTTGAAATATTTGGAAGCCATATCTCGAGTCTTACCTGCATCTCAGTTGAAGCCTACGGCAAAATATGCATGGTCCGAAGTGGGGGTTACAGATCTGACCTGCAGTCAAGCTGCTATAGCAGATAAAGCTGCTGTAGCTCAAGATGTAACCACCTGTAGTTGTTTCCCTGTCCCACTGCTGTGGTCACATGTAAAGACCAATGCTGTCCAGAGTGACTTGATCCCAGCGCTCTGATTCAGAGACTCTCCGTCAGATATGACGATACAGGCTGTCGGTGCCTGTCCTAATCTCTTAGAGATTATTGTTCCCACAGACACACAGCTGGCAGAACAGGTAGCCTGTCCTCTGCTGAACTGCCCCATTCACCACTCAAAACATCAATTTAACACATTAATTCAGTCAGTCATTACGAAAATAGACAGCAATACCAGCTGAGGAGCAAGCACAGCACCTGCCCTGACACTGCCCTGGAGGGAGGGATGCTCCCTGGCAAAAGTGGGAGTAGACAGCTAGAGCTAGGAACAGCTTCATTAGGTGCCATTACCAGTGCTGATGGGAGTGATGAACCTGGGCTCCCGAGGTCAGACTGAGCCTAGATCCCACAGGGGGAACTATTGGCTCTGTGTGGTTGCAGCAGAGATCGTTTCTCCCGGCACAGTGGTGTGTTGGCTCTCCTGTCTAACCTTCTCCATTGTTTCTCCTTAAGTTTGCTACTGGAATAGGAAAGGTTGCAACTTCTGATCGGACACAGACATTATTTGAGCATTACTGCTTTGTGTATATAAGCCAGGGAATGTATTCTGTGTCAGAACTCGTCTCAGGGATGTGTGGGACTGTGTCTATTAAATGTTTCCTTTCTTTAATTCTTTTGTCTTTAAAAGTGTATCGGTATGTTTTGCTCTCAAAGGCTAACAAGTGTTAGCCTCAGACTGCCTATAACTCTCTCTGTGCCGGGAGGCTAATGCCATCAGGGGTTCCTCTGTTCGAACCTTCTGCTGTTTATAGTACTGTTGGAAATATATGGCTGCAAAGTCACCCTGGAGATGCCTGTTATTGCCTAGCCAGGTTCAGTTTGAATTTTAGTACAGACAAGCCTTTGGCTCTGTTTTTGAGAGCTGATTTCAAATGAGGACTTTAGCTCCCTAACTAGCTGTTCTAGTTTAAGTCTCTCCAAGGGATCCATCATTGTGAGAAAGCTGCTCAAAGTATTTAAAGATAAGATTTATTGTACCCAAGATGGCTATGCTATGCCTGTTCTCTTTCAATAATGCGCCTGTTTGCAGTTTTATTACACTTCTTTATTCCTTATTATCTTATTCTTCCTCCCTCTACCTCCAATAGCTGAAATGGATATCAGGTGCACAGCACAGACAGCAAAGGCAACGCACAGTAATTGGGATTTCTATCTCCTCTTGTCAGCCCGCCAGGTATTCAAGCACATAGCAGTGCTCGCGGTGCCAGTGAGAAGTACGTTTGTTCCGACGCTCGTCCTCGCAGACACCGGCTGTGCACTGCCCATTGCCAAGGCTGGAGCACAGCTGCGGGACGCTCGCCGCCAGCCCCAGCGCTGCAGCATGGCTCGTTTGCTCATTGCTCATTCAAAGCTGGGATGTTTCTTGGTGAGAACGGGGTTGCCAGCACAGGAGCTGGGCTGCCTGGACCCATAGCTGAACAGATTAAGTGACTCCAAACCTTCCTTTTCCTGAGTTCTCTTTTTTTTTCCTGAGATATTGCAGGTAGTACAGATACATTTGAGAGGTGATGTGATAAAAGTACAGATAAGATAAACCCACTGAATAAATACTGTCCCAAGTGGAAAAGAACTGGCCACTGTTTCAGCCTCCTCTGCTTTCTGATCTTACATGAAAAATACCTACGGTGCTCGGATCACATTTCAAACATGAAGGACAGAGCAAGGCCAGGTTTACAGCACAGACTTCTGCTTGGCAGAGCTACATCTGTCAAGGGCACGAAGAACGGCGTTCCCTGACAGACACAACCACGCTGGCCAAGAGTTCCTACGTGGGCACGGCTATACCACCAAATCTGCCCTTTCTCGCTCCAATTTTAACCACGCTCTTCCTGACAAAACCAGACGCGCATTAGAGCTTTAAAGTACTGTTTTCACGAGTGATTTTACCAGGAGTGCTGAGGGGGTGTCACCCCTGTGCAGTGCCCCCAGGGCATGGGGATGCCCCTGGTGTGGTGCTGTTAACCCCATCCCCAGGCAAGCCTCGAGCGGGCCTGGGAGTGGGCAGGCGGGGAAGTTGGGCTGTTCCGCTCCCCTGCTCCTCCCTGTGAGCCTTCGTAGGCAGAAAAAGCATTTGTGCCTGTCCTGTATAGGGTTCTGTGGGAGTGAAGAGAGGGGAGGCCTGTGTGAGGCACTGGGATGGCACCAGAGACAGGGCGTGCTCCTCAGTCCGTCCATCCTCATCCTGTCCCATGCACGCGCATGGAGCCACACGCTCGCACGGGGGCAGCTTGCTGCCTCGCGGGTTTACAGAGCCCACTCCTCGCTCACACGGATTTCACCGGCTGTCAGCGATCTATCCTCATTCTGCAGGAGCTGCTTTTTCCTTTCTTCCTCTTCCGCCGCAGCCCCAAAGAGTGTTGTTTGGTATGAAATGCACCAGGCCTGTGCCAGGCACAAATCACAGAGATCTGTGGAGAGGACCTGAACAGAAAAGCCTTCAGTGAAGGCACTGGAAAAATATCTGTATCTTCACCTGTGCTGTAAAAAACCAAAAAAAGGAAAAAAAAATTTTAAAAAGACTATAATGATGACAAAATTCAGGTCTGAGCTTCCTTTGTACATCTTTCTGAACTCCTTAGACTGAGCTGAAGTCTGTGTGTGACCATGTCTTATACCTATAAGACTCCCAGAGGGGTTTAATGGTGCAGTTTCGTCAGCAGCCAAAGATTAAAGAGAGCTCTATCTCTGGCTTCTAAATTGTGTGACTTTCCTAACATCTTTAAACATAATATCTTAAAGTTACTTTTATTTCATTTATGGTCCTGCAGCTGCATCTGGGAAGAAGCCATGTGTACCCAAGGATAGAATTTATAGGGAGGTGGAGAGCCCCTGTACAGCACACACAGGTGGGGGAACTGTATATGTGGAGGAGCTGCTATAAGGTGTAACCTAGAGCACCTGCAGTGACCATTGCAATGGCTTTTCTGTGTTATCTTCACCATCTCTGGAAAGAGGGACTGAGGGGGTGCTGGTTTTGGAGATGTAGAGCTGAGGCACTGCCAGCTCTGCCTGTCCCAGTCAGACCTCATTTCAGCCCCCCCAGGGCTCCCCCCACCTTGCCCATGGCCCAGGACCCCCTGTCAGCTCCCCAGGACCACCAGCCCCTGCCCCAGCGATGCTGCAGGAGGGCTGTTCTCCAGTTCCCCTCAGCCCTGTCCTGCCTGGGCCTCAGCCCATCCCCAGGTATAAAGCTCAAAGCCAGGATTCACACCCCATTTGGCTCCTCCTGACAAGAACATTCAGGCTCTGTTCTCATCCTCCTCCTGCTCCCGACTGAGCATCTCCACCGTCTCGAAACTGGATTCACAGCATGTTGTCCACCAGCCCTTGAACCTAACTCGCTCAGAAACTGTTGTGACTCCAGCCTCATTATTTTTATACTGCTTGGTATCTGAAAAGCCATCACAATGTGAGTAACAGGAGTGTTCAGCTTTCACGTCCCCCGGGTGACAAGAAGCTCAGATAACCCCGGCCCAAACAACTCTCATTTTAACAAATCCATGAAGTCAGTGAGGCTCCAAGGATTTACCATTTAAATGCTCAGAGGCTTGAAAGTTGTGTGCTTCAACATACTGTGTAGGCTGTTTTGAAGCATCACAGGTAACAAAGGAGCTCAATTCTGGGCAAAGGCAACCAAAGTTTCATTATCCCGAATTAGTCACACAGTCCATTATTTGATCATGTCCAAAGAAAATCTGAAAGTTGCTGGGGTGTTTTTATTATGTATCTTTTTGCCTGCTTTGTTAATATTTTAAAATTTCAGCTTCATTCAGGCTATACTAACACCAGCGCAGAGCTCGGGGCCGCAGCTCAGCTGCCTGGACTGCGCACCCACCAGCTGCCTGCACGGAGAGCCCATGGCAGAGCCCTGCCGGGGCCCATGAGCACTCTCCCAGGCGACTTCTGAGCCCAGGTTTAAGAGCACCCTGTTCTGGATGCAAGGACTTGAGAAGTTTGGGTGTCTCCAGACTGTGCCAGTCTGGTATTTGTCTGCTCTAGGGGCAGAAGACAGCCCTGGGCAAGTTTAATTTGCAAGAACAGCTGTGGCCCTCAAGCCTTCAGTGGGCTTCACTGGCCCCTCTGCCATCAGTCAGATTTTCCATGGGCTGAGAGAGGCAGGATTTCACCCAGGGGTCATCCCACAGCTGTGCCAAAGGCTCTCACACTTGGCTCGCGTGGGACACGTCCTTTTTCCGTTGGCAGGATACCCGCGCCAACAGCCCTGCTCCCGACCGCACGTGGTCCTGACCCCACCAAACAGGTACCCGGGCTGAGCGCAGCAGGCAGCTTGTGCTGGAGGCTTTCATCTTAGGCTCTGAAGAACAAACAAAAGACGGGGGAACAGAAAGCCTTGAAACTTCTCCGTTAAACAGGATCCGTAGCTTAATATTTATCTCTTGATGTGAGGCAAGAGGAGGTTGGCTTGTACGTTGAATGCAAAGAGGGGTAGGGAGGTGAGTGTTGTGTATGGACATTCACCACATTCCTAGTGGCCAAACCACAGGTATTTCTTTAATTCATTAGAGCTTACCTGCAACTCTGCTTAAGTATGTGAATACATAAATAATATATAGATCATACTCCGGGCTTTGCGCAACAGATATTCTCTCCAGCACAGCCGGGAACAGTTGTGACTCTCTTTAGCTCCACTGATAAAGTATGAATCATAATGAAGCAGCAAGAAAAACCCACCTGGCTGTCTCTGAGGTCTACAGCTATAAAAATAAATGTTTTTTTCCACGTCTGCAAAATCTAAACTTTAGACAAAGATCTTTGAAAAAGAACTGAGTCACGCTGGCTTTTTAAACTTCATAAACTGATGAAGTTTTGATAAATACTAAGCACAAGGCATGAAAGAAATGCTTTATATAAGGTGAAAAGCTTGGTTTAAAGCATTACAATATCCCTAAGCACACTTCAGCCCCAGGCCAGTAACAATAGCTCCACGCATCTTACCCTTCACATATTTCCTTCCCGGACTACAGAACAGCAGCGTACGTGGCCAAACTGTGTGTAGGGCAAGGCCAGCTTCAAGCTGTCTGTCATCATCCTGCACCTCATTTTTCAAATTCGTTCAGCCCTCTGGCGCAGTGCCCGATGGGATACTCATACTGTGGTACCACCTCTTTCAGTTTCATAAGAGACCCAAGCTCGATAAGAGTCATCAGTTCAGCCTGAAGATGCCCAGCACTGCCTGAGGTACTGGCCAGGCTCCGGGAATGCCCTTCGCCTCCACGGGGACTTTCCTGCCGCCCCCACAGAAGGCCGTGAAGGTGGCCTGTACAAAAAGGCTGATGGATGGCCTTGTTGCTTCTTCAGAGTATGAAAAGCAGCGTCTGCCTTTCTCCAGGCATCAACAGTTCCTTAGCCATCTAAAATTTGGGTGTTAATCTAGTTGTCCGAACTTCACCTACAGTCAATGGAGACATAGTTAAAGGCACCTCAGAAGGACAGTTCTTCCCACATATGTTAGACGTCTACTTTAGCATAGGATCAGTTGCCCTCTGTAGGAGGCTTTTGTCTTCATTGATTAAAAAGTGAGGCAGACAAGTAGCACAGACGAAGTGCTTAACTTTTAAGAGAGCAAAAGCTAGGTAACTCTTATCCCTGATCACATATTTTGTTACCTGAGGGAAGAAGCAGAGAAGAATTCTAAAAAGAAGGAGACACTAAATCTATGAGGTAGGGAAAAAAAAGAGAAATTACAGCAGTAAATTTGTTTGATGCTATCCTTCCCGAGCTGAGAATGAAGAAAGAGCAGCCTCGGCTTTCATGGGTACGTCTGCTAAAGGCTCAGCTTCCAATGCAATTTCCAGCCCCAGATAAGCACCCAGCCTCCTTGGGCATTTCTGATTCTTGCATCAGAGGTGCCTGCAGAGCGCCGAGCTCATTGAAAGCCCATCCCAGACCTCTGCCAGGCTCTCTGGGGATTTGTCTTCTCTGTTTCCACCACAGAACGCAATGGCAGCTTGGGTCTATGGTTTGCAGCTTCGCACTGTGGTGGACCCGTGTTTTACCAACCAATTCACAACCAGAGAGATAGTTTGTACCAGGCAGGGACTGAGAAAGTCCAGGCCCTGTGATTAGATCACAAACCCTGGAAGGGGAGTCTGAGAGGTAGGTGATTACATCAGGATCCTCAGGATGATTTACAGCCTAGGTAACTACATCTTTCTCTCACTCCATTATTTTTATGGCATACATAGACAACTTCTTATATTATTCATTTAAAAAAAAAAAAAAAAGAAAAAAGAAAAAGCAATTCTGTGATGTAGGAAAGGCTTTTAGACTGGCAGGGACTATTTGTCAGAAGCTGACGTTGGAATGGTGAAGCAGTGGGAGCGAGGCAGTCTTATTGCAACACCCCTCTACCGTATTGGCTGGGATTGCTGTAGCCACTTCATTGTCAGTACTCTGCCTTTGATTATGGACACTTTCAGGCATGGATGAAGATGTGTAAGGACAGAACTGCTTTCTAGAGCTATTTTGAGGAATCTGGTCAAACATTCCCATCCCAGGGGGTACTGATCCTGTGCCAACTTTCCCTACAGGTCCTGCAGTCCTAGAGAGCAATTCTGCACTGTAAAATCAGGACTTTGGCCATAGCAACAAAACCCACTCTCCCCTCTCCCCCTTTCACACCTGCAGTCCTATTCCTCTCTGTGTGACAGAACTCAATGCATTTTAATTTGCTTTTTTATTTGTTTTTTGTAGCTCCTCACATGTGCCTGACCCTTCATTTACTTCTCAACCACAGGAGGTATTGCTGGTCTACAACTTCTCACAACGATCTCTGTCATACCTGAGCAAATTCAGCATGTTACAACTCCACTGGGGACCTTGGCCCTTCCTGCCATTCACGTAGGATAGTTGCTATGAGAACAGGTCGTGCCTGTTCACTCAGGTGGCAAACTAAAAGTCCCGATCAAGCCTGTGACGGATCCTCCCTGTCCTTCCCCTCAGGGCCTTGAGCACCCTTGGCAATCTCTACCCAAAAGAAGATGGAGACCTGGGCAGGGATGCCTGGGATTCCTGAAAGCAGGGCCAAGGTGCTCTTTGCTTTTTCATCCCTTACATGAGGCAAACATAAATGGGATATGGCAGTAGGATCATTTGCAGCAGGATCCTTGTTGTTCACATCAGTACAGCAAATGCATGGAAAATAAAAATTGTCAGGAGAAGATGGACCATCACGGGGAGGAAGAGATCTCCTTCCTGCTCTTTATTGCTCCCTCATACCACATAAGCCTTTTACTTTACAGCAGGAGTTTTGGGGTCACCTTTCCGAAGTGCTGCTTTTCCATTTCACTGAATATTCCTGTGTTACACAAGGAGGAGCAAAGATTTATCTGCACAAGAAGAGATGAACCTCAGCTATACCTTCACTCCTTACATGCCTTCCTTGCATGCTGCATCCCTTTTCAGCTGTCTGCCCGCTCCCTGGAAAAAATTGTTTCCTTATCTCTCAGTCTTACTTGAGATACGTTTCCCCATGCGTGGGGCATGCAGGGCTGGGTTTCAGCAGCGGGACTGCGGCGGGGACTTGTGTGGAGGGAAGCTATGAGCTGCCGAGTGCCAGCCACACGCTGGTCCAGCCACCTCCGAAACCAGTGTAGGTGACCATCACACACCAGAGCTGCAGCCAGGCAGGGGATCCCACGCGCCCCAGCTCAGACAGCAGCCACTGCAGGCAGGGGACACGCAGGGGACACTCTTAGGGAGGCAGACGGAGGGAAGGACAACTGTGGAGATGTGGAGCTGGAGATGCATTCTTGGAAGGAGGAGCTCCATGTCAAAAGGGGTCACCCCGCAGCCCGTGGACAACCCACACTGGGCAGGGACATTCCAGCGGGACTGTGGCTGTGGGTGACCAATGCCGGGGCAGGGACAACCCTGAGGGACTGTGGCCATCAGATAAACCAGTAAGAAGCACAAAGAGATGGGGAAAACCAGTAAGAATGTCAGATGACCAAAGGAACCCCAGTAGAAAGCATGGAAGAGCAGCAGACCAAAACCGTTATGTACAGAGCCCAAATCTCTGGCATTACCCAGTTGAACCCACATCAGAAACATGGGGAGGTGAGACCAGGAAGGATGGAGGTATTTAACTGAAGTTGTGTCTAGGGAAGAGTAAAGAAAGCTGATTAACCAAGTGCTTGTTTAATTGTTGATGTTTTCTCTTTCTGGTATCCAAATCAGTGATCAGAAGCTTGTGTTAATTGGCAATAAACTAAACTAGTAAAAATTCCCTGAGCTGAGACTGTTTTGCCAGTAGCACCACATCATTTGGCATTTTTTTTCTATGCCTCTTTTCACCCTTTGCAAATAATGTTCCAGACACTGCCCTGGTGACACCAGAGGACCAGTATTTCAACAGACCCATCAGCTTTTCTACCCTCTTGCATCTCATCACTGCACCCACATTTATTATTTGTTCTGCCTGACCTGATCAGCTCAGCCTTGTGAGAGCCCAGGCTCCCAGCTAACAAAAGATAAAGTCACAGCAGGAGTCTAGTGAGCAAAGAGCACCTGGACATGCTCAACAAAAGAGGGTTG
This sequence comes from Phalacrocorax aristotelis, assembly GCF_949628215.1. NCBI lineage: Eukaryota > Metazoa > Chordata > Aves > Suliformes > Phalacrocoracidae > Phalacrocorax > Phalacrocorax aristotelis. The sequence goes on from NC_134278.1 coordinate 129,174,804, forward strand.
CCTCGTCTTTGTGCCCATATTGTGAACCCGGCCAGCTCTGACAAAGAACAGCACGACTGAGGGCAGCTTGTGGCTTCCTGTTCGGTGACTGACAAGCTAATGGAGCCCAGGAGAAATCTCAGCATGATGCTTTCTGCTGAACTGAGGCGTATCATTCAAGTAATACGAACAGTATTAAATACGAATAGGAAGGAATTGGTTTGCAGTATTCTATTTGCCTATGGCATCTCTTCTTGCATTATTCACAACCAATTTCAGTAGGTTAGACTCTTGCAGACCTTAAGAAACTACTGAACAACATTTTGGCCCTTCTGCTCTGAAAGTATTTGATAGCTCTACCCTGAATGTTCTTCCATGTTCAAAGATGCTCTTCATTTGCCATTTGAATTTATCTGCCTGCTCCTTCCACTGGGGCTCACCTACCACGCAGTATTCAGAAACTGAGGAAAAAAAAAATTCACATGCTGTAAAAAGCAGCATGCTCACCTTGCTGTTTAGCCAGAAAAACGCACTACACTGCACTGTTGTTATTCAGACAAGAGACAGAACAAGCAAGAAACAGTGTATTTGAATAAAGGGCAAGCAATGGATTACACTAATTTGCAGAAGGCCAGCACAAGTCTTATATATTAATTACATTCGGGTTGAGATGGAGTCTGAAATCTGTTGGGGATCTAAGTAGTGTACAAACTTTGTACTGGCTTTTAGCCTCGACCAAGAGTTTCACCCTTACAGCCTCTGCCCTCGACAAGCGCAGACCCTCCCTGTGAAAAGCCCCGGGTTCTCCCTGCCTGGTGGGGGCGGTGGGTGCCCAGCCCTGCCGGGATCCGCACTGAGAGGCAGGGAAGGAAGAGGAGAGCTGCTGAGTCCAGTCGTGAGATCTGCTGAAAGATATGAGCAGCCTGAGGGTAAGGAGACGCTGAGAGCGCCAAGAAAACTCCTAGGGAGTGGTCGAGCTGAACTAACAAAATTCTTTCCCATGCACATGCCTAATACTTAAAATAATAAAAACACCTTTTGGGGACTACTGAGGCATGGGAAAGCCAAACAAAATCTGTTTTGGATTTACTTTAGTCAGCAGCACAGGAGTATCAGAGACCCTGCTACGTGAAGTGGAGATTTAAATACTACAAAATTCCAGAGAGAGCGATAAAGACGGACTTTTACTTGCCAAGAGGGGATGTGCTTGTGCAGTGTTCTCAGCAATGGTGCATTTACCGTCACTGATGGAGCGGAGTGGTATTACTCCCAGAACTGCTGGCATTGCCTCCTTTGCTCAGCCCTTCATCCCACCATGGAGTCCCTTAGCAATAGCTTTCCCATAAAGCAAACAGCTCAGCGATGGCCCAGCCCAATCTCTCCACGCAGAGAAATGCTGGGATTGGAGCAGTTCATTTACACGGTTAAGCAAAGCAGCTTCTAAATTTTTCACTAAATTTGGCTTCTAAATTTTGGTGGCCTTTCTCCGGGCTGTCTGTCTGTACTCCCCGCAGCACTGCAGCCAAAGCCGGAGCTCACAAATGCAACCGGCGCCACAGCCACCAGCTCCAGCCTTGGGTTGGGCTGCACAGTTTGGTCAGCTCTGAATAGTAGTACTGTTCTTGCAGCATCGGACAGTCAAAACACCTGTGGTGAACAGAAAGGCCTCCAGCTGCAAATCCCAGCGTGCTTTCACAGTTGCTGGGGAAGGGTGCTCACTGGAAAGGCATTTTGTAGAGAAAATGTGTTCTTCAGTACATTTCCCTCTTGGGCTCAGGAGCAGATTTTGCCTGATGGATTCAGGCAGATGTCTCCAGGCATTCCTTTTGCTTAATGCAAACATATGCTGATTCTTTGAAAGACACCGTGTTTTCACTGATGGTGGCTTAGGTGGTGGTGTGGAGACCTCTTAAGGAGTCGGGGAGCAGGGCTGGCAGCTGGAGACTTTGCTCTCTGCCTGCACTTTAAACCGGATAAATCCTTGAGGCTGCAGGTGCTTGCGGGCAGAGGGTCCGAGAGGACAGGCTCACCTTGGTCTGTTCCTTTGGGGAGCGCTGCGAGCACAAGATGGACTTTGGGTCTGTTTTCACCCGTGGGAACAGAACAAGACATGATGGGGAACACAATGCGGAGGCATCTGAAACTGTTAACTTAAATTCAGTATGGCGTAAACATCGCTGGACTGCTTCCAGGCTTGTTGTAGGACACCTGTGTACTGCTGCAAATGGCCAGGCTTGGTCTCTCACAGCTCGGGAATCCTTCCTTCATGGGGAAGGCAGCCTGCAAAGACACGTGCAACCTCCCAACTGCGGAGCAACTGAATGAAGAGATGTGTTAGAAGGCGAGGAGCAACAGCAGTACTCAGTCATGACCGACGTGGCTTGAAAGCACTGAACTAGAGATGAAAGGGACTTAACTACAGATGTCTCCCAGGTTATTCAGGGCCCCAAGAAGAATCCATGCCATAGTTTGATGATGTTGTAAATCCAGCTTTAGGGCTTTCAGTAGAACAACAATGCTGTATCCTCATACCACCGGAGTGGATATAGTAAGTGCTGTATCTACTATCCAGCCCACTTATTAACTGTAACAGTTTCACAGGCATATGGCACAGTGATTTCTCTCCTCAGATGCTGTGTGAAAGCAAGATATAAAGAATCTCCAGAACAAGACCGCAGGGGGGGAAAGAGCTGAACTGACAATGCATAGCATCATGTTTACAAAGTAAACAAACTGGGGAGACAAAAGCAAACCTTCTCTCACATGTTTACGAGCCTTGTGTACAGCATGCAGCTATTAGCACCAGCACAGCACAGCTGAGGCAGAGAGATTTAAAACTGATGTTCCTTTAAAGAGTTTGCCACGTGCTGCTGCTGCAGTAGCTATCTCTCAAAGTCCTGGTTTAGGAACAACCACTATTTCCTAGATTACCAGCAGGCAAAGGCCTGTCGCCAAATTCACCTCCAGCGGTCGCATCGTGGGGCGCTGAGTTGCAGCATCTGAGAACCATTGTCACTGGCAAACTGGACCTGCAGCCCCAATGGTCAACGGCTGCAAACCAGCTACACAAATCCTGCCCATCAGTTTCTCCAAAAGACGCTTTATGAAGCAAACACAGTGGGGGTTTGGAGTGTTTCAGTGCTCTACTCCTCGCCAAAAGCACCTGCAAAAGGATGCGAGATGCCTCGTGCAGTTTGCCTTACACAGGCATGCATGCTTTTCTGTGTGTAGAAGGAGCACAAGTAACTGCTGCAGGCCGACCCCTTGTGTGGTTAGAGGACCACGAACAGTATTAAAACTGAACTCGGTAATGCCTCCCACCAACAGGAGCTCCACACCACCGATCCTTCTGCTACATCAGCGTGCTACAGAGACAGGGAGGATGTGCCTTGAATTACTTACCTGATAAAGTTACTGTTTAGCCTCTTCCTAATCAAAGATGAACCAGTCTTGCCATGCTGAAACCAGCTTTGCCCATAAGGGGGGGTAAGGTGAGAACCCCACGCATGCACGTACTGACATACACTTACTAAACCCTGCAGTGACAAGTCTCTGCAGAGAGAAAAAAAAGCACCATTTTGCCTTCCTTCGTATCGCTTTTTTCCCCACAAAAGACTTGTGGTATCCAGAACTACCACCTTGTGGTAAACAGGTGGGCTGCTTCAGTGTGAATAGGGGCTCTGGGGGCAACAGGGTAAGGTTGTGGTGCCATTATTGCAAGCGGTAAGCTGCCAGGGTGGAAAAAGAGAGAAAGGCGGCTTGGGAAAGACAGACGGTTGTTTCATGATGTTAGGTCAGCTGGTGCTCCACTTGTCCCAGGTGTTAACCTCCCACGCAAGGGCCGGGCCAAGGCTGCCTGGATGCCTAAAAGACTGTATGAAATTACACTTAAGACATTCAACACTAAGGCCATTCATCTCCTGAAACGTGGAAAATTCACTCTTGGATCAGAACATATCTTTGGTTTGTTTTATTGGCAAAATACCCCGGAGTATGAGCCTCCCAGCCCTCACACAAAGGTCTGGAGCATTTTGGGTTCAGAGGGGTGGGCGAAGGCGGTGGGGCGAGGGGTTGGGGGGTGGGGGATTATGCCTGGCTGTTGTTCTGTTGAAAGTCGGTTTGTTTCTGTCTCATAAAGTATGCAAGAATGTTCCCATGCTCTGCTCGGGCCAGGCCCCCGGCAGCATGCTTTGCACATTAGCAGCTGATGCTGGAATGCGCCGTTCCCAGGGCAACTGTGAGCCCCCCATTGAGCGCAGGCAGCCCCCGCCATTGTGCCGGCTTTGGCTGAAGGCTGCTTTGTTGGGTGATGTAATGCCATGTATGCAAACTAAGCCAGGGGCACAAATGGCACTTGGAAACTGTTCCTTGACTTCAAAGGGCGGCTTGCCTGACTCCGGCTAAGGCTGCCTCGCTCGGGCCTGCACCGTCGCTGCCGTATTTCGCCTACTCTCCCACCCTGCCATTACTACCACCGTGGAATAGCCCCGGCAGGAGCTCTGCGGTGGACAAGACCCAGGTGTTGCTATCAGTGTGATGTCAGCCTAACTCGCCCACCCATGCGCCCCTACCCGGACCTCTGGGATACAGTCAGGAGGCTTTTTTTTCCAGAATATTTTCCTTTCTTGATACTTGAGTACGGGACTGAAGAGGCTGCTGCACAGGAAGAAAGAGGAATTGTCCTTTCAGACCTATATCCCAGCTATGGACACAGCTGAATTCTTACCCACCATCTTCAATAATTCAACTAATTCTACAGCACTGTATCCTCAAGAGATACGGCTTCGTATCGATTAGAGGCTTAGGCTCCAGGGAGCCATGACTTGATGTAGACCTAATGCTGTGTAAATGTTAAAAAAACATTATTCTTGTCCCTGAAGCTTTGCTGGGTTCTACAGGTAATGAATACTGAGAGGGGAATTGATGGTTTGCCACCAGCTTCAAAAAGAGAGAGTGCTGTTACTGCTACACTTAAAATCCATTTATTAGATGGCTGTCTAAATTCAGTTACATAAAGTGCAGAAATAGAACACATCAGGCCATTCCAGGGACTAATCAATTCCTTAACAACGCCTTGAGTTTAATGAAAATCTCAGCATCAGACCACTCACACGCCAGATTGATTGAGAAACAACAAATATGTGCCTCTTCTGTGAGCCTTGTTTCTGTTCTCAACAAGAAGATGTGGGATGTATTTCAAAGGATTTTAAAAAAAAAAAAAAAAGGCAAGCGGAAAATACAATGTTCAAAACAATCTTTACGGTGCGCTTTGGTTGTGCAACAGCAAACCAATATGTAACTCCAACTAGGACTGAGAAAGCTCCTGCCTGGGAACCAAAGGCATCCCACTTCCACACCTCTTTGCAAGCTGCAGAGAGCTTTAATACAGACACCTTGCCCCAGCACACATTGGCCCACTTTTATAAAGATACGTAGGGTGATGCATATAGGAAGATGCATGTAGGCACCAGTGAGTTAAGTGTCTAACAGTCTGGGGCATGATTCTTTCCATCTTTCAGTACCGGGGCCTTGTCAACTGATCTCAGACATTTCCTGCAGCACTTCTGCGAGGCAGGCAAGTCAAGTGCAGCGACGATTCTTTTTTTTACCCATTGCAAAATCAGTACGCAAAAGAGCTAGTATTTTGGTTGTACATCGCTGTCAGTGGCAAAACTAGGACAAGAAGCCGATGGATGCAGATGGAAATACACCTCCTGATTTCAGGAGAGCCAGGGTCAAGGTTCCTCCCAGAGCCTCCTAGCTCACCTGCCATGTGGGAAGGTGATTTCACAATCACACGGTGCTTCTGATGGGAATGAAAATGGAATTACGGTGTTCTCTGTAATAAAGATAAAGCAAAATCAAATAAACCAAAAAACAAATACAAGCTTGAAAGCCAAAAAACATCAAAGATACTCTTAAAACAACCTGATAATGTGGAAATAGAGATTAATATAATGCATATAGCCTTAAGCCTGCCCACGTGTCCCTACCAAAACTGCGGCAGGAGGGCTTCTGCTTTAGCTATCTGGCTCCCTAAAAATGAAGCTGAGTAGAGAAACTCCCTGATCTCCTCTAGTGAGACCCAATCCTGCTTCCCTCCAGGTTATACAAAGCTCCCATTACTTTCAGTGGGAACAGTTTAGCAGTTCTAGTAGTGTGAATGGATGCATTATAATGTCAGTAATAACAAATGTCATGCACATTCCATGATTAGCTAGAAAAATGATTCTAGGGTTAAATAGGCATGTCTCATTCAGATGCATGTCACTGAGCTGGGCCCATCACCTAGGTACTGGATGCCATCTTTCCCTTTTTCTCCTCCTCCTATTGCTAAACATGCTAATCCTGCACAGCAACCAAACATCATTATTGCAGGCTTGTCCAAAAATTATGCAGAGACAATTAGCCTCATTGAAAAAGGTATCAAAGACCTCACAGTATCATTCATCTGTCCCTCCGTGCGCACGCACACACAGAGGCATCCAAGGGATTTTAAACGTAGCTAAAGACAGTGTTTTCATTAGTTCACTGTGAATGCCAGTGACTTCATGCATTAAAAACTCCGCACCTCCCCCTGTGGTGTAACGCCTGTGCCCTGAGATGAATGGCTTCACTGCAGCTTTTTGTCCTGAAAGGCTAGGAGAGAGATACTCGCCAGTCCCGAGGGAGATTGCAGCTGAACGTGCCTTATGATGATCAAGCTGGCAGCATCTATTGATTGCAAAAAGCAGGTGACAGCATCCCCATCAAAATAAACACATGGATAAATAAAGCACCTCGAAGTGGCTGGCATGGAAACTGGGAAAGGGGAACTTAGAGGAATACCACTGGTTTAGCTTCTCCTAGGGTTTAAGTATTCAGCAACGGTAGGAGTTTGTACTTCCAGGCTGCTTTACTGGTATAAACAGCCACAGTGCTCCTGAGAAGTAGAAATGACATCCGTTGCCTTTCTCCTTCATGCTATAAAATAATGAAGCATGAGCTGTTCTCGATCACCATGTTCCCAAATGCCACTCTCAGCATCCACACAGCAGGCGGGGACAGAAAGACTAAAAGTTAGACAAGTGGATGCAATAAGGATCCAGATGTTTGCAGGAAACTGTGTAAATAGTCTGCTGTGGCTACAAGGTTTCTGCAGGGGCTTCCATGTGAAATACTATTAGTAAAGGAGTGTTTCTTGTTTAAAAAAAAAAGCTTATCATCCGTTTTGATATTGGTTTTTTATGACCACAATACATGTACCCTATTGCCTATATTAGTTATTTTCTTGGTCACAAGCGTTCAGTCCATGTTTATTACAAATACGTGCTGTGATACAGGCAGGAGAGAATATCTGAACCACTACAGAGAGAATATTTGAACCACTACAGAGCCATACTGTAGTGAATCAGCCTACCGAATGAGATACTAAATCGCTTCACACTTTATCTTACAGGGAACTTGTCAACAGAGAATGTGAAAAGCCCACAACTCTGGGAAACTATTACAACTGTAACTTTCGTTGGGAGACTTGGCAAAGCAGCTGAAGCTCCACAAAGCCATGGAAGCTGAGCACTCGGGAGCAGTCGATGACTCTCTGCAAACCTATTGAAGAGCCTCTGGGCCCAAAAGCTCCCTCACGTTTTACAGCTGTATGAGCTGTTACTGCACCCTAATAGCACTTCCCTGGACCACCGAGGCTGCAAAGATTTCAATGCTGCAGCTCTTCAGACCGGTGCCTTTCACAGGATCTACCAACTGCCTGATCTGAAATTGATGGCCATAAATAGAAGCACAGCCATTCTAAATACTTAGCTTTTAAGCTTACTTGAAAGTAAAAGCTCACACTTTCCCAAATTCCTTAAATGAAAATATTTACATGCTCTGAAATAATGTACTACCATCCCCATAACAGCCTTATGGAAAATCACTGTTATACCAGATAAGTACATTTTTACTCTGGGCTACTTTTGAAGGGTGAATTAAAACCCGCTGAAGAGGCCGTGCACAGCCTTTAGAAATCCGCTGCTGTTAATGATTAAACTACACTCCATTTCCTAAAGGTGGTGCTGCAGCCAAAATGCAGTGCTTAGGTGGGCAGCAGAAACCAGGCAAAGTAACTGTTCTTCTCATAAAGAACGATTACTGCCTTCAAGCATAATGCTTTTGACAGGCTGGTCTAAACTCTTGTCGGGGTCACAAGGTTAATCTCAGAGCAGCCACAGGCCCCCTTACTGCTGAGCGTGAACAATATGGTTAACATTTTTGGAACGGAGTTAAATTTCTTTGTCATTCCCAGCCTACACCTGACAGACGCAGCCCTCCACTCTGCTTTCATAACCTGCCATCTGGAAGATAACAAATTCTTATCTAGCCCGTTGATCTTTTCTTCAATCACGACGAATGTTTCCCACCACTGACCAAAAGACCAGAAAACAGAGTTTACCCACCTGAAATAAACTCTGAGCTTTCCTGAGGCTAATTCCTTCAGACCCTAATATGACTGCAAAGTACAGGAATGTGTGACACAGCAAAGAGCTCTCAATACCAGCAGCATTCCTCTGGCTCATCACCACAACCACCACAGCTCTCATTGCTGGGCTACTGACTAAACGCAAATAAATCTTGACATTGTATTTTGTCCACTATCTCATCGTATTTGGCTTCATTCATCAGTTTATCCTCATGTAAGACTACAGGTAGGTTAATACAGGAGGGATGATGCCGTTTAGCTTATGTCCCAACAAAGAAGATGTTGCACTTTGCTTCAGCACCTACAGTGATGGTGCAGTATTTACCTTTGGTAAATTAACAACAACCCGTTACTGACAATTTCAGTAAGAGATCTACCTGTCCTCATGGAGACTTGTGCCCCATGCAGAGGGAATTCTGTAAATCAAAGTATTCAGACTCACTAGTGAGATCCCTAACCTTAGTCCTTGCAACCATCCGTGAGTGCTACCTACAGCCTCAGGTCTTATCCAACCCTATATGCGGCTTAGTACATTTTCTTGGACTCAGGCAAGCTTCTTTTTGTCCTTCATATTCCTGTCAGGAACTCGAAGATGTCATGGCCAGGGTTTCATAACCAAACACCTCCCTCAGCCCTCCTACAATCAACCAAGAAACTCCAGGTTCTCCTTGTTAGCAGTGCAGACCAAACACTTGCGGTCCGGATCTACAAACACTGAGGTCTTATTTACATGCCCAAATTCATTCAAATCATTGAAGTCAGGTGCGCGTGCAGTAATGCAGACCTGGGCTACTGACAGCTGTTTATGCTGCCTAATTTTAGGTGAGGCAACCTGTGTAGTCACAGAAGGGAGAGAGGCCAGTCAGAGGTAGGGGTTTTGGCTTCTTTCTCAAGCTGGCTGATTTGTCCTATCCAGGGGAGGGGGAAAGAGAATGTACTCTGGGAAAGGTGGATATATATGGAGCCCTAAAACTCTTCCAGAAAAGAAGAGGCATGGTATGAGAAGTTTGAGAATCCTGCCTCCTAAGGAGCATCGCTGTTGCCTCTGTTAGGAACTCAGACTAACCTCCCAGCTGCAGCTACCATGGCTATCCACTCCTACTCTCCTGCCTCACACCAGATCTAGCACGCATGCAATTGCCCAGAGGTTTAAGCCTTTTCTTTCTGTGGGTTAGATGCTACTTGACGTTTTAGTAAACTGGATTAAAGCGATGGTTTTCTGCTGAGAAGGTGGTTTGTCACTGCAACATCTCCAACTGCAGTGTCCCTGCCATCCCTCCCATACGCTGTGGGAGCAAGGTGCTTCAAGTCAGCTGGCTCAGGGTGACAAAAATAGTTCACTTTTTCCACAGGATTAGTCTTCTGGGGTTGGCCAAATGGATCGATTCACCCTGCAGCTGCGATCACTAGGCTGCACACCAAAGAAGAAACAGAAGCGTGTGGCGGACAGAAGAGGAGCAGAGCATCCCTTTTGGCTGGACCAGCTTATCTGTAACCTGAAACCATACCATAAATCAGGTGCCTTAAACACAGAGAGGAGGAATTTGCCCCCGTGCCACCCAGGAGCAATGCTTAGGCCACATGGCATCAAGTCCAAATTATTTTGGCAGTACTATTTTCTCTTTTGGAGAGGTGAGCTTGCAAGGGGGAAGAGCTAGGTAGCAAAAATGCTGTAGGTGTCTGAAAGTACTTTATACCTGTTAGTGCAAGGGCTCTGGCCTGGCTTTCTACACCTGACATATGATTGAGGGGGTGACAAAGGTACCTCTGTTTCCTTAAAAGGACCGCTTATCCTACTCATTTTTACCCCTGTAGGGTCGCAATACAGTAAATCAAAAACCTAATGAGCACAGACGCACACAGCAGCATATGCATGGTAACTGGAAATTAATACCTATTTCTGTTTCTCTTATAATCCTTTTCAACAACAAAACTGATGGGGAAAAAAAGTATTTGTCATCTAAAAGCAAGCCAAACAACTGAAAAAAAAAACAGCGTGGGCATTATAATGTGCTATGTACCTTACTTCTCAACGGCCTGAAAAAGGAGAGCCCGCAGCCTAAGACGCCTGGCTGAATGTCCTTTGACCTTGGCTGAAGCGACCTTTTCCAGCAGCTTGCTTACTTGCTTGTACCTCCTTGGCCAAGCGCTATGTCTGGGGCAGTGTCCAGAGCCCACTGCACCCACTGAGAGTGAGATCCCCCCGCGAGGATCTCTCATCCACGCTAGCAGAGCTTCCCTCTGTTAGAGCAAAGCTTCACCACTGGAGATGGCAAGGGTTAACTCTAAAAATTGCTTTCACTGCCATGAGATGAGTTTTTCCTCTGTCATTGTCATGGAAGGAACAGAACCAGCTATTTTTAAATAGTAGGACTCAGTTCTTTATGGGATCATTTCCAAGAGGCTGTGTACATCTTCCCACGGGAAACAACCCCAACCAAAACTCAACCCTCAACTTTGAACTAGAAGATTAAAAATAATCAATAGCATTAAGAGTTTTTGTGGGACATAATTGGTATATACAAAGAATTAGAGAACACTTCTTACCTTTTACAGTTTCTAAATACATTTTGGAAGCAACTGCCAAGTGAACCAGGCTGACCTGTGTTTCTCGTCTTCACCTGATGTGTGATGACAAAAGGAGATAACCCTGGTACAGAGCATGATTTATTCAGAACCGAAGAGCGCGAGACATGCTTGCAGTCATTGCAGATTAGTAACCCCTGCGTGTACATTTTTTATTACTTCAGGCTTTTCTCCTCTTCCCACCCTTCATCTCCAGCTTTTACTTTGTCTTTGCCTGTCTTGAAGTAATGTTCTTTCTAAAGGACAGAAACCAACCCCACCAAGGATTGTATTTCACAGCCACATTCTTTATTTACAGGGGGTTTTCAGTGCTCAAAACTTTTTATACTTATAAGATACCTCAGTTGTTTTTGTAACTCGATGAAATGTTTACAATGTGATAAAATATCTTTCAGTTCAGAACTACTTTAATGATGAGGGCTACGGCAGACATTTTGACACCTCCAGGCAGCCTTTAAAACTATTGCAGTTTGGTGAAATGCGATTATATTTCTTGATATAAGCTTCCAAATCAGCTCTGATGTTTTTTCAGGAACGAGTCATTTTTTCTTCCTGGAGAATGTCAGGTTCAGACATTCGATTCCAAGTAAATGGTTTTGTCTGGGCACCGAATGACCCACCATCCCCTCCAGAGGCCAGGCACAACCACAAATAGGCAGGAGCTATGACTACAGGCAACCGAGGCCCTGAGCGGAGCGGGGCTACTCGTGCTGGGTCGGGGCACAGCCCTATCTGTAAGAGGTGGGCTGCGTGGAGCTCGTGGAGCACCTTTAGCCCTGACCCCCAGTTTCCAGAGGCGAGAGCAAAGCCTCACTAACTCCACCACCCAACCCCTCAGAAACCATTTGCCAGCAATGAGGGGAAGCCCAGTTGCCTCCTAGTAATTTTTTCCAAACCCTAGTAATTTTTTCCAAAACATGCTGGGAGAGAAGAATGTTATTTATGGACTGTATCTGTGCAAGAGATTCACACAGTACAGCAGAAGATAACTTTTTTGTGAATTTCAATAGCTTTTTAAGTCAGGTACAGGCAATGCCTTTTCTTCATGTTTGGAACCGTTTTGCCCCAAGGAATGCAACAATTAGAAACATGCTTTAGCCAAAGTTACTGCATTTGACCTCCATTTGCATTGACTTTGTTGTAAATTCAAATCATTTCACTCTAAGGTCTTGATTTGCTAGAACATAACTGACTTCTAATCATCATTTTTACAACCCTTTGTTTACAAATTTCCCTGGTTCTTTGCTTCCATATTATATTCCACTCCTGCTGCCTAATTTCAAAGCTTTTGCTGCTTTGACACAGCATACCAGTGTTAATACATAACTCATGCATTTACTAAATGGGCAGGAGGGAAAAAGAGATGAGCAAGAGCAGGGTAAGCACTTGACTGTAATTATCTGTGAATAGGCTTAGGTTAGCAGTGATAATGGTAGAAATAGATTTTACACATCAGGCTAAACCCATCCTGTGGGTAATTCAAAACATCTTAGTGCCATTACTTCATGGCAACATTCAGCCTAAATGTGGCTTTTTCTTTTTCCTTTTCGTCCCCCATTTCTCATTTAAGAATCAGGATGACACAGCACTTAAGGGTATTTATTCTCTTCCCTTAAACTTGAAGCATTGCATCCTCATTTTTGGCTTTCCCCCCACTTTTTCCAGTGTCTTCTTATCTAGGCGCAAAATTTCCCGAGGTGGGGGAATCTGCAAGGCTGCCTGGCAGCAGGAGGTAGAGAAAGGGCTGGGGCATTTGCGAGCGGTGGCCTCTGTTCAGCCAATTGTTTCCTGCCCGTAGGATTTTGGAGCTTGTGGAGCTGCTCCCAGGCACGTTTCCCTCCCCACGCACTCTGGGGCCCCCCCATTCCCCCCCCAGAAACACCAGCTCTCCTTTGTGTGAAGGCACAAGGCGCTCCCCAGGCAGGAGGCTGCAGCCAGGACCCCGGCAGCCAAGATTACATTTCTTCCACATCCTGATTTGCTGGGGGGGTGGGTCAGAGGAAACACATACAACATTTTCAAAAAAAACAGGAAAGGGCGATGCTTTTGGCATGGAAAAAACCTAGTGACTTTGTAGAAGAATCTTTCCTGGTTCTGCTGCCTCTTTATTAATACTCCAGCGCTTTGTCATTGAGGGCACTTCCATTATTTGATCTAAGGAAGAACACAGAAATGCAGATGAAAAATGCGAAAAAGGTAAAACACAGAAATTTAGATGAAAAATAGAATTTGCATTTGGTCTAAAAGAAAAAGCTTAACCAGGGAATACTGTTCTGAATATTTCAAAAGTCAGTTAGTTTTCGTAACCAAAACCTACCCTTCCCCATCATCTGGTGGTACCATTTTTCCTTTTGGGTTAAAAATATTTAAGTAAGCCAGAGAGAAAAGGGAAAAAAATAGGAAAACAGCATTATAGACAGGAATCCTAATCAGAGCAAAAATGAACACATACCTGAGGGAAAATATAAGACGGAGGAAAGCCCGTGTGAGAGACATCCTCAGAGGCAGCAGAGGCCATTACTCTTTCGGGAGGTATGGGTTTGGCTGGATTGTTGTTGTCTTTAGGGACTGAGAGAGGGAAACTTGCAGGGGACAGACAGCAGGAAGGATTTCTTTACTAAGCAGTGAATGACAAGGTGCGTACACGTTTGCCATGCAGAGGACATGTAAGTATTCTGGTGTTGTGATCGGAGCCCAGCACAGGCACGATTAGCGCTGAGAAGCCCTGGGCGGGGATTTAACAGCTCTGGCATGGTTTCAAAGCCATCTGCAAGTAACCAGAACTTCACAGTTCAGACCGCAGTGTGTGGTTAAATCAGTAGACAACTCCTGCGTCATCACTGTATTAAACACTGACAAACCCCATTGGGGAAGAGCTGTTACAGATCTATTACGTTTTATTTGATGACGTACATGGAAGTGGCATTGCCAAGACCCCAAAAAGGAGCTCGTACCAGCAGCTTATGCACTCGCCGTGTATTTAGCTACACACACCAGCTTGCCAGAGCACCTGCACAGGCAAATAGATGGCAAATGGGTCCTACCAGAGAGAAGGCGACTTAAACTCCTCATGGCCAGAGGCCATGCCACGGCTAGCTGTGATCTGAGGCTGCGTAACGCATGCAGGTTTGGGCTTGATTAGAGCTTGGGTTAGGAAATCTTGAAACCAAGGGCCCTGGCAATTTGGTCAGAGTTAGAATAAAATCATGAGCCTGTAAGGATATTAAATGATTTAGTGTCACTGAAAGACTCCTTTTCTCTGCTTTGCTTTAGAAGTAAGATGAAGCTTTTGACTATTTTAGTAAATGCAGTCCCACGGAGACTGTGCCAAGGGTAAGAGTTACAACCCCCATGCTCTAGGGCCAAATTTGATTTATGAATCCATTCTCCTTACCCAGATCCCCCCCGCAGTTTCCAAAGGCAGTTGATGGAGCCATGGCAAGCAGCTGCTCCCTCACTACCTGAAGGTGTCTCTGTTTCAATGGCGAATGAAAAAACTTAGTGAGGCAGCACACCGGGATCCTCTGGGACCAAAGATACAACACACGGGGCGTACAAGGCACCAGACACAACAGGGTATAAGGCAACGTCCCCTATGTCCCGCAGTCACATGGTGCATCCCTGGCACAGGAGCCGTACCTCGATCGCCCACAAGCAGTTTATGGCTCCAAGGCTGTACCTTGGCCTCGCAGCGTAACGTGGCCGATGATCGTCACGAGAATTTGATTTTTATTTGATGTAAACTGGTGCCTCAATCTCACCAATTACATCTATACCTTGTACATAGCTTTTGGTATAATAATGACTATTACTAATAATGTAACCAATACTGTTATTAGCATATAAACCATTTTTTAGCTTCATAACTATTTTTATTGTTTGCTTGCTACTGCAGATAAATTTGATATTTTACAGGTGAAAAAAAATTCCCAGTCCCAGAGCTCAAAATTAAACCTGATTTTGCAACATGCTAATCATGAAAGCCCTAGTACGATCAACAGTCCTGCTGCGCTGAAGCTGTCAGAAATTTTCTAGGAATAAGGCAAAAGCCAGCAAAATCAAGTTCTAACATGCGCTGAAAACATCATAAAATAAGATTTTGCTTCAGCATGTATGCTAACAGAAGCAGATTATTATCATTTCATGTGTAATACCTGTGATGACTGTATACACAATGACAAATATACACAAATAACTATTACTCTGCAAGAGCTGCGTTACGGTTGGAAGGTCTCTGTAACGTGTGCAGCTGGCTAAATCTGACCAATTTAAACTGAGAATGCAGAATTCTGCAAATAACCTTTTATGCGAGACAGTCAAGTTGTTTTTTTTAAGGCTCCCTGACTGTCAGCTCACTGCACCACAGCTAGTTCAAACTTTCTTCAGGATTCATTTCATGCCCTCCTTTCTGTGAATATCCCCAAGATCAATCCTTTCTCTAATGAATAGCTGACCTATTCTTCTCTGATTTGCCATTGATTTCCTCTGCTTACCTCCCAACGCTTTGCCTGTTGATTAAACGCTAGACATAAGAATGCCTCAAATTTCTGACTTCTGAGTCATCCTCTCATGACTTGAACAGCTTGAAGCCAGCTTCAGCTCTCTGAGATCATTAGTGAAAACTCCTTTTGTTTCTAGACTCTACAAACAACCCATTTCTCTCCAAGCTTAGGTGCTGCTTGTGAACAAGATAATAGATAGCAGCAACAAAATTATCTCCCATATGCATTGCTAAAATTCTTATAAGAAAAGGAAAGGGATACTTTTCCGAGATTGTGAAGGCAAACCCCAGCTTTCCCTTTTGCAGTGGGAAATCTTTTTGTCTACGTGCAATGCAGACAAGACCGTGAGCAGACATCTGCTTATGCAAACTTTTACTTTTCCCCGGGGTCTCTCTGACTTCAGCACCACTCTGCACGAGACATAGGCTTACCAAAGGGGCTCTATTTTCTGAATTTTCTGAATCAAGGCACTGGTTTATAAGAACCCTTCCACAAATCCCCCTCTCCAGCTTCCACTTTACAGAGCAAGCTGGATGAAATTGCTTATCTGTACTGAGCTGGTGCTGACACTTTGAAAACGTGCAGCGGTATTTCCTTGGAACACAGATATCCTCAGTCTCCAACACTTTGATGTCTCCTCCAAAAACAAACAGGCTAACACTATCTCCATTTTCCTGCAGTTCTGATGTTTCTCACAATGCAGCTTATTTTCTCTAGGGTGACACACAATACATCTGCCAATCCTAGGAGACCAGTTATGCAGGATAATTACTACACTCCTAATTAAGGTACCCATACCTGACATACCGTACTATATTCCATTCTGACCATGGCTAGACTGGGAGCCTTGGCTGCACACAAGCCATGCTTTCCTCACCCTCCTACTCAGGTTCTGTGGGAAGGAACAGAGCCCTAAGGCGAAAGCCCTGAGGTCTCTGGGGGGAGCAACAGGACAGCAGGATAACGTGGTGTGCCGTGAAGCTCAACCCTGCCTCAACAGCCTAGATGTGGTCCTTTGCCCCTGTGACAGCTCAAGGAGCCCGTCACAGAAAGCCAAGCTATGAGTTTGTAAGCAACATTTTCTTTTCAAATTATCAAAACCCAGAAGCGTGGAGCAACTGTTCAGAGCTGTCTGCTAACATTCCAAGTTCTCCACCAGCTGTCAGGGCGTGACAGAAAGTCCTGCTGTGATCTGAGCACTGTGCTGGCTCTGCTGCAGGCTTCACGCGTGGTATGGGGCAGGTTGAATAAGAACATGTTCAACAACAGAGCCTACACTTGGACACCAGATTCCCTGTCCTTGCATTCAATTCTCCAGTCCATGCTGGAAAGTAAGTGGGGGATGTAGGTGATGATATTACAGGATGCTGACTCCAACACTGGCTGGACCACTCCATGAGACAATCTAATTCACCAACTTGACAGACCACTCTTACGGCCAAAAAACCTAGAATTTTCTGTCCCTTTAGTGAGTTTGGTCAGCTTAGCAGTCTGAGGTGCTCCAGCACTGGCACAAGGAAGGTGCTACAGCCACAAGCAAAGGGAGTGAAGAAGACAGAAGACTGAAGATGGGAAGGAGTGAAAAGGAGAGGACAGTGAGACATCTTTCTATGGGCAGAGGGGAGCTGTCACGCCAGCTCAGCTGCCTGTGAAATGACACGTTAGGCACCTCCGAAACAGCTGGTGTGCTGAGAGGGTAACTGTGTAAATTAGCCTAGGCTTGATGAAAGGACAAGCCATGAAGGACTTAACCTTGGTCCTTGGGGGTCACCTCTGTCCATCTAGGACCCACAGCCCTGGAACCCTTCCTGAAATGAGGTACCTACTCATTTGCTCAGATGACGAGTAACACACCAACATTTTCTCTCAGAAGACCTTTGTGGGAAGAGAAAGGGTTGGGGACGAGGTGCCCCCCGCACTCAAAGAGCAGCCTCACTATTACAATCCAGCTGGGAAGAGGCAGAAGCCGTCACCCATGCTGGCAAGGCTGAGGTTTTACCCAGCTCGTGGCCAACCTAAAACACAGGAGGAAAACACTGGAGCGAGGACAGGTGACCTGCTGCCCTCACGCTATCAGGTGGTCATGTCACGCCACCCAGCCAGGCTCACCCTTGTGCTCCCTCCTGGGCAACTTTGAACTCTTTTCCTGCAGAATAGTGCAAGGCGGTAGGAAAGCCTTCCCGCCTGCTCCCCTTACAGCCTGCTGCCATCCCAGCTCCCACGAGCGCTGCACCCTCAAAAACAAGTGGGTATGTGGGGAAATTCAGCAGCGGCCTCCTCGTGGGGGAGAGGGAGCAACGCTACAGAACGTGAGATGGCGTCGGCCTTCCAGGAATTTGCTACGTTAAAAAGCAAGTTATTATATAAAAGAGGTAAGGAGGCAAGATTCACAACATGCATACAACACAGCACCTCCTTCCCCAGCACGTCGCCTCCTGCACACGCAGGCACAGACGGACACACAGACACCCCGCCGGCCCCTCTCCCCGCTCAGCGGCCGTTACCGGCCCGGACGCCCCGCAAGCACCCGCCGCCCCGATCCCCTCAGGCCCGTCCGCCCGCCCACGGCGCGGATTGACGGCCGCACTCGCCAACCGAAGGATGAGCCGCGGGCTCTCCCCGCCCACTCCCTACCTGGCTCCGCCAATCCGCTGAGGCGGCGGCGCGATAGGTGCGGAGGGGCGGGTGCCGGTGTGCGGGCCGGGCAAGGGCGGGGCGGGGCGGGTCCGGTCCCACGGCGGGGCAGCGGCGTGAGCCTGACCCCCGCCCCGCTCGGGACGCTGCCTCGCTCGGCTCGGCGGGCGCTGGATGCCGCCCCGCAGACGACAGCGGAGCCCCGCGACCGGGGCTGCACCGCGGTAAGTGCGCGGACGGCGCCGCGCTGCCAGCGGGGCTCGGGCTCCGCCGCCGGGGCAGCGGCGCGGGGAGCTCCCGGGGCTCCTCTGGGGCGGCCCCGGTGAGCTGCCGGGGGACAAAGGACACGGGTGCCGGGTCTCGAGTGCGGGGCGGCACCTGCCCCCGCCGGTCCCGGGTCGCGGCCCCGGCCGGCTGCGGGGAGCGGTGCCCTCGGGAGCCCGGCTCTTTGGGCGGAGAGAGGCGAGGAGCGCCCGGCCGGGGCGAGCGAAGGAGCCCCTCGGCACCGGGGGAGAGGTGCCTGCTGCCCGGGGCACTGTGTGTGGGGGGTGGGGGTGGGGGTGTCTCCTGGTGAGCCTCCGTGGGCGCCGGAGCGGCTGCGAAAGTCGATTCACAACTTTCCCGATGAGGGGGTGTCTGGAGCGCGGTAACGATTTCTAGTTTGATGGCGTTATCAGGGCACTTTCGCCGTCAGAGCAGCGGTGAGCGCGGGGCTGAGGCCGTGCGTGTCACAGAAAGCCAAGCTGCGGCTCCTGGGGGCAGCGAGGGCGGGCGGGCACCGGCGGGAAACCGGAGGGAACGGGGCTCTGTGGCGGTTGTGGCAACTCCGTCATCCCTCGCCGTCATCCTCTGCCCGCCGGTGGCCCTCGCCGGTGCTAGAGGGTTGAGGGGATGGCGGGGTGCGTTCCCCGGCTCAGCAACACCACCGGGGGAGACCTCTGGCACAGCCCAGGGCGGCTGGCCGCGGCCCAGGGGGCTCCTTTGGGGCAGAAGATGGCAGGAGGCTGGGATGCCTCCCAGTAGGCACTGGGGCGGCTGCCACCTGCCTTGCAGGTGCTGAGGGCGAGGGACGTGGCCGTGGCCAGGCCGCGCAGGACGGCTTCGAGGCCCTGCGGGTCCCTGCACGCCGTGGCACCTCAGGCAGGGCGAGCCGTGCGGGACAGGTAGCCCACCAGCACCTGGACGTCGTCCAGTGCCTGCCGCCACCTCCTCGGCGGCAGCGTCAGGGCTGGAGGCATCCCACCGGGCTGGTCTGGGGGCTCTGACCACCGTGACAGCCTTTCATCCTCCCGCACCCGACAGCACAGGGAAGGAGATGAGTGTCCCAGCAGGTACCTGTGCCCGGGAGAAGGGGTGGGTGTCATAAAGGAAAAAGTCTCTGTACTTCTCCACCTCTCGAATTCTTTCTTGGTAGCAATTTACAGGGAAAGGCTCTGGGTTTCCTGTGCTGAGACATCGTCGTCCTCTGCATCAAGCGATGTTTCTCCTGCTGCACGGCAGTGACGGGCTCTCAGGTTAACTCCCCGGTGGCATTTAAAATGCACATCTGGTTTTTCCCACCACGCCAGGAAACTGTTAACGTATTGTCTGAATCTTGTCTCTTCTTCAGAGAAGCGCTGTGATGCCCTGGCCCTGACCATAAATACTTCAAAAGCATAGGGTGCTTTCCCAGAGAAAATAATGAGGATGTATTGCTAACACTGATGATTTCTGGAGTAATGGTTTTTCTTAAAAAAAAAAAGACAAAACAACCCTTTGGACATTCATTTCCCATTAATTTGTTTATCTTTTATATATATTTTAAATTTTTGTTCCTGGAAAACTTGGAATGACAACAGAATGCCTTGGCCTCACTCTGTTGTTTATTCCTCCCATTTAATTGTTGTGCACTCGTAATCAAAGTGTTCTGTTTTCAGCACTGGTGATGTTGAGAGTCTGTGTAGCAGCCAGTGTTTTGGCTTCAGATGAAGAATGCCAAATCAGAAGAAAATTGAATCCAAAATGGGGAAAAAAAAGTTTTCTTGCAGAGATCACCTTAAGAAAAAAAAAGGGAGGGAAACAAAAAAAGGGGAAAATAAATCTACAAAATACTATTGAAGAACGAGTTGTAGTGATTCTTTTTCGTGGTTTACCAAAAAATACTGCCTGTCTTCTTTAGACAGGTTTTTTTCCCTAGGGATTTTTGTTGCTGTTAACTAGATTTTTTTTTTCTTATGAACGTGTTAAACTGGGATAAAAACCAGTGATGAGGAAATTTGTGTCACCTGTTTTTTCCCCTGCAACAAAAAAAATCTGAAAAGAAACAAAAAAAATTTGTATTTACATGTGTTTTTCCCAATATGTCTCTTTTTGATAGCAGGTAAGGGCCATGTCATTTTGTGTGGGTTTTTTTTTTTTTTGCTTGGTTTGGGGGGGGTTGAGGTTGTGTTTTGTTTTGTTTTTTTTTAAAGCAGAGCTGATAGTGCCTTAATGCTACAGCACTCTTTTCTGTTCCCAGCACTGCAGGTAACAAGCGTATGAATCCCATGGGCTGTATCAGTTAGCTTTTGTAGTAAAGTCCTTGCCCCACTGTTCGTCCAATGCAAGACAATGTAAATTACTTGCATGCTTACTGTGCTCCAGGGTTACACTTCTTTTCTTGCAGAAAGTCCTGTGCTACTGCGCTGCTCCTTGATTATCTTGGTGGTGTTTGGCAGTGGTACCTTAGTTCACAGTGCGTGGTTAGTAACTGAGCATGGACAAACAGTGGTCTCAGCCCAAACGAAGTCCTCTGTCAAGGAGGAGCTGTTCCTTGGAGAGTCGCAGGAAGAAGTAATTTGCTTCTTGTTAGACCATTTCTTAGCGTGCTTTTTCTGTTTTTGCTCTGTTTCTTCTTTTTGCAAAATTCAGCATCACCTCAAAAATGCAGCACGTTATAAGGCTGGTTTTTTGTTCTGTTTCTTTTTTTGGGCTATGTATTCCCATGTCCCCATCACTTTGCTGAAGTTGATGTCTGGCAGTACTGCGTGCAGTCTCTGAACCTGCATCTAATCATAAAGACCCTGCTGTTTGTGTTAATTTTGTCAAGGTATTGGCAGATTGGCATTTTCACGTTTGTGATGGAGGCAAGCTGTGTTCCAGGCAGAGTTTTATCTATTCTTTCTGCAAGTCCGTCTACTTCACGTAAATCGGTATTCCTCTCTGCTCTGAATATGTTCAAGGCTAACTGGACACTTTAGGAGGAAAAAGTTAGAAGCAAATTGAAATAGAAGCTGCCTAGTTGATCTGAATATTTAGACGGTGATTAAGATGCCATGAGGTCAGCAGTGGACGTTCTCCTTCCTCTGAGGAAGTAAGCCAATTTTTCTTTACCTGGTTAATACTGGTAGCAAAGCTATTCCTGCCAGAAGCGTTCTTTACATGATATATTGGTAAAAGTGTGTCTGTTCTTATTTGCCCTGCAACTCCAGGTGTGGCTTGTGAAGTTATAATGATGCTTTGCCTTTTTTTTTTTAAAAAAAAAAAGATTTCATAGTGTGCTTACTTCCAGAACTGTTACAAGATCTTGGTGAGAATAGAAAATGAAGGAAGAGTTTATTCACACTTTTTTGGACAGCTCTGCAAAATGTTTCAGGAGGCTTTGTGATCTGTTCCAATTCATTCGGGCCCAGCTCAAATATAAAAATACCATTACTGTGGAATAACTTCTGCAAAGACAGTATTGTAGAAGAGTGTTTCTCAGCTGTTGTGCTTAAGGCAAGAGTGTAATAGATCCGCTTGGGGGAAGACCTGTTTCTAGCCTTCATAGGCTTAAAAAAAAGGAATATGTTTCTATTTGGAGAATGAACCCGTAGGCTTTTGGGTCATGAGACCTCACGCATTTGCAATTTGCATGATGTAGGAAGATGCTTCCATCCTGAGTTGCCAGTAGAGAGACTAGGTCTTGCTGCTGCTCCCCCTGCGCTTCCTAAGCTTCCTGACAGTTACAGCGGCCGGGAAGGAAGCTTCACTCTCCTTTATTTTAAAGACCTTGCTGGAGCACTTTGTCTGTGCTTTCCCTCTGCTGTTTCTCATAGATACCAAAGATGAACAGTCTTTAGTAAAGATTGCACACTCCTTGCCAGAAGGGTGCAGGGTGAGCACGGGAGCTCCAAACTGAAGCATCTTCTGTTGGTGTCCTCACGTTGAGGTACCTGACTGTGGCGTTCTTTTTACTGCACTCCTGGGTCTGCATATGTATGCCCATGAATGAGCATCCCGTAAGGGTCCATCTCAAAAGAGATGTGTCCATATGTTTGAGCGACGGCAAGCTTGAGGTTACTGAATGGCTATTCAAGCAATTCGCTTCCCTTAACCTTCACAAGATCTCATGCAATGCTGCCTTGGTCATCCAGCTGAGAAAACAGAGCTTTGCACTTCTGAGCAGGCTTCCTTTGCAGCCGCTTTTGCGAGGTGTAGTGGATGCTCAGGCTGGCTTGTACCTTGTCCCGTGTCCTGCTGGTTCGTTCTTATGTTTCTGCATTTCCCTATGCCAGTCAACACCTTCAGTTGCTACTCAATTAATGCGCTTGATTTATGAAGTATGAGGAAGCCCTACAGGTGATTGGAAGTCGACAAACAAGGCCATTAACAGATTATGCAGAAGTAAACAAATTCATTGTAATAAGAAACTTCATGTTGATAGTCAGATGTGATAGGATATATGCTACTACTTTTACCAGTCAACGAAAGGGCAGGATCAGTTGATCCATTGCTCCCATGTTGGCAAGAAAATGTTTGCACATACCACCACCCCACCCCCCACCCCACCCCCCCCCAAAAAAAAAACATGCTGGAGAGGAATTGCGTGCTCTAGCCACAGACTTTACCCTTTGGGTAATGTTTTAAGTGTGTACATTGCTAAGTTTTGTATATGCTTCTGATAAAATAATGTATTTTAAAAGGCGCTATGTTTTTGTGTGCAAAAATTCAAAGATGGAAAAACTTAGTCCCTGTGAGATCCTAATTTGTCCCTTTTTGCCTGGAGCCTTTAATACTCATTGTCTGTTCCTCTCAAAAGGCTCCTGAATTCAATTTTGGTTTCAGGGAAAGATTAAGCCCAGATGATTCATCCTAGGCTGTCCTCACAGGGAGCAAACTGCTGAGGAGCTTTTGTCATCCCATGGGAGAGCCAGCTGGAAGCGTGGCAGCCACCCTACATGGTCCTGCCACCGCTGCCCTGCCGCTGCGCTTCCATGCACTGTAGGAGCACCTCCTTTGGTGCTTTGTCTTCAGCTAAGGCTTTTGCCTCTCCTTGGGGGCCAGTTAGCAGCAGTAAGGTCTGATGTGTGCCCAAAAACATGAGTCACTTTCACTTGGCTACCAGAGAACCCTGCCATCCCTGGGTAGGAGCATTGTCCCCCATCTTTGAGCTTAAGGACTAGGGTAGCTTGCAGATAGAGTAGCATCGCAGCATGGTCCCAGGTTAGGAATGGGTGTCCCCAGGAATTTCGTGAGATCCCTTCTTCCTGAGCACACCGGCCACACTGTGGGGGGGTACCGAGCAGAAAGGTTACAAACTCAAGAGCACGTTTCATGTTCTAGCACTCACTCGTGCTGCTTGACGTGAGGCAGGAAAACTTCACAGCACAAAGGTGGAGGCTGGGCAGTCATGCCTAACTAAGCTGTGTCTAATCCTGCAATGAAGACTAACGAGAAAGCATTTTTCTCTCTATTGTTAAAACTTGGTGTCACCAGGGAGTGCTGCTTGTACAGGCAGAAAGGAAGGATGGTAGTTGGTATCTTAAGACCAATGCTCGGCGATTTCCCCATCTGTCCCAAAAGGTACAGGGTGATGGCTAAGCCTGCTAGGGCTCCACAGCCCTGGAGTTTTTGGAGGCATCTCCCATTGTACCTTTTGAAAGTCCTAAAGGAAAGGTGGGAGCCAGGCCCACGTCCTATCCCTGTGAGAGGACTGCACTCAGGTCTGACAGCTGTTGCTAGCAGATGCAGAAGGCCTGCTGCAGTTGCATCTCCCACATCTATAGACTGAAAGCCAGTTGTCTTTGCTCTGGTGTTGCATCTGTCCTGTAGCCAAGCTGCATCCATTCTGGGATCCAGTCCTTCAGAGCACTCAAGTGACTGCGAGGTGACTTGGTATTCCTCGTTCAATGGCTTTGAATAGGGGCCTCCTACTAAGCAGGGCTCAGTGTTTGAAGGCAGGTGTGTATTCTACCCCAAAAGCAGTGTGTGGACACCAAATTCAGTGCCCTACCTCCTTGTGGCATCCTTGCCCTCGGACATGTCATGCTAGTCCTGGCGTGATGCTGAGGCAGATGCATTTGAAGAGTCAATGTGTTTCTGGGAATTTGCTGCAGGGCACGACCTAGTTGTCCTGGCTGTTGGTTGCAGAAGGCACTTTTCACATCATTTGCCGCTGTGTCATAGAGATATTTAGCTTCAGTCTTGTTTTCAGCCCTGACAAGCAACTTTTTTTTTCCTTCCCTCCTGACTGATGCATCTCTCCAGAGAAATTTTCATCATCTCAGGGGATCATCAAAGGAGGTGGGTGGGGGTCTTAAAGTTGCTGTGAAAGGCTAATATATGCCATCATTACATCTTTTATTTGCTCAGGCTCCCTATTACTCTGTTTTGCAGATAGTACTGGTGCCCTGCAGTGTGCCTCTGAGGGGACAAAATACCTGGAAGGTGAGGGGGATTCTCCTTTTTTTAAGGCTGCGTTTCATCATGAGTACGAGGCAGCCCAGGTGTGGGTTGCTGCCAAAGGCAGATTTGTTTCCAGGCAGTTGTCTGTCTGTCTGTCTTGCTGCAGAACTGCCTTGATTAAAGCTGCTTAAGCTGATTGTGAAACTGCAGCCTAAGATTCTAGTTGTCTTAGAAGCCTAAGACATCTCTGGATAATGTCTGGAAAATGTTAAGAAGAGTTTTAATGTTTCTGGACAGTTTTTGATGGGACTCTGTAGGGCCACTCTGGTAAGGTTTCATCAGGAAGATACTAAATGCTCATTTTCTGTGTTCTCTGTAGCAAAACTAGCTTTCCTAAGATGTTTTACTTTAATAAACTTTACAAAGCATGTCCCCAGGTGTTTTTGAGAGAAGCACAGAATTACCTGTGCTTTTTGTCTCGATAGAGGAGGACTTTGTCCTGTTTTGCTGCTTTGAGTTGGTACATGATTGCTCATTCACCTGTTTGCTTTATTCCCTTGAGATGTGGTTGTGGCAGGACCTAGAGGCTGAATTCGGGATTAGGACCCAATTTGCTGTGGTCCCACGAACTGAAGCGTAAGATATAGCAGTGCTTATAAGGCTACGCTAACCCGCGTGCTCTTTGGATGAGACCTGGTTCCAGACAGGCTGGCCGTGGCGTAGCCCCAAATTCAGAGGTGGCAGGTCATCCTCATGCTGTTGTGATATGGGCTGTGTGAGGTGGTTTAGCTTAGCCGTCCTCGCGCCAACTGAAGCAAACAGCCTCCTCTTCCTCCTCCCTCGGAGGGCTCCGTCACTCACCCTCTTGCTGGGGCAAACCTCAGCAATTCCTGCTTGACCCAGCAAGTGCAGAGGTTCATCTCCAGTGTTGGGAGGCAGCTCGTGGGGCCATGGAGAGAGCAGGCAAGGATTAGGGTTTTTCTTAATGAGTTTTTATGGCTGTGAGCTGTTTAATCAGAGGAGTCTTGAAATTAATGACAGGCGTGTTTTCCAAAGCTTCGCTGGATGTGTGTTTAGGTAAAATAAACAGTGCTAAAGAAGCTGTGCCATCACTTTTGGCACTAATAAGCCTCCTGACTGATACCAGAAGAATACAAATAAATGGCGCCTTTGACCGCTTCATTGATAGACTGCGGGGCCTTTGACCAAGCAATTACATCTCAAAATGCACTTCTTTGGGAGCTGAAACATGAAGTGATGTTATTTTAAAAAAATAAAATCAAAACGAAACAACAAAACCAAATAACCTGTGGTGTCCCATGGGCTGATGATTGACTTCAGCCTTTATTAATTCATCTGCAGTGCATTTGCTGGAGCTTTTAGGGTTTAATTGAGGTTAAGAGGTTGGAATCTGTGGTAAACAAAAGAATGGCATATGGGCAGCCTGAAATTGTGTATGTTTAAATAAGAGCATTCCTTCTGGCCACTTGTTTTCATTGGGCAGTTACTCTTGGCTCACAACTTATTTTTATTAAAAAAGTGTACACATGCAGTGCTAGCAAGTTAATGATTCATTATGGTTTATCACATCCTAACATACCTCTAAAGAAGAGAAGGCTGAGCTGGGCTTGTGTTTGACCTCCCCTTTCAGATTAAGGAAGTTACTACTTTAACCTCTTACCTGCTGTGGCAGGATCCAAAAGCTTGTTTGTCTTAAAACATAAGAAGAAAAACACCTTCTCCCCGTCCTTTCTCACTTCCTTGCTCCTGGCGTCCACAGTTGCTCTCCTAAACATTCGCATGGACAAAGCAGGTGTGAGACCAGAGGAAAAGCTTTCCAGAAGCTTTGTTTTATAGAGGCTATGGGGGAGTGGGATTCAGTTTCTTCAGTTATCCACAGAAAACTCTGTGCACATGTTTTTCACGGTTGCTTCTTTGTCTTATTCTCAGTTTTTATGAGCCGCGTGAGTGTCTTTGCTGAACGTGATCTCCCCTTGCGAGTGGGAAAGTGTACCAGCCAGGGCAGCGGTTTGACAATTAAGACAAACCTCCTTACATTGGACAGCCTGAGCTCGTACTACAAGGTCTTTATGCTGTTGATACAGTTTATGGTGCATATGACATCAGCTGGCAATAATAGCAGTGATCTGTTGCCCTCGAGTCATTCTGCAGACATCTGTAATTTATATACAGCTGTTAGTAGTGTGTAGCCTGGAGCACAGGAGGGCTCGTCAGTGTAATTATATTGATAAGAGAGGATAAATCAGAGTTTTTCTCTTAATATTTCATTTAACAGAAGCTTTCACTTGTCCCAGAAAGTCAAATGTGTCTTTCCTGCTTGCTTATAATTCAGAGCAATCTTTTTAAAACTTCTTGTTTAATTAAATTCTGATTTTGGAAAACAATAATAATAATAGCCTTTAACTCCCTCTTCATTAATACAATAAATGCAATTTTTTGTACTTCTGTCTCATAAGAGATGTTCTACATAAAGAACTCGTATCAAAAAATGCTTTATTAAGAAGCATTGTATATGCTGGCTCAGGGAAGGAGGTGTATGGAACAGCTTTTGTACTTGCAAAAGGATATTTACAGATCTTTTTGTTGTATTTGATTAAAAAAAAACACTATAATGTTGGAGCACGGAATTGAAGGGAGGGGGTAAATCCGAGTTCTTTTTCCTGCACTGTACTTTGCTCTCCCGTGGCAGTTTGCTTTTTCCATCTCCCACACAAGAGTTGGATTCTGCCATGTTTGTGCCCTGAAACAGGACAAACATGACTTTAAATACCAAGTGCTTTGAAAACTTGTACATACAGGTGTGTATGACATGTGCTAGCATAACATGACATGCTCATCCTGGAATCCGTTTTGGAGGGTGAAGGAAAAGCCCTTGCATCCCTTCACAGCCTGGTCTGCCAGTGGTGGGAAAGGGCAGCGCTGCCAGAGCTGGCGCATGTGCCTGCCCTTGCTGAGGTACATGCCCATCCCCAGGGGCACAGGGGGCTTTGCAGGCAGGCATCAGCCAGCAGCACCTTCGTTGCTGCACCGGTGATGGGTGTCCGGGTGTTGCTGGCTGAAATGAGTCATGCCAGGGTGACTTTGGGGCAACCAGGGTTTGCTGGCTTGCGTCAAATCTTGTGCAGGGATGGAGCGGGCCCCATAACCCGTTGGTATCCCGCTGGTTCAGGTCTCTGTCGGCATTGATCCCTAAGCTAACCTTGAGGAGCCTCTCCTCTTCCTTCCTGATTCATCAGGTGCCCTGGGATGCTTCCTTGCCCTGGAGAGGGTCAGAGCAGAGGGCTGTAAATAAAATGTCACAAATTCCTGAGCAAACTGTGTCTAACCTAGCTATAATGTGAAGACTATGTTGGCTGCTGTGCTTTTGGGCATAAATTGGAAATCTGTTTCTTATTTCTGTTGTTATTGTAACTTCAGCTCTAAGACGCTCGTGCAGCTTGGGCTCAGCCCTTGGGAGGAGGCTGGCAGTGCTCGTCTCACAGAAGGTACAAAACAGCCTCCTGGTCTTGCGAGTTTAAGTGGTTCCACCTCCTCCTTTGAGTTGAGGTGTAGAGGATTTGGGTTCAGCAGCTTCCCAGGGACTAGGAGCAGGGAGAAGGGGAAGACAGCTCAGGAGGAGTCCACTGCAGCGACACGTGCCTGCTGACGGCTCATTGAAACCTCCACTTTGGGCAAGAGTGAGGTACCCGGATGAAGGAGGACGGGGCGCTCTCCCTTCCCTCGGGGGCATTTTTGGGAAGCGGTCTGTGGTGTCATCTGCCTTATCACTTACGGGCGTCTCAAAACCCCGAGTCTGGCTTGTTATTCTAAGCAGACCTGGCTGCCATCTGGTACTCTCCTGGGAGTCTTGGGCTATTTAAGGGTTGACTGTGTCTGGTTTGTGCTGTGATGCTGGTGGAAACGTTGACTGCTGTGTCGTAAAAAGCATGAGGTTTGGGGTTTTTTTGTCTTAAACAGTGATGAGGAAAACATCGCATCAAACAGATGCTGCGGGCTGCTCCCAGCACCAGCAGGAGCATGGCACTGATGCTCTCACTTTCTTGGCAGGTGCGTGGGGTGAAGGGATTCTGACGCTTGCCCGGAGAGAAGACCGTGGCCCCCACAGAGCTGCCCACCATGAGCAGGGTGCTGCTGGCCGGCAGGATGCAGCCAGAGAGCCGGAGCGTCTGCGTCTTCCTGCCTACCCGGGAGCAGCTCAGCCTCGCCGTTGGGGTGAGTGGCCGGGAGGTCGGGCACCGCGGCTGCGGTTCAGTTTTGTTAGCTCCCATTGTTCTCCCAAAGGCCTGGTGCCGGTCTCCTGACCGAAAGGCTATTAGCCAGCTTAGGGTAATTGCTGCTCCATTTTCTAATTGGGCAGCTTCAGCTCATTTGCACGGTTCCTTATCTTTTTCTGTTATTGCCTTTTTTATTCTTTCTGTGTTTTTGCCACTAATAATTAGCAATTTTTTAATAAAATCAAACCTGAAGTGCCTTGATGACTTACCAAGCGTGCCCAACACATGCCCATTTCTTTGGCGTTTTGGCTATTTCTGGTTTTTGATAGTCTGCAGATCTCTTCAAAGACTAAGGCAGAGTAAACAACCATCGAGGGTTTTTCTCCCTCCTTTGAGTACTTGTACACAAAAAAGCCAAGAGGTAAGTCGCTTCATTTCTTTGATCACCACTTCAAATGCCAAAGTGTGTGTGCACAAGTGACAGCAGACCCAGGTGAGCTGGCAGTCCAGCGTGGCATGGTGTCCACCGTGGTGCGGTGTCTCTTCGAGCAACGCCTGCTGCTCCTTGAACTTGTGAGAAACTGAGCTGACAGGGGCACTTCACAGTCAGACGCCAAGCGAGCCTCCAAGATAAGTGCTCTCTTGTGAGCGTGTGCATGCACTCATGTGTGGGCTGCGAAGGTTTTGCTTTGTGTTGGGTGGGGATTTTTCCCCCCTCTGGGATGGGGAGGGGGAGAAGACTGTTGAGGTGAACTGTTATTTTAAGCACTTGATTGAAACGGTGGCTTTTGAAACTATGCATACTAATTTTCAAAATCCATGCAGGAATTTTCCTACCCGCTTTGCTTAAGCGTGGCATCCTTAACTGAAACGGCCACGAGGGCTGCACGGAACAAGGCTTTAACAGCAGAATCTGGGGCGCTCTGCTTCTAGGTTACTGGTCCCGACCGAGCCCATCTACCACCCCAGAAAGCTTTTGCAACCTGCTGGCTTTTATGCAAGCCACCAAATGGTGATTTAAGTAAGTTCTTGGTGGCAGGTGCATGGGCCTGGGCAATGGTCTGTTGGCAGCTGCCCCTAAATCACACCTTCTTATAGCTTTTATCATGGAGGCTAAAAATCCGAGATAGCGGAGCCCGCCCTGCTGTGGGGAAGGTGCAGACTGGTGTGCAGGAGAGCAGTGTGCTGGCAGGGATGATGCCATCACTGCTCCTCAGCTGGCCATATGGCTCTTCCTCCGCTGTAGGTCACCCTCCACCATATTAAGTTTAGGCAACGCTTAGACCATACAGTAAATCCTGGATACCTGCAGTTTATCACAAAACCATAGAATCATTTAGGTTGGAAAAGACCCTTACGATCATCAAGTCCAACCGTACACCTAGCACTGCCAAGTCTACCACTAAACCATGTCCCTAAGTGCCACATCTACACATCTTTTAAATACCTCTGGGGTATTTAGTAAGCATAAGAAATGGTCTTTCACATTGAGCACTGGTAAGGATGGAGCAAAGGTGCCATGTCTCCCCCTTCCTGCCTGCTACCCCTCCAAAGAGTCGGGGCACCTTGAGCATCACCACCTTGTCCTGCAGAGGGGTCCCTGCCCCAGCACCCCTCGGTAGCCCTTTGAAAGACATTTTTCCTCCTCGCTTCTGCTCCCCTTGCTTTGGCAGGGAAGTTGAAAACATGTATGTGGAAATGCCTGTGTGTGAAAGGGAATAGCTGCCTGGGTCAAAACATGAGACTTCAATGCACAGTTGTGTCCTAATTGCACAGAGAGTGAAACATGACCTGTTACAGCTGGGCAAGTCACCAAAACCATCTTTGCATTTGGCTGCTGTCTTTACCACAACACCCCTTCAAAGCAACAACAAGAATTAAGATTTTGCAGCTGGAGATTTTTTTTTTAAAAGGAACATCAAGGCAATTTTCTAGTGATGTTGGTAAAACCCAAATTTAATTAGCACAACCACAGATGATACTTTGTGCCTTTATTAGAATAATAATGCCACTACTTAAGATTTCCAAAGCCTTTTAACCTCTTCAGTGTGGAATGCAAATACTAAACAAGCTTGCAGCTCAGTGAGGTAGGCAGGAATGGTTATCCTTCCAGCAGAATAAATTCTAGATCCTCTCGGTGATAAGCACAGTGTTTATGTAGGTAATTCCTTCCCTCCCGCCCCCCCCCCCCCCCCCCATTCCACCCTTCCAGATAAGAGTTTACCTATATATATACGTGTGTGTTTTATGTGGTGACATGTAGATTGAAGCCTGCACTTTAAAATGGTTTTTTTCTTACGCCCTTCACAGATAGTGCTGTTGAAGAGGGAAGAGCAGGAGTGGTTTTAAAGTCTCTTTCCCCCATAATCAGGTTTTTCTTAGTTACCTTTGGTGTCCACCTTTCTGGATATATAGACAAATTTGAGGGGATAGTGATGAGGAAAATTGTCTTCCTGGGGCCAACCGTGAACACGAGGAGAAGCAGAGCAGTGAGGAGAACTAGTGGGTGCTGCAGCTCACCCCGAGGATGGCGGGGCGAAGTGGGAGGATTCTGCTGGGGAGAAGGAGCGTCAGAGCATGAGCAAAGCAGCCTGCCTTGCTCCAGGCAGCCCCAGTGGGGAGGCGGAGTGTGAGCACCAGGGAGCTTCAGCAGGCTGGGAGAGAGAATGGTGAGACTAAAAATTGTATAGGTTGCACCAAAGATCTTGGAGTGGTATCCAGTTTGTTCAGCTTGGTTTATCTGCCAGCATTGTGGCTTATCTCCCTGATAGTTTTGAACCTGTTGATCAGTATCAACTAGTTTTTATGACTAGGTTTCTGAAAATTTTCTGGGGCCATAGCAGCTGAATAAGGGAGAGGGACCTACGCTAGTGGAGGTCCCTCTGCCAACAAGGGGAGCAGGACAGGCAGTCACGCTACCTGTGTGTCGGTAGTTCAGAAGCTGCTACAGCAAATGTTGCTCCTTGCCTAGCTGCTGGAGGAAGGGTGAGAGTGTTAGCAGAAAGTTTTGGAGAGAAGGAAGTCTGGCGAGGTCCTGTGTGATGGTGAGTGGCAAGCGTAGGTACAAAGTCTTTCAGTTGTTCTGTGGGCAGGAGAGATGATGCTTTAAAGCATATGGACAAAGAAAAATAGAGATAGGTAGCAAATACGTGTGAATATTTGCACATAGAATGACCCTGGAGTAGCAGTTACCTTCTGTAAACTTGCACTCAATTCACTTGGACTAAATTTCATGTGTAAAGAAGCCCTGAGTCTGACACAGGGCAAAGCTGACTATCAGGGGAGCGAATGATTCATGGCGTGTCTGGGATGAAACTTGGCACAGGAGCCATAGGCAAAGGGAGGAAAGGCAAAGAGAAGCTCACAGATGAAAAATGCAGAGGGTAATGTTGGTTGCTTTGAGGAGAGGGGAAGGCAGGAGGAGGGAACAGCGATTGCAGGTGTAATTGGTATTGCATAGCCTTGAAGGCTGGTAGTAAAACTTGGTAAGGAGAATGGACAAGGTAGTAGCTTATATACCTGCTGTGCAGAAAATTTGGTTAAATCGCTGCTTTAGAGCTGAGTGTCACAAATCATTGAAGTGCTCAGTTACCTTGAACTAAGTATCTTAAAGCAGTTTTTTTCCCCTTGGGTGTGAAAGCACGCCACTTACAAAATCGATCATGTAGCTTTTACATGGAGCCCTGTGCTGCCAGTGACTCTTGTATGCATATAACCATTCTGGCTATGGGTAGGTCACCTCTTCCTTAGTGAGTCCTTCCCAGGTAGGAGAACATGCTCAGAGCTTGCTTCCTCGAGAAAGAAGGCAAATCTGTGCCCACCTTTCCCTTCCAACGGCGCATTCTTGGTGGCTGAGCAAATACCGTGTTTAGGTGTGAGACTGTAAGGGTGCCATCTCACACAGACACCCATAACAAGACCCAGGTTGGTTTTGGATCTTACCAGAACTGCGCACTACCTCCTCCCCTCCCAAAGCACCTGTACGCACACGCGTGTGTGTATTGGCGTAGCGCGGGTTTCAGAGCTCCCAGTAAAGTGGTAGTGAGTGGCTGGGTAGTGACGCCTTGTCAAGTAGAAGAAAATGAGTACTTAAATGACCTCCAGTTTCCCATTGTCCCTGTCTAGTGACATGATACATCCTGGGGCAGGGAGGGTAGCGCGGCTGGTTTCTGGGGACTGTGGCACACCTCCAATAAAAGGGTTTGAAGAATTACAGTGACGATTAGTTTGATGGCGGTGATTAGTTTGTAGGAGAGTTCAGTAGTCGACTTCTGCCCCATCATCTTTGCTGCTGTGAAGGTAGCCCTGCACTGTCCGCCCCCAGGAAGGCTGCTCCTGCTGCTGCTAATCTGCGTTTTAAGTGCAGTTACATGTCCAGCAGTGGTGTAATGAAATTCAGGGGTTCTGGCCCATTTTCCAGCTGCAGCTGGTAGCACCCAGGGCTGGGCTGAGCTGAGCTTGTCTGTGTTGGTGGTGTTCTGCTCTCTCCACCTGCTCTTGCTCAAATCTCCTTCCCCTATGCCTTGGAGGCCTGGGGGGTTTTGTTTGTGCCTGTGGCTGGCTGTCTGTGCTCCTGGGGTGGTGTGATAGGGCAGGGGGAAATGAGGCTATAGGTGGGAGGACATTTAGTGGGGGAATTTTCCGATCCTAGTACACATCCAGGTAGCCAGAATCATGCTTTTGCTGGAAGAGCCTGTGCTCTGAGCAGCCCTGCTAGAACAGTGTATTCAGTAGCTGTGCTACGGTGCTCTCCTACCCTGTGCCGTGCTTGCAATTACTACCCAACTTGTGGTCCCCTGCGGGAGCGTATGGTGGCAGCTCCGCTTTCCCAGCGCTTCCTCAGTGCATGCACAGCGTTAGAGGGGGCAGGGGTACCAGAGAGTCTCGGTGTGGCATGGAAATGGCAAGTGCTTACAGGCCATTGGTGACAGCTTCAGAAGATGATGATGTTAACTGCTGTGTAACCAGGAGTCAGCAGGGGACAGAACAAGCTCTTCTGTGTGGGGTACGAGCAACCTCATCTCTCACCCACGAGCTATTTCTGCTCAAACCGTGCAACCTTGGGTTTGTTGGTGTACTTTTGTTTTTAGTTCTCCTGAATGAAAGTTTTCTCTTTTGTTTTTTTCTTGTAACCTCTCTAAAAAAAAAAAAAATTCTGCCGAGAGTAGTATTTTCACTTCTGTGATTGCAAACACACTTTCTGTAAGACCACCTGTAAATAGCCTGGTAGGTAACTGCAGCAGCACTCCAAATTCTTATATGAAGATGCCAATAGATGGGAAGCTTTAAATTCATGTCTTGCCGAGCTGAGCCTCTCAGCACTGTGAAGGAGGGAGAAAAACATGTTCATTATTATTCTGTGATAATAGCAATAATAATACTGAAAACAAAGCTTGTTCTATGGTGTTTTTTTTCTTTGCTGTGGTACCCAAAAATGTATTGGCCAATGCGAAGAAGAATTGCTCCATCTAGGTGTGTGAGCCATTTGTAATGTTGGATTGGTTGTTTCTTTCAGGTCAAAGCCACCGGACAGGAGCTCTTTCAGCAAGTTTGTGATTTAGTGAAGATTAAAGAGCCTCACTTCTTTGGCCTCAGCATTGTTAAAAGTAAGCAAACTCAATACACGGAGCAAATGACTTGGCAAACGTCCACAGACCCGCTTGTGTATTTACAGTGTGTGCATATATACACAGCGGCCGTGCCTGCGGGGAATTTGATTGTAATAAGGTCACAAAGTATGTAGATTATGCACGGGCTTCTCGGGAGCTCTTTTGATCTTTGGTATGTGGGCAGACAAATTGGGAGAAGGGGGGGCTTTTGTTCTCCCTCTTTGTTCTTATGTTCCACCTCTTTGTGGGGTTTTCTTTCTCTCCTGTAGCCGAGTTGCTAGCCAACATATTTGTCACTGAATTCAAAACTGTCAGTAGTTGAAGAGGAGGTGAATTTTAAAAGGACTTCGGGGCTGAAAGCCTTGCTTATCTTCTGAAGTCACACGCAAAGAATGTGGCACCAGGGGGAGGAAACTCAAATGATTCAAGGGGACTGAATGTATGTGTGTGGGACATTGGGTTTTGAAATATCGCATGGGAAGTACAAAACTTAGTCCGTGCATTGAAGTCGAGTCTGCTTGGTCCTACAGCTTAGCACTGGCCAGGGAACAGTGTAAGATGATGCCTTAAAGGAGCAAACTGATACGAGATATTACATTTCTAGGACGGTGTGCGCATTGGCACACCTCCACAACTCTTAGTAATTAGAAATGGATCTGTTGTCCTCCTTATCCTGCCTCCCCACATCTCCAAAAGCATGGAGATTTTTCTTATTTATTACATTATTTATTATTTATTACAACTCTAGTTACTGTTTCATTGAAATGAGAAGTCTTTTATGAGTCCTTCTAAATAAGGTTTCTTTTGCCGCCTAATAAGTAGGTGGGATAAAATAGTTTCTTTTAGGTTTACTTGTCTCATTTCCTTCCTGCTCTCATTCTCTAAGAGCTTTTTGGTTTTTTGAGCACAGCGCTATGACCGATGTAAGCTGTTTATCTCCATAAGGTTTGTAGAATCTCCAAGAGATTCCATCAATGTAACTAAACTGGTAGCTAACAAATATATCCGTGCATTCAAACCAACAGGGTTGGGCTTTTTTTATGTGAGGAAGACCTGAATGCTCTTAACTTCTTTCACCAATTGACTGTGTCCCTGTGAGTTCCCCCTTCCACCGCCTTCTTATAACGCCAGTTTTTACCTATTCCAGTTGCAGGACATCTTGGCCTAAATTCGAGCTCCTGTCCTCCTCTGTAAGACAGAGCAGTTTCATTCCCATTTCTTGGAATTAGGACCTCTTCTCCTCATGTTTCTTTCACTTTTTTCCCCTTCATATTTATCTTGTTTCATATTTTCTTTACTCTGCTTTTTCCTTCTCTCCCACCTTTTGCGTGGAGCAGTTTCCTTCCCCTGGTCAAGCAGAGGGGCTCTGGCCCCAAAATACCCTATTGAGGCAGATGCCTTTCAGTGGGTTGGAAGTGCACTATAACTGCCCCAACCCAAAGAGCATAATAAAGCTGTGCTGACTAGACCTTAAAGTACCTTGCCCATAGCTTTAAACATAAACAATCTTCTCGCTTCACAAAAGCATTCTTCCTTTTTAGAGAAGCTAATTCTTCACAAAGCTCTTGGGGGGGGGGGGGAGGGGAAGTAAAGGAAAAGTTGTGGGAGCCCAGTAGCCTGAATTAACCTCCCTCTCTCCACCCCCCTGGTTTGTTTTCCTGACTATTCCTCCCTCCTGCTTGCTGTAGCTCACTTTGTAAAGCTGCTTAATTGAAGGCTCCTCGTGCGCACCCTGACTCCTCCAGACAGCTGTCTCCCTCCGCCACCCAGGCGGGTGACACGATTTTGGATGAGATTTATTTTCGTTTGTGCCTCCGTTTAAGAAACTCCCGGGGCCGGACAACAGAGAAGTGTCAGCAGTGAGTTTCTCAGCCTGAATGGCCGCAGCCACAGGGAAGGCTGCAGCCCGTTCTCGAGAGAGGGAGCAAACCTGGTCTGTTTGTTATTGCTTCCTCTGGTCCCTACCTTGAGTCTGTGAGAGTCCAATAAGCTGCCGGCTGGAGTCTTGTGGAGTGGGTTTTAAGAGTTTTCTTTATTTTGTTTTTAAAATAGCTCCAGATTTATGACTGTAGTGCTCTAGCAAAGGAATTATTTTGGTTTTCTGTTCCCCAACTTGATTTCCCACCCCCACTACCCCATTTTGGCCAATAGACTGGTGATCATCTCCCTTGCTGCCGGTGGTAAGTGAGGTCTTGTTTCTGTTGCAAATGTAGCACTCTCCATCTCAGGCATTTGGAAGTAGCCTGTAAGGCATTGCCTGCTTCTCAGGAATTTTTGGTTTCATGGCAAGCTATCATCTCAGGAAAGGGAAGCAGCCCGGTCAGGTTGTGGGGAGGCCTGGGTAGGTTTTGCATTGCCCAGAGTTGTCTTGTGGGTGCTTAAGTCAACTGCTTGGGCCGTGGCTGGGCAGCAAGCTGGTGTATGTCCTGCAGCGAAGGGAAGGCGTGGGGCTGGTCTGTGAGGCAAGGGAGGGCTAGATGTCTGAAAAAATGGAGAGGAAACCTCTACATTTCAGACTAAAGTGTTCTTCTGCATCATGCTTTCACATCTCATGCCACAGCTCTAAGATGTCTTTTTTTTAAAAGAAACTACTACCCTGTTTTAATAAGGCTATATTTCCTGGTTTCTTAGAGTGTATTTATTTTTGGCAGCGTGATGCTTCCATACGCAAAGCAAGGTATTCTAATACACCTGTACCCATTACCTTGCTGCTAATTTGTCAACAAAACCCTGACTGGCAGCAGTGGCAAGAGAATGAAAATTAAGGGATTTCTACAGAACTGTAACCAATCACACTGGGTGGATTATCTGGATTAGGAGCCCATTTGACCTGCAGACATTGTACAGATAGACTAATGCTCAGCTAGTCTCGTAGTAAGTGTGTGTGTGAGGGGGAGAGGTTGGGCTCCTTAATCGTAAACAGAAGTTTAACCCCTAAGTGTGGCAAAAATGAAAACAGCGCCACGAAGTGCTGTGCAAACTGCAAGCCGCGAATGCTATGAGAGCTAAGCTCTAGATCTTGGAGCATGTTTTCCAGCATTCATTGCCTTCAGTTCTGACTGTTAGAGATGCTGAGGGCAAGCTTCAAGATTTAAGATAACAGTAAAGGTGGCAGAATAGAATTTTTCACCTCTTTTGCTCTTGAGGTTTTTTTTTATTCTCAAGACAAAAACCCATTCAGCCAACTGTATTGGAGGGGAGGGAGAAGGTTGCATCTATAAGAATTTGATCCCTTTGAAAATTAAGTTCAGGAGTGTATGTAGGCACAAAGCTTGGGACATGTTGCTCTTCTAGTTCTGTCACAGGTCATCAAGCAGGCTATACCTTGTGTGCAGCTGCTGCTGAAGTGCATATTTTTTCATTGCAGCTTGCTCGTGAAAGACCCTGCAACCTTGCCAGGTTCAAGCAGGCTCCATAGGCTTCAGCAGCTCGGTCTTATATTGCAGCTCCTCCTGCAGGGTCAACCTTATCTAGTGCCCTGTGGAAGGTTTCCCTCTTCTTATCAGAAAGAGTACGCAGGGACACAATTCAGTCTTCTAAAGCAAAACTGATTGTCAACAGACGAAGAACAGCCAGGCCTCCTTTGTTGTTATAACCCAGATCCCTGCGATCCTGAATCTTGGGCTTCTCCTTTCTAGGAGCAAACTTTGCTTGACCCAAGCAGATGGAAGCCTTCCACTGGGAAGGAGCAAGCCTGCAGTCCCTACACCCTGCCGCTGTCTTTGTGTCCTCTTCTCAGTTTGTCAGGCTGGCTTTCTAACAAAACCAAATCCCTTTGGAGCTCCCCTGCCTCCAGGATCATCCTTCAGCTTTCACAGCTATGGCTGTTCATCTTGCCAGACCCATGCCTCCCAGCACACGCTTAGCAGGGAGGTTGGTGAACTCTGCCAAGACCACTCTGGCTCCAGTTAACTCTTCTGCATCTGTGTATCCTCCAGCACTGAAGTTCATGGATGGAATATGCTACCATGTTATCTTCATATCATGTGGGTATCTAGTCTAACAAAGGGTCTCTTAAGATAGGTGACGACAGAAGTTCTCCAAAAATACCCTCTGATTTCTACACCCCAGTCCTTCCCCACTATCCCTGCTTCTGCCTCTTCTCCCTTAAATCTGCTTGGGTAGTTGCATCTCCCTTCTGAATTTCTTTTGTATTCTAACTGAAGATACAGCTCTATTATAAGACTTTGATACCTCAAATAAGTTAAATGTAACATAAGAAACGTGCAGAAATATGCCACCTAGAGGGAACTGTAGGGGTTCAGGGGTTCAAAAAGTATATAAGACTCCTTGGAAGTACTTGCATGGTCTTCTCCTAAGAAGGCATTTTTTTGCCTGTACCTGTCAGTTGTTTCTCCTTCAGCACCAGTACAACATCCAGCCAAGTGCTCTCCTGCCCAAGAATTGCAAGGGCCTTGTTTGCTTCTGGATGAGCAGTGCTGGAAATGGTTCTGCAGCTGTTGGGGTGCAGAAGAATCCCCCGTGACTCTGCGAGAAGTCCAAAGATCTTTGCCTGGGCATGGCTTGTTGCCAACTGTAAGGTGCCAACATAAAATTCCTGCAGTACTTATCCATGGTCAGGAATGACTGAGCCTTTATCTCAGTGTTCAGACCTCAACAGTTCTTAACAGCCATATGACCTTGGGCTTCTTGATGTTGCCTCCTTTCGTTCTTCCCTCCATGTACCTTCTGTCCATCCCAGGTAAAGTGTCCTCTGCCAGGACCTCCCTTGCTTTATTTCCAGCTTCTGTTGTGGTTCTTCCCTTTTCACCTGGGATTCGTGTACTTTCCACCAGCAAAAGGAGCGTGTAGCCAGCTCTTCTTCAGTAAACAAACAAAAAAATCCACACTGGTATTCAGGGAAGCTAAACGGGTTATATGAGGTCTACAGCATGTGTTGTGAGGTATTTTTGAGCGCTGTTTTTAAGCTTTAGCTCTCCCCTAACCCCAGCATCCCTCTGTTCGGCTCCTGATCTCTCTCCTGTTACCTCTCAAGGGAAACAGTGGTGTTGCCACGAGGCTTCTTGCAGCATCTGGGAGAAGTTAAGCACTATAGCCAAGGATAACCTTTTTCTTTAATTTCTCTTTAAGGTAGAAAATGCTTGCTGTGTGAAAGTTTGGCTTTACACTAATTCATATTTTATTTGAATCCTGATCTTCTGGACTATCTAAATAGTTAAAATATGCTTGACTCAACCTGAGGAGTTAATGGGACATTCCTGGCTGCCAGTGGGGCCTGAGCTCTGCCTCTTGGTGGGACAGGACTTACCTCTGGAATTTCCCAGTGCTCCTAGCCCAAATGGGCTCAGGAGAGCAGGTTATGGGCATTCACCATTGCTTACCTTTTCTGCAGGGAACTTACCTTTCATTAAAAAATGGAACGGGGAGGCACTGGTTAATGCAAAATAATGGCTTTTAGAGTACCAATGACTCAGAACTGATCTGACCCTGTATTACAGCCGTAATTTTCTATTCCCGTTTTGCCTGCAGTGTAAATAATGCCTATTGTAAGTCTGCATTGCTCGCTGGAACTGTGTCACTTTTTTCTGACTGGAGACCTGGCCCGCTATTTTTTTTGCAGCAATGAACGTCCTATGTTTGCTTAAACATGTAAATGTGCTAGGTTAATTTTCCAGAGTAGGAGCGCTTGAATGTTTGCATTTCTGGTGACTGCTTAATTTGAAGTGAGATTTTTACAGCATAAACTTTCCATTTAATTTGAGGGCTCTTAAAAGCTGAAATTGGAAGAAATGTGTAAATTGTGTTACTGCAGACTAGCTGGCTGTCCAGATGTGTTTCTTGGGATTGGAGGGCACTGGTATGTTCTCCCAGGTCTGGTGTCTGTTCCCACATACTTGAGGGAACCTTTTTAAGAGAAGCTGATATATTTTTTAAGCTCACTGAGATGAGATTCATGAACACAACGTCAGCACCTGCAGGTGGGTGGGTGCGTATTTGCATGCGTGCTTCTAAGCCAGCTTCTTAGTACCTTTCACTTGTTGTCCTTGAGCTGAGGCCAGTGAAGCAATGACAGTTTGTACCTGCTGAGTCTCCATCCCTGTTTAGATCCACAAATTAGACATGTTCTTCCCTGGAAAGGCAGCCATCTGTGCATTTCTATACTGTCCTTTACAGCACTGCTCTGAGGTGCTGCAGTTTGGTGCCTTCATCTCTGGTAGAGATGCTTGTTTTCAAACCAGGGACAGTTTTAGCATCTGGCAAAAGATCTCTAAGTTTCACCACTAATCCACTTTAAGGAGAAAACCCCCCACAACTCATGTAGGGCTGTAGAAGGAAATACCTCTTTGTTTTTTGTAGATGGAGGCTTACACTGCAGGTTGACATTCCAGCAATATTAACTTCATTAAGGCAGGAATGCAGCACTGCATTCCTGCACGGGAGGGAGGATGGGGAGGATGATGGGCTGGGGAGGAGTGGGACTCCCAGGGAGAGCTGACAGATACATCAGGGTGTCCTCCTCCTTCAGCCTCACTTATTCTTGGGGT
This sequence comes from Phalacrocorax aristotelis, assembly GCF_949628215.1. NCBI lineage: Eukaryota > Metazoa > Chordata > Aves > Suliformes > Phalacrocoracidae > Phalacrocorax > Phalacrocorax aristotelis. The sequence goes on from NC_134278.1 coordinate 129,215,934, forward strand.
TTATGTGCACCTCTCAGTAGGCATGATAATGACCTGAAGTCCTCAGGCTTGGCATCTGGACCCTCCCAGAGTCATCTCTCTAACATAATTAACATGACAGAGGTAAACAGGGGGTGTGGGTAACTATGTGTGGGTTACCGTGGTGGAACTGCTTTTTCATCCTTTTTCCCCTTTTTGTCCCACTATCCACGTGCAATGGGATGGCTCAGGATTTATCGCCACACTTGTGTTGCCATCTTTCCCTTGTGTCTGGGGAGTAATTCACACATTTTCTTAAATGCCTCTGGGCACAGGATCATTCCTGAGTGAGAAGGAAAAGATGACCCCGCAGCTTGTTACAGCCCTGCAGGTTCCCTATCCTATTTACAAGGGGGCAGCTAAACGCAGTGGTGCTGGGAGAACCGATACAGGCTTTACCCTGTACCCTTTACACCGCTGTGCCATCAGGAGCAGCCCCAGTCCCGCCGCAGGAGCCCATAGCGGAGCGAGCGCCCTGCCCCCGGGCTGCTGAAGCCCAGGGAGGGACTGGGTGCCGTGCTTGTGTTATCCCATTCCTGTCACTTGCTGTGCAATCGCTTCTTAAATGAGCTCTTATTTACTTTAAGAAAAGCTTTACAGAGAGACCCTTATCCACTTGGCAGCTGACAAGGGACAGAGACAAGTCCAAGAGATGGACCAAGCCTAGGACTAGGACTTCTACAAACCTTTTCAAGGCAGTGTTATCTGCTCTTAATGGATTTGGAGAAGCAAGGGTTGGGGCCAGCGTAGCCCCGCAGCTGCCCTATCTTACAAGCATAAGTGAAGAGGCAGGTACAAGATGCAGTCTCTGTGAAGCTAAAACCTCTTCCTCTCCTTGTCAACATAGCAAAACAACTTCTAGATGCCTTTGTGTGCTACAGCACTTAAATTTCCACCACTAAAATTTTCAGGGTTTCTGTACAGCGCTTTCAACAATGCTGTTAAATACTCTCGTATACGTATGTCACAATGTCAAGCAACCTGGTGAGCAGAAGTGTAATTATATTAAAATTACAGCTGCAATCAGTACAATGCCAGAAAGACCACAGAGATGGAAACAGGACTCTTTTGTGATTGTTCTCTTTATTTGTGTCCAGTGCTACTGGTGTTTTATGCAAGGCTTCCTGCTAGTGTGGTGTGTGGACCAATTCCGGCTAGCACCAGGTGTGGTTCCTCTCGCTTGAGGCAGGAGCTGAAGGAGTTGGCAATAGGGCGTTGATTTGCTTGCTTATTTTTTAAAAAAACTTGCAAAGGAAATATTTGCTGGATCTGCCCCTGTAAGGAACTGGAATGCTTTGGGAGGATGGCTGCGAGGCAGCTCAGAGCCCCCTCGAATGCCTCCTGTAACGCTGGCCTCTGCCATTCCTCCATCTGCTGTACAGACATGCGTGCAGGCTCTCGTTTGGCTGTAAATCTCCATTAGAAAAAAATTACCTCTCTTCTCCCGTTCCTTTTCTGTTTGACATCAGAAAGCAAAAACCAAAGCTTTTAGAAGTCTGGGCTGGCCTTCAGGAGCAGAAAGTGGTGTTGTGAAGGGTTCTTTTTTTTTTCTTTTTTCCCTTTTTTCCCCTGCTCCTATCATGTCTAAGGAACAAGCTCTTCAACCTGCCACTTATGTCACCTGTTAAAACACTTTCCTGGGCAAGATCAAAGAGTAGAGGGACTGGTCAGGTGAATGTGCTCAGCTGGCACTGCCGCAGAAGCCTGAAACACCCATCACATCTTTTTTTTTTTTAAGACACTTGAGAAGACTCAGGGGAAAAAATCTTTCACTGGCTGAGTTGTTTGGATTTGATAATTGGAAAGCAGTGTTACGAAACACTGGCTTTGAAAGCACCACAAAGCTCTTTCAAGAGGATGTGCTGTTCAGGCTGTCTCTTGTTCACCCTCACCTCGGTGGAGACCAAGTCCTGGTCTTTTGAGGCAGGCCAGGTTTCCCTTCCTTTCATTCATCTTTTTGCTCCATAAGAGAAGTTGGGTGTGAGCAAGACATGCCAGACCTTCTGAGGAGGGCATTTGGGTTCGGTCCTCCTCCTTTTCACCATTCCAGAGGATGCCCTTTGTATGTGGAGGATGAAATCTGTCAAATACCTGACTCTGTCCACTTGCTTATGCTGTTGGACCATGTTGCTACATGATGGCAGAGTGGAAGTTTGGGTAGGGCTTGCTTAATAGCAATAAAAAGACCTGAATCCACTAAACTGACAGTACAGTCGGCTTGATAAGATGATATTTCCCTTCTGTAAGTGGCTTCTGGCTTATAAAGCAAGAATTCTCCATTTCTGGCTAAGGTGTTTGGGAAACTTTAGCTCAGCATCTCTTCAATCAAGGTGTAGCTGACCTTCCTTCCATACTGCCTGGAGTAGCACACGTGCTTAAGAGACTCGGTGCCCTCTCTTTTCCCTGCCCTGCCTAGTCCCTGGTCAGCTTTGTTTTAGTGTATTGCTTGGAAACAACTTGTATAGTCATCCGAGTATTTCATTAATCAGAATTTGTAATTCTTTAATGTTAAATGCTTTTTCCTCTTGTCTTTCAGATAATGAATATGTTTTTATAGACCTGGAGCAGAAGCTTAGCAAATACTTTTCAAAGGAATGGAAGAAAGAGACCACCAAAGTAAGACAGCTGTTTCATTTTGGAGTCCACAGCTTTGGTACAAAGTGAAATGAAAGCTCTTTAAACTAAGGTTTCTAAAGCAGTTCTTGAAGATGGTCTGCAGAATGCTGTTCAGGAGCAAGATGCAGTGACTCGTGCACGGCTGTACAGTTAATTAAAAGAGCTAAAACAGCCCCTTACACAACTAAAACCGCCCCTTACTATTGCCTGAGCAATAGTATCCACATGGGTGCTGCTTAGCCGCTACAGAAGCGGAGAAGATCGGTTGGCCAGTCTTCCTTCTGAACTTAGCCAAGCCTGTGGAGAGTCTGGAGACCTCATTGTTACCCTTAAGCAGAACAGCGTAAAATGACCTTTTGTGACTTGAACCTGACACGAGGGAGAGGGCTGGAGCTGTGGCCCTTCCAGAGTACATGCAAAAGGACAGTGGAGTGAGAGGGAAGATACTTTGTTCTAGAAGAATCTTAGTTCTTTAAGGCTAGCCAGCCCTGTCAAGGGAAAAAGGGAAAAGCTATGTGGAATAAAGACAAGCTTATGTAATTGTTTAGTGCCGGTCATTCAGACATGATAATGCCTGTTTGTGTGTGTCATTATTAGAGGAGCCGCAGTCTAGAACAAAGTGCAATTACATTCAGATATCTTAATTAGCTCATTAAGACTTTTTCCACCTTCCTTAAGGGTTTTGTTTTGCAGAGTAGGCACGCTTGCCATTTCTGCTGCTTAGAGAAGTTGGCAGATGACTAGTGAGGTTTGGGAATCTCTCTTATCCCATACTGCTTCTCCCAAACAAGTGAGGGTTACTTCAAAGACAGTTGCCAGTCGCACGGAGGGCCGTCTGTCCAGCCAGCGAGGGTTTCCCCGAGGCAGGTGTTCCTGGTCACCTCGGGATGGGGTATGCTTTGTGGTTGCTTTGAGGCTGGATTCTTGCAACACTTTTTAAGTCAGGATAAGTGTTGAACCTCTGGAGTGAGGTGATTGTAAAAGGGTGAATGAGCTGCCATGGGCAGTACTGAAGTCTGAGAGGAGTTAGGCTATTGGACTGGCTTAGCAGGCAGGGATTTAATTCCTGTGAAGAGGTTTCAGGTGAAAAGCCCAGTCCAGCTGATAAAATAGGGTGACTGTGAACACGTTATAGAAATAAAATGTAAATATTTGCCTGATGGTCAAGAAGCTGCTGTCTGCATCAGATGTGCACGGCATGCTGTGTAACTTGTCACAGGGAGATGGGTCAGAGCAGCAAAGCCTTGGAACTGCCTGTGTGAGCAAAGTTACCTGTATGAACATCAAAGAAAGTGGCAAGGTAGGACGGACAAGACAATGAGCTAGTAAGATAAGACGTTCCTTTTGTCCCCCCTTCCTTTTTTTTTTTTTGTTGTTTTCTCCTGTTTAAACAAGCTTGTAAGTCTAAAAGATAGGCTGCAGTTAAAACAACAACAGAATTCTTGCTGGCTTTCTTCTAACAGACATCTTCAGCATGAAGCAGACATCAATGTCTCCTTCTGGTCTGTGGCTGCAGGAAGGTGTGAATAACTAAACATTAGCCCTGCCAAACAAAAGGCAAAGAGTTAATACGAGGCTGGTGCACCTCAGCCTGGGGCAGTAAATGGTGAAGGCAGCAGCGCGTGTGTCCCCGCTGAGTGATGTGGTGCAGCGCAGAGAGCTGCATACTCCTAGGTGTGCCCTGGAAACGCCGCAGCCGTGCCAGCGTGGCATGCTGCCCTGCCGCCTTGCCCAGTGCTTGAGGCAGGCTGTGTTAAACTTGCCGTGTTCAGCACTAATGCGTCTGTGGTGCTGCCAGGTGCTGAGCTAGGGAACTCTGGGCCAGGCTGGGCATCCCCGGGCTACGCTGGGACTCTTATACCTGCTCATCCCCCCCATCCAGAATCTTCCACCCTCCCTAGGATGTTTTGCTGTTCAACCTGTCTGAATGTTGTATGGTGCCTCGTTGATGTGAGCCTCCAAGACAGTCAGATCCATGCCCCCCCCCCCCAAAAAAAACTTGCTGAGAGCTAAGAGTAGACAATGAAAAGCAGTATGGGGAGGGAGCCTGGGAGAAGAGAACGTTACCAGACAGGGTAACAGGAATTTTTGATGCTGAACATTATTTAACTTGTCTTCTGCCTCTGCTCTAGGGAACAGAGAAATTCAGCCCTCCATTTGTTGCATTCTTTAGAGTACAATACTACGTAGAAAATGGAAGAGTAATAAGGTAAGTGCCCTTCAGTGGTAGTTAATGTGTTTTGAATTATTCACTGAGCTCTTAAAAGGCAAGAAAAATAATGTTTCTTTAAGCTCATCTCTGTGAGTTCACAGAAATAAGCTTAAAAATCCACTTGGATTTTTTTAAAAAAAAAACCTTCAGACTTCCTCGCCCAGCCGTGAATGTTTTCCCCCTGAATCATACTCCTTATCCCTAGGAAAACTGTGACTGCTTTTCCATCTGTGTTCAGAGAGCAGGTTGAATGACGACAGTATTAAAATATGTTTAACGCTCTTTTGCTTGCATCTTTCGGTTGTATGAAAAGCATCAGATGAATATACCAAAAATAGCTATTTATGCTCCAGAGCACAAGCTAGTAATAACTTTGGATCTGTTTTTTGTATCTGAGCAGTGCTCTGTGCAGTCTGCTCCTGGAAACGGACTTTTGTAAATGGACAAAAGAAATTACTTCATAAGTTAGAGAGTTTTGCATTTGTAGTCCTTTCACATGGAATATGAGCTGCACTCAAAACACCACCACCCTCACCCACAGTACAGAACAAAAGATGAGGTAGTTAAAAATGAACAACTGACAGAGTTAATTTGCATCAGCACTTCTGGTGTGGCTGTGACCCCGGGCAGGCCAAGAGCTGGGATCATTTGGGTGGATTTAAAATCTTTACCAAATTTTTGGCATTTGTTCTCGCCTTGAACAAAGCTTGGTGGTTTTTTTGTTTTTCTCTCTCCATAGGCTTTCATTTTGGCTACAGGGGAGTGTTTCTTCTGGAGTCTGTCTGGCTGTTAAGTGTTTTGTGTTTAGTTTTGCTTTTAGGTACAAAGGGAGATTGCATATCATTATACCACCCCCGATGTACGTACGCTTTAGCATCACAAGCAACTTTCTCTTGCGCTAGTAGTTTAATTGGAGAGGATTGTGGAGCCATGCAGAGGTAGTTACATGGCCTCTTCAAACTACACATACACACACTTCTACAAGCAGGCTGTAGTGTCCAGCACCTCATCTATACATACAATGTCAGCAGCCTGCTTCCCGTGAGCTCTTAACAGCGGGGGTGTGTGGGTTATCATTGCTACGCGATAGTTATGCCTTATCAGACTATCCCTGTTTAGCAGCTTGAGGAAGAAGACAAAAACAAGCCCAAGGCTCCTGTGTCTTTTGATCTACCTTGCAGGGAATTAGCTGTTGAAAAGTACCTTGAGCCTAAGGCAAGGTGAAATGAAAAAGCAGCGCCAGGTTTAGAGGGGAAAGGAGGACAGGTGTGCAAGAAACAGGACTGGGAGTCAAGGGAGTTGACTCTCCTGGCTGCTACAGGCTTTCCAAAGAAACAGAAGTGCTTGATGTAGTCAGTCTCCAGAACAGGTGCGACATGATTTTTCTTTCATCTGCCTTCTGCCCTAACTTCTTAGATCTCATGCTCCTCAAGATAGAAGCTACCATTTCCCATGTTTGTACAACACTTAGTGGGAGAAGACCTTGATCTTGGCTTGGTGCTCCCTACACGCACATAACTGTATCAGGGTGGCTTTGGCACACATCAGGAATGTCAAAGTTTAATCCCTCCTCTCAGAAGGAAGATGTGTTTGAGGGGCGTTATCTGAGCCTGAACTTTCTTTCCTTCAAGTAAATTTGCCTTTGTGTCTTGCAGCGATAAGGTGGCACGGCAGCTCTACTACTGCCATCTCAAAGAGCAAGTGCTTATGTCTCGGTGCAACCACAAAGAAGAAATCTACTTCTTGCTGGCTGCCTACAGCTTACAGGCAGACCTGGGCAACTACAGGGAGAAGGTCCATGCTGGCAAATATTTTGAACCTCAGGCTTATTTCCCACAATGGGTAAGTTTCAGGGGATCCTTCTGTCAACAGATTGTGCACGCAGCAGGAGCTATGTCAAGTTGGTACCTAACTACAGCTATGCAGCTTCCCCAAATGCCACTGTAATGATCAGCCAGAGTGGTAGAGCGTCACCATGAATTTCCTTCAGGAGATATCTCCTCTCTTTCCAATGTAGGGACCTGTTCCTCCTGGGCTCCCTCATCAGTGAGGTGGGCAGTGTGTACCCTTCCTTGGTGAGGGAATGGTTTGGTCCCAAATGAATAACTCCAACAGTGCGGCTGTCTTTGTTTAATTCTTCTGTGGCTTAAAGGGTTGTGTGTTTGCAGTGGTCCATCAGCAAGATCTTCGCAGCCTAAGCTCTACAGAAAACCACAGGGCTGCGAAGCCAAGTCCGTTGCCCTTTGTTCCTATCCCTGTAATGCTTACCGCTGGGATGGATAGACCCAAGCCCTAAGGGGCAGCGTCTGTGCAGTGCCTCTGTTGCTTGCTTTGTCACTAATCTCTGGCTCAACTGCAGTAAGAGAAAAGGGAAGGCCCTGGAAATGGGTTTGCGTGTTTATAAACAAACACATGCATGTGGGCTTGTGCCCTTCAAGACTTACAAACAGCTTAGAAAGCCAAGAGTTGGTTTAGTTGTCAAATGAAGGCAAATTAGCTAAGCCTCTGTCAGAGCTGGTTACCTGCAGAGAGTTCTTTTGAGGTGAAACATCAGGAAAACTGTTGATAAAGACTTTAGTTCCCACAAAAATAGAAAGGGAAGCTAGCTTTGCTACACATCATTGTAATGTCTGATGATGCAACTGAGGCAAGTTGTTCCCTCGGACCTGGACAGACCCTCCTCTGCAACCTGATTTAGTTCCGGAGCCCCCTTCTCTGCTGTGACAGTGGGTTTTAGCCCAGCTCATGCCTTGGGATAGCTGTCTAAAGGCCAGGTGCCTCTGGTAGTTGGCTGCTTGTCCCCAGGCAAGTCGTGTCTCCCCTGAAAGGGGGCACTGTCCCCTGCTTTGGAGAGAAGGTTCAGAGCAGTGACAGGGGTTGCACTGGGGAGGCAAGGCTGGTAGAGCCTCCTTCATGCACGAGTCTCAGCGTGCCTGCCTTGCTGTGCAGAAATGCACCTTTCTCCCAGACAACAGGCCCTCATCCCATGCCATTCCTTGCTACAGGGCACCTGGCAGGAGGTAGCTAACAAAGGGCTGGAAGAGGTGGGTCTCATGCGTGCCGTTTCGGGAGTAGTTAAAAGTCTTATCACAGACTATTGCTCATCTGGCAAACACTGCAAAGGCCAAGGCAAAGCCTGGCTCACCTGTGCTGAGCCACAACCCCAAGCAAGTATGTGGGTGATTTATTACATCATTACAAAGAGCAAAATCTGGCAGGCATGGGGACGCTTCTCTCCCTGCCCCCAGGCTCCTGTGGGGAGATACTGAGCAATCTCCTCCTCCAACGCCATCTCTTCCTCCAACACGTGCTTGAGATCACTTGGCTGAGGGCTGCCCCAAGCCTCCTGCTAGTGAGGAGAGGCGGTGCTGCCCCAGGGAGATCAACCCAGCTTTGAACTGCAGAGCTGGCATGACATTTCTTTCTGCTGACATTGCACAGCTGATGGCATCGATGTTGTCCTCCTCCAAGCCCAGCCCTCCCTGTGGGAGGGCAACTAATCTGGCAAGGCGTGCAGGGGAGGGCAGAGGTGCTAACAAACAGAATAAACAAGGGGCTTAATATAAAATGGAAGTGGGAACCAGGTGGTGATGGGGTCTGGTTTTCCTGAGCCAGGGCAGGTTGTTCCTGTCAGGGTGTTCCTGGGTACCTGGTGGGCTCTAGTTTTAAATGCCCCCAGTGATGGGGGATTTTGTGAAGTGAATTCAGCCAACATCCCTCTTATCTGTCGCCGCTCGTGGCCTGGGAGGGGCTGGTCTGGCACGGGACAGGGCTGGGCTGCCCTGTAGCCTCGCACAGAGAGGGCACGTGGGCAAGCATGGGAACTGGGCACTCCCAGGGCAACAGCAAAAGGCCCAGTGTGGGTTTTTTTACTACTTAGCAAAGCCGTGTGCTTGCTAACCACTCTGGACAGAGAAAAAATACCTTGAGATGTGTTATCCACCCCTTTGAGGATGGAAATGCTAAATAAGCCTAAAGTGTAGCTTCTGGTCTTAAAAGGACCACCTAGCATTTCCGCAGTGTTTGGAGGTATTGCTGTTGGGTTGGCATGCAGAGCAGTATTTTTCTGTCTGCCCATAAGCATTTATGGATGCCAAGAGTTAGGAAAACTAATTTCAGTACTTAAAAATGAAAAAAGCTGACACAACATCTGTAGTCTTGGTCTGTTATTTTGCCATCTAGTATCTGTTTGGAGACATCGGTATCATCTGGGCTGCTTTAAATGCTTATCCTCCAGGGAGGTAGAGGTGAACATGGACTAACATCTTGAGGGACCGTATGAACCTCCTCCAACTCCAGTCTGTGCTTTGCTGTTGATCACAGCTGCCTCCTGTGGGGATTGCTGAAGAGTTGCTGACCTGTTTGTTTTCCTTGTGGTTTAGATAATTGCGAAGAGGGGGAGCGATTACATCTTGAAACATGCCCCAGAGATGCACCGAGAACAGCAAGGGCTGAGTGCGAAGGAAGCGGTGCTGAAGTTCATTAAGGAGTCCTGCCTGCTAGAAGATGTGCCCGTCCACTTCTACAGGCTGCAAAAGGTTAAACAAAGAGCTTGTTGTTTTTAACTTCTATCATTAACTGAGTGCACTGTTGTATTTTTCACTTGCTGTTCATTTGAGGGACGGTTGCCTCTGATTCAGAGAGGCCAAACAAGCCTAAAATGTTCAGCCAGTGAAGCCTGTCCCCGCAAACAAATCTGTTGACAATATACAGGTATAGCTGGAATGTAGTTTTGTTCCTTGGCCACGAAACCAGCCACAGGAATGGAAGAACTGTTTTTTTTGTCCCTGCCTGTCAGTAGACTTGACTGTTTGTTGCAGTCCATTGAAATGGTGTCGAGGCCGGCCGGCTTTCACACAAATCCCATGTCCCAGCTTTCTTACCCCTCCCTCCTGCTCCAACCCTGTCAGAGTGGTTGGTATTTTTTTCAGCTGTATGTCAGTTTTTCGATTCCTGGATTGTTGCTTGTCCCTGCATCTTAGACTCCTTACCCAAGCCTGCTTAAACAGAAGGTGCTTCACTTTCACATGCTAAGAGAGTTTAGGTCTAGAAATAGGACTAATGGACCTTTTTTCCAAATGGAGATACTCCACCTTGTCAGACTCATTATTAAACTTGTTGTTTGTTTCTGCTCAGTGGGAATTATGTCTGGGAGGTATCCGGGTCCTTTGACCAGATCGAGCAGCTCTACTTACTGCAGAAATGTGTGTTTTCTGGAGTAAATAAGTTCCAGTTTGGTCTGTGGTCCAGGCTTAGTTTCAGTTCATTGCAAACCATAGATGCTCCCTCTACCTCTGTCCTCTCTGTTTTGATTCTAATGCTGTTAATGATGCAGTTGTAAGAGGGTTGGTTACACTTGAATGCCATAAGAAATGCAGCTGGCACGATGTGATACAATTTATATCTGAAAGCACCAGGGCTGTGAAATTGGTTGCTCTTAATATCCAAATTCCTGTCTGACTTGAACTTTTATGCATCGCTAACTCCTTCATGGGTTGTTTGACCCACAATATGCTCTTCTTCCTGCTGTGACACACTTATCTCGTGGTGAGGTATCCTCCTCCTAGGTGACACCCAGGTCACAAAGCTGCCCAACCGAGTGCATAGGGGTGGCAGGTGAAGGTGTCGGTGCGCTGGCTGCCCTGAGATTTCAAAAGCAGTCACTTCTGTCCTACACCCTCCTCATAGCTGCTACTGAAGTTGGGAACTCCGAAGGAAAACAGAGCACTGAGTCCTGTATCTCTCCTCCAGACCAATACCGATTTATGAAGCTCTTTGCCCTTAAGAGGCAGAAAGCGTGTCTTAGTGGCTAAACTGGAGACATGGATGGTACCGGGGCAAAGGGTGAGGTAATGTGATGGCACAAGCTTTGCATCTTGACAAGCCAGATGAAGAGAAAAAGTTTTGATGTGAAGTTTGAGCTCTGTGAGCCCATAAATTTTTACCTGAAAATTTTCTTCCTCTTGTTCCTCCTAGCAAGGGAAGTATGTGTTCCCCCCCCTAACTCTGCCAAGCCAGGAAAGACTGAAAGAACAAGTTTATGATATTTTTTGGTCTTCCAGCAAAGGAATGTCATTAGAGATCGAGTATGTCATACCAAGATACAGCATGAGGGAGAAAGAAAGGCGTTGTTCCAACCCAGCCATAAACATTTAAAACCACCTGCTCCCAACACTGAGATCAAAAGGTTAGAAGGAAAGTCCCTGTAACTCTGGGTGTTGATTAGCTCCCTCCTGGCCAAGGGACACCTAAGGTCCAGCAAGACCCTGGATGGGAGCAGCAGTGCTGTGGCAAAGAGAAGGGAACAGGCATCCCTTTCGTCTCGGGCTCGCCTGGACAGCAAGAGTGGTGCATGTTCATGGGGACAGCAGAGACGGCGCATGGCAGTATGAGAGGTTACAAGGTACCTCTGAGAGCAGTAATGATCTATGCCCTCAAATCACTACAGCTACAGCATTCTCTATCCAGGGCAGCTAGGGCGTTTGCTGGTGAAATGCTTGAGACTCCCAGCATGAGGGGATTTTAGGTGTAGATACTTCATGGGTCAACAAGGCAAGGGGCACTTTACAAACACAATAAAAACCAAAAGAGCCAATGGCATCTGCCTGATGAGCAGTCCTGCTACCTCTCCTGAAGTAGGTGCCAGAACAAGAGCGTGGTCTTTGTAGATTAACCTTTGACTCCAGGCTCTTCTGTTCTTTTAGGATAAGAAGGAGGATCGCCCAACGGTTATCCTGGGCCTGACCCTGAGAGGAATGCACATCTATCAGGTAACAGACTGCCGTGAAAGCCTTCTGGTGTAGCATTAACTCTGCCCAGCTCCCCTGTCCTCCCCCCCACCGCAGCTCCTCTCCCTCCCCTGCATGCACCAGGCTCCGCGTATCTCAAATTCTTGGTTGTTTGCAAATTCTTTGCACATCACTGACTCCACCCTGTACCTGCCAGTCCCTGTGTCACTCTGAGTTTGATGTGTTGCAGGAGGTGAATCACATTCGCCAGCTCCTCTACGACTTTCCCTGGTCACACATTGGGAAGCTGGCGTTTCTGGTGAGTATGACGGAACGAAGGCCATCTGGCAGCGGGCTGTCAACCTGGGACCTGGCAAAGCTGTCAGCCTGCCCGCGCTGCCACATCAAGTCCTGTCACTCGTACGCACGAGACCACAGCTACTTCTGGTAGCTATGTGGCTGAAAACCACGGTCTTGCTCATTTCGCTGGCACCTCTCCTCTTCATGCAGGGGAAAAAATTTGAGATCCAGCCAGATGGTTTGCCTTCTGCACGGAAACTGGTTTACTACACGGGTTGCCCCTTCAGGTCGCGGCACTTGCTGCAGCTTCTCAGCAACAGCCACCGCCTCTTTCTGAATATCCAGCCAGTGTTGAAGCAGATCCAAAAACTGGAGGAGGCTGAAGGTACGTGGTGGAAGAGCAGGTGACTTTGGTTAGGGGAAGAGTATAGCGTGTTAGGCTCTGCTGTTGCTTCATGGTGGCTGCTCTCTATCTAATTAACGGTGTTTCTGCCTTATCAGGAAGCCGGTGAGAGAAACAGTGTGTTAGGTATGTTCCAAGTCCATTACTGGGAAGTGTTTATGGCTCTCACGTTGCTAGACTGTGACCAGAAAAGGGGTGTGTGAGAGCAGTAAAGGGGGAATATCTCCCTTTAAGAGTAGATCCTCGCTCTTTGTGCTCCCAGTTTGTGCGCATTTGACACACACTTCTGAGCGGAAGTAATTCTGAATAAAAAGCTTTCCACTGGGATAAGATCATCTTGTGTGCAAGCAGCAGTACAAGTTATGAGCCTGTGTCTTAATTTTTAGTGCCCTTTACTAAACACTGCACACAATTTAGTCTATAGCATCCGACAGTGAAGAGAGAGGAGTTGCAGGTGCCAGAAGCAACCTGAGAGCAGATCAGACCTCCCAGAATTTGTCTTTTCTGATGGGATCCCCTCTCCATAGGAACAGTGACTTGAGCTCTGACAGTCCCTGGTATCCTTCCAGGCAAACTTCAGTCATTTCATCACCTCTCAGCTTGCCCCCTTGCATTTTCCAGCTGTGCAAACGAGGTGTCCTACAACTTCTCAGCCTACATCTCCTCAGTGATGGCTTTTAATGCGTTGCATAGGTCGTCTTTGAGGACTGTGTCCCCTTCGCTCTAGCCTTTTCCTGAATGCTTTTTCCCACCCACCCTGCTTCTTTCCTGACTGCTGTTTCCTGCGTTCTCCATTCACGCTTTCTCTGTCTCCTCTGAGGTTTGTAAGCCTTGTATCATTACCTTTAAGGTCAGTAGAAGTCAGCCAGCAGTAGCTGGTCCTCTCGTCTGAGGACACAGGCTGACTCCATCCAGGGAGAAGTCAGGAAGAAACTTGTTTCTGGTTATTGCACATCTCGACTAACTCTGAGGAGCTTGCATCCATCTCTGAAGTGGTGATTGCTGGCTGTGTGGAACCTGTGTACAGGGAAGGCAGCCCTTGGTCTCATCGGGCTTGGTTATTTCTCTCTTTCCCTTCAGTGGGGTTATAGGAGTGGCCTTGAGCTGCGCAGGTACCACTGGCATGTGCCAGTCACCTGTAGAAAGGCTCACTGATCAAGTGCGTGTGGGCAAAAGGCCCTAGGTTGTTTTGTGTCTGCTGGTGTCTCGTGGATTTCTTGACCACCCTCAGCACACCTCTCTTTAGGTAACAGATACAAGCCATGGGAGAAATAATTAATAAATCATTAATAAATGCCAGCCATGGGGATCCTGTTCTTAGCTGTCTCCGCATGTTGGTGACTGTTTCAAGAAGCAATCAATGCACTCTGTTTTTAAAGGCTGAGCACTTAGGTTAGCTATGTAATTCCTTTTTCTTTTGACCTTTCCTTCACTCTGGAAGCTACTATTTTCTGTATCATAACTGCCTCTACCTGCTTGTTCTAATTCAGGAGATGCTGGGTTACTGCAAGTATGACTAGTTCTTTTACAACCAGCTGGGCATCCCAGTATCTGTTGAGCAAACCAATTACAAAACTGCCCCTGTATTTGTTCAGTAGCTGCAGCAGTTGTTTAATTGTCGGTTTGTGCCAGTCCCAGAACTTACTGATTATTCTTGCTACCCTTCCTTTGGCCTCGCTTAAAGTTCCCACTGGTTTCTCTCATCTTTCTTCCTCAGAGAAGAAGCGCTACCGGGAGTCCTATATCAGTGACACGCTAGACATGGACCTGGACCCATGCGATAAGAACTCACGTGGCAGCGGGAGCAGCGGGGGCAGCCGGAGGGATAACCGTCTCTCGCGCCAGTCCACGGGGAGTCACGGCAGCTCTCACACATCGGGCATCGAGGCTGACTCCAGGCACCGCGTGTCGGTGGAAATGTCAGTGGACGAGCCCTTCGGCATTGACCGGGTGCACAGGAAAGAGAAATCCTGCAGCTCAACCATCAGCTATGGTAGCTCTGGCATTGACAGTGGCAGCAAAGGGCGGGCTGAAGACGACTCTCAGGATGATGGTAAAGAATATGGAGATGCGGAGCAGCTTCTAAGCCCACTCTTGCCTTCTGCAGGAGAATGGGGAGTAAGAGAATGTGAAGCAGCTTGGAGCAGAAGTGTAATGCTAACCCTTCTCCTGCTCCTCTCTTCCTCCTAGAGCTTGAGCTGGCAGTAGATGAGCCAGAGGAGGTGCCTGTAGATGAGCCTTTAGAGAGAGACCAGTTAGAGGAGGCCACTGTGGGAGAATCTGTTGAATCTCTTCCTCTAGATGCTGCTAGCTGCCAAGGTGAGATGGCTCTCTGTTACTGGTCAGTGCCTTTCTTTGGGCTCTAGCAACAGGAAGATGTTTTTTGGCAAGCCAGGCATAATCTGAGTGATCTAAGAAAGCTCTATCTTCTGAACAGCTGCCAGTGCTGCTTCTGCCCTACTGCAGCAGGACTTGAAGTCAGCTCATCTAGAGGTTAAAGGCCAGCACCCTCTATTGTACAGTGCTGCTCTCCTCTGTGCTCCTCAAGGTTTCCCTGCTCCAAATTTGCCAAGTTTATACTCAGTTAATGACAAAAAGATAATGGAGGCAAACCTTTTGTAGTGAAGGAATTTGCTTTAAAATCTTGCAAACCACAAAATGGTCAAGGGGTTCAACCACAGGTTAATGGGCTAGTCACAGGAACTAATAGGTAAAGTTCTGTGGCTTGTGATACAGGGAACACTAGGCAACGGGGTCACGCAGGAGCTGTCTGGCTTGCAAGGCGTGCAGCCTCTATAGCAAAGCAAGGTGGGTGAATATGGGACAAGTTGGTAAGAAGCTGTTTTCCTGAGAATTTTTAAACATTGATCCTTAGGGGCAAAAAGGAGTACTTGTGAAAAAAATTCCAGGGCATTGAGGGTGCTTAACTGATGTATACTTATATTTATAGGATAGCACTGCTTGAATGTGGCCTTTGAGAACAACTTCCCTTTTCCCCAGCCCACAAAACCTCAAGCCTGCAATGCTTTTCACTTTGTCCTTCTCCTTTGCAGCTGTAAATCAGGAATCGCTGTCTGTGGTGCAAGTCACGCTAATAAAAATGAGAGGTCAAAGTGTGGAATCCCTTCACCAGGTAAGGCAGAGCGCTCGGCGGGACGGTCTGTGTGTGGGCACTGAACCAAGGTCTAGTGTAATGGAGACAGCTGCAAACCAGGTGAACTTGATTGGTCAGGATTTGACTGATTTTTAAATGGTGTAACCAAAAGCAGCTGTCAGCCAGCTACTGCTATCAGGAATAGGATGAGAACAGTGTTTGGGTTCAGAACAGTATAGAGAGGTTTGGAGCAATGTGCATGGAAATCTTGCAAGCCAGCTATTGTCTGCCTTAGGCTTTCAGATGGGAAATGGAAAATAAACCGCTTGCAAATTTTCAGTGCAATATAGAGCCAAGACCATCTATGCAGTTTGGATGTGTTCTGCAAACTTGATCATCTTCCTGCTCCTGAAGCCAGAAGGAGCTCACTTCAGAGCAAAACCAGATGCTCAAGCTGTAATTACTATCACTTGTGTGATTATACTATGTGTGTGCTCAAGTCTTTGTTGTCAATGTTTTCTTTTCATCAAACCTTTGAGAAAAGGCAACTATATATGGAAAAATATGTCATATCGTAAGTTGTGCTTGGAAAAAGCTCATTAAAATGTCTTTTTAAGGCCAAACAATATTTCTCTTTGAAGTATAGCTGTACCCACTGTGGTAGAAATGTTGTGTGGTTTTTTAAAAGAAAACAAACCCCAAGCCTCCACCACCACTTCTCTCTCTGAATACAAATTAGCCTTATCTGCTAAAAGAATTTTAAAAATCTGTTTATCATTTTCCTCTTTACTCCCTGAACTTCTCTGAACAAGGACTTCAATCACTTCTTAGGACTTTTTTCCCTTCTTTTCATGCTTCTTCCTGGACCCAGTCAAAAGTGATAAGAAATTTTCACTTATCAGCAAAATAGTCCATAAAGCCTTAGATTTAAGTAAAAACTTGGTTATTTTTTCCAAAGCTGAAGACCATGCAGTACAAGTCATCACGAACTTATCCCTATATTTATGTGGAATGACTTAAGAATGCAAGGCAGGGAGTGGGCATCTTCCTTAAAGTAATGTTTGTACGTTAATGCTTTTACCAACACATGCTTATGCTGTTAATTGATCAGGAGGCATCTGTCCTTGGAAGAACGTTTCTGGTCAACACCGGACTGTTTGAGCAATTGCAAGGACCTGGCTGCCACGTAACTAAATGCTGCAGGCCTGGGTTTCCTTAGTGCTGACCGGACTGTACAGCGTGTGCCTGATTCGGGGAGCGCAGCTGAGCCAGCACAGGGATTCCTCAGGGTAGTTGTTTAATTCCCATCCCGTGGAGGTGAGAGAAGTGACACTGGGAGGAAGCTTTCTGTGTTGCCAACAGAATTGTCTTTGGTTTAAAAGTGCTGTTCCTGAAATCAGCCTTAATATTAGCATGTGAAAGCTGATTATGAAGAGACAGAGTAAGAAAAAGTGAGTGGGAAAGTCTCGGATGGTCAGTAATTCCTCCACACAGGCCAAGTCGCTACAGGTTGTGCAACAAGATGCTCCCTCTGGGAATTACCGCTGGTTTGTTGCTTCTGCTTTCTTCATTGCTGAAAAATGTCATGTAGATGAAACTGTATGTTGCACTCAGTGAATCTTGGCCACTGTAACCTATTAGTTTGCGTGGTTGCCTTCTGAATCTTCCTTTCAGCTCATTAGACTTTCACCAACTCAGTGTGTTCAGGCAGTTGGGGTAATTTTTTTGTTACATACACTTCGTTTGAGGATGACTGCACGAATCTGCCAAGAAGTGTCAGGCCATTCAGGTGTCCATACCTGTCTGGTGTGTTGTCTGTTGTACTGGATGCTGCGGACACAGTGTGGAGAGATCAGGATCTGGCTCAATGTGGCAGGGCAGCTTAATGCGCTTGTAATTTCTTAATGGTTCACAGCTTCTTCATTAAGCCAATGTCAATTCAGAAGGCTGGCGGGGCTGTTGTGAAGGAGTGGAAGAACAATTCTGGAGAGCTTGTAGCATCCTTAGGCTGTGTCTGAGCTCATCGTTTTCATTTGTGTATGTCTTACTGAACTGGCAGGTCAGATCGCCCAAAAGCAGGAGCTGCACGGAGCAGCACAGCCAGAGTTTGGATGACATCCGCCTTTACAAGCACCGGCACCCACCACTAAGTGCCACGCTGTCTTCGGACACATCCCACAGCTACACGTTTGGCTGCAGCCTGGAGGATAAGCTGTCTATCTATGGCTATGTTTATTCCACAGTGGACTGCAAAACCAAGTCTGCCCTTTATGGGAAACGATCCATGAACTGCCTCTCCTTGGATCTTCTGGGAGAGGACCAGCTCCCGGAGGAGTTTGTGGTGTAATGAGATTGGAGCTTTTCCATACTTGGAAACAGCTCATCATGGAAATATATACCTCATTAACATGTGTGATGTCACTCTGGGTCTTGGAGGAGATTGTGAGCAGCTTTGTTATTCAGCTCTGTAATCAGGAAGTAGCATCACTTCTGCAGACCTGACTACAGGGCAAATCAACTGGAGTGTAGCACTTAACGTTGGCATTTGAGGTGTCTGAGCAGAAACTGGAAGCAGCCCGCACCATTACCAGTGACACAACCAACATGAACACCAAAACCAGTGGACCAAAACTGATGCTGAGCTAGTAAATTAAACACTGTGTCTAAATGGATTTACAAGAAAGAAATGTAAAAGTCTACGTCAGTTTATGTTCCTGCCTATCTCTGTGGTCCGTTTATGTTAATGCCAGTGTACGGATAGCTTGGGTGTCTTGAGTTTGTGCTGCTGCAGCGCTGCCAGCAGCTGTCAGGCCAGCATATGGTCTGAGCACACTTGGAGGTCCGTGTATGGAGGTGGCTAGCCTGTCCCTGTTGTGATGAACACGAGTTGCCTATTTGCTTTACTGGGAGCAAGACCTGCTCTGCTAGGAGTTTTTCTCTTTGTTGTTGTTGTTTTGTTTTGTTGTAAGCATCCAGTCAAATACAATGTGTGGTGTTCGGTTTATTTTTTCCTTCCTTTTTTTAATGCAACAAATTGAATTCTGTCAGCTGTCTACTACTGCCACGATGCACATTGGTAAATAAATGCTTATATCCTTGGAGAGATGGGGGAGGGGAGAAAACAAATGGCCCAGCTCCTTCTGAGAGTACAGAAGACAGGAGTGTTAATTGACTGGCTTTTGAAGACAGGAGTGGGACTGGAGAATTTGTCTGGGCATGATCACCACTTACTTTGAATCATACTTTTATGTTGTTCTTTTGTTTTTAATAAATCATTTCCTTTAGAATTTTTCCCTCTGCTTAGGAGGCAAATATGGACCGGAGAAGGTCGCTTTGGAAGGACATTCAGAGTGGCTGTCTCCAACTTAATCATAGATAGGTCATGTAAACGTGAGTGTGTGGTGCTGCAGGGCTGGTGACGGTGGAAGCGCAAGGTGTTTGTGTGCCAAACCAAGGGTACTTGTTTGGTGATTCTGAGTGGTGGAGCTGGCTGTGCTGGCTCTCACTAGGAAAATAATTATAATTATGCTGTTTGATTCAAGCATTTGCTGTGGAAAACATCCTGCTACCTTGTTACACCCAAATAAATGGATGGTTTTTTGATTTCCTCCCCCCACTACCTCCTCCCCTCATTGATTCCCAGCCTTTAGGAAGCTTGTACTTACAGCCATGTGTAACCTGTGCCCAGCTTTTGACAACCTTGCAGGTGGAAGCTAATAATTTTTTGGCAAACTCTAGAAGCAGACTGATGCTATCCTGCTGTTTGAGGAAGTGTGTGTTGTGCAGCGTTGATCACTCAAAAGCTGAAGACAGCTGAATTCAGGGAAGGAAGGAAGGAAGCCAGACCATGCTGGGGAGGGTTTGAGCTGCTGCTTTGATGGTAGGCTTGCAGGCTTAGCAGTTGTCTGGTAAATTGCATTCCCGTAAACTGTTAAAAAAGCAAATCCGTGAAGTCTGTCATCTCACTATTTCTATGCAAGTGAGTGTGGTGTAGAGACAGAGCATCCAGCTGCTTATGCATCTACTGAAGTGGCATCAGTGGCTGTACGTCCTCAGAGGTGAATCCAGCACCAAACCGTAGCTGTGTGTTTTGAGGAAGGAATGATGGGCACAAGCTCACCGTAGCCATGACTTACTTAACCGTGCCCTCTTTGATCACACCGTTCTTTCTTTTTGTAATGAACGATTAGGACCTGTGTGTTCACCGTAGCCTCTTTTCCCTTCTTCCAAGCAAAGCCAAAATGCCTTTACAGAGTACTTGAGGTATGTTTACTGCATCCAAAACAAACTCCTTTACCCATTTAGATGCATTTAGGACTCTGGCTGCTAGGAGGCAGTCCAGTCAAGCCTCCTGCTGTCGGTCACTCCCTGTTACCTGGGGCCTGTTTGGCCGTAAGCCATGGGAGACGGGCACGGCCAGGATCCAGGAGGCCAGCGGCCGTGCTGCAGGGAGCAGCCTTGTTCTTGCAGCTGCCGCCGAGCTGGAGGGATGGCTCTTATTGCGGGTGGTACCCGTCGGTCCGTGGAAAAGGTGGTGTCTGGAGTGACAGTCCTGCTAAACTGTCGCTTTCTCATGTGTGCAGACGTAGGGTTACTCGTGGTTCTGCCAATGGCTCTTAACGGGGGGGAAAAAAACCTCAAAATTCAGCAGGTATAGTTGTTTGGAAAGGTGTCATAAAACACGTGTGCGCCCCATGCTCACATCCCTGCATGCTCGTCTCAAAGACAATCACATTCATACCTGCTTCGGCCTAACCACCTTACTGAAGTGTTTATTGCCACCCAGCAGCTCGGTATTTTCTTCTTGCAGTTACCAAGCGTTCAGTGGAATCAGAAATGCTGTAATCCTTGTTGCTGGCTTAAAAAAAATACACCGGGGTGCCTGAAAAGCAGCGTAACTGGCTCTTGCATGAGCATCCGTTGCCTTGTATGTATGTGAGGGTTTCTTTGTATTTATTCATGGCTGGTGGCAGGTCTGACAGTCTTCTCTCAGTGGTCTAGTAGCTCCTTCCACTACTCAAGTTACATATGCATGTGAAGGGGAGACCCGGCCACTTTTGTGTGTAGGCTGAGAACGAATGAATACCTTACAAGCACTGTGAATATCTATTATGCAAGTTTTTGTATTCATATGAAAAAACCTGTACCTGCTAGTAATAGACTTATTTTTCGTTTGTCTTTGGATTTAGAAGGTCTCTTGTTATTTTTGGTTTCGATTAGTTTGGTAGAGGGTAATGTGATAGCATTTATCAGCTGATATTAGAAACTAGCTGCCAATATTTGTACATATTTGTAAAATACTCGTGGTATAATCACTCTATTTTAATGGTAAAAGTTCCTCCTTTCCATGAAAGGAATTTCTTGTTTAAAATAAAATATAAATAATTATATGTACACCTGCAATAAAGTATGGATAGTAAAAGGTAATTGTGTATCTTTATAATTTTTTGTTTCAAGAGGTGCATGTCAGTGACATTTTCCACTGGAGATTGGTAGGTTGTAGAACTGAATCTGCTGCCGGACTGTAAACCACGTGAGGTGGGCTTGTGATGGCGAACTCGGAGGCACTGCAGCCTCTTCCTCCCTGCCACTCTCGGAGCACGTTGCCAAAGGGGCCTCTGTCAGGCACTGAGAGCCCGGTCGAGCAGGCTGGAGTCAGCAGGAACACTAGTGGGAACTGAATCTAACTCAAGAGACCAGTTAAGCTGCTCATGGCAGTTAGTCCAGATAACTGAGCGTGCAAACTGCCAAGGGTGTAGAGAAATCCTGCCAGCACCCTCCCGGGGGCTGCATCCGAGGACAGGCACACCGGCCCACGTGATGCAAAGTGCTACTGAGGAGTGCTCTGCCCTGCGTCACCTAACTGCTGGCCTGGTGTCTGGCATGGATAAAGGAAGGTTCTGCACTGAGGGTAGCATTAAAAAAAAAATAAATTTAATGTACTTCAATATTGTAGTATTTCTGTCCCATATATAAATTTTTTTAAGGACTTGAGAGGCTCATCCAGCTTTGGTTTAGGGATGTCGGAAGGAGGTGGTTTGGTTACAGATGGAGCTTCTCTGGAGGTGAAATTAAATTATAGGCAAATATTATCTAATTGAAGGGCTGCCTTTGTTCTTTGCTTGGCAAGTAATAGCACCTTGCTTCCTAGGGTGGATTGCTGCTGACCAGAATATAGAGGACTGGGCTTCTCGTGGTACCAGCTAATCCAGCGTGTGTTCACTGAAGTGATACAAGTGCGGGACGGGGAGATGTTAACTGTGCCTGATGTCTGTTGAGGCATGCCGAGTGGGGGGGCTGCGTGGAGGTAAGGTTTGAAGGGGTGTGCTAGAACACCCCAGGTATTTTGGATGAAGTGAGAGCTGTTTCTCTGTGGAGTTCCTGGCAGTGAGGTCTGAGACACTGATGGCTGACACAGTGTTTTAAGAGCCTGAACACTTTTGAGCAAGAACAGATCATAAAGTCTCACACCAGTGGGCAAGCTCCCTGCTGTAGCTCCTTGCCCATCAGCAATGGTGCTTCCCTGGTTGGAGTAGGGTGTCTCCTGGTCAGGCTGTCCAGGCTTCTCCTGGTAGCGCTCCTTGGCCCTCCCCCTGCCTCCTGCACCCCTGCACCTGCCTGTACACGTACCTCAGAGCTCCTGCTGCGGAGCCTTCCCCTTCCCAGGCTGCTGGTACCCAAGGAGAGGCCCCTGCCTTCGCCTCTCTCCTGGAGCCCACCAGCTGGTGGAGGAGGAAGGAGGGAACAAATACAGAATCAGAATCATTAAGGTTGGAAAAGACCTCTAGGATAAATCAAGTACAACCGCCAACCCAACACCCCAGGCCTTCTAAACCATGCCCTGAAGTGCAATGTCTACATGTGTTTTAAACACCCCCAGGGCTGGTGACTCCCCCACCTCTCTGGGCAGCCTGTGCCAGGGCCTGACCGCTCTTGCAGTAAAGACATTTTCCCTCATCTCCAGCCTAAACCTCCCCTGGCGCAGCCTGAGGCTGTTCCCTCTCATCCTGTCACTGGTGACTTGGGAGCAGAGACCAACCCCCCCTCACTCCAGCCCCTCTCAGGCAGCTGCAGAGAGCGAGAAGGGCTCCCCTCAGCCCCCCCTTCTCCAGGCTAAACCCCCCCAGCCCCCTCAGCCGCCCCCCAGCACACTTGTGCTCCAGACCCTGCCCCAGCCCCGCTGCCCTTCTCTGGACACGCTCCAGCCCCTCAAGGCCCTTCTTGTCCCGAGGGGCCCAAACCTGAGCCCAGCATTCGAGGTGGGGCCTCCCCAGGGCCGAGCACAGGGGCCCCATCCCTGCCCGGCTCCTGCTGGCCACACCAGTGCTGACACAAGCCCGGGGGCTGGTGGCCTCCTTGGCCACCTGGGCACTGCTGGCTCATGCCCAGCCGGCTGTCAGCCAGCACCCCCAGGGCCTTCTCCGCCGGGCACTTCCCAGCCCCTCTGCCCCAGGCCTGGGGCGTTGCCTGGGGTTGGTGTGACCCAAGGGCAGGACCTGGCACTTGGCCTTGTTAAACCCCACACAACTGGCCTCGGCCCATGGATCCAGCCTGTCCCGGTCCCTCTGCAGAGCCTTCCCACCCTCATGTCCCCTTCGGCAGCGGGCTGAGCTGCGGCACCGAGCAGTGCCTGGGGCGTTGCTCCCAGAGAAGCCTGTGGACGGCTGAGGGGAGCCCAGCCCCGGGCCTGCCCCGCTGGCCCGGTGCTCCCGCCCCACGGCAGGTACCGTTTCTCTCCCCTATCTTAACCACGGGGCCCCGAGCCTTTAACCCACGCGCGGGGCTGCTCGGCCCTTCCCGCTGGGAGCCGACGGGCCCACGCGGGGGAGGCGGAGGGAAGGGCCGGGGCCGGGCGGGGCGGCGGCAGTGCCGGGCCGAGGCGCGGGGCGGCGCCCGAGGAGCGCGGCAGCACCGCGGCGGCTCTTCCCGCTGGGCGCCGGGGCGACGCTGGGGGCAAAGGCACTGCTTCTCGGCCTCTGGGTGTGAAATGCCGGCATTCGGTCAAAAAAATCCTCTCCAAGAAGTGGTTTGGGCCCAGGGGAACCTCAGGGAATTCAACAGGAGCGAGTGCCAGGTCCTGCCCCTGGGGAGGAACAACCCCCCGCACCAGCACAGGCTGGGGGGGACCTGCTGGAGAGCGGCTCTGCTGAGAAGGCCCTGGGGGTGCTGGGGGGCAGCGAGGTGACCCTGAGCCAGCACCAGGCCCTTGGGGCCAAGGGGGCCAGCGGTGCCCTGGGTGCATGGAAAGGAGCGTGGCCAGCAGGGCGAGGGAGGTTCTCCTCCCCCTCTGCTCTGCCCCAGTGAGGCCACAGCTGCAGGGCTGCGGCCAGTTCTGGGCCCCCCAGGTCAAGAAGGGCAGGGAGCTGCTGGAGCAAGGCCAGCGCAGAGCTGCCAAGGGGATCAGGGGCTGGAGCATCTCCCTGGTGAGGAAAGGCTGAGAGACCTGGGCTTGTTCAGCCTGGAGAAGAGAAGGCTGAGGGGGAGCTCATCAATGCCTGTAAATACCTGAAGGGCGGGTGTCAGGGGATGGGGCCGGGCTCTTTTCAGTGGTGCCCAACGCCAGGCCAAGGGGCCACGGGCACAAGCTGGAACACGGGAAGTTCCACCTGAACATGAGAAGTGGGTTTATGGACGACGAGCCCGCTCGATGCCGTACGCCCTTGCAGCAGGAAGCCCCAGAGGCACGGAGGGATGCACTCTGAGAGGCCGTGGCCAAGGCGGCCAGGCTGCGCGCCTGCTCTGTGCCTGTTGTTCCCTTCAGCGTGGTGCGTGGGGCATCGCTGGGCACCGCACGGGTGTTGGCAAGCCTTGGATACCGCTCAGTTGAAGCAGTTGTTCTTTCATCGTCCAGCTGCCTCCGCTTGGGGTGAGCACCCTTTGCACAGATCCTCTGCAGGCGCCAGGGCACCATCACCGAGTGTTTCCACAGCCACACCCGGGAAATCACACATACTGAATTTTTAATTCAATACTGAATTTTTAATGATATTTGCACATTGTTGCAATCACTTGCCTATTGCCGCTTCTCACAGCCCGCCTTCATGACCCCCTTGGGTAGGATTCAAACCAGTATTTTATAAAGTAAACCTACCTCAAAGTAATTCCCACCCCTCCTTTGCTGGCACGTATTGTGTCCCTGCAGCCCATTTTTTGGGGACGTGCTCTAGGGGACATGGCTGTGCTGGTCAGCCAGGTACCAGCCACATCTGTCCTTCTGGACCCTGAACTCTGGAAGGAGGAGATTGTATTCAGTAGAGCAGGATGTGGATAGCACCCCTTGCACTGGAAGTCTGTTGTTCTACCGCAGAGATGTAGTGAGCAAAAATCGTATTTATTCTTTCTGGTAGACTGCAGGGACAGCAAATATGGGCTATTGCAGAGCATAGCTGTGGTATTTTAAAATTCTGCTTTATTTTTATTGCTGGAAATGTCAGCCTCACTTTTTTATTTTTAATCTCATAAATACATTTATACCAGTCTTTATTTTTCTTTCTCTAATCACTGCTGTTCCCAGTAGGCAATGAGATAATTGGATATGGCACGTGCTAGAATCCTTAGGTCTCAACCCACCACGTGGAAAATACTGCTGAATACTTCAGTGACAGCAGAGCATTCAGTGTAGGAAAAATTAGTTTGCATTAGCCACAGAATGTACTCAGCCTCTTTGCTATGACCAGCGGACAAATAGGCTGAGTTGTCTGACAATCGTGGCAAGAGCAGCCGATTCCCACAGCCACGTTCCCCACCCTCCTAGAAAATGAAGCTTTGAACGCGGCTCTCACTCTCACCACGGGGGCTCAGACTGGAGCCGTGGCATCGAGGCGCTGCTCCCCACATTTCTGCTGGCTGCAGGGTTACCCTCCGCCCGCACCGTCTCAGACCCAAGTGCATTCAAAAGAGCTCTGGCTATTGGGATTGAGATCCCTGAGCAAAAACATGCGCTGTAGGAAGCCAGGTGCTTTTATCTCCTCAATGCACAACTTCAGGGGATGAGAGCAAGGAGGCTTTTTGCCCTCTTCTGAGGCACCCGTGCTTACCCACCGCTGGAAATAAAGTCTGTGGTGCAGTTTGTTGTTGTTCCTGGCAGTGGCATTGAAATCTTTCTTGTCTGGCTTGTGGGCTGCGTTCCTATATTTAGGGTTAAATGGCTCTCTGTGTGTATGGAGGGAGCCTGGCAAGCCGGCCTGGCTTTCGCCTGTAGCCCCTGCTGAAGTGGATCCTGAGCTCTCTGCATTTGCAGGACCGGCAGCACCGGCAACGCCGCCGTCCTCTCCTTGGGCACACGTAGCTACTGCTGGGGTCAGGGAGGGTTTTCTGCCCATACGATCTTCCAGTGGCTAGCGCGGACTTTCTGCCCGTGGCCCTTCTAGTCAGACAGGAACAGAGGGCTCCCATATCCCTCCGTTGAAGTGCTAATGGGTGACGAGATGCGTTTTTGGGAGCTCCTGTTCTTGGTATGGTCGAGAAAGACACGCCGGTCACCGGAGTGGGTGCATTAAGGCAGGTGAGGCACCAGGGGCCAGGGGGACAATATTAATGCTGCCACTTTTGCCTTCATTTCTCACAGGTGTTGCAGTACACTATGATTCCTTTTTAAAGCTCCAGCTGCCTGACTCATGCTTTTGTGTAAGGCTCACAGCTTTTAATAAGAAAAACAAGGAATCCTTCCCAGCATACCTGGCTGAAGGGAAAATTTGGCAATAGGACTGCTCAAAGGGCTCATGCCATAACAGCAATGAAGGCAGCACCAAGTAAGGGTGTGTTTTTGAACCTCTTCCAAACCTTTTCGAACCTTCCAAATTCACACTTAAGAAATGCCTTGAGGCTGGGGGTGCAGAGACAGGGCCTTCCCCTGGAGTGGCCGTGCCCCCGGCCAGTCCCAGCCCGGCGCGGCTGCCGGCGCTGGCATTCAGCTAGCCACGTCCCGCGGCAGGGGAGGAGCGGCAGGGTTTGCTGTGGGAGCAGCTGGGTACAATTTTGCTTAAAATTTGCACTGCAAATAATAGAGAGGGTACAAACCATTTCTTTCTGATCTGCATCAGCACAAACCACTCTGAGATCCAAAGCAGACTTACTGCTGAAAAATACAGGGCTAGCATGCTAAGGGAGAGCTCTACAGCTGTGACATGGATTTTATCCTGTTTTCAGGATAAACAGAGCAGGGTAGGAGCTCTTGAAGGCTGCCTTTCCCAAGGACGTTGCCAGAGCATCGGCTGAGCTTTCGGACAACCCACCTTCGTTAAGGTTAACAAGCTTTAGAGACTCCCCAAAGCTGCTGCCCCAGACTGCTGCCACCACTGCTCTGGCCATGCTTCGTTGATGCTGCCCTGCAGGCTCAGAGCTGCCGCCTTAACTCCAGACAGGTGCCCACAAAGCTCCAAGTACAATTTCTCCCCAAGTAGAGGATGCCTGGATAAAGCACAGAGCCCCACAAGGCACGGTGACAACAGGGACAGCTGTTTCAGTGGTGGCATCCAGGGCATGGAGGAGCATGAGGTGGTTTCTGGTGTCCCTAAGCTGCTTTCCTCTGCCCACGAGCAGGGGCCAGAAAGTGTTGCTAGTAGCTCAGGTGTTTTTCTTCCTGCAGCTGGTAGCAGGTCCAGGTGGAGGGTGCTACAGAGGAGGGCAATCAAAGCCCAGGAAATTAGCTCCCTTCTGAGGAGAAAAGGCAGGGTGAGGAGAATGTCTCTGCAGACCTTCTGGGAGGAGAGTTACCAGCAGCTTCCAGTGTCGTGGTCCTGTGGATGAGGTACCCAGGAGAGAAGTAAGGAGAGCCGTGGTGGGGTAGGGCTTGTCTGCCCCTCAGTCTTGCCCGAACATTGCTCACTGTAGGAGTCAAAAGCACCAGTGGTGCAGGACCCTCTCGGCTGTTGTGGAGCAGCTCTACGTGTGGGTGCTGGGCTGTGGTCACCGGCTGGGTCAGCGGTGTGGGTAATTTAACTGTGTATGGAACCAGCTGTGTACCCCCAGATAACAGGTCCTTGTGGATCTGCATGAGCACCTCATCCTGCCTGGGAAGCTGGCATTTCAGGGGTCACTGTGTTGGTATCCTGAGTGCTTGGTTGGGGTCTCCAAAAACATATCCTGGCAGAAGGCTGCGAATGGGCAGAGGTGTCCCCAGTGACACCTCCCCTTCCTCAGGCCTGGCTTGGTCCGCTCTGCAGAGGAACCACCTCGCCGTCCCGTGGCAGTGCATGGCTCGCTTCAGGAGAGACGCAGCAGGAGCGAACCTGTGAGTGTGGGTGCTCATCTCTGCTGAGAGGAGGTGGATGCCTCCTAGAAGTCTGAGCGTGGAGAAGGTGGCTGCTCTGCTGGCCTGAATTTGGCCAGACGTAATGCCTGTAGCTACATCTAAGCCCATACAAGCTCCACAACTGGACTGGGTGCAGTCCTGGTGATGTGAGAGGCAGGAGGCAGTAGCTGTGTGCCCAGCTTCCCCAGGCATTGCATTTCCCTGCTATGTAACTTGAGCAGGGAAGGTTTTCCACCAGTATTTTGGGAGCTGCCGTATCCTCACCAGCAGAAGCCCTCCCAGCACCCGCACAGTGACTGTGCAGGTAGCTCACTTCTCTTCCTCTGCCCTGTGTCCCCATGCAACTTCACGTTTTTCATTTTCATTATTCATCAATTCTTGTGCCTTTTCTCTGTATACCTTAGAGCTGAGCTCATGACTTGCAGCTGGGATTGCAAAGGCTGTGATGTTTTGATGTGCCAGGATTTATGGGACTGAGGTGGAAGGGGTTAACACAAACCTGCTCATGCTGTAAAACAGCACACCTGTGTCTTGCATCCCGTGTCCTGAAAGTGGCTGTTGAGAGTTGCCTGCAGTCGCGCCGTGTCTACATCAACGTGTCCATCATAAGCCTTCTCTCCTTGTTCACATGAAGATGATGCTGGTGAACATGCAGGTACAGCTTGTAGTGCTCAGGCCTCGCAGTCTCATCCTGCCTCTTGCTGTTGCAAATGCCGTGCCAAATCTAGCAGGTAAACCAGATTCTGGTAAGTGAGCAGAAGTGGGGCTCAGAGCTGACTATGGACCTCTTTTTCCTCCCTTTATACTGCCCGTTGCCTGTTCCCCACATCACAGCTGCTGGTCTGGTGGCTGGTATGGGCAGTTTCAGAGCCTTCATGAGCCAAGGTAAGGGGAGAGGTAAAGAATGCAACGGGTACGTGACTGTTGTGTCTTGGCTGATCTAAGGGGCTTGCTGCCAAGAGGGGTTTCTCTGCTCTCGTGGCACTAGGTAGTGAACAGTAGCAAAAGATACTGCTGTAACTTCCAGCTGGTAGATGTCCGCGGTGAATCTACAACAGCTTTCCACAGAAAGGCGTTTTAAAGCCTTTCTTCTGGGTGGAGATTGGGAGGGCAGCAGATGGGACACGTGTCTCCGCATAAGGCAGCACCAGCGGGGGACGTGCAGAGGCACGATGCCCTTTATGGCCCCTGGCGGTAGCCTGGGCAGGGGCTTTTGCACTGCCTGGTACCTTCCCAACACCCAGTTTGCAGTCCCTCCGGACTGAGCCCTGTGCCACCTCTGCGAGGTGTCCCTGGTTGGAGGCCGCAATATTGAAGAGCCTATTGCGAACTCTGATCTCTGTTGGGAAGCGCTTCCCACAAGCAGAACACCACGAAATAACCTGCCGGGTGCGGCTGCCTAAGCTCAGCTGCATCGCAAAGCGCTGAGAGCATCGGCACGTTAAGCACTGGCTAGCCGTTCTGCGTGGGTTCAGCCTTGGAGCAGACTCAGCCGGAGCAGCACGGGCCGCTCCTCCAGCTCCTTTCTAAGCGGTGTGTGGATAAGTGCTTGTGTCCACCCGCGCTGAGCCATCTCCCCCAGGCAGGGTCAGGAGAAAAGGAGTGTGGATGCCTGGATCTCAAACACAGATGAAACTCATCAGAGCAGGTGTCAGGCACGTTGTGCCGGGAATGTTGGCGATGCCTGGCCAAAGCGTGTAGGGGTGGAAGTGTCGGAGGCCTGCGGCTAAAGCATCGAGGACTGTTTGCTGATGCGTCTCCTGCCCTGCAAAATGCTCACGTTTCTGAAGCTGGTTGCGAGTTTGAACCTGGAGCGTGTGTTATTCCAAATGCCGGCTCAGAGCACGTAGTGGGCTGAGTGACTGCGTGTGTGCGTGCTCAGGAAGAGGTGGAGGAGGCTCAAGCTGCTAAAACCCAACCATCTGAAGTGAAGGAGGAAGTTATCTTGTGTCTCTTGGATCTTCAGAGCTTCTGGTGTGGCTTCCAAAGCTTTTTATAGGAGTGGGGTGGGAGTGGGGTGTTGTTTTCTTTTTATTTTTCTTTTT
Source organism: Phalacrocorax aristotelis (assembly GCF_949628215.1). Taxonomy (NCBI): domain Eukaryota; kingdom Metazoa; phylum Chordata; class Aves; order Suliformes; family Phalacrocoracidae; genus Phalacrocorax; species Phalacrocorax aristotelis. The sequence goes on from NC_134278.1 coordinate 129,245,603, forward strand.
ATTTTTGTTTAGAAGAGGGAAGGAACTGATTAGTAAAGTCCAGAGGAAAATGAGAGGGGAAATCACTCCTGCTGCTTGCCTTTAAGTGAGCTGCTGGGCAGCAACTCGCCCCAGCCAGGACAGTAATTTCATGTAGCAGAAAGAGGGACATGGAGAGGACAAGGGGGATCTTGGGGAGATTCCGATTGGACACGAGGGGGACATTTTTCACAGTGAGGACAGTCACCACTGGAATAATCTCCCCAGGGAAGGGGTTGGCTCGGCCACGTTGGGCACCTTCAAGAGTCGGCTGGACAGGGTGCTGGGCCGTCTTGTCTGGGGTGGGCTCTTCCCAGAAAGGTTGGGCTAGATGATACCTGAGGTCCCTTCCAGCCTGGGATTCTGGGATTCTGTGATGTGTTGGAGGAAGCCAGAGGAGCTGGAAGAACAGGGGGGTGATAACTCAGCTTAACTGTGGTTCCCCAGGGAAACGAGCAGGGGTGCAGCTTTAAAACCCGCAAGTCTGCGGATAAGATGTGCAAACCTCCTGTTCCCTGAGTGTGTTAACTACGGATTTCCCCAACACCATTTTTTCTACCAAATCTGATGCCAAATACTTGGTCCTGATGGCTGGAGTGCTGCAATTCCCTTCTCTTTGTTGCTGAATTTAGGCCCTGGAGTTTGAACAGCTGTTACTGACGTTTGGGTGTGTCTGGTCACTTCAGCATTTAAGCATTTCTGTGGGTTTCCCGAGCCTAACCTCCGAGTCATCAGAGACGAGGGATGTACTGAACAAACACGAGGTGAATTCGGAGCATTGTGTCATGTCACTGAAATACTGAGTTTGGGACTCCTCTTCCAAATGCTTTGCCTGATCAGTCTCAGAGTCTTGGGCATGGGGAAGAGGGATCAAATCTTTTCGTTGGGTGGGTTGGGGTTTTTGGCTTTTTCTTTTTATTTGTGTTTTTTGTTTTTTTGGTTTTGGTTTTTGTTGGTGTTTTCTTGTTTTGTTTTTTTTTTTCCTTGGGGTTTTTTTTGGGTGGAGGGGGAGTTTTTCCTTGGCTTTTTTTTGGGGGGTGGAGTTTTTTGGTTTGTTTTTTTTTTTGGGGGGTCGGGGGGGGAGTTTTTCCCAGTTTTTTGGGGGAGGGGGTTGTTTTGGGTTTTTTTTCCTTTAATCTGCAATCTTAGGTAAAAACACAGGCAGAGGGGAGTGTTGTCACGAAGTGAGGGGGCGGACAAAATCATCTCTTGAAAACGCCCTGACAGCCCAAGAGCTCAGAGAGGGACGTGCAGCAGAGCACGACGACACGTTAGCTGGTGCCTTCAGTGCCCTGCGCGCGTGGCTCCGCCGCGCCGGTGCCACCAGGGAGGCCGTGGGGGGCACCCGAAACAAGCGGCGCTCGCCCGCCTTCGCAGCCGCGGGCCTCGGTCCCTGGTGCCCGCCTATTGCCGGGCACAGCCCGAAACCCTTCGGGCACCGCAGTGGCCCATCAGTTTGCTGCGTTAGTTGTCCCTGCCCTGGGGTGAATCCTGTGAAATGCTCGCTTCTGAATGTCACCAGAGAATATTTAGACACAGCTTCGGGACGGTTATTGTTCGGTTGTGTTGCCAACCTTAGTCAAGGCCACGGGCACCTTTCCATTTATTAAAGGTGAATTCAAATAAACCAAACTGAATGCAGCTGTCTGCTCTCCCGGTCTCCCAGGAGGTATTTGCATGGCTTCAAGAAGGCTCAAATTTCATCTTGGATTTTTTTTTTTTTTGTCTGCCTTTATATAAATGAAATTAAAAGGGGCAAACGCATGGCCGGATAAAACCTGGTTTGATAAAAACGGGTGTAAGAAAAGACAGAATTGTAGGCAACGTTTTCCCTCGCTCAAGCCCTTCAATTAGCTCACCCTGTGCCCTCCTTTGTATGGCATGTGGCTTGCATTTTTGTCTGGCTGGGGCTATGGTTAATGTGATCGCACAAAGGCCGAGTTGGTTTTGTGGCAGGCCGTGGTACCCCTGGCGTTCCTGCGCTCTGAGCAGATGCTGCCGCCCCTTCCTCTGGCTGCGAGGGCCTCGCGAGCCCACCGGTCTGCAGCAGTGTCCGCAGCAGGAGCCGAAAGCCTTTTCCAAGAACCGCTTCGTTCTGCCTGTGCCTCGCATTCTGCAGAAGGTTGGAAAAGGGCTTCACAAAATGGAATCGGCAATTTAATAACGAATTAAACATTTTTGTGACTCTTCCAATGTTAATTATGGTTTTCCTAGCCTGGCTAAAACCAAGAGCAGCCTCTCTTTGTGGTGTGGCTGCTGCCAAGGCATGAAGCCACATGTGGAAATTAAATATATAATTTTCAAACGTCAGCATAGGTCAAGGTTTTTCTTTAAGAGTGGGCCAAAGGCACTGGCTGCTCTTTTTAACCCCGTGATGAGATGCAGCACTGTTAAGCAGTCGTGGCTCACATCGCTTCCTTGGGCTCTGCTGACAAGGGTGGTCCCAGGTGGTGAGGAAGATTGCGGGGGGGGTGCAGAATGCATGAACTGCTCAGTGTGCTCGGTGTGGGGCAGCTCTCGGAGCGTGGTAAGCTGCCCTGCACAAAGCTCTTCCCTGTGGGTGCTGGAAAAAAAACCCCATCCTCACAGGGAACCGGCGGGGAGCAGCTCCTGTCCCGTAGGCTTTGCTGTGCCCCGTTGCGCGCTGCCCTCCCCTGTGTGGAAAGGCGGGTGCTCCAAGTGGGCTGGGGACAGATTTGCGAAGGCTGAAAGGAAGCGTGTTGGACAGGTGCTGCAGAGTTTAACGTTAGAGCCGGGCAGGTATGGTAGGGATCAAGGTTGAAAAAAAATAAGTGAAAAATCTCCACAGCAGTTGTATCTCCTTCAAAAAAATCAGGTCCTTGCACAATCAGTTTCCCTGGGTGCGGCAAACCGAGAGCTGCGGCTCTAAACCCTTTGCCTGGACTCCCTCGCTAGACCGGGGAGGCAGAGGCACTTGCTGAACGTGGATCTATCCTGCTGATCCCTTTGCCTTCGCTACAAGGGGAACCAACAACCGGCGCGGATCAATTCTGTCTGTAGCGATGAATCCACAGAGAAATGTGGGCACCGGTCCATGCTTTTGGGCCGAATCCTGGACTTGTACCTTGAAGGTTACTGTCTGATTCTAGATACGTCTAGACTTCCTCTGCTAACTTTGTGGGGGTCTCTGTGTGTGCACATCTGTGCATTTTACCCTAGAGGAGCACTTGCTGCTATTAGGACCTGGGGATTGGTCTGGCAGAGCCCTGCCCCCTCTCCAGAGCTGCTGGATGTCCTACCAGCCCGAGCACTCACTTGTGCGGGCAGAGGCACGAGCTCAAACCCTTTGGCTTTGAACTGCAGCTGCATTTTCTGCTTTCTGGGAGGGTGCTTGGCCCCGTGGGTTAGAGGACGTGTGAGCCGGGGCGAGGGCCGCTCGCAGTGCGGAGGCAGCTCCCACCTTTACGTAAGGTGCTCGTGGTACGTTGGCACGAACAGCAGACCCTGGGGGTCCCGGGCTTCCGCCATCCTTGGCCAACGCGACACTAAACCACGATGCTGAATACCAAAGTATTCACGAGACCGAATTCTCTTGTCTGCGGCGTTTTCAATAATGGGTAGGCTTTCTGAGGAGGAGGTGGAGGCTCTTAGCTCCTGCCGCTAAAATGGTTTGCTCAGCTCATCTGCAGGGCAAGGAAGAAGGCGCAGTAAGTTCGAGAGGGGCGTCTGAAGGCCGGTCCGAGAGGTGGCTGGGGTTTGCGGTGCCTTGCGGCGCCGTGTGGAGCCTTGCCCCTCTCCCACAGCTAGCCAGCGGGCGGTGGAGGGGCTGAACGGGCACAGGAGGTGGCGGGGGCCCGGGGGAGGAGAAGGAGAGCCCAGCCGTGAAAGGTTAACCAAGGCGCGTGGGTCGTGGGGAGGCGAGCGCAGCACTCCCTCCCAGTGACCCCCGTCTCCCGGCTGAGCAGGCAGGGGTGGGAGCGCTTCAGTGCACCAAGAGGCCAGCTGAGCTCTGGATTACATCCTTGTGGGCTTCACTGACAGGATTTTCCCCTGATTTATATAGTTTTTATTTATATTATTTATTTATTTATATTATTTATTTATTTATTTATTATTTATTTATTTATTTATATTATTTATTTATTTATTTATTATTTATTTATTTATTTATATTATATTATTTATTTATTTATATTTTATTATATTTTTTATTTATATATTTTATTTGCTTGTGCCCCTGCCCTCCCAGAGAGCAAAGCTGTATTAGCAAATAGACTGCAGGGGCTCTCTTAAAAACCACCACCTTTTTCCTGGTGCCTTTCTGACCTCCTGTCTCCATTTATTAGAAGTCTTTCAACTATGACTTTCTCTCTCCCAGTGTTGGTACGTGTGTTTCAGCTTTACAGTGTCAAGATGACGAGGACTGGTTTATCGGGATAGGTTTTAGTCGACAAAGGAGACCTTGAAGCAGCTCTGTGAGTATCTGTCACACGTGCTTGTCTAACATAGCTGTTATTTCAAAGCATGAAAGATCTGAACACTTAAAAAATTACAGCAGTGTAGGGCCTTGCACACACGAGTTTCCTTGCTCCTCAGTACATTAGTTAGATGTCTGAAGATCCCTTTAGCAGGTCTGAGTGAACCTTCAGGCAGAAGATAGTCCAGCTTAGATGCTGGAGTAAAGCTATTTCACCCTTACAACTTCTACCCTTTCCTTCAGAGCATCGCAGCTGACGCTGGGATTGAGCAATCATGTCTGTAACGCAGGAAATTCCAAAACTGAACGTTCCTAGAGCAAAATGTTAACTTTGCTGCCCTGCATGTCCTGCACACTTCGCTGCGTAGGTCGAACAGCGAGGGGTGCGCTGCGCTGACAAGGGAAACGGGTAGGGAACGCTGCGTATGCACGATTTGGCAGTTAATATTAATGTGGAAACTTAAACTTTTGGTATTCGCTGATGTTTGAGGGGTTTATTTCTCCGCTTTAACAATAAGTATCGCTGCCTTTCCCCTATCACACAGATTTGTAAATAAATGCCAAGTTTTGAAGAGAAGCTCCAGGAAAAAAGAGCGCAGTGCATGACAAGTTACATTTCTGTGAACACTTAGGAAATGCCAAATCCTGAAAAATATTTGAGGAACTTACTTAAAGATGCTGGTGGAGTCAGCCAGCCCTCCCTTGTCACTGAACCTCTTGGAGAGCGCTGATCTGGGCTGCTTTAGTAGCCTAGCTGCCACGAGGCTAAGGCGAGCGTGAAGCTGCCCGCTCCTGCGGTTCCTTTGGCAGGCTACCAGTCTTTGCTCTGACACTTTCTCACCTGAGGTTGCTTTAGTGACCATTCAGCTTCATAAGGTCCCGTGTCCAGAGTCTTTTTCTACCTCTCTGTTACTGCTGGGATCAGGTGAAGTTAAGGCATTTTTACCCTATTGACAGTATTTGGCAAAACAAGTGTCATCACAGCTCTCCAGTCGTGATGCTAATGTTCTGGGCACCGGAGGGTGAAATTCCAACAATAGTATGGTATATAATCTCTGGATAAACATTTATGCTTGTGAAGGTTAGGTGACTTGGAGTACTATGAACTGCAGCCTTTTGGGCAGGCCACTGCAATTTAAGCCTTGCAGTGACCTGCCGGTGACCTCTCTCCTGGGTCTAGAGGCAGAGAGGTTGCTGGAGGTAAAAATTCAGAGTGGATCTGCTGAGCAATAACACAGGGCATAAAATACATCAGACGTTATCTGAACCCAACTACTCATTTCAGAACCACTTCTCATCTTTAACAATGCTTAAATTTCCTTGAAACTTCTCCCAGTGTAACTTCATTCCCGAACCCTGCACGATGTTGTCTCAACGTTGGGGTAAGAGGGTGAAAGCCTCTTGAAGCTGACAAGCATCGTATCACAGGCTGGGTTTTTGGTGTTCTATTCGTGCGATGGATGGGAAGCGCGTAGTTACCCTTTTGTGATGCGCAGGCACCTCCTCAAGGTTGTGATGTGGTTGACTTGCTTCAGAAACGCCCGTGAAACGTCAGGCCAGACTGCTGCTAGAACGGTGGTACCGGTTAGGCCCCAGCCGCCATTAGGGCCTGTAGTTCAGGGCCTTTCGGCACTCACGGAGGGAAAAAACCCAATCCAAACAGGCTTAGTGAACTCAGCAGAGCTGGGATTCACTCCAACCATTTAACCTGAGTGTGTTTTCGAAAAGTGGTATAATCCCTCATTGGCCTCCTAAGCTACGTGCCAGAGGGTGACAGCTCTAGCCTTACTCCTTTCTCTCCACCTCACTAGTGCCATCATTCCCTACCCAAAAGCAGAGAACAGAACTCCATGCCGTGCAGCTGATGGGTTCCTTTACACCCCTACCTGTCGATAGTGGACTAGGCGTGACCCCATCCGTGCTAGGCAGAAGAGCAAGCCCCAGTGACATGTCTCATTTTAACCCAAGCTGAGGGGGAGTATTTCACCTGCTGCTTTGAAGCACTGGAATGATAGTTAGACTTTGGTCTTCTACTGAGAAAACAGAACGCACCCTTGGCCTTTCGGAAGCGAGCCATCCTAAATCAGGGCTCTGTTGACTTAGTTCTACTTGCCCAAAGGAAACACAACACCAAAACCATGTCTTGAAGTAGCTTTCCTAAAAAAGCCCGATTTATTTCTATGCCATTCCACCGTGGTTGGTAGCTGTTGTCAATGCTCACTATTATCTTTGGAGCGAGAACATTATCAGCAGGTTTATGGCTTGCTAATGCCACGTTGAGGATTGTTTATTTTATCTGGCAGTTGGTATCTAAAGGAATGGCTTTAGGACAACAATATACATTTCGGTCTGAGGAACTCATTAATAATACTTTAATCCACAGGAGTCTTTGGTTTTATTTTGCTTTACTCTGCACTGGGAAATTTTTTTTCTTGACTTGCCCTCTCTGAACTTGCCGAGCACGAGTTCCAAATCCCAGAGACTGCATTGATTCTGTTAAGTACTTCTGGTCAGGAGAGATGCACAGCATCACCAACAGCTTAGCATCGCCTCCTAAAAGCAGGAAAAAGACAAAACGTCCTTCTTTACCTCATTATTTTCAGTAAGTTATACACTGGTAACATACAGATCGACACAACAACAGCATAGGCTACCATTGCTTTTATGAAGCAGAAGACCGTAGGTGAAGAGGGCTGTTGAAACCAGGCAGCTCCTTCAAGGGAAGTCTATATCTAGCAGTGTGACATTTGCCCCAGTAGAAGAAATGTTTCACAATTGTTAATGTAGATTTTTTTCCCCCCTATAGCTTCATCCATTAGTTTGCATGTACGTTATGGGTCTGGGCACTTCATTAAGCTTTTTCAAGTGTATGTAAATTCAGGATAATGGCCAAATGGCTTATTTGTGTGACAGTAAAGCAAAGCAGACTTATTAGAAAATCACAGAGAATGATTAAACAAATAAGGAAATTGCCACTTTCAACACTTCACCTAAACAGTGTCACCAGTCATACAGCAGGCATGGTTAAAACCAAGCTCAGTGCCCGTACAGCAAAGCTCCTAAACTCAGTTCTTTCTTTGGCTTTCTCTCTTCAGACCGGGGACTCCGGCACTAGGTGAAATTTAAAGTTGAAGAAAAAAGTAATGGTCTTTCAGAAGCTCTGAAGAACTGCTGCCTCAGTCACTGTGAATGCCTTGAACTAGAGACTAAAGGGCTGAAGCTTTCTGGCTGAAGGAAAGTGGGCTAATGTACTATATGGGTGGGCACAAATCTGACGTTACTGCAGGAACTACGCTTGCTTTAAAACCGTTTCTGCAAGGATGAGGAGCTGGCGAAGAGAAGGTGACACGAACACAGAGAGGAGTTGTGGCACAATACCGTGCATGTGCTCTGCGTCCCTCCTTTGTCTGTTACAGGGCACAATGTTAAGGAACGTGCAAATATGTGACTACACCCTGTGGTAACAAAGATTGAAGCTTGTAAACTGTACCCGACATGAAACACCAGTGAAATGCAGTTACTACCCTTTACACAATCCTATTAGAGGTGGTGTGATTATTCCAAGCGTATTCCTCAGCAGAACCTTGGGACCGGCCAGGTCTAGCCAAATGCAGGAGGAGTTCAGAACTCACTGTGTGCTCACACTGCTCCAAAGCCAGAGTCTTTGAATAGCGGCTCACAGACAGGGGAGGAGTACAAGATCATCTTCTAGCTTTACACAGCAAAGGAGGGAAAAGATTGGGGAAAGAAATCTATGCTGTTAAACAGAAGTCAGACTAAGCCCTTACCTACGGAGTCCTGCAGCAGATGCGTAAGTTTGCTGTTCCGATACGGTACGTGAGCGCGCTGCTCTGCTATTGCTCCCAGAACGTCGGCTAGGGCAGACAAGCTGCGGTTAATAAACGATGTCTCTCTCAGTGCCGCACCTGTCACTCCAGACATACCTAGTACAGCGCAGAACAAGGCAATGGTAAGACTAAGCAAAGCTGCCTCTGTTGTAATTGTGAGAAATCCTGTTGCTGTATCAGCTACTTCTGATGCAGCATTTTTGAACCCAAATTCTGCGCCATGACTTTGATCCACCTGTGCCAAAAGCAGGATGCCGTGATTGTTTACGCCAGACTGCCAATACATTGTTCAGTACTTCTGCTCTTGGAGGGCAGGTTAAAGAAGGGTCAGTGCCTGGAGACAGTCTAAAGCAGCGCGTGTTGAAGCTGATCTCTTCAGCTGTACCATGCATCTTGGCTCTGGGTGTATCACGGAACTGAGATAGTAAGAACACCATGAGATCAGACAAGGCAATGCTGCTTTTGAAACTGTCAGTCCACGGTGTCTCCAGAAAGAAGCCTGTTGTGTTCCACCATTTTTTCTAATATAATCCAGGTAACTGCCCCGTCTGTATTCCTCAGTAAGAAGAGGAGTGACACTGATGGCATAGCTGCAGAAACAAACCTGTACAGCAGCCATAAGCGTGAGGGGTTTATGTTCGCCATAAGGTGCTGTCCCTTGTGGTATGATTTGCGGTAAGAAAACTGATAGAGGAAACCGATGCCCTTCTACCCACCCAGCGGCACGTCGCTATACTGCGCTTGAACTGGCAAGGTTTGGTCCACAAATCAAGTTGCACCAATTTCAAGAGGTGCTGCAAGCTCAACTCTGGGCTCAGTCTGGATGAGTGTGCACGTAAGAGTAATTAATTCCTCCTGTCCTTACCTCTGCCATTTTGGGAAGAGAAACTTGCTGTTAACCTTCAGCCTCACACTATTCAAATTCACCCTTTCTTCAGGCCAGTGGGATGAGCTACAGCTGCGTCTGCAATCAGTTCTCATTACCCAGAGCACATGATCCATGCTGGGCAGAGCTAATGGTAGTGGGATGGTGAGGAGGGGCGAGCAGTTTCCTCAGCTGCTTTCTGTCCCACCTCTAGAGAGACAAAGAGGCTGTACAGAGAGGGGCCAGGGATCCTGTTTTTCCTTCAGGCCAGTATTTTCCCAACTGGGAGAACAAGAGAGGTGTTCAAGAGGCAAGTGTGAAAAGACACAGTAACAGGAAAAAAAAAGAAACCCAAAACCCAAAAACCCCCACCAAAACCCAGAAGACTGGGCAGGGAGGGCTGGAGCGATGTGACTGTGGGAGAGGATGGGGCTGGAATGGTAGAGTGTCTTTTCAGAGAGGCACAGAGCAAACCAGTTCGGGAGACCCCGCCACAGGGCGGCAATGATCTGAGACAGGCCACGTCTCTGACTTTACCAGGGTCTGTGTCTCCAGCCAGCCCCAGGCTTCTGTTACAGGCACTGAAAGTTGACTCCTGAGACAACGGGTGTCACCCTAAAGCAGAGAACTGCAAAGAGGTGAGGGGGTACCTGCTTAACCTGCCGATTATCTGCATGTGGTCAGATGAATTTCCACAAAGCATTTAGCCAAGTTTTCAAACCAAAACCTAGTTTGCTAAGAAGGGAGCCCTTAGCAAATGCTGTACGTGATGCGGGATGGCTGTGGAGCCTACAAGGCACGGCGCTGAGGTCCACTGGAAGCGCGCGAGGTGCCTGCTACTGCTGCTCGCTTGGATTTGTCCACATCTTAAAACAATTACGAGTTAACAGCTGCCCTCGCTTTTAGCAGAGTAAGTCTAACATCTTCACAGCCGGTGGCAGAGGTTAGCTGGCCGTACGTGCTGGGCCAGGCCTAACGCTCGTGTGAGCGAGCGCAGTTCTGGGCTGCGCTGGAGGGTCAGCCCCGCTGAGCCCCAAACCACGTAAACCTGTGTCCTGGTTGAACTGGGGGAGCAAACACACACACTGTTGCTCGATTACATGTTTACCAAACAGTTTCCAGCACTTAGAGCACATGAAAAAAGTAATGTGTTCTATTAGGTTTCTCTGTAGAACAAAAGTTTAACAGTGAGAACAGCAAGAATTCTTGGCAGTGAAGTAAAAGACTCTTTCATAATACTGGTTCAGTTTTCAAAACATTATTTCTGGAATGGTACGTTTGGCTGCATGGCTTTTCTTGGTAAGAAAGCTTGTCCTTTAGGAAATAATCGAGTTTTTGAAATGATTGCGTGCATGGGGGTGGGGGGGAATGCTTTGAAGAAACAGTGAAAACAGTATTATCTTTTCAACACTAACTTCCTCCATAATAAGGCAGAAAAACCCACACATGGTGGTATCAATTATTACAGGTATTTGTCATATTTAAATAATTTATGCACTTTAAATATTTCTGTACAAAGACATGCTAATTTTTGGCGTAGAAAAACAGGCCTAATAAAACCAGTCTGAACAAATAATGTACCTATGATATGGGTAACCGCCCTGAGCTTATTTTACGCTTATGCAGTTTTCCAGTTAAAATGAACCCGGTGTGAAACGGGAACAATCAGGCACACAAATTTTGTTTATGTCAGGATCTGCGGGTTTAAACCACCCCCTGTGCGAAAGCCGGGCAGCACATATCCCTGCATAGAGAGGTAAAGGCAACTATTGTAACCCAGATCTGGGAGGATCCTTGCCCATCGACAGACACCTTCGCTTACCGACGCACTCGCTACCAGCCAGATCCACCAGCTGCAGCCTAGTTTTGACTTGCTTCAGTTTCTCAGTGGCTTCAAGTTGTGCTGGCGAAGAGGCTCTGGAAGAAGAGGCGGATTTACTGTCTCTCATTTTTTGTGGAAAGGTGCAGGAAACGTCTTTATTTAGTCTCTGACTGGTTTGTTCGTCTTCCCATGAAACACCTGGTTAATGGAAAAAACAAACAAGGGGAGCTCCTCACCGACACTGGAAATAGAGAGGGGGAAATGGGGCATCAGCGGGGGAAGTACAACATCTGCTGGTTCAGGCTGTTCTAACAGAAGCAACGCACAAGTCAGAATTAATGGCACGGGAAGGGTGAATTACTTTTTCTATCTTATTTAAGGTTTTGTTCATCAAATGGCTCATACCAGTTGGTAACAGGACTTGGGTGTAGCTTCTGCTGTATTTATTATCCCATTGTTCACAATTCTATGTGGAAAACAAGGAACAGGAGTCCAGTAAGGACTCCAAAGGGTGTTTTTTCATGCTTTAGATTGACTACAACCAAAGTGAGCTTTGGAATCCTTGGGAGCAGCAAGCTCTGCAGTCAGTTTCTACGTATTTGAACCATCACCCGCTGGTACTCTAGCAAAAAAAAAAAAAAAAAAAGTTCATTCTGCCTCTTCTGTTTTGTCCTTTGCTGCTGTTCCCTCTAGCCTTCCGTCAGCCCTCGCATGCCACTGCTGCATCTCCACATGATGAGCTATCAGCTCCAACAGCCGTCCTCCCAGTTGTTCAGGCTGGTTACCTGCTACTCACGGTAGTTGTGTAGCTGCACTAGACTGCTTCACGTCCTTCCTCTTCCTCAGCAGCAGCACCTGGCTTTCACTCTCTGCTGGGAAGAGGAGGAAGGCAGATCCTCTGTGAAAGCTGCTTTGACATTAGCTTAGCAGGAATGGATGCAGAAGGGCTTTCCCAAAGCAGTTTTCCTTTTTTTCTTCAGTGTCTTGGTTTCTATCTCTCTCCGAAAGACGGGGAAGACAAAAAGGCGCACACTCTGCTACAGGTGATAGAGGCAACAGACTCCCCCGGGGACTTACAGAGTCTTGTTGCAATAGTACAAAGTTCCGAGCTGCAAAACTTGAGTAAGGAACAGACTGAATTGGGTTGCAGAGCTCTGTACCTCTCCAGCTAGGCTACTGCCAAAACCTGAACTAGCTGTCCACAGCGTAAGATAAGCAGCTATGTTGGTTTACACAGAATAAATGGCTTCAGGCCATACAGTGTAAAAATGAGTGTTCTCGCTCCTCTTCAGTTTGAGACAAAGAAATTAAGAAACTGCTCTCCTTAAACAACAGATATTACTGAAACAAAATGCTAAAAAAACCTTAATCAAGCGTGAAAAAGTACTGGCTTATCAACCCTGGCTTTAGGTGCAGAACTCATCCCGGGCTTTACAACTTTTTATTAGTGACTTAGCTTTGCAGTTTTGAGATATTTGACAATTTCACCTGGTGTTTAAATCAGGAATTTCTCCTTTTAAACAAGACAGAACGTGCTGTCGCACTGCTACAGCAAGGTCCCGTCTGCAGTGCTGCTCTACCCCCCCATATTGCACATCTTCATCCATGCGCTTGAAAGCTGAAAGCCTGAGCCTGCACCCAGCATAAACTCGACATTTCGGTGGAGCTTTGCTGCCGGACAACGCGGCGTAGCAGGGCGGCTGTAATTCCAAACGGCAAAGGGAAGTGTGGACTGGTCAGGAGGGCTGGTGCTGTAGTGGTGCAAACAGGGTGTTTTGAAAAGTAACATCTGCCTGGTGGACAGGGCTCTGGAACCGGCCAGAGCCAACATCTGGGAGGCTGGAGCTGCAACTCGTGAAGTAACTGTGTCTTTTGGCAAGGCCCGGGGGTAAGCGAGGGCACTGTTTGTTCTGTTTTGCTAATACTGTGGGTTTAATTTCTGATAGCAATCTAAGGGAAAAATGTTAAATATTTTCCACTTTCTAAAACCATATTGTTGTTGCAGAGTAGGAAGGAGATGGACCACAGCACTGGAAGCCGAGAGCCTAATTACAACAAGAGAAAAAGAAAACAAAGTTTAACCCCCAAAAGCTGAAGTTCTTCCTAAAGCAATAAACTGGGAAGTCTTGGTATGGTGCTACTTCTGCTTTTAAGGAAAAGGAGAAATACAGGTTTTGCCGTAGCAAATAAGACAACTGTGGTGTCTGTTCCTACAGTGGCCTATTATTAACTGTTCGAGAGACTCCGAATTTAATGGATGTTTTTGTAAAGCAGCAGGTAAAAAAAATAATTCTTTCTCACCCAAAAGCACATGATGATCCCTAAAACCCATGGTTAGCTTTACCACAAACTTACCGTGAGTAATTATACCATACGTCGTACAAAGTGATTTAACTACTGTATTTGAGTGTCTATCTTGTTATCTTATCTATTTTATCTTATACCTTATGACTTACCGATAAGTTATTTTATTAATTGTTTCATGCTATAATAAATCAAGACGTGTAAAGAAAAGTGAAAAATGTTTATGAAAGTGAAAGTTTCAGTAGCGTTCAGACATCAGACTGGTCTGTTATTGAAGAAGGTACACAGAAGTTAAACAATGGGCAAAAACCGAGGGAATGTATTAAACATTGGAAAAAGGAGGAAAAAAACAACATGAAAGTCTCTCAGCCCACAGACTGTTTTTCAAACAACTGGCTCTAGATGTATTTTAGTAACATCCTACTTACCAAAGTTATCTCCAGAGGCAACTGTGGTTATGGTCAATGTAACTACCAGATGAGAACGAGAGGAATGAGCATGCACCAGTGTTGGGTGCCTGACTCTCAGCTGTAGGCCTTTGTTGACTAGATGCAAAAATTCATATGCATTTTCAACAGCCCTTGGAAGTAAAGAAACAAACAGAAGATTTAACTGACTCACAGTAAAAATTACATGAGAAAGGTGACAGCTTGGGTGGGAATCTGAGCATTTCCACTTCCCTGCTCTTTGACTTCTTGCAGTAATCTCAGTTTTGAGCTGCACAAACAACTGTATATAGACTTTTTCAGGGGGGAATATAGTCCAAGATGAAAATTCAAGACAAAAGCTGTGACGTAGGACTGGAAGTGCTGAAGAAGTGGCCTGCCAGCCTTGTAGGTCTATAGGTAGGGCAGCTCAGCTCTGGAAGTGACTGAAGTTTCTACAGTGTGGAAGGAAAGACACAGATTTAGACATTCCTGGGATCTCTGGTCCTACAGAAGTGGAGTTGTCCATTTTATGTTAAGGTAGCTCTTGTTCTTTAGGAGGCAGAGAATTAGGGCAAAAAAAGGGAACTTCTCTGGGCCTCTGGAGATCATATTTCACATTTGATATTAAATCCAGAATCCTTGGAAAAAAGTTCAATTCCACTGTTCAATGAGCAGTGACTCCAGCACAGTGTCAGAATAGACAGGCATAAGTTCCTATACTCTCTGTTTTCTTTTCCAGTTAAAGGAAATACTGCAGATATGACCAATCGAAGGGCAAAAACCTAACACAGAACGTGAAATAAACTCGTTAGGTAAAGAAAATAACCCCTATGATTTCACCCAGGTTTGCAATATTTAAAACAAATGAGGTGATTGCCTGCCCTCTCCTTTCACTGCATTGCCTTCTTCAGGAATCACTCAAGTGACATCACCTAAACATTACTTTCTAGATGGGGGTATAAATTATTATAACTGCATATCCCAGCCTGGTGACTGAACACCCTGTAACACCAGAACCATTAATAACTCTCCTGACAGGCGGCAGGCTTGGTTCCACATCGCTGCAGTCAGCAAAAGCAAGCGTGTGATAAAAGGCAAGGCCTGACTTCAAGTTGGCCAATTTCAGTGAAAGTCACACTGGGCACAAACTTACTTTATGCTAAGAAGAGCCATACTTGAAGAGTTTAGAGACAAAAAAAAGTTATACCCAGCTAAAACAATTTCCTCTGAAAATAAAGCAAGGGCATCTGAGGGACAGAAAAACACTTAGCCACACCATGCCTATAGGCACTTAAGGGAAGGAGCCACCGAAAAGCAGTTCCCTCTGGACCCTGGGCTGCAGGAGCTAAATGAACACCTCAGCCCCCACCCATCAATCCGCACACGCCGGCCCCCCCGTAATACGCCTGCCTCTGTGTCCACTGGTAATGTGTCCCTGGTTGTTTGGCCAGGCACCAGCAGGGAAGCGGTGGCTCTAGTTCCCGCTGTCAGAGGAGGCAGAGCCTGTCGCTGGGGTGATCTGACTATTGCCTCAAGTCCAAGGAGGCTGCTCTTGCCTTCCCGAGTTTCGAGCTGCATCCTCCGATAGCCAGTCAGCCGGGAGCGGACGGCCTGAGAGGCACGCAGCCTGCGCCAGGACGTAGCCACAAGCGCTCGGCTTCTGCAAGGTGCTGCTGTGCCGTGGCAAGGGGTCAGCGCTACAGGCTGCTGGCCTCAACTGCCGTTTGCGGAAGACAGGCCTCAGGGAATGCCGTCAGTGCTGGTCACCCACGGGGACGCTGCCGCTGACTTTGGAGATAAAAAGCATCCCCAGCCCAGTGCTACGAGCTTGGCACGGTAGCTTCTCAGCAGGACTGCCAGGAGTAATTTTTCAGGATGATCTCCAGGAGTTTATCGTGCTGGATGTACCGCACGCTCCAGGACCAGATTCTACAAAGCAAAGCCCAGTTGTGGTTAGGTTAAAAATTTGATGCTGAATGTTCTCCAAAGTCAACCAAGCCATAAAAGAAGAAAGAGACTGAGGTTTTTGTGATTCAGTAAGATGTAAATGTTAGCGGGAAAGAGACTACTGTACTTCAGTGGATATATGGAGAAGCCAATGAGACCCCGCAGGCCAATATATTCTAGACGAAATATTATCACAAATGAGGATATGTTTTTATTCAAAGCATCGTCTGTTTACTTTAGATTTCGGGCAGCTGGGTGGCCTCATTCAATGGTTCTCTTACTTTGTTTGGGTTTGCTTTTTCTTATTAACCTTTCTGTGTAATTATTAATATAACCTGTTTATGGACTGGACTTTTTTCGCTGCTTGCATTGTAATTGAGATACAAGTCCATATCCTTATTTATATTTGCATTAGAATTGAGTATCAATTGAGATAAGTGGTTTTTAAGAGGTGCTTAGTTCAAGGCGCCAGGTTCCTTTACCATAAATTAAAATTTACAGAAATAAACAGAGCAGCCATTTTATTAACTGGAAGGACAAATGAAACCTTACTGCAGCTTACTGAGGCTACATCTCACCTCTCCCTTCCCCAAGGCCGAGGAGAAGAGATAGGTCACCTACTAACTATGCAAAGCTCCCTTGGGAAGGGGAGCAGGCATTTTTCAGGAATGAAACCAGGCCAGCACCTTAGTTACTGAAACACCACAATTAAAAATTACTTGGAGGGTCTGACGAAGCAGGAAAAATTCAGCTCCCATCATACCCACACTATATGCACCCACCGTCATTTTCTAAGGCATTTAGTTCCTTTCTTCTCTAGTCAAAGGAAAAAGCTTAACGCCTGCAAGAAAGATTCAGCACACACAGGTAAGGCTCTGCAGCCAACCTCTTCTGGAGGAGCTTTTTATTCCCTTGACAGCAGAGCCTTAACCCAAAGCTAAAAGTTGGAATGGAGTCACGGTTGGGAAATCCAAGACCAGAGACTGACAGAAACCAACCAGTCAGCATAATGCAGACAGAGAGGGCAAAGGGCTTCATCACTTCAAGCTCCAGCCACTTTTAATTCATTCCATGCTCTTATGGAACATGCAGAGTGCAATCAAGGATGCTGAATTTCTCTGGCAATCATATTTAACCTCAAGACTGAGGAGCAGGCATACCCCAGATACAAATGGTAACCCTTGCTAGAATACTGCGGCAATTATTATTTCATAGAAAGAAAGGAGAGTTATATAGCCCCCACGGTGAAGAACGCTACTTCACAGTCTCTCTGGGGTCCTGTTTTTCTACGAGCGGTTCAACGGCTAGAAAATACAAGTCAATAAATGCGCACAGCTAGGTAGAATGAAAGTATGTTTGCGCAACCCTCCAGTACATTCTTGTATTTTTATCAAGGCTTTCTGGCAATAGTATAAACCCACACAAAAAAACAACTACTAGTTGGCTTATGTGACTAAGTCCCACAAGACAAAAATACTGCCTTCAATTATTTCCACTGAGGGTGGAAATTGGGGGGGGACGGGGGGGGGGGGGGGGGACGACGATGGGGGGAGGCGGCAGGGAGGGGGAGATGCTTTTCATATCTGATTTCTAATTCCTCCTGGAAAAGTAGAGATTAGACCATGACAAGCTTTATTACAGAGAAGTGGAGAAAAACATCACGTTTCTCCCAGAAATGTAAAACACTGTAATGCTGCGCTAAACGTTTCAACAGGGCACGGTGTTTCTTTTCACAAACGTTATTTGCCCAAGGAGCAGAACAGTTCTAAGTTTCTAGACCTTTCTGTAGTGCACAAGCAGAAGTGTTCCTTCTAGAATCTGTTCACGTTTTGGGTGCTCATGGGGCGATGTCCAGTAGCTTGATTACACTGGGTAGCATCGCCTCTCTGGTGCCACTAGAACTGCTTGTCATATTTTTTTTTCTGATGTTGATTTAAAACTAGCATAAACAACACAGCCATTACTAAAACGAAGCATCTGAAACAGATTCACTCTTGTTAATGGATGAATTGTTCTGAACATGATTTTTACTATCTAATTAGCCAAGGTGTTTTACATATAACGAGAAAGAATTATACATTTGTTTTGTATACTACACATACGTACCACCAAGAGCCACTCCCATGTGTACTAGAACAAGCCTTTGTAATGCTTAGTAAGTACGAGAAGGCATTAAAAGGAGTAGAGCTGTAGCCTCAAATATCTTAGCTCTCCCTACGCCATCAAGACATGTAAATAAGAATCAAACTTCCCATGCACCAGTGCTGGGAAGGTATACGTCTTAAGACAGAACGGCTTAGCTACTGCTTAGCTTTTAGTCTGAAGAACCTGGATTTTCAAGAACTACAGGCTCAAGCACCAGCATATCAATTCCCATTTTAATGCCTCCACTTACGAAAACAGAATACTAAGCAGTGTAAGATGAGTATTTATTGTTTAAAAGATCACTAAAAATCTTATTCTTTCTAAAGTGTGCTTTTTTTTTTAACTCCAATGTGTGTAGCGGAAGTTAACGCTTTTCAGCTGCTTAATAATCTACAAGAAGTACATCCATTTCTATTATAATCTGTACATTTCACAGTTTGGTAAGACTGAAGGGAAAGTCCTTTCTGTCTGGGTTACCCCTTCTTTTTCTACAGCTGACAAGATGCTCTAGAACCAGCGACAGCAAAATACACGGCTATCTTTGGCCATTCTGAATGGAAGGCGCTTGACACAGGAGTATAACCCAAACTAACTGTACTGTTATTTCTGAAAGTATTTTGACTTTTGCAGCCAACTGCAGTCTAATAGACTGAGCTAATGGAAACAGTGAGAACTGGCCTTTCGCGTGTGGGAAGGACTCGTCGTTTAGAACCGCTAACTGGTGCCTGTAATGCGATTTTGTGACAGCCGTACTTCGCGCTCACACCAGATCACGGTCGGAGGATAAGGGTCAAATAGTGTACTTACTCATGCGTAAGCAATGGAACATCGCTCTTTCCTTCTCTGGTTGTGACAACGTCACGTTTGACACCAAACACTTTTCCACAACTGTCTTTGGCCAGAAGATCAAAAACCTCATTATTATACACTTCGACAACAGAAACTTCAACCCAGTAACTTCCTGGTGGCTTTTCTGAAATAAGCCTGGGGAATAAAAATAGGAAAAAAAAAAGAAGAAAAAAGCCCCAAAAATGTTGAAGTCAAACCCCAAGTGTAAATAAAGATCTATTCTTTGATTGTAATCTAATTACAATCTGGTACAAGTGCTTATTAAATATCCGCAGCCGTGGCTTTGCCTCGTCCACTTGCTAATCTTAAGCTGAAGAATCAGAATATACACTTAAATTTTATGTGAAGCAGTAAATAAAACTTCATTTTCCAAACAGCTGTGCCAGCTTAAATTGTTTTTTATCCGCTAGCCTCCCTCCCTCCTCAAGACTTTTTTACACCACTTTTCTGCCGGATGTTGTTGCATTCGGAGCTCAAGGTATGATAAACTCTGGCAGAGTGCAAGCAACGAGCAGGCAGGGATGGTAAACTGCCCAGCTAGATCTGCAAGAGGTTAACTGTCCACAGCCTCAGGAGATTCATAAATTCAGGGCTTGTCTGTTCAGGATAGTATTACAGTTAGACACAGTTATTTGGTACAAAATTGGATCTTTGATTTTTCTTATACCATTCTCCAAAAGAAGTAGTCTTAGCTGGAAAAACCTCTAACGGCTCTTCTGTTATACCTTAGCAGCGCATCAGTTCAAATCGTGCATCAGGTTCAATTAAACAAATCTAAGAAGTCTCAAAGCAAGAACAGGCTGTGGTTAAAAATTCTACTGTCATTCTTCTTGGGGACTGGATTCTCATCTGGATCCTCTTCATCTATTCCAACTGTCAATTTTCACAAAACTCATAAGAACTTAATCATCTTTTGGATTCCCACAACTATGGTTGAAAATTATTCAAAGGTTAATTAGGAGGCTGACAGACAGGCGGACAGATAACACACAGCAACAGATAGCAACAGATAACACACATAATCTTATTTTCTTAGTAACTCAGACTAAGCAGGAGAGAGACTAGAAATCTATATTAAAACTCAAATATCAAATGGCAGTTAGAGAAACTACAAATATTAATCATTGTGAAGCTGAAACCTGAAATGATAAATACACTACAAACATTATTTCATCCTTTCTGTCAAGTTTAAGGTGACTGTCACTGACACGAGCCTTTACTTAGTTGTTACCTGAACACTTCTTGGGTAGCTCGAGGAATAATCCCAAGTTCTGATTCATCGTCTCTGGAGAACGCAAACTTCTCCTCTAACTGCGGTCCCAACATTGTGTGTGTCTTCCCACTTCCAGTTTGCCCGTACGCCATGATACACACATTGTACCTGAAAATTAAAAGGGCCTTCATTTATTTTACCATTCCCAGGTGTGTTTGTTAGGTGGCAAGTCAAACCCCCAGACAATTTGGGAACACAAACTGAAACAGAAGATAAACACACTGCCCCTACAGATTTCTTTCTGGAGACCTCAAAATCTGACAGAAATCGAAGTGCCGCTCGAAACATCACCCTGAACAGGTTTTATTTTTTAAGCAGAGTTGAAGAGATGCTTTTAAGCAGAGTTTAAGGGATGCTTAGCTTGGAAAGACTGATGAGGTTAGACCTCCTGTCTGCCCAACTTCCAGTTCATGCACTACTGGGCTGCTTGTTAATCACCTCCTGAATCACTGCCGTTTACAGTACAGCATTTTAAAGTAAACTGTCACTGGGTTTGATTTGTCTTACAGTGCTCTGCTGCAAACCACAGCACTAATATCTTAACAGCTGGGAACAGTAAACTCTTCAGCTCTCATACTCATTTTCAGGCAGGCTCATCAGTCATAGCCCTCAGTCACTGGAAAAGATAAGACAGCCCTAGTCATGGGAGGCACAAATCTTAAACCAGCTGCGTTAGTTCAGTATAAGCACGCACACTAAGAGTATGCTGGAATAAAGGTGGTAGGAACTGCTTTGGTATGGACTTGTGGAAGGTGAAAATGTACAATGTCACGGCAGAGGTACAGGCACCTATGAAACACAACTCATCATCTTCTGAAGCAGATGTGTAAAACACGTCTAATGAACAGAACTCTGAAAACGTCTGTTTCTCTGCACTGAAAATAATAACAACAACAACAATAATAAATAATAATAACAACCACCACCACCACCACCTCTGTTGTGGATGTCTGTGCTGCAGGGAGGTGAATTTAGATGTATGAATCCTATCCAGAAAGTGTGTTTCTAACACAGTCTGATAAAAGTCAACATGTACCAGTGCTTAAGGGGCAGCTACAAAGAAGATGGGGACTCCCTTTTTACACGGAGTCCCATGGAGAGGACAAGGGGGATGGACACAAGTTGCTCTTGGGGAGATTCCGATTGGACACGAGGGGGACATTTTTCACAGTGAGGACAGTCACCACTGGAATAATCTCCCCAGGGAAGGGGTTGGCTCGGCCTCGTTGGGCACCTTCAAGAGTCGGCTGGACAGGGCGCTGGGCCGTCTTGTCTGGGGTGGGCTCTTCCCAGAAAGGTTGGCCTAGATGATACCTGAGGTCCCTTCCAGCCTGGGATTCTGTGATGTTAAGCAAAACAGTGGGCGGATGCAAATGTATGCAGCCACAGTACTGCTTTGTGTTGCGGAGCAATACTGTACTGGGCAGCTGAAGGTTAGTCCCTGCTCGGCTGCGTCTGCTCCGCAGCCCCTGCCACCACCTTGGTGTTGACCACAGAACTGTGCAGCAAAAACCCCTGGAAGACGTGCCGTTACGCTGACAGGGCTGCTCCTTCCCTGGATTGTCTTGTTTGTTCCAAGACACAACGTTAGCTGGATCTCCACACACGGCGAGTCCTTTGTGCTACGGCGAATTTCTGCTCTGCTAGAGAGTTCAAGAGCAGGCTTGCTCCTGTTCTGGCAGTGAAATTGCACTGCCTAAACTATACCTCCTCCATGGGCAGACCTGAACAGCTGCTTTTGGTTATCCGATGCTTTTCCTCCTACCAAAAATTGGTTCAAGCACATGCCAGCAAATTTCAACAAACACCCCTCATCTAATTGTTTTAAATTTATGGTTTCGAGTAATGAAATACATGGCCATTGCAGAGAAATATATCTGCAGCCAATTTTTGCATATTAAACATGCCTAGAAGCAATTCTTTTTGGAGGATCACTTAGAAAGCTTCCTCTTGTTACAAAGAAATGTGGGCTGATAAGCAACACAGCAAATACCTGGGTACCCCTTCTGGAGATGCAAAGTCAAAGTTGCAGTCAGTGAACCTATAGTAAGTTCCCTGCACGTTTCATGATGCAGAGTTTGAAACAGAAGTCTACTCGTGGATTTGATGAAGCAAAGGAGATAACTGTAAATGAAAATAAAGAACGCTACAGCAAAATGAAATGTGCTAGAAATTAGGGCTGTAAATCCGAAACAAGGGATTTCTCTAAGCATTCACACTGACATAACTCTACTTGCATTTATGTCAGTGGAAAAGCTCCCATGAATTTTGGCAGTTTTCAGCTAGCAATTTTTATGATTCCACCCCTGACGCACCCTGCCTCGCCAGCCTGTAGCCTATTGAGACTTCTGGCCCCGCTTCAAATCAGGGAGATCTTTGGAACCAAAAAGGGAACCAGAAGTTTGCAAGTAGCAACGTTCCTTAGGAAGAACAGAATGGACTTCCTCTTAGAAATCTCTGAAACTTTCTTATAGTCCAACTATTCAAATTTTCCTTAATTGCTACTTGTTAGAAAGTAAGCGTCATGGACAAAATGGTTCTGAAAAGATACAGATGATATGATTAGAAGCTAAGTAGCCAGGTGCTTGTAGCACTGAATCAGTGATAACTTCTCTGCCAAAGCTAAAACAGTATTTCGGTAAGTCCAAACAAGCTCAAACTACCCAAAGCAGTGTTCTCTTGAAGCAGGCAAAGGAAAGAATGAATTGTTGGGTGATTCAACAAGACGACAAGCAGCAGCCTAGTTTATATTTACCTAGTTTACTTTGCTGGTGTCCTGGTTCCAACATAAGGGTTTCCAATAGAGCAACCTGAAAATTTCAGACTATGATTCACCTGTGTGCCCTGACATTTCTCCTTCTCCGCTCTGCTTCATTAGTTATATTCTTGTTTCAAAAAGTTCTTATTGTCAAGCTAGAATACCAATAGTTTTGTAGTGTTTCTCTCCTGAGAAGAGTGGGAGTGTTCAGTATAGCAAAGGTAGCACTAGGAGAGAACCCTGCGAAAGGAAATCAAAGGAGGCGAAATGTATTCTTTAAAATAAACAAACAAGCTTGATCCTTCAATGCTGTAAACAAATGTTATCTTACTCTTACTGTATGGCTAACTGTAAACTTTGAAGCCTGCTGTACTTTGTTTGGCATATGGGACAATCTCTCCTTGTGTATTTGTTCTGAAAAATGAAACGATTCATTAAGAAAGAAAAATAGAGAAAAAAAATAAAGAGAAGCAGTGGAACGCTCCTTTCTACTTAAGCTAGAAGTCGTTACAGACCACTTTGGAGCCCAGACTAAAACAATCAGGAGCAGCAAAAAGGTTCAAGGTTCAGGCTAAATATGTCTGTTTCCCATTTACGACGGGAAGGCTGCTGAGGAACATGGCTTGTACGCACAGCCTCGCCCTCCCTGAAAATCTGCTTCTGTTTAAATGGCGCTTCTGAAAGAACAAGACAACTCTCTTGTTTTCGATAACAGAACATTTCCTAACTGAATATAAAAATCCTAGCTTTCAGCACAGGAGTCTCTGAACAGGGAAGTTAGAAATTGGGAAGTACAGCAAATTCAAGGTACAGATCAGAGATGTCTGAAGATACATAAGCAACATATTGAGCCAAAGCAAACTTTGTTCCTTGCAAAAGGGAAAGCAGAGAGCGAAAACAGCGGTTATAAGGACTTCTTCAAACTCCTCCAACCCAGTGGTCCCCTGGTTGCTCAGCTATGGAAACTGTCGTTACTCATCCTTGGTAAACTAGAACGATGCCATATGGGCCATATAGGAATTCCCTTAGCCCAGGTAGCCCTTGTAGGCCCCCCATGGCTTGTGTAAAGGGATGGCTGGGGTTTCCCAATACCACAATATCCTGATATGCCTCTTCTAGGCCGCTTTGAAGAAAAGGAGACTTGGAAACTTCAGCGTGCAGAGTGCCAGGAGCAAGGATTGCCACTGTTCAGCTGTGCCGCTGTGGATGGAAAGGGACTGGCTTTCCCTCTGTGGGGAGGGAAGGGCCGTGGCAGCTCTGCAACCACCACCTGTGACTGAGTGGAATTGGAGCGGGGGTGAGAAAGGGGCAGAAAGGAAGCTTTGTATGAATCTCAGTCCAAGCCTCAAGGATTATAACAATAAGCACTTCAAGGCTTCTTCGCAAGAGTAGCTTAAGTTAGCTCTGGTATAAATGAAGAATCACACGTCATGAACGGCAGTGGCTAGAAGTAATTACGCATCTGTGTTAGCGGTCGTTACTGATCAGTTTTGCATTCAACCCAGAATTCTGTTTTAACCCCAGTGCTCGAAGGAGCATTAGAACCATGACTGAGGATGCTCTGGTTTGACCAGGAATTGATTATATCACCTGCTAGAGCCAGTGCTGTACACAAAAACAGAACAGGTGATCAGAGTGGCCCTGGCAGGCCTTTCAACTACGAACACACTGTTGGAAAAGATGTATCATATTGTGTCCACAACTGAAAAAGAGTTCTAAAACATAACCTACCAATACACACACAAAAAGATAGTATCCTCCAGTAGAAGCGATGCTTAAGTTTGCCAGAAAGAGACCAGAGAAGAAAACCTGATTTTTTTTCCCAAATTTGTGTGCTCTGCTAAATTTTGTAAACAGTGTTTTCACTGTTTCTATGGGGAAACAACAGTCACTTGGGGTTGAGTAGAAAGAAAATAGGAAAACGTAACTGCAAAGCCTCAAAACTTGACAGGACCGCCACTATTAAGTAATTTATTTTTTTTAATTGATGGATTTCAGTAGATTATTGCCCTTTAGCTTTCTTACTCCCACCTTTTAACTTACCCATCCAGGAGAGATGTTAGCAAAGGGGCCACATCTGCAAATACTGTGTCCTGAGACTCTGAAGCACTGTAAACTCTGAGAAGCAAAGTGCAATGATTAACTGAAGAAAAAATATAAACATGTTTTCACAATACAGGAATACAAACTAGGGAAAATGTACACCAGTAACATAAAACTTATGACCTGCTGACATTTCTATGTCAGGGGACTGAAAATTACAACTCCAAGGTTCTCGCCCGCCTTTTGGGAGCGGCTGTTGTTTGTGCTGGAGGGAACGACCCACTGGCATATGCTTGTGGCTCTCTGAGCTCATCCTAATCCTCTGCCGGCCTCTCCAGCGGATGGAGTCTTTTTTCAGGCTGTACTGGATCCCTGTTACTTTCTCCCACTACCAGACTGAAATATCCCTGCTGCTTGTGTCTCGTTGTGTCACACTAATGAAGGGAGTGGTCAGGTTGCGCTTCCCTTTAGATGTGGATAAGGTTTAGGGGGAAAAAAGAAAATAAAGAGGTCCAGAGGCTGCAGGCTTGCCTCGGGACTTGTCTCAAAAGAGTCAGTGGCAGAGCAGAAATCAGAAGGCCCTGAGGGTCGTGTTTAAGGATGCACTGTCTTTGTGGGCAGCATCAACCAAAGGTGTTTCCAACCCCACCGCCGCTGAACTATCTGCTGTGAATTAAACACTTCTCACTCAAGGGAAGGCTTTCTTTTCCATTGCGATGTGGATTTCAGACTAATTTTTGAACAGAATGAAAGACAATTTAATTGAATGAATTATTTCACCTCTTAGAAAAGAGCTATGATAGTACAAACCTCGGGCCAAAACAAGGTCATCCACAACAACTGCATAGTTTTTTTCGAATTCAAGGGAAAAAAGAAAAAAAAGCTAACACAGGGCTCTTCAAAGACATTTTTCCTCCAACCCTTTCAACTATCAAATTTGTACAACATAAAATCAAGACGTGAAAATAGAAAATCATCAAAGGGAGGAAATTCTGATTGTAAAACGTGGGCAACCTAGTCCTTCATTTCTTCTTTAGCACACCGAAAAGGTATCCTCCCCAAGATTACAGTCTGCAGCAAGTACTGTTTATACAAGACGAACAGAATCTACAACATGAATGTCATCAGCCACACTTAAGTATTTGAGGTATGAATGTCCATCTTTGGAAAAAAGCTTCCTTTTCTGACATCTTTTTGTTGTTGTTGTTGTTTCACTCTCCTTTCCAACGAGCGGTGTGTGTTCTTTACAGCTTGCAGCAAAACGACTGATTAGAAACAGGAATTTTGGTAGCAGCAAACGTTACAAAGCATAGATACTTGCCGGTGTATGTAGTATGCTACTCTGCTTCACTTAGCAGTGTTCCACAGCTTGTACATGGTACTGCAAGTTTAACCGAGTTAAGGCACAGTGTGCTCTTCAGCATTTACTCCAGCCTCTCTGTGTATTTGACCAGGATCTGGCCACTACAGTCCACAGCCTGCACAAACATCAATTTTGTATCCATGTTCTCCATTAATAAGACACACAGAAGGATCACTGATAAATAGAGACAGAATTAGAGCCAACCCACTTAGTTCAGCATTTTGCTCCCGACAATAGCCAGAGGAAGGAGCAAGAAGCACTGTGGTGGCTGGAGACACAATAATACATCTTTGTGTTTCATCCTAATCCTTAAAAGCTGTAAACTGGCCTCAAAAGTGAAATATGAGTTGAATCTCTGTTTCAAAAAAAATATTATTAGAATTAGTATTCAGTTTCTTTTCGCATCTTGCTGAATTCTTGGCCGAGGGTAACATCCTGTGGCAATGTGTTCCACAGTCTAATTGTAACTTGCATGAAAACGTACTCTCTTTAATCAGGAAAGGAGCACTTGTCTGGCTTGATGGACAAATACCGCTTGTCTTGCCATTCCTCTGATGTGCTGTCACACTGCACCGAGAAACCAGCAAATATGCAGAGCTGTGGCACAGCTCGTACTGGGACGACACAGACGCTGAATAGCAGCGCTCCGTCCTTGCTTTGCACGCACATACGCGTACGCCTCAGGAAACTTTGCACATCCAACCCGCAAGGTCAATATAAGAGAGCAAAAGCAATTCCAAACACTTTTCTCTGCTCATTTGTCACCTGCAGTCAATGAAATACTCATTAGCACCAAGTCCTCCGCCTTGTCTTGACCAACTAGGCCTCTAACTCGATGTGTGTTGAAATGGTATTTTTAATTAACACATCAAAACGTCTCAGAGCTACTACAGGAAAAAAAACCCACCAAACTTAAAAAGGGGTTTTAGCGATGAGAACATTCCTACCATCTTCCCTTGCTGTCGATGGGTTTTGCTGTCTAATAAAGCCGATTGCTACCAACCACAATGGGGTAAAATCAAGCGGCCGGAGTAGCCTGGTTGCGCTGCAAAGCGGTACAGCCACAGCTGACTATGGCGGGTTCAGGTTCTGGTACCCATTCAGAGGAAAGGCACGGGGCTCCGTGTCGCAGTAACTACTCCAAGTATTTACTCAGCTTCCTAAAGGGGTTTTACTGCCACTACTTAGCTGCTGTGGTTCGAATGCTACCAGTACCCAAGTGAAGTAGTTTAAAGTTGCCTTGAACTAGTTGATGCTACGCTGTAATCACAGCACTGGCTGAAGCACGGACGCCCGCTTAATTAGCTATTATCTGAGAGCATGAAAGATGCAGCAAATCCAGAGAATCTCTTTATATAAGCCTGTGTATTTTTACCAGAATGATGACAGATTTGTCCCTGTGTAGTGATTAATGTTCTTTTCACCTTGAAAAATCTCAGCTTCTGTTTTTTATTTTGCTAACTGATTCACCAATAAAATTATAAACGCATAACATGCTGAAAGCTGGAATTTTCTTTCTGAGCTGAAATCAAATATTTTGACATTTATTAGTTCCATAAAACTTTGCTAAAAAAAAATAAACATTTTTGAGTTCATAAGAACCATATGCTCTTCTGTTTATAAAAAAGAGCTGTGCTGGGACACTGAAAAAACATTCCCCAAGAACTGCATTCTTTGGGGGATTTACATTTTTTTAACCCTTTTCCTGATTATCAGGATGTACACCACATGTCCAGAGTCACAGCAGCTCTGGAGTCCTGGGTCAATACTGTTAACCATGTTGCTCTACAGAGTTGAATTCCAGCATTACTCTGCCCTTACTTCAGCTGGTACGGCTGCGATAGGTATAGCTGGAGGGTGAGAGGAATTACTTCAGGTCGCTTAGCAGTTTTGCAAGGGGGCCATGTACCTTGAGATCACATGTGCCTTGTATGAAGGGAGTCCTATAACCTGTGGGGTGAGTAAATCTTCCCCAAGATTTGCATTATCTCGGCAATTTTCAGTTGTTTGGTGGCCCACACAACAGCAGCCCCCAGTCTGCGTGAGCAGAAAGAGGCGGCACCTGAGAATGCCTCATGGAAAGGGTGGATGCCTGCCAGTGTTTAACAAACCTGCAGCAGTTTGGGCCAAACAAGCTCAGACCTTAAGTTTAAACCAGGACAGATAATTCACGTTGGATACATTTGACTTTAAATCAAGTTTTGCCTTCAAGCAAGGAAGCATGAAATTGTCCTCATGTTCTGTTTCTAGAGAGTTTTGAAGCGTGGTTCAGGGTAGAGAGCACACTGGACGAGTCATTGCAATGTATAGATGCGAAGTTTACGTTAGAAAAAAGGCATGGGGCAAAATTTTGTATTTCTTCATTTACGGAGGTGTCCTTTGTATTAATTTAACCCTTCGTCCCTGTTTTCAGAGGTTCAGGTCAGCTCCATTCTAAAGAACATAAGGCACCTTTCAGCCAGCCCCCCTGCAGTTTTCTGCCTTGCAGATTGACTCTCTGGTGTCTCATAAGGCACAAACACCAAGTAAAACCCTTAATCACAGCTGGTGCATTCACAATCTCTCTTGTCTACGTGGACTCTTGAGCATCTCATATGGAAAGTGGCCACACTACAGCCTTTCCCTGGGGGAGCGCAGGCTGACTCTACTCTGCTATCTATGTTCAGGCCATTTAAACTCTAAATTCAAAGTAGCATCGCTGAACATCAAGTCTTACAAGTCCTCAGCCCAGTTTCTGGCTCAGTCATGCTGTATATCTAATGCTGAAGGCCCGCAATCCACCTCAAGTCCTTACCTTTAACACGTGGATAACACGTTGCAAGGATCATGAGAGCTACTCAGACTGTGAAGAGGGTCAGATAAGTCTCTACACAGATTTCAAACTTAGGCATATCAGTGGTCTTCACTGAGAGGGGAGACTAACTGTGTCATCTACATCCTGAAGCGCATTAGTCTGTGCTGCAAAGAATGTGAATACTACATAAAGAAAAAAAATATGAACATTATCTTCTAACCAATGCCTATGAAAAAATTACCCTTCACTCTACAAGCCTTCCGGCAATCCAGATTGCTAAACAGGAGTACCCACCTGTCAAACTGAAAAGTCTTGTTTATTGATGCATGACCAGGGCGGCTACACTTTATGAGGACAGTTTCCTAAGAGGAAAACAAAACGCTTACAGTTAATATCATAGGCACACCCACAGAAAAGGAAATATTTATCATTTCTAACATTCCAGAGGACAGCAGTAATTAAGGATCACGAAGTCCAAGGCCCTCCTCCAGGAACACATGAGGCTTTAGAGCCTGTATACTGCAGTGTACTAGCAAGGCTACAAGAAAGGATCTTAAAAAACATTCAGATTATTAAAGAACAACCAACACAAAATAATCATGCTTAAGTTCATGAGAAAGATCCAACCCCTTAACTGAACTTCTTATTTGCCTAGAAAGCAACAGGCAAGTAAATCCAACCTCCCTAACTGCCACCACAAGTAGAAAAAATGGCCTTTTTTATTATAGGGCCAGTTTTCACAGTTTTTCAGACTGATTTAGTATATATTTGTGCCTAGAATTGAGCAGAAAATGCATGTTTCATACAATAACATGCTGGTCCACAACTGTGAGAAAGAACTGCACTAGCACAGTTGGTAGGATTATACAAGTGTTTAGTGGAATCCACCTTCCAGATGGATCCCATAGTAGTTTTCTAAGTCTGACAGATATGTAAGCAGCTCTTTAAAGTATTACCAGAGCATAACCACAGCAGTCTGGCATGCCTCACACAGCAACTTCTGTGTCCTTCTACTCCTCACGGTGTATGTTGCTTAATTGCAGAGACAAGTAAAGAAAAAAAAATGCGGGGGTTTACAGCAATTTTGGTGGAAGCTCACTAGCACACAAAATACTTATCTAATTCAAGGAGGTTTCCTAGCTTACTAACCTGCGGTTACACTACTGTATTTGATGGGAGGGCTGAAATTCCTACTGTGCTTCAGGCAAGTAGCTTGGGGTGCCGAACTAAAGGCTTTCAAATGAGCATTGCCACAGAACGAAGTCATAAAGAGCTGAGCAAATAATGACTGCGTAACAGTATGTCCAGCGTGCAAGCGGCTAATAACATTTTTTTTTTGTTTTGTTTTGAGTTTATGAGTCTTTCCTCCTCTTTGGAGGAGGCCAATGTACCATTATAACCTAAGGGTGACAACACTTGCCTTGCAGAATGAGCTATGTCACCCATCCCAGTACCGGCAAACCTAGCAGCAGCCAGATGCAGGTACAACACTTTGCTACAAAATGGCCTGGCAAAGAAATTCTGATAGTATCAGTAACCAAAAGGCTCTCGGGGAAGGAAAAAATGAAAATGAGAAAAGATCCAGCGTGACGGAACACATTTCTGATTGAGATATCAAATTTACTTGCAAACCAGCTTTCCCTAAGGTGAGAAATGGGACAGAAGAAACTCTACTTGCATAACATAGAAACAAAAGAATTGTTAATAGGCAGAAGTCTCATATGAGCATTGGTAATGACCTTCCTTCCTCAGGAGATCAGTATGGCCTAACGTATCCACCGTGGCTGCCGGCCTAAGAATTTTATCACATTTCCATGTCAATAGTGCCTGTGAAATCCATACAGCTGTCTCACATGAACACTGACAAACCTTTTTTTTCACCCCAGAGTCACAGAATACTCCCAGTCTGAGTTCTTTCAGGGCAATATGAATCATGGAAATGACATAAATCTTCATATTCATAAATATTCAAAATCTGTCCTGGCACCCAAGCCTGACTCCCCAACCCTGGGGAGCCGTTCAGTAAGTGAAATTCAATAAGGCAGAGAAATAATTTTAAATGAGTTATATGGAAGAGTGGATATAGACACGATCACAGAGTCCAGCTGTGATAATCATCATTTCTTATTGCTTGTTACTGTGTATCCGCTGAAGGCTATGCCCCCTTTGCCAAGACCACTGCTCCATAGCAGAGCCCACGTAAGGGAGACTGCGACTGCTCCTCGTGTTTCACTGCCAACTTCTGTGCAGCCAGCTGATATAGCACCGAGGCTGACATAGACAGCTTAAAGGATTCCCCACACTGGGCAAGCACCAGGGGAAGGAACCTCTAGCTAGGGACGGTGATAAGCAACTGGGGACCAATAATGTCTCCAACAGCTACAGCTACATCCATCTGATCCATTACAAAATTATCTCCCAAGAAAAGGAGGGTCTTGGCTGTGTTAGTTCATGTTTTCCCAGTCCTATCGTGAAGAAACAGCAGAATCCTGCACCTTCCCTGATATTCAGAGCAGCCTCTCTGCCACCTACCTTTTTTTCAACTACTCACAAGTGAAAACCTTCTCAAAATTATTTGAAAGACATTAATCATGTAGAGGCAGCCAGTGTCTTTTCTCTGTGACAAAGGAAGTTGGGTTCAAACATCACTCCAGGCATTAGCCCAGGGCAGTCGCCTCAGGTGCCTATTTAGTCTTGAGAGAGAGACAAACATACTCAAAGTTTAGTTCAGATCTTAGGTGAATGACTTTCCCTCTGGAGGTGCCTCCTTTTCTTCAGCAACCACAAGGGAAGTCTGGAGTGATAAGGCACCTCATTTAAGCATCTATATTTGGTGTGAATCCAGGTGAAAACACAGCTGCTCATTCAAACATGACACCTGTACTCACTAACGCACACAGCACACCCTGCCAGAGACGGATGAAATTACAGAAAAGCAGCAAGGGGGATCCTGCAGCGTGGTTGAAGCGGGAAGGGACTTATAAGGATTGCCGAGGCCAACCCCCTGCTCAGAGCAGAGTCTGTTACAGCAGGTTGCCCAGGACCATGTCCAGTCAGGTTTTGAGTATCTCCAATGATGGAGACCCCACATCCTCTCCGGGCAATCTGTTCCTCTGTTTGACTACCCTCACAGCTTCTCATGTTTAAGCTGAATTGCCTGTATTTCAATTTGCGCCCGCTCCTCCTTGTTCTGTCACCACCAAGAAGATTCTGAGCCTTCAGTACCTCATCTACTTGTTTTCTCAGGTCGGGACAATACCAGCACTGCTCAATGTCCTGATCTGTGTGCAGCAGTTCAACTTGCTGTGTAGTGTGTACTCACTCCCCACCATTACTGCCCAACAGGCTTCGGGAGAAAGGCTCAGGCAGTCGTTACTGTTACCGTGAGGAGCTGGGCATACATCGGAAAGCAAAAAAAGAACTTCAAAAATCTTAAAGTAGCAGAAAAACTGAAATGAAATACTCTCCTGTACACCCAGTAAAATTCTAAGCCCTATTTAGACTTAGAATAGACAAGGTGAGCAAGGTTATAGAAGAGATCACATATGCCTTTTGAAGGATGACATGAATCTTTAAGAAAACAAAAGAAAAAACACTCAAAGACCACATGGAATTCATGTAATCTCAGTCTCACAGAAAGATACACAACCGTTCTGTCCAAGTGTCAGCCCTGCCTATCTACAGACAGTTTGAAGGAAGTCTTAGCACAGCTCCTGGCAGAAGAGAAGCAAAACTACTTTATACTGCAATTTTTCTTGCGGTCTTTCACTACGAGACAGATGTTTTCCCTATTCTAGTTATAACCTGACAAAGTTGTAGCATAGATGAGACAGATCAGCATATTACTAGAGCTCCAGCCCAATCCAGGACCAACGTCAAGCTGAAGCTCACCCAGAAGACCCAACCACAGCTTCCAGTATGCAGGCTGGACTGTGCTGGGACTGTGGTTCGCAAGTGCAGCTCTGCTTTCTAATGAACATTAGCTTTAAAGTGACCACGGCAGAAAACTGCCTGGTTCTGTTACATATATAAAGTATTTTCAGGGAAAAACCCAGAAAGACAACCATGATTTGAAAAGCAAACCTAATAATCTCAGCACCTCTATCACAGTCTCCCTTCACCTTGACCTAAAACTTCCTTTAAATCATAAATACTTGTCTGAAACATGGTCCACTTGTTTCCAGAAGTAGGAGCTTTGAATGTATTGCAACTAAAAGCTCAATAACAAATCAAGCCCCACAATTTTATCTGAAAACCACATATTTATCTTAGCCACAAGCATAACGCTTTCAGGTGGTAAAAACAAAACAAGCAGGCAATAAACTTTGTTTTCCTTTACTTTCCTTGGTATAAATTGACTGCTTTTTGTAAAAAGTTGGTTGTACTTTTATCCTCCCTCACGAACTTGGATACTTTAAACAAAACTGGGTTTTTTTCCTTAAAAAAAAAATCATATTTAGAAACTACCACAAAGCCTTAAGGTGTTTGATCGAAACTAGAAAGCATTTTAACCAAATAAATGTCAAGACAAACCAATAAAACCCTTGAAGTCAGTGTTGTGTTTTCCAAACCCAGGAAGTCTGTACCTTTCAAATTTCATTTTACAATCCAGTCCATGCATACATTTATCTTCCTGGAATATTTCATAAGGACTTTTAAACATGAGAACAGGTTAGCATATTGAAGGCTACCAGCTCACTGTTTCATAAAAACTAAAACTCATAAATTGGCATGAAGAAGCAGACAGTGCTTTGCCTGCTAACAGACCCTGTAACGTATCAGCTATCTCTATGAAATAATCCAAAACCTAAATATTATCTAATTTCATCTTCATGCAATAAAATTTAACAGGTCAATGGCATTTTATAGTACAATAAATGGGTCATGGCATCTAGAATACTGCCTCTGCCATTACAGGTCCCTGTTCTTTAGCTCCTGATATATTTACTCTTTCTTAGATGACTCTTCATGTGCTCCATTAGTTTCCTAATTCCATATATATATATATATATATATATATATGTTTAAAAGTATCTACTTTATGCAATTGAGATCTGCCTAATGAAGCTATAATGTGGAAGATTTAAATGCATAACATTTATCACTTCAGCAATATTTTAAGCACTACACTACAGCAGAGAATTTGGCAAATCACCATATAGCGAGGAGCCAGCTAAGAACTATGGCGGCTAAGAAAATTAAAACCCAAGTTAATACGTTGGCCTTAGCTCACACTAGTGTGCCTTTTTAAATTTTACATGTTGGTAATTGCCTCTCTTAATTTTGGAATGTCATCTGGATTTGCAACCTCAATGCTCATCCTCCTTCCTCTGATGGACCTAAGCCAGGACACTTTAACATGCTTGACTGCGGTACCACTTGGGCTGCTGTGGTTCATGGGATATCGTGTTTCTCTCCTCATGCATTAGTTGTGTTGCAATAATACAATTTAAAAAGTCTGCCATAATTTTAGAAGTAGTTTCAGTAAATACAAGTGGCTCAAAAGGACCGACTACCAGAAGTCTGCAGCGGTTTGACTACGGCAAACAGGCAGCCTCCGGGTCATGGATGACTGCACCAGCAGAAGCTCCGAGCTATTATGACTACAAAGAGTCAGGATGAAAACAGCACAAACCACTTGCTGTCGCACCCATGGGTGATCAAAGCTGGGCACTGACTGACAAGAAAATACCTCTTTTTTGTTTTTTAAACCCATTGTTTGCAGCTCCCTCTTGTCTCTCCTTCCTAGTATCTGTGTGTGTGCATTTGAATTTCACCATCAAATACTCACCTCGTCAGCTGCATAGGCCACCTTTTCTGAAAAGTTTCTTTGCCTGTAAGAAAAAAACCAAAGTCAATCGGGAAGAAAAGGTACTTTCAAACCATAAATGTTCCATTTAGCTCAGGAAAGTCAATACCCAAAATGTCTGTGAACTACACGTCTGCAGAGCACCTTTCAGAATTGCCATTATTATTGTGCCATAATATGTAATTGCTGTAATAATTATGTATTGTACATACACAGCACAACAAATAATGCAAATAAATGATCACATATTGTACCAAAATATGTAGTTATTGTGTTAACTGTGTGTTAGTACGTACTACGCCACAGTTAATTGTGAATAAAAACCAAATTAAAGTGCAATCGAGCAAAATAATCTGTTTAGGAAAATAAATTTAGAACAAACCCAATTAAGACTAATTTATATGCAAACTGTTCTATTATTCTGAGATTGAAATGTGAGCTTGTAACAAGAGGCTTCCAGTTTAAAACATTAAAGGGAAAAACACCCTGTTTTTAGGTATGTGTCCCTGGTCTTGCATCCATTACTAGTCCAAAAAGTGACTGGGATTGCTGAGGTGTGTAAATTCATACACGTACGTGTTTTGAGAAGTAGCCCTCAGTTTTACAATTCAGTTTTATTTAAGTGACTTTTCAATACATTAAGAAAAATTAGTCTTAAGGACGGTTTGTCCATCCTGGTTCGCACTGCAGCTCAGTGCCTGATTGCGCTGTTCCATACAGCGACAAAAGCAGGGAGCGGGTTCCTTCCCAGGCGTATCAAGCACAGGTTAATGCAAGTTTCCCCTTCAGGCTCCTTGAAATTTCTTGTCTGCTACTTTTGAAGTTGTTTTAATTAAAACAATTCTGTATTTTTTTTTTAAACGTTTGCCAGAAATTAATAAACTTTAAAACACTGAATGTACTCTTTCAGAATTACCAGCCAGCAAAAGCAAAATAAAGCCCCAAATCAGTTATTTACCGATAGGGCAAATGATAATGTTACTGCTTTCTAGCCACCCACCTAGTTTTCCCCTTCTTTCTTTCTTTGTGTGTGTTTCAATCCCTACCTTCTTTCATGTTAGTCATCTATGGAGAATTCAGCTTGTTACAGCACATACTTGCATCTAATCCCTCTTTTCCTTTTGGATCTTGGAATGTTTTGACACTTCAGTTACAGTCAGTGTGTTATAAATCAGGGGTGCGGAGCCAAATTATACCAAATTTAGAATTACCAGCGTTTGGGCTCACAGCAAATCTCTTCTACAGCATTACAGAACAACTGTAATGCCAAGTGTGTTTCTCTACCCACGACTTCTGACAGTTCTTACATTACTGTATCCCAGAATTTGTATTGGATAGTGAATTTACTCTAAACTGATTGCAGCTGTGTTCCTTCTGCCAAGCCTGGGATAATCCTGGCCTGGCAGCACAGCTATGGTTTGCCATTCAGGTGGAAGTACTTCTAGACAAGGGGATGAGATTTGCTAAAGCCATTTTAGCGGGGGAAAGGAAGGGAAAGAGCAATTAGTTTTTATGATACCATCATCATCTCCCCACACACATAAAAACAGAAAAACCAAGAACACAGTTGTTCTCACGTGCATATAACTTGTTTTCTCTGTATATTAATTATGAGTCAGCCAAGATCTAACACAGCCAAAAGAAATTACCTATCTTGTGACATCGAATGACCAGCAGCAGTATCGAAAGGTAGTAGTGGTCGGATCCTGCAGTGGACTCTGATATTTCCTCTCAGTTCCTAGGGTTAGAATATGAAGATGTATTTAACGCAAACTACCACAGAGGACAAACACACTGGAATTTGTGAAGCAGACATGAATGTGTTTAAGAAAGCGGGTGTTGACAACGTCACAGCCTTAGACTCTGTGGAGAGAAAAATAGTATCAGTAACATTTGTTTGCCCTGAGAAGTTAGGAGAAAGTACTTGAGGAAGTGGGAGCTCTTTGGAGCTCTGGAAAGGTGGAGCCCCCTCCAGTCTATACGGCAATAAAAAAAAAAAAAAAGGCTTTCAATCTGAGCCATTTTCCCCTCTTCAGTTCTTTCCTCTTTACCCGAGCTTCTTCAGACACCTGTATTAACAGACAAGATTACACACTCCATTTCTCTTCCATCAGCCCTGAGGAAGATGTGGAATATAAAACATTTTGTACCTTTTCCTCTCCACTGGGTGTTCATACATGACTAAAAAAGCCAGTCATTGATTTCTCTCTGTGGGCTATTTCAGAATTCAGCTTATCTAACCTGGTGTTTTTCCTTCCTTTTTATTGGTGATCAGTTCTTCTCATTTTGTATTAGTGAAAACAGCTTGCCTGTGACGGCTAGGGACCACTGGCATTAACTCCCCGCTGCCTGGGGGAACATCCTTTCAGTAAACCGTAACACAAGGCAGAGTTCGGAAGGTAAGCTTCCAAACTTCTTTTTAACAAAGAGCTTCATTTTCCCACGTAGAAAAAATTGAAAAGAATTTTGTTTGAAGGTGGCTTGTGTTTCTAAAAATCAGGTCCTGAATCAGGCAACCAAACACTAGCCGTTTGGGAGGGGTGGGCAGGAAGAGTAACCTTGAAGTAGAAAAAGGAAAACATTAATCCCGAACCATCACTAATGGCTGAGCAAGATGTATTTGGAAAAATAAAAGACCACCACTTTGCAATTTCAAGTTAATAATTTTAAGAATTCTAAAACAATTCAGAAGCTGCAAATTTAGAGAAGAGGATGAAGAAGCTCAAGTTTTGTTCACTGTCCAAAATGGATGATGCTCCTTAATGCAATAGGCTCCAGGAGCAAGTTTGGAAGATGCTTGTGTAAAAAGAATGTGCTGGGGCTTATTGTAAGACAAATGTGCCTCAGCAAAGAAATGCATTGCCTATAGACAGCTGGGGGAAGTGATATATCCATAAAAAGTATATTCGTTAGTTCTATTGGTGAGGAAATGACGGGCATAATTACAACAAAATAAGAAAACATTCTGTCATTAAAGATACTTACAACTAAGCTGTTATGTAGAGCTCTCCTCTTTTGCTTTTCTTTCTCATATCGCTCTGTCACCTCTTGTAGGGAGTGCTCAAGATCAAAAGCTTTTATCTGAAACACTTAAAGAAGAAGGCTGTTTCAAAGAACTAAATTCTGTGGCTTTACAAAATGAATTTTCCAGCTGCACCTCATGAAATATGAGCATAAACCTTTTTAACGTCTACCAAACTTAGATTAGGAGGGTCAGTTCCTGATTTATTAGACATCTCTGCAAAATCCCATCATAATTCTTGCTATGAAGTGGCTAGGTGAATTTACAGATAATTACCATGAGTATATATGTGAAGTCTTGAAAAACAACCGAAACGACAAGACATTTAAAGGCAGTTCAAATGTGTCACTTTAGTTAGAGTAATGTTATCTGTCAATGAAGCCTCAAACCGAAACTTGAACCAACCTGCTTCTGGATGCGGCTGTCACTTGCAAGGCTCATGCTGTATTTGCTAACTTGACAAGAAGTTAACCCATCGTTTAGCCTCAGCCTCAGCTACAGTGCTACTAATCCTGTAAAACAGCCATAAGGTTCCCCTTTAAGACGGGTGCACTTGCTTCATGGGTAGGATCTCATAATAAAGATTGATCTCTTGAACCCAAGGCAGACTCCTTCACAAAACTGAGGACTAAAAATCAGATGACTTCAAGGGATGTTTGTCTACACTAGAGATTTCTCAGCTCTTATTTTTGCGATGCCCATGCTATTTGCCTCCAGCTCATAATGCTCCTCCAAAGCGCATGCGTGCAGGGGAAACAACATTAGTAGCTGGGGAATCAACGTCCAGGAGTTTCACTAAGGAAAACCCTTTTCTTGAATCCTGTATGTGGAGTAACACTAGTACGTCTTGGAGAATCACATGCAAATATGTTACAATAAATTGTCAAAAGTGGCTCTTACACTCACTGTCCGCTAATCATACAGTGTTTTGCAAAATACAAGGTTGGAATCCATTGATTATTTAAGCAATTGCCATGATAAGTATCTTAATTTATAAACTGTGTACACAGAAAGTTTCTGTTCTTAAAGGGCCTTGCACAAGCAGTAAAGTTAAGCAATAGGTGCCGAGGGTACTCTTCTATCCTTCCAGTCTTGAAAGGAAAAAAAAATTACTACTTTGTTTCAGTATTTAAGTGGTCTCTTCATGATGACTGTGAGAACCCTACTGGACAGATTCAGTTAACTTAAGCCCTAATTATTCACATTTTTTTTCTAACTAGCCCTCCTATGGTGAAGATGACTGTGAAAACAGAACTCAGCCTTGGGGCTCCCTGATTTGACACCAGGGCTTTTGAGCAGACAGGAGAAAGACTGCGGTCTGTAGGAAATGAGTTAAGCTGTTACATTTAGCAGACGATAATTTTGTATTTGTAAGAGTGAACCATCAGTTTTAATGCCCATCTTCTGTAAAGCTTTATGTGCAGCACAGAAAAACTTCTTGAACAGAAGCTCTGCAGAGCAAGTTTCCTAATGCATAAATTATTTCTGAACTTTTAATTTCTTTGGAAGTGGAGCTATAGAGTTATATATAAACACTCATTTAACATTTTCATAGCTTTCTGCTTGGCATCAGCTGCTAACTACTCATAATTTACATTTTCATCCATAACCTAAGGGCAGCCACTGGGTGCATCTGTTTTAAACTACTAATAACCCACTCGTCATTATTCAAGAGAAGTAGTCACTACACACCTGCGGACATTATAGACATCCCTTTCCCTTGTGCTTTGCCCACCACATCAACCTACACAGAAACTTTCTGGGAGCTGGGTATGCTGATTTTTCTGCTTAAACGTCACTGAGCACAGTTAGGATCTTCACTGATAATCAAACAGTTGTAGGAAAGCGATGGCTTGCAAACACATTCAGGATTGTAATGTTTCTTTAACTGACCGTCCTGGTTAAGGAGCTTTTCGTTCCCTCCCATTCAGTGCTGCACCAGACCTTCTGCTGTGCTTGCACCGCTGCTTTCATGGTCGCGTGGAGGTCTAAAAGCAATCCTTCTTGCTGTGTAATTTCTGTCCTGGATCAGCTCCTTGGTCTGTTTTGTGTGTGGTCACACAAACAGTTATACCAGCGTAATGGAAATGTCATGGCGGGACACGAACAACAGGAGCAGCATGGCCTGGCACAGATACAGATGTGGAGCTGTCCTGATAGTTTCTGGGGATTTTACTGTTTCTTTCCATACTAGATTCCAGTTTAAAAAGCAAGTCAAGCTGACCATGCCTTCTAGGATAAGCAGCTATGATGTAATAGACTTAATTCCAAAACTTCTTTTGAATTCAGCTGCATTTTATATGCTGGGCTCTAACAGCGTTCTTCGCGCCACTGCAGTATTCCTGTTGCTGGATCCAAGGTCCCTCTCCTCCTCCCCTGTTCTACACTACAAAGGAAAGGCTTTCCAAAGGCAGCTACGCTGGTGAGACTCTGCTGTTGAGTTGAGGGTAAAAGATGACAGTAGTTCACATTCCACAAGTACCAGTCATCGGCACAGCGCAGAGCTCAGCTTTCTCCCAGAGGAGCACAGCACATAGGTGCCAGCATATGGGAAAAGTGGGAAATAAGCTCCTCACCCCATTTTTCCTCTCCTCCACCCCAGAAAGTGTCCTGGAACCACAAAGTGTACCTAAGTCACTGGGCTGCAGCAGCTTTCACAAAATATGTCAGTAACCTGTAGCAACTCCTCTATCACACGTTCGCTTGGGCGGATTTTGCTCCTCTGGACCTGCCGCTTTGCCAAGCGGCGAGAACAGCGCTTTCCCCTCTCTGAAAAAGTTCTGTGTGCGCAGATACCGTCACCGCCTCTTTCCGATAATACCTGCGCAATGAAGTATCTAAAAAGTAATCTTAAATTTTTAGAAATTCCTACCCTTCCAGAAATGTGCCGAATTACTGCGACTGCCTCAGTGGCATCATCTGCAGTCAGGTGGCCGGTATTTTTTGCTAAAATGATAGCGGCTTTGTTTTGCAGGGAAACAGGCCTATAACAAAAGAATAATGGGCACTTCTCTTTTAAAAATTACTGCTGTTTAAATTTCAGTGGGAAAGATGGCAATAGCCAGGTTTTTGGACTTTGAGTAAGTATTTCTAAGCAAGGGACTACCCGGTTATTACAGGGAAGCTTTATAGTTTGCCGCATGTCAACCTCAGCCTTGAAATTAACCTACTTGAATGTGTCTTCTATAATCCTCTCCCTCATTTTCAACCTCTGTTTTAGGATTAAACTGATAACATATATTGTCTCCAGAATACGTACTTTGGGCTTTCTGCTTACAAAAGATTATACGTAATTTAAGGATGGCAATTCTGACTGCCATATTTACCCTTAACAATAGAACCTCCATCTAAAAGATTTGACAGAGAACTGAAGAATGACTGAATTAAAAGCATAAGTCATCCACCTCAGTACCAACACACTATTTTGTTACAGGCAAGGAAGCTTCTCCTGGTTATTATATCATAGAACAATGTGCTAAGAAGTGCCAGTTGAGAAGTCAACAGGAATTTGCAAGGCTTCATAAGGAACATTTACTATTTATTTACACCACAACAGCTCAAGTGCAAATCCAACCTCCTATCTGTTCATTTCGCCCCCTGCTTCAATAAGGGGAACATTCACCTTTAGGGTTAATTTTCCACTTTTGTTTTTTCCATTTTAAAGACAGCTTGATTAAGCATTTTCTCTACATAGATAATCCAGTGATGAAACTGATTTTAATCGTAACTTAGTGCATATCACACAAGGGCAAGTTCTGCAAACACCCATCACGGAGAATGTTGTTTGTTGCTGTTGAAATGAGTAGCCCCATCAGAATAAAAACGGTCCCAAAATTAAATATTTCAACCAAAAAGTTAAAAGGCACCTTTTCCTCCTGTTTTAACAGCAACACATGGATATCAGAGCATCACCCAAGGACCGATTATACATTTGTGGGTTTGCTGTTAGTTCATCAGGCTGCTAAGCTGCAAACAGTTTAAGCTCCCTATGTGCCATCGGCTCCTCAGGCCTGGGAGGAGCTCCACCAGAACCAAGGATATCGCACGCAGGTGCGGAGATCCGTGCCAAGGGGCAGAGAGTGCCACTGTACTGCAGGGTCTGCGTTAGGTGTACACGCGGACAGGAAAGGACCTGAATTCTGACACAGTAGTCTGTACGGTGTTAATATCTACAGTCCAGCAAGTGGAACTGGTTTTGATTTGGAAGTGTTTTCTGTAAATACACAGAAATATTAAAAATCCAGTCTGTTCTAATTTCAGACAGTATTTTCAGAAATCTCTGAAATCACCTGAGTCCTTTTCTGGTACAGTCAAAAGCAGACAAATTTCAGCTAAAGCAACACATTCTTTATTCACCTATTCTAAAACAGTCAGGATAACAAGCCTGAGAACTTCAGATTAAAAACGTTACAGCTGAGCCAACTCAGCAGTCTAGAAGCAGCTGCAATCAACACAAAAGCTAAATCCAAGTTATCGGTCATAACCTCTGCAGTTACTTGTACTCTTTCTAGCGCTTCAGAACTCCCTGATGGTCAATTGTCAAACAAAAGACAAGTGCTACAATTCCAGTGGCACGTTTCTCCAAAATCAAACTCAACCTTTCAACGTTACTAACGTTTAACAATGACGCTGATGTTACACGTTTGAAATGTAAGCGCAGCGAGCCTTACTTTGCATTGCTTCATTTTGCAGCTGTATCCCTTGGACTGCTGTCAAAACTTGGTAATGGTAAGTCTTGCTTTGACGCTGCAAGTCTTTTGAAAGCTCAAGAGCAAACGAACGGAGGCCCTTCAGGTCTTGCTTAAGCCTCTTCTCAGCCAGAAGAAAAAACACATTGTAAACACACAAAAACAGCAGTGAAGGAGGAATCACTATAACCACACCACAACTAATTATGGAGACATATCACAGCCAGAAAGAACCCTCTACTTGACGAAGGAAGTCTTCAGGAGTGTATCATTCAACATGTTTAGAGAAGAATCCTGCAACATATTTAGCATTGTCCTTTCCTAAAGACTTCAACAAGGCTTTATGGACCCTTACCATTTTATGGCACATACTTCGACTGTAATATAGGGTCAGGTGTAACAGAGTCTCGTCTTTATTTCATCAAATAAGTGTGTGTGAGCATGTGTGTGCTCTGTCTGCCTATAAGACATATCCAGAACTAGCAATGAAAAATTCTGATCCATATATCCTTTATTGCATTCATTTTCCACACTTTGACCAGGAGGTATTTGCTAAGCTTCGCTCTAAGTCATTTCTTAAATAAGCCAGTTCTATGCCTTCCTATGAGAAAAGATGTATTTTGAAAAGATCAGAAAACTTTATTGTTCAGAAAAATATTTGCATTATGGATATAAGTCAGTATAACAGATGATGAGACTTTTAAATGTTTATGAGGGCAGCTTATATTCCCATAAAGGTCCAAATAAAGTAAAAACAAATTGACCTGATTTTAGGACTAGTAGACTTCTTGGCATCTAAGTCTTGGAACAATCATGTAAAGCCATCTGTGAGATGAACGTAACAATACCTTATCTCACAGAAGCACTGTGAGGTTTCATTAGTCAGCCTGGTACAAAGCGTTACTTATTTGGAGAGCTTGGCTCTCTTAACATCCATTGATCTCTGATGGTAACCCATCTCAGCCCACTGGCATCGCAGCACAAGCAGTTCTGCCATTCTAGCTAACCTAAAATGTAAAACACCACCGCAAAAATTACGGAGCAGAACCGCTGTAGTTAGAATAGAGCAGAATAGTTCAGTTGGAAGGGACCTAGAACAACCATCTAGTCCAAGCATGTTACAGTTAAGCTACATCCCTCTTGTTAAGAATCAGATTTATTTCCTGAGTTACTTTTCAGCCATTCTGGGATCCACCTGGCTGGAGAGCAGCTCTGTGGAAAGGGACCTGGGGGTCCTGGTGGACAGAAAGCTCAACATGAGCAAACAGTGGCTGCTGCGGCCAAGAAGGCCAACAGGATGCTGGGTTGCATCAAAAAGGGCATCGCCAGCAGAAATAAAGAAGCCATTATCCCGCTCTACTCAGCGCTTGTCAGGCCACACCTGGAGTGCTGTGTGCAGTTCTGGTCCCTTCTATACAAAAAGGATGTGGGCAGGGGTCCAGAGAAGGGCCACCAGGATGATCCAAGGGCTGGGAAGCTGCCATACGAGGGTAGGCTGGGAGAGCTGGGTTTGTTCAGCCTTGAGAAAAGGAGGCTCAGAGGGGATCTCATCACCACGTACCAGTGCTTAAGGGGCAGCTACAAAGATGGAGACTCCCTTTTTACACGGAGTCCCATGGAGGGGACAGGGGGATGGACACAAGTTGCTCTTGGGGAGATTCCAATTGGACACGAGGGGGACATTTTTCACAGTGAGGACAGTCACCACTGGAATAATCTCCCCAGGGAAGGGGTTGGCTCGGCCACGTTGGGCACCTTCAAGAGTCGGCTGGACAGGGCGCTGGGCCGTCTTGTCTAGGGTGGGCTCTTCCCAGAAAGGTTGGGCTAGATGGTCCCTGAGGTCCCTTCCAGCCTGGGATTCTGTGATTCATTTTATGCAGACATTCAGTGCTGCCCCAAGAAAAGCTGCCATTTGTTAGAGTCCCTGAAAGAAACTCACTATTCTATGGAGTAACTTAAGGAATAAGTACTTCAACAAAGGAGAATAGTATGATACTGGTACTGGTACAACAGTTCCAGGCTCTTTGATGCAAAATTAAGACAGCCTGAGTGAGCAAACAGCAAACTACTCCCTCTTGTGAGAGCCGCCAGAGCAGAGCTCTTCGTGGGTCAGTGGAGCTCTCCAATGTTTTTTTAAAGGATCTGCCTATCGGGTTAAAGTATATCACAGTTACGTTTTTATAGGGGATGTCTATATGATGGTCAAATC
Organism: Phalacrocorax aristotelis; assembly: GCF_949628215.1. Classification (NCBI taxonomy): domain Eukaryota; kingdom Metazoa; phylum Chordata; class Aves; order Suliformes; family Phalacrocoracidae; genus Phalacrocorax; species Phalacrocorax aristotelis. The sequence goes on from NC_134278.1 coordinate 129,290,226, forward strand.
AGGGATTTCAAAGTTTTGATTACAAAAATATCTAGCTCGGATGTTGACAGTAGCCTGTACATAAGACCCTGGAGCTCAGGAGCAGCCACTTCACAAGCTCTGCAGCACATCAGCCTATTGCAGCAAAACCACTATAAATTTGAAGCTAACTCAGGCATTGCTACACCTCACTGCATGCACTGCTGTGAATAAAATAAAGCCATGCATCAGGTTCATATCTGACCTTTTTTGGGGGTTACTATGTTTAATAAGCATGTAAATGTTTAGAGCATAGATTATGCCTACATTATTACTAAATGTCTTTACCTTTGTTGCTGCGTGCAGCTGGGATACAACAGAACTCCTCTGCAATTTCTGCTGCTGGCTGTGGGCAGAGTAGAGCTGCAGGACTTCGCCCGTGCTTCTTCCAGCCAACCCTTGATACTGTTTAAAAAAACCAAAACCAAAACAATAACTTCTAAGCACTCATGTTTTCTGTTGCATTCTGCCCCCTTGTCCCTGTAAACATTTGTAACTCAGCTGTCTGATTACAGGCAACATTTGCAAACACATCATTTCTTTGTTTTTACCTTTTTCTGAGTCACATGACAGATCACCACGAGGTAGCTGGCTAACATCCCAGTAGTCTACCTCCTTAGGGTGGTAAACCTCAGCATCAGAATACTAAAATGCTTTTGCAGTACCTGAAATCCCTTATGTAGGATTGAAGTGGATCGAAACAGTTAAAACTGTGCCTTCACTTAGCGAAACGGGCTGGTTACATAGCTGGTTTGTGTCTTCTGATAATTCCATTTAATGCAGAAAGCTCTCTGAAAGGACGTGATCAGAACGAGGACACACATACACATGTGTTAGCTGCTAAAGCGCTGAAGGAGTCGGGAATACACAGCCCCCAGTGCAGCGTTCATCGCTCTAGCTTCCTGCCAACACTGACTCCGTTACGTACAGGAGAGCTGCAACAGTGTAAAACCGTACCAGTAAAGCACTAAGCTGCATCTTCCGAGATCAAAGCAGCCACGCCAATTTTTAAAGGATGTGGAGAAGAATGCTTTCTAATAATTGAAAATTACCTATTATTCAAAAGCAAATTTTACAGCCAAATTTTTTTTGAGATATCCAGATTAAAAGGAAAATAGAAATAGCGCAACTTTAAATATTTACAAGCAAAAACACAAAAAAGAAATCTCTGTAAAGTACTTCTGAAATTCCGCAATATGACAGAAGCTGTGTTACATTCAACACTGCATTTTTGTCATTTACTGGCAGTCCTGGTGCTTGAAATGAGCAGCAACGTCTTCACCTAGTTCCCCCTGCAACCTGTTGACATCTATCGTTCCTTAACCAGTACTAACAGCCCCTTTCCTTATTTCTGGACTGCACTTGTGTCTAGCACAGGCTTATTTCCTACTTTATTCAGGCCATAAATTCTGTTACTGCAGATCCCTGTTATTTAAATTAACAGAGCATAGAAAAGTACAAAAACATGAAAGATCTAAATCTACTCACATAACGGGTTTGATTTCATTCCAATTCTATACAGCGTTCACATGTTCTTCTATTCTGAGGATCTTCGAGACTCACATTACTCAGACTCAATATTTACGAACATGCTTGACAAAAATGCACACAAGTAGCACACCAGAATTAGCATCTCTGGTCACATGTGAAAAGTTAAGTGTAGATATAAGCAACTGCAGTACTCAAGCCTTGTTGCTGAATAAGCTTAAGCTGTTTAAAACCTACTTTAAACATCGAATACGTTTGCCACCATCTGCACAGGTTCCCCCTGAATCCCCCATTTTTCTCAACATGGGCAATAAAAGCGGAATGGCCAATTCTATCTTCACTGCAGTCAACCTCTCTTCGCTTCCGCTATCAAGTTTATCTTTACTGCAAAGGCTGCCTTGGTTTTGAGGTTTTCCGCACTGAAATAGTTTTAGCATTCATCAACATTTTTTGTATGCTAGACCTTGCGAATTTGTGCTCATGCATGAGAAGCAAAAAGAACGACCGTAAAACTTTCTATAGTCTATAAACAGAACTGAAACTGAACTTCTTAATAGTGTTCTCCAAAGTGAAATCTCAGTCCTGCAATCGGATCCATTCTGGCAGACGTGGGATAGGTATGGAAGGCAGCAGGATCGGGACCTCAAGGGCTGCGAGCAAAAGCAAGGGGCGTGCAGGTGGACAAACGCATTTTCAAATGGGCCAATCAAGTCTACTGAGAAAGAATCTGACTTGGTCACTGACAACCCTTACAATATGCTGCTAGGATAATAATATACCAGGCTGCATACAACAGTGGCAGTGCTGACATTTATGATTGTCTCAAGGATATAAGCAAGGGAAGGTCTAGAGCAAGAGACACTGTATTTATTAGACTGATGCAACCTATAGACAGACATTTGCACTGCAAATCCCAATTTGTGGCTATCCTCATAAGTTTGTCTCTAAAGCTCCCTCTCTCATTTCAGCCCAAACAAATCCAATTAGCTTTCACAAGTTCAGAATGAGCCTTCTGGTTACCCTGGTTACTGTGACTGCACTTGTTACAGCTCAATCGTTCAGGCAGCTCTGCCAGCAGATCTGAAGAGTCAGTGACTGACAGCTGAGGGCAGTAGCTTTTTTCACTAGCGTAGCTGGTGAAATATCGGGAGATACGGTGCAACATCGCTCAACCTTGAATTAATCTAATTAAAATTAGCATTCTTTTTAAGAGACACTCATCAACTAAGGTAAAACTATTTCATGTCGGTTTAGCTCATATTTTCAGATTGCTGGGTACAATTAACCAAGGAGAAGCAAAAGTCTTTAAATAACCTCCTAAATAGAAACACCGGTGCAAGGTTGATTACAAAGCATTTCCACGAATTATTTGACATTGTTTCTAACTGACGGAGGTAACACCGTCACCTCCTCACGTGTCTAGGTGCTCGTGCCCTCCGGCACTTTTTGCAGCGAACTGAAACAGCGCTGCATTTGGAAATCAAGGCTTCATTATCTAATACTCAGATAACTGCTTCCTATATCTGGTGCACCTCGCTGACTGAAATAATTTCTTTCTTGTGTTTATGAGAGTAAAAATAAAACCAGCTGAAATACTTAAGATTTTTGGTAAATATTATAAAGCAGAACAAAAATAATAGAAGGGTTTTCCTAGAATCAGTTACAGTATTCTTCTGTATACCTAGCAAAACTCATTGCAGATGTACCATCTGCTTCCAGTCAGGCTTTGAAAAATGCTAAACCCGGCTTTATCCACAGGTGCTAACAAACCCACAGGGAGGGCAAACTGCCTTCCTGAGCTCACCCAATCATTTAATGATTCAGCCCAGTTTAGAAACTCTTGGCCATAACGGGGCCAATAGTCTCTACCACAACCAATACTCACAGATGGCTCTGGTCCAGCGGTGTAGGTCAATAGTCAGAATTCCGTACACCTCTGAAATCCTACCTTTGAAGGCCCCAAACATTATCGCAGGCTGCTCCTTGTTTTGATAGTGGTCTAGGAACAGCATATCCTTCTGTAGAAGGATATAAGGAAATGAGGGCAGCCAGTTGTTGCTCTGTGCTCTGGGACTGGCTTCTGCAAGAGCGCCTTGTCTCATTCTACGCGAGTGTAACACTAGTGCTACGAAGACATTCCGTAATAAAACGTGTTCCTTGCCCTCTATGAATAGGCCCTTTTAAAGGATCAGCCTAATTATGTCTAAAAAGCATTCCTTCAAAATCTACCCGTGTCTTTTGCGCAAACATTTCCCCTGCAAGCAGAAAACAATAATCCACGTTTAATGCTGGCAGAGCTGTTCCCTCAGTTCACTTCTGTAGATTTAAACCAACAGCAATTATTTAAATGCACGTCAGCTTCCAGCTACTGGATCAGCCTGTCGTTACTGCTGGTCAAAAAAGGAACTAAACGCTGAGCCTTAATCCCTTCCTAGATTTCCCCAACAAGTAAAGAGTGCAAAACTTGAAAAGCAGGAAGGCAAGTTTCAGTGTCTTTTTCTTCTATTTTCATAATAATTCTTTTTGGAAAAGCAAACAATAGTTACCTCTGCAAGTTTCAGATGAAGAGCAGCATTTTCGGTCTCCAGGACAACTATTCTTTCTTCTTTGGCCTAGGGGAAAAACCCACCCAAAGCCACAACAGCAGATATGAAACAATTACGAACCTGATGAACGTTATTTTGTTAATCACAGTTTTATTACATTCCTCTGTTATCCCTACCTTCCAGAATCAAGGGCCTACCCACCCCCCGTCTCCTCAGCACACTTCTTGCCTCCCAGCACCTAAAAATGAGGACAAACTCTGAATATTCCACGATTACCTATCCTTTCTGCCACTTTGCCTGCTTATGTGGAAATACACCTGTACAAAAGGTCAACTGCTTTTGCTTTACAAAACCACCTCCTGCCGCGTTCCGGGTCGCTGGAGAAGCGGGAAAAACACGCTCTTACCAGAGAAAGGGGGGAAGGAGAGGGGCGCGCGGGCCGAGGCCCCGCCCCTGACAGACCACGCCCTCCCATAGGCCCCACCCCCCCGCGGGCCGCGGCGGGCCGGCTCCCTCCCCACAGCCCTGCCCATCCCTCCCGCCGCCGGGGCTCGGGGCTCACTCGCAGCCGCTGCTCCAGCTGCCGGAGGCGCTGCTCCCGCACGGAGCCCAGGTCGAGCCGGTTCCGCGGCCGCATCGTCCTCCCGCTCCCTCTCCCGCGCGAGGCAGGCCAGGGCCTCCCTCTGCCCCCCCCTCCCCAACCCTCTCAGGGATTTAAATTGGCCAATGAGAAACACAGCCGGGGCGTCAAACCGGTTGCCACGGTGACAGGAACCCCGCCTTCTACCCCCTCCCATCAGCGAGCGCTCCCATTGGCTGGGCAAGCCGCGACCGTTAGGGCGAGGAGGAGGAGGTGGAGGGAGCCTAGAGCTCCCCTCATGGCTGCAGGGCTTATCCCCGAGCGGCTGGCCTAAGGCTGAAACGGCCACAAAGAAGATTAAGGGACGGGAACATCTGTTACACAGAGCGTGCTGGGTGTTGTTCAGCGTGAGTGAGGAAGGCTGAGGTGGATCTGACCAATATGGAATCATAAAGGTTGGAAAAGACCTCCAGGATCATCAAGTCCAACCATCAACCCAACACCACCAGGTCTCCTAAACCATGCCCTGAAGTGCTGCGTCTACATATCTTTTAAATACCCCACAGGGGTGGTGACTCCCCCACCTCTCTGGGCAGCCTGTGCCAATGCCTGACCACTCTTGCAGTGAAGACATTTTCCCTAATATCCAACCTAACCCTCCCCTGACGCAGCTTGAGGCCGTTCCCTCTCATCCTGTCACTGGTGACTTGGGAGCAGAGACCGACCCCCCCCTCACTCCAGCCCCTCTCAGGCAGCTGCAGAGAGCGAGAAGGGCTCCCCTCAGCCCCCTCTTCTCCAGGCTAAACCCCCCCAGCCCCCTCAGCCGCCCCCCAGCACACTTGTGCTCCAGACCCTGCCCCAGCCCCGCTGCCCTTCTCTGGACACGCTCCAGCCCCTCAAGGGCCTTCTTGTCCCGAGGGGCCCAAACCTGAGCCCAGCATTCGAGGTGGGGCCTCCCCAGGGCCGAGCACAGGGGCCCCATCCCTGCCCGGCTCCTGCTGGCCACACCAGGGCTGACACAAGCCCGGGGGCTGGTGGCCTCCTTGGCCACCTGGGCACTGCTGGCTCATGCCCAGCCGGCTGTCAGCCAGCCCCCCCAGGGCCTTCTCCGCCAGGCACTTCCCAGCCCCTCTGCCCCAGGCCTGGGGCATTGCCCGGGGGTTGGTGTGACCCAAGTGATACCTGACAGGTCAATATAACGACAAGAGAACTAGACTGTCTGCCGTGGTACCCAGTGACAGGACAAGAGGCAATAGGCACAACTGACACACATGAAACTCCCTCTAAACCTAAAAGGAATTTTTTTTTTTTAGTCAAACACTGGCCTTGCTTTGACCCTGGGCTAGATGATAGGCAGATGTCCCTTCCAACCTCAACTCTTCAGTAGCTTTGTGAACAAAGCCAGTGCCTAGGGCTAGTCTTAGGAGATGGACAAAGCCCTCAGGGCCAGCTGCTGTGGGAGCCTAAGGGGCTGCCCAAGACAGGAGCTAGTCATTTGGGCTGTGGCTGGGGGTCTCATACTAAGGTTTCCAAGGCCAGTGTGTGACATACATTAGTAATGCTACTTAATGCCCTACTGCATTGCACTGAACGATTAACATTATCTACACTATCTTGAAAGCAGTCTGAATACCATTTGGCTACTAAATCTGAAAGTGCCAGATAGAAACATGTCAGCTTCTTGGAAGTAGGAAATAACATTGGTTTTGTACTACAGGTGGTTGGTTTGGGTTTTTTTGTTTGGGTTTTTTTTTGAGAAACTGAAGCCAACATCATAATTACAGAGGAATCCAGTCCTGCAAAACAGCAGTTTCAAGTTACTGTCTGCTGAACGTGGCAAATGTGCTGTCGATCTCTCCATGTCTGGCACCAGCCCCTTCACAGGGGAATCCAGATGCAGCCCATCTCTCTCAGACCAAAGCAAACCTCTCTGTGCAGGGCTGTCAACTGTCTTCCATGATACTGAGACCTCCTCCCATAACCTCTAGCCTCAGTTTTAAAAAAACCAAACTGACAGGAAGCCCCTCAGCAGTGGGTCCTTGTGACGAGTTCTGCATTGGTGGAAAAATGAAAACTAACAAATTGATTTATGCTAAAAAAAAAAAGAAAGAGAGTTCCTAAGAATGGCAATACTGAGGGTGTCAAAAGAGGTTGGCACTAAATAAGTGAGACAGGATTTTATCAACATCAGCTATTTTGGGGAGAATGTTTTAGTAGCCCGAGAGGGTTCGACTCAACTCTTGACACCAAGCTGTGATTTGTGTATGCAATGCTTAGCCTGCAGCAGCAATCAAGTCAGAACAACGTTATTTTCCAACATAATGTCATCTCAGAAGGACCATCTCTGAAGTGCCAATGGTTGATCTTGCCCCTACTGTGGGTTTCCCCACTCTGGATGAGATTAAGAATCTGGTTTCTGTGGGCTGTAACAGAGAAGACTTAACAGACTATCACTCTAAACTAATAACCTAAAACTGAGCACCCCTGGACTACTCTTATTCAGTCATTTTTCTATGCACACCTCAAAGTTGGATAGTACTGAAAGCTCAGTCCCATCTGTATCCAAAACCGAACCAAACCAAACCCCACATATGAGCTGTGACTACCAGAGCAGCAGCAATTCTCCTTCAGGGACTTCCTTCTATTTCCAGAGCTTAGGAGAAGTTGCTTGACAGGCAGGGAGCAAAACAGTGTGTTGGTGCGATCGAGGCAAGAAACAAGCAGAAAATCCAGCTATCTCCTGGAAACGCTGCAAGGCTGAGTTCCAGCATGCCTTTCTACACCCAATTCTCTGCTTTGAAGAATCTCGGGGTTTTTTTTTCCCCCCAAACTTCTACGAACTTTATCCCATCTTGCCTCTGTGAATGCAGAGCCCTGCCATATTACAGGTCCTTTGGGGGAAACCAGAGGGCCAGGAACATGATGAAATTGCCTAAACCCACATTTTACTCTATTAATTTTAGCATCGGTGAAAGACTGTGGAGGATTATAAATCTTAAGACACTACTACGCAAGCATTGTCTGGAATCCTTCCGATGCATTTCACATTAACCCCAGGAGCGGAACCAACGAGACTAATGAGGTCCCAGCTTCAGCATTCCGATACGAGTCATCCGCTACAGCCTTCCCAAATGCAGTTGCTGGAAACAAAATGGGTAGAAAAGCACTTGGGAAAAACACCACGAGAGAGGGACACTACCCCTCCTGTGCCAAACACGCAGGGTTCACTGCGAGCGCCTGCGGGCTTTCTACGGCCCGTATGGGAGCGCGTTTGCCACGCTCAGCAGTGACTTGAGACCTAAAACATTGCTCAGTGAAGCGTAAATATTTCATTCCACATTTTTAGCAGGCTACTTCCTAAACTGTAGGTCAGTTCCAAACATCGTTACTAAGCAAAGTTGGTTCTCCAAGCAGGTGCTTTGCCTTTGATCTCCTTAAGGAGCTCACCTGCTGTTACAGCTGGGAAAGGACTCCCTGACTCCAGATTTTTAATTGGTGAGGCTTTGCCTTCCATGCAAGACAGCTGCTAACTGACCCTTTGAGACACCACTATCATTTGACAAAACAGGAGGAAGAGCCAAAGGTTTTCCCACTCTTATTATCAAATACACAAGTTACTATGTGTGTTCCAAGACTATTCTTGGTGAAACTAATTTTTTTACCTTCAGTTTTTGTCAGGATTTCCATGTTATCTAAGTGAATTAGGAGGTGAAGAAGTGTCTTGTTTGTTCTGCTGCTTATGTACTCCTCGCTTGACCTACAAAGAGCGATCTGTATGATCAGGTATACAGTTTATTTCAGTGAACGGGATATCTATTATGGACTACACATTCTACATTAAAAGCTCTTTTTCTTTAGTCTCACAGTCAAAAGCTCCAGACTCAAAACACGGATTAAAAATTCCCCTCAGGCATGCCTTGAGGTCCTGGCAGTCATTTCCTTGCACCGTTCTGTGCAAGGAAACCACCGTTTCTGTGGTTCCTTTAGCTTCTTCCCTGCCCTTACATACCCCCACCCCCCCCCCCATGCTAAAATCCAGACTGTCCTCGTTAGTGACTGAGCATTCCAGAGCGCAGGCCCCACAACGCAAGCCATCGAGGAGCTCACCTGGGAAGAGACGTGGGTGGCTCCAGTGGAGGCTCAGCTACCGCCGGGACCTGCTCCCCTCCCTGCGCACAACTGCACTGCTGCCTCCCATCAAGGCGCAAGTCATCGAACCTCATCCACCCAACGACGAAAGAGAGGTGCCACCATTCCAAAGGCCTTTCACCCTGCCTTCCTTCAAAACTGCCCACTGAGTTTCAGTCCACCTCTCCACACTTCCAGGGCAGCCAAACTCTGATTTTTTTCAGAGATTTGACAAAAAGTCATCATGTTCAAAATAAAGAGATCCGATCGCTTTTCAACCACAGCAATCCCATTGGAGCCTCTGGTTGTAATACTGTTTGCTTTTCCGAAAGAAGCTCCATTTGAGGTTCCTCTTCGCTGTTAGAAGTACAACTTTGCACCCAAGGAGGATACAAAATAGAGTACGACCCGCCTGTGTCATCGACCCCACCGATATCTACTGCTCTGCAAGTTCCTGGTTAAGCTGTAAAAATCACTTCTTCTTTCAAGGCACTGCTACAGACACTGAACAACAGTAGGCCACAGAATTCTCCTCTCTGATCAATGAGAATTGGCTTCCTTTGTTGATTCTCCATGTAAAATGAATTTGAGGTTTTCGCCTATTCACTATGAGATACACTGACTTTGCTTGTAAATGTATTTTAAAAGGACAGGTAAGGCAAAACAGACTGACAGGAGCCCCGCTGGTGCATGATGATGCCGTTACAAATGCAGAATCAAGTAACAAAAACATTTAATACAAAGTTAAATACAATACAAACTTTATTAAAAATAGGTTGCAAGTGAAATACAGTAGAAATGGGAAACTACAGCAGTTTTGATGTTTTTCATAATAATGCACAGACAAATATGAAAAGCACTTTTACACATATTCACACTTGACCCGAATGCCCAATAGCGGCCAAATCCACTCGACTGAAGGTTATAAGGTATTTTTTTGCTAAGCCTTTTTCAGATTCTAGCAGCAACAGGAATTCAGCCACAGCATAAGGTTTTCTCTCCTTAAGAAAAATTTGTCACTGTAAGGCTGCTAGTGTTCTCAAGATGAATTGGGAGAGGCTTGCTTTTCCTGATTAACAGACATAGCAAGCATGCAGATCCTTCATTAACACTTTGAACCAGTTTAATCTTCTACTTCATATTTAACAGGTGAAACGGTAAAAGCACACTTTCAAATAAGAAACCTGAAATATGTAAAAAATATTTACACTCCAATTTTCATTAACTTGCATTTATTTATCATACAACTCTTATTAAAAGTGATTTCTTTCCTAAGGCAGTGAAAGTCTACCCCTTTGTATTTGGAAGTGTGCACAATTCCCTAAATATATATTTATAAGAGAACAATATGATACAGGAAAAAAAAAATCATCTAAAGCCAGTAAAGGGCTTTGTCAAATAGAAAATTTGTTTGGAATCACAATATATATCGTCTTAACATCACACAATGAGGAAAAACTCTGATGAGGTCCTTATTCCCAACAGCATCAGCCACATACGCATAGCTGAAGAAACAGTGGGAGGAAGAAGATTAACAATTTAAAATTAAATAAGGCTATTGCAATGTGAAAAAAAAAAATAGCTTGAACTGCCACAAAGATTTTCAGTATGAGAGTAAGAGGCTGCCAGCGAAGCCAGCCAGAGCGGAGAGCAGCTCGCTAGCACTGCCTCCTCAGCGGCAGCAGAGGTGGTTCCCTGCCAGCGCCCAGGCCCGTTACCAACGCGCCCGCTCCCAGCCAGCAGCGCTCTCTTTGAGGCTTCACACCAACACGCCAGGCCACTTCTCCGCAGGACAAAAACCAGAAAGATATTGCCGAACTGGTAACAGCAGACTTATCACTACTGCTCCTTGCCTAATTGCCTCGTAACTTCTCACCTACCTTCCTCAGAAAACATACGTATCTGTTCCGCTCCCTCGGAACCGGAATCATCACTCCCCGCCTTTAACAGGTCACTGACCTTTTGGTCCTAACTGAGGAAGGGCCGCCAGCGTAGCCTGCTCTCTATTGCTTATGTAATTTTTAATAAAACAATTATCCAAAGGCTTTACCTTCACATTTTTGAAAGTCTGAAGCACATGTAGCGGGGATGCATCAACAGACAGATTTTTCCGTAACTACAGATAAATTCTTACGCAACCATTTTAGACCCAAAAAACACAAAGGACTAGAAATGTTTTTATTCCAAGGTTCTACCTACAGAATGTGTGTTATCCCAGTACGAACGGTAAGATCTGTATCGATATGCCGATCACTGTCTGAACGCCATACGAGACGTCAGACTCACGTATGAAGTCTTATTTAAGGTGACCCAGATACTGGCTGCTTCTCAAACAACCTAAAATACTAATTTCTAGTGCACAGCTTAGTTTAGGCAGTTCAAGCTATTCTTACTCTCTCTGCTCAGCAGCTAAAAAAAAAAGTGTGTCTGTAAAACACCAGGAAACAGAACTTATCTTTGACAAGTGCTACTTGGTCTGGTGCACATGAACTTAACCCCCAGAACAGAAAGAAAGAAAGAAGAAGAAAAAAAGTTACCTTCACGTGATTCATATCTTTAAAATTTTACAGTGCTTTCATTGTATAAACCACAAGCTCCTGGAAAAGTAATCAGTTTTCTTGCTACTGCAACTTCTCTAAATCTTAATTAACAGTCTTGGATACAGAGGAATCAAAGTCACTCCTTTCAGAAAACATTCATGTTCCGTTCATTAGTAGCGTGCCCCCCATCTCTATCCCTCAATTCAGAGATCTTCAGTTACATCTGATAAGGTGCTTTAAGCTTATTTTGTGTTCAGCTCATTTTCCAGTTCCATTAATTTCCGAGAAGCTTTTACTTTGTTCGATACATCCTGACCCTGTGAGAAAAGTCGTTGGCGTTCCCTGAACGTCAAGTTTTCTGGTGCTCCAGGTAAATCTGCATCTTGACTGTAAAGGGAGAAAAAAAACCCAAGTCTTTGTTATAATTCTTATCTACGATCCTTAAACATAGTGCTTCTTAGGGGCACGTACCGACTGGTAGCTTTTTTGGACTACAGCAAAAGTTTCTCCATTTAGTGTTCTGCAAGGTTTGTGTTCCCCGCACACCCCCTTAGTTCTGACGCCGTGCTCAGTTCGACAAGTTAATGGCTTGCGAGCCGTCTCCGGCACGTGAACGAACCTGCTTGCCGACTCTCAAAGCGCAGCGCAGGTGCAAACCGAGGCCCTGGCTATGTTAGCACAGCATTGCTGTTACAGCTAAATCCGCAAACCTCTCGGTGGCGGACGTGTCTAGGAAACAGCACTGGAATACAAAGCTTTTATGTCTTGGTAAACAAAGCTACTAGTACGAGGTGTGCCGCAGCGGCTGCGACACCTCTGCGTTTCCTTCTATACTGGAAAAGCTTCTGAGCATAATCGTTGCCTAAGCTCCTGCACTGATCTCCTACCCTTGGAGCAAACCAAGTGTCATATACATCTTTCTGACCACCTTAGGGAAGATGTCAAATCATTCTCAGCTGTAGCTGCAACAATGCATATGTGATTAGCTCTCGTTATAACGAAGCTTTAATATCCATTTCAGTTTCTTGTCAGAAGAGGTTTTACTTTTAGCTCCAAGAGGTCTCGGCAAACTCCACTGAAACATTAACTACATTTTAAAATGCAGGAACTGGCCTAACAGCTTCTGCAGAATCCTAACCAAGCCCAGCCACATCCTCAGTATGCTATGGAGTAAAGCTTGCCACTAACGTATAGAGGCCGTATCACAGAATCACAGACTGGCGGGAGTTGGGAGGCACCTCAGGAGCTCACCCCGTCCCACCCCTGCTGGAGCAGGCACCCCACAGCCTCTCTGGGCAGCCTGTGCCCCTGCTCTGGCACCCGCACAGGGAAGGGGTTTGTCCTCATGTTCAGGTGGAGCTTCCCGTGTTCCAGCTTGTGCCCGTGGCCCCTTGGCCTGGCGTTGGGCACCACTGAAAAGAGCCCGGCCCCATCGTCCTGACACCCGCCCTTCAGATATTTATAGGCATTGATGAGATCCCCCCCAGGCTTCTCTTCTCCAGGCTGAACAGACCCAGGTCTCTCAGCCTTTCCTCCCAGGGGAGATGCTCCAGCCCCTGATCCCCTTGGCAGCTCTGCGCTGGCCTTGCTCCAGCAGCTCCCTGCCCTTCTTGACCTGGGGGGCCCAGAACTGGCCACAGCCCTGCAGGTGTGGCCTCACTAGGGCAGAGCAGAGGGGGAGGAGAACCTCCCTCGCCCTGCTGGCCATGCGCCTTTCCATGCCCCCCAGGGCACCGCTGGCCCCCTTGGCCCCAAGGGCCCGGTGCTGGCTCAGGGTCACCTCGCTGCCCCCCAGCACCCCCAGGGCCTTCTCAGCAGAGCCGCTCTCCAGCAGGTCCCCCCCAGCCTGTGCTGGTGCAGGGGGTTGTTCCTCCCCAGGGGCAGGACCTGGCGCTTGGTCGTGTTGGATTCCCTGAGGTTCCCCTGGGCCCAGCTCTCCAGCCTGGCCATGTTTATACTTATTACCAATTTGTTAAGAATCCAATCCCACTTGAGAGGTACTGTTCAGATTGATAAATACACCTAGAACAGTAGAAGTTTTTAATTTATAATGATTTACTGAGTTTACTCAGTTGTAGCACTGAAAGTTGCTGCTGTGAAGTAGTACTTCAAATCCCCTTATTTGTATTTTATAGTAACCCAAGACCCTCTAGTGCCAACTGCAGAATTTTTGGATAGCCCACAGAGATACAACAACAGAAAATATTGCAGAAGTTAGTCAAGGCAGCTCTATAAAGGTTAACAGGCTCCTGCATGTTACCTTTTAGATCTTTTGTCTCTTGGATCCCGATAAACTTCATGGGCCCCAACAGCTGCTCCTGTAGATCCAGTGTATGAATTTATTCCTTATGCAAAAGAAAAAGGAAGTTGAAGAACTGCAGTTACAACACAGAAGTTTTACACTGTACTTCTTCAAAAAGGTGCAGTGCTTCTTCCAAGAAATAATCTCAAACTAGAATCAGAAATAAATTTAGAGGGTCATCCGACCTGTAGAATACTTAAGCCTAGTACTACTAAATTCCATGCCCCCTCATAACAGCTGGAATTTTTTTATTCCTAATTTTGAATTGGAATATGTTTTGTTTAGGCTGTCCAGCTCCTATCAACTCATGGCCTTTATTGCATCACGGCGTACTGTAAGACAGACATGAGAAGTTGTTCAAGGAGGCTGGCGGAAAGAGCAACACACTTCATTATCCTGTAACAAGCTCCACAGGAAATCAGTTGGCGGCAGCTGCTCTCTTTGTGAGGCTTGAAGCAAGATTAGTATATACCATCTTTGCAATTCAGCAGGGTCAGAATTTGTGTCTCTGTTTAGTCTGATTAAGCGAACTGTATCACTCCCTGCCCTCAACTTGAATTTCAAGCAGGGATCTTGCAGCACTGCACCTTCAGTTTGAGTTGACGGAACACACAGGTTTTACACATCATATTAATTCTTTCTAAAGGGCACAAGACAAAACCTTTTCTTTCCAATCAAGAAGTTTAATAATTTAATTTGCATTTAAGACCACATGCTCTTAAATAGCTGTCAGGAAGAGAGTAAAAATAAGTCAGCGCAATACTCAGATTTGTCTCCAGACAGTTCTGGTCTCAATATTGTACACGTTATGTCTTGTGAACCTTCGTCGGTAGAGAGGGAAATGTTTGCTTCTTCCACCGGTACATGTAACACCTCCTCAATATTCAGTAAGAGACATGCACGAGGCTGGAACATACAAGCCAATTTAACTAGCGTGTTGTAAGCTAAACTGTTTCCACCACCAATTTGTAGCAGACCGAATCATACCAGACACGCGAAGGTCTTTTTTCCCCCGTTCAGACGCAAGTCTGAACTGCTGCTTTGAGCCGTCTGGACGCGCATGCTGTGCTCCTCACCTCCACCCGCTTTAGGCGAGCGGCTGTGGTTCGGGCGCTGGCTTTTTAACTGGTTGGTTGACAAGACCCAGCGGTCTTAAGAGAGCCGGTGGAAGAAGGTATGAGAGCCAAATTTGCAGAAGCGTGGTTTACTAGAGTTAACATTCAGAACAGAAAAGAGCTGCAAAGGACAGCGATGTAACAGTCAGCGAGATGGGAGATGGGAAACTGCACAGTGAACGCTGCATTTTGTGCAAACGGCTTTGTACGTTACGCAGGCAGTCTTCACAGAAGCTTGAGCAATCAGGTGAAGTTAACCTGTTCTCATGGCTATTTTAAAAATTACGAAATAAGAGTATTCAGAATTAGTTGTATGGTTTATGAATTAGGTTATTAAAGGCGAAGCATCATTCTACAATATTCCTTAACGGTTACCAAAACCCTAACTTTGTAGGTTGTCCTGATTGTTTTCCAGGAAAAACAAATGCGCACACACAAAAAAGTACCACTGAACATTTCACTTTCCTGACGTTCATTTTCCCATGAAAATTAACAGAAAGCAGGATTGGGAAATGCAATTACATATGAAACAGCATTCTGGGTTGTGGATGATGGGAGGCAGGAAGAGTGGTGGTGACAACTAGTGACTGATGGCTCTAGAGTTACTGGATTCACTGCAGGTACAGCCTTCAAAGTGCCAACTAGGGAAGGGAAGCACAGGCCTTTGGAAGCCTACGTGTTGTGACGGAAGGCCCGTTTTACACTCTCTTACCGTCAGCTTCAAGTAAGAATTTCTACAAAAAGCCAGTCCTTTGAAAGAACGGAAATTCCGTACAGAGTGAGCACAAGTTTCATGTCAGAAGCCTGCTGTTTCAGAATATTCCTGAGAGCAAGCTGACAACATAGTCACAGTGGTTGAAGAGAACCTTTTCCACCTATTTCCTGTCTTTCTTTAATCTTACTTTAACTCTGTGTGATATAAGGCGCTCAAATGCTAGAGTCCTCCTGACAAAACCGTGACTCGGGATCGCTGGTTGTGGGTTTACCAGCAGGCTCCACATGCACGGTCGGAAGGCTCCAGGGAATTACTCGCACTGTAATGGTAGCCCATAGCAGGCAGTGCGCGGCATGTCTACTTGTACTCCAGTCTAACGACAACACACTGGAAAGCTAAAACCTTCCCTCACCTTCCTTTCAGATTTGGAGCCTGCGACAGAGGCAGACAGGAGCGACAGAGGCTTGCAGGATCCGTAGGGACTGTGCAGCACGAGATCGCACAGGCAACACCAGCGTAAACAAACCGGTTTGTTTTCCCGTTTCGTCGACTATCAGTGTGAATACTTTTGGTGCAACTTGGGTGCTGTACCCACCCCAGACAGTGACACTAAGCACCAGCTCTATCAGCTGGACAGTAATTATAACCGAGCCAAACTACTGTCCCTGCAGCAGGATTAAACTACACAGTGCTGTGCGGAGCTTCTCTTCCGCACTAGACGCGGTCCAGCTGTAGCAGGAACTCCTTTGCCCTGCAAAGGGAAGGACGCCTTGCTGGAAAACAATGACTTGAGCTTTAACTGAAAAGGATGCGGACAGGAAGCTCAGCGTATCATGCACCTGTACGGCTTCATGCATACCCTGAATCAGACTCACGCGCTACTGCAGCTGGATTAGAAGTGCCCTCAATAGATGGAACCTATTCTGGGGCCCGAATGCTCCCTATGGCCAGGGCACACCACACCTCTGATTAAAGAAAGTGATTTTCATAATTTGTTAGGTGGCCAAGAAGGCGATCGGGGATATACCTGATTGTAGGCTTCCACATTTGTCACTGAGGCTTGAATCCAGCAAACAAGTTCGCCATTCAGCTAGAAGCCAGCATAAACACTTCTTCCCTTGCTATCTCGGGTGACTTGCTACCCTCTGAAGGATGATTTGATCAGCTGGAGTTGGTTGCCAGGCATTTGACGCCTTCCAGCACAAATACAAAGAACAAACTAGGGGAATGACATGGCCACCGTTGCCTTCAGAAGAATACAGAAGAAAAGTGTAGGGACGCTACTATTTAAAGACAAAATCTTCATTAATAAACTGCAGATGTATTAGAGTGAGATCTACGCAGACAGCTGTTTTTAAAACAAAATTTAGCATGGAACTTTGGACTGAATTAGCTTTGAATTCACAAGTATAGCTAAACTAGTTCTCTGCAGATAAAATACAGTGCCGAAGTCACTAGCAACTGGAGCTCTACTTGAAATTAAACTCCATTACGGTTGCCCGCTTGTACTTATAAAAGAAACAAGATGGGGAGACAAAGAAGTACAGGGGTGCAAAAGAGGAGGGAAGGATGAAGGCAAAAAGCACTAAGATGAAATTGAGGGGTTTTGTCTCTCTGCAAGGAAACGGCACTGTACAAATCAGAAGTCCAGGAATGGCGTCTAACACATGACACTAACTGCATGTCCTATAGGTCTCTTGGTGCTTGGATATTTAAGAACTATGTCTACCAAGGTCATTTTAAAAGCCATTTGCACACACCATTAAAAGAGAGCGCCCTGGTACCAATAATGAAAGCAGAGGATAAGCTCTGTCCATGAACCCATTAGAAGAGGTTTCCTGTGTTCAAGAAAGGTGCATTTCCAGATGCCCTGAGTAACCAGTGGTCAGTCAAACAAAACAAATCACTGAAAGATACAGGATGAAAGCCAAAACCAACAGTACTTTGAAGCAGGTGAGCAACGGTTAAAATAATTTCTGATTCATTCTGTGAAAGATGGAATTTTTGCTTTTGAAGAGTTTGGGTAGGAACAAGGAAATTTGAGAGATCAAAACAATTAAAAATTGGAGGATTCATATTAATATCAGGATTTAAGTTAGATCACCATAGTGAAAATAGCGATTAAGTGGGAAAAAAATAAATCACAAAGTAAGAGGTTCGATCTACAGCACCAGAGTTGAAAACATGAGGATAGTTCTGTAGAGATGATTGATTTCAGGGTGTCTACCTTTAGAGCTGCTGGCATGGATGAAACTCGGTTTGTTTGGTGGGGGCTGGGGCTGGCTTTTTTTGGCAGTAGTACTGTTGGCATTGACTGGAGATGGCTGGAATGAGTTGGAAAGAAAGAGGCCATCTGAAACTGGGCGAGGCTGGCGGGAGGGCTGCTGTGGCTTAAGGGTGGCAGGAGGAAAGTCACCATAAGATTTTCTTGTGCTGGAGTACTTATCCTGACCTGCTAGATTGGAATCCTCCTCCTCCTCATCATCATCATTGTATGCAACAAACTTGGCAGTATAAATCGTGTCAGGGGAGAGGACCTGTGTTTTGAGGTAAGAGGTGTTTCGCTGAGGTGGGGGAGGAGGAGCGTTAGATGAAGGGGTTGGGGATGGGAGTTCATATTCCCGTGGAAGCGGAGGTCTGTACAGACCAGGCTCGTCAGGTTCCAGTAATCTTCGTTCTGCTTCATCGTGCTGCCTGCGCCTTTCAGCCTCTAAGCGACTGTAGTACTCCTCTTCCTGTCGCCTCTGCAAGCCCAGAGGAAACAGAAACACAGTGGTCAGAAGGACAGTTCTGTCTACGAGAGATTTAAGTTTTCCACCACCGAACTACAAATGTCTCTTTTTTGTCTCCTTTTCTGGTGATAAGCAGGGCATCTATATGGACTCATACGAGGGATATTTACTGCTATGAAAGAAACAGCAGTTGGCCTGTAACACAGCGATGCTGTTACGGCCAGATTTACCACTGCCTCTGGTAACCAAGGGCTGTCTGTGTGAACTAAGGGCAATTCCAGCATATATTACTCAAAATGTAACTACAGGTAATAAGGGGTAGATTTACTAAGGCTGTAAAGAACCTGTGGGAGAGGGAAATAACTAAAATTAACTACCCTCTTAAAAAAGGAACTCTGTAATTTTGCTGCATGCTTATACAATGTAAATTCATAAACAGAGCCTTGGAATAGATGACTCCTAACAAAGCCTCTAGTATAACACCAGGAAAACTACTTTCACGTAAGAATCAAATTACAAAGAACTTTTGTAATCCCGACATCAAATAACTGTTTGTTAAAAAATATTGCTAAGAAACAAAAATAAGCTATGCTAATGATATTTATATGAGACTATTGACCATTTAAAGGCCATGAAGTATCTTCTATGTATTTTTCCAGTTTAAAAGATTTTTACTGTTTTAAACTAAATATCATTTAGTTCTCTTCGGCTCTTGTCTAGCCACATTGTAAATAAATACAAGGGTCTATTCAGTAGTTTAATAATTAATTAAAACCTGTATTTGGAAACCAGATGTTACAAAAAAAAAACTTTTGTCTAAGCAGAGTACAACTCCTGCTGGGAATACATCACATTTTGAACAACCATCCTTTCTGGTTTTAAACCATACGTTTAAAAAAAAGAAAATCCCCCTTCTCTGCTTATCTGCTCAACGTTGAGAGTCATTTATCCTAAACAATAATAATTCTGATCTTGTTCATCTAGAGCAAAGACATGAAACTCATCTCCAGGTACCACTCTCTAAAACCAGGCTGCATCACTGTCAGAAATTAAGAAAGCCTTGACTGGTTTCTTTTTGGTTGCCCCTTCCCCCACCCCCCCAACTTCCTACAGTACATTTTCAAATACTTTCCTCAGTCCAGATACACCTTCCTCACTTCTCACCTAACACCACCCTCTTCTACTCATCAACCCATAGTGCTTATGGAAAACAGCCTAACCAAGCTTGAAAGCAATCTAACAAAGCAAATTAACAAAGTGAATATATCTAAGGGTTTGGGATAATTTTTTTTAATATAATTGCTCAATCTTCTAAGATGAAATTTCTCTCAACATTAAAAGCTAGCCCTCTTTCTTTGTTCCGAAGTCATTGTTAACTAACAGGCAAGTCTTCAGTCTGAACTGTTCCTTCTCTAGGAAGGAGAGGGTCTCAACAAACATGCTGAGAGTCAAATGAGGCACTCTGTCTTCCAGTCTTGAACAATAAACTTCTCACATTCATGTATAATGTTCTGAACGAACCTAGGAGCCTGAATTTTTAGTATCCGTTTCATTACATAGTGACTCATCTCCTGAATTTAATTCCTTTCTGGAAACCAATCCTTTTCCTCCTTGTCATGGTTTTGGCTGGGACAGAGTGAGTTTCCTTCATAGTAGCTGGTAGGGGGCTGTAGTTTGGATTTGTGCTGGAAGCAGTGCTGATAACACAGGGATGTTCCAGTTCCTGCTGAGCAGGGCTTGCACACAGTCAAGGACTCTTCCAGCCTCTTGTGCTCTGCCGGGTGCACAGGAGCCAGGAGGGGTGGGGGCACAGCCAGGAGAGCTGACCCAAACTGGCCAAAGGGATATTCCGTACAGAATCACAGACTGGTGGGGGTTGGCAGGGCCCTCTGGAGCTCATCCCGTCCCACCCCTGCTGGAGCAGGCACCCCCAGAGCAGGGGCGCAGGGCCGCGTCCAGGCGGGGGGTGAATGTCTCCAGGGAAGGGACCCCACAGCCTCTCTGGGCAGCCTGTGCCCCTGCTCTGGCACCCGCACAGGGAAGGGGTTTGTCCTCACGTTCAGGTGGAGCTTCCCGTGTTCCAGCTTGTGCCCGTTGCCCCTTGGCCTGGCGTTGGGCACCACTGAAAAGAGCCCGGCCCCATCCCCCTGACACCCGCCCTTCAGATATTTATAGGCATTGATGAGATCCCCCCTCAGCCTTCTCGTCTCTAGGCTGAACAGACCCAGGTCTCAGCCTTTCCTCACAAGGGAGACGCTCCAGCCCCTGAGCATCCCGGTAGCATGACGTCATGCCCAGTATATTAACGGGGAAGTTGGCTGGGGGAAGCAGCGATCGCAGCTCGGGGACTGGCAGCACTGATGCAGCCTTTCACCACCTGCCAAACACTTCCCCCTGCCCCGGGGTTTCCCTTCTCTCTCTCTCATTGTTTTCTTTATATTTTTCTACTTATCATCATCATTATTACTATTACTATTTTAATTATTAAACTGTTCTTATCTCAACCCACGAGTTTTTTTACTTTTGCTCTCCCAATTCTCTCCCCCACCCCACTGGGGTGGGGGCAGTGAGCGAGCAGCTGCGGGGTGTTTAGTTGCCAACTGGGGCTAAACCACAACAGCTTCCCCCAGTTAATATACTGGTCATGATGTCATATGGTACGGAATATCCCTTTGGCCAGTTTGGGTCAGCTCTCCTGGCTGTGCCCCCACCCCTCCTGGCTCCTGTGCACCCGGCAGAGCACAAGAGGCTGGAAGAGTCCTTGACTGTGTGCAAGCCCTGCTCAGCAGGAACTGGAACATCCCTGTGTTATCAGCACTGCTTCCAGCACAAATCCAAACTACAGCCCCCTACCAGCTACTATGAAGGAAACTCACTCTGTCCCAGCCAAAACCACGACACTGCCATAGTGCAGACACAAAAGGCAATATAGTACACTCATCTCCACTGTATTTCCTATTTCTTTCTCTCTCTCCATATGAAACAATTACTGCCGTCTCTGAGGCACAACAAAACCCAGCACCACTAACTCTGCCATTACAATGAAGGAGGTAGGCAAGTCACGTTGGGGGCTGAAGGAAACCAGGAGGTAACTGATTTCTGCCATAATTTTCAGGAAAAGCCCTGAAGGCAAGCCCTGGCCTCTGCTAGAAACCTCCAGCGGGTGAGCCTACGGTCGTGCTCCTGCCGTAAGTCAGCCCGGCGCCGCAAATGGGGTATCTGTTTAATTACTTTTGGGTTTCTATTGGATATACTGACGCCTTGGGCCACAACCGTTATCGCTAGGGCTAGCGTGTTTAACCCCTGGCTGAGCCAACACGGAGCTGTTACTGGCCAGGCTAAAGAGGAGAGGCCTGCAAGAACCCCTGCAGCGCTCAGAAGACCACCACCTTTTCTTCAGCCTCTCTTCTGGTCCGCTCCTCCTCTTGCTGTCGGCGCTCTTCCTCCTGCCTGGCCCTGTCTTCAGCTTCTCGCTTGCGCATTTCTTCCAACTGTTGCTGCCGTCTGCGTTCTTCATCCTGTAACTAACAGAGACGCCTCTTGAATTTTTTTGTCACTCATGTGGATAAGATGGGTCAAAACTTAAAAAGTAACCCAACTATTTGCCTCTAAAAATAACTCATTGAATAGAAAATGCTATACTACAGATAAATCAGTATAATTCCCAGATGCTAAGAATATGCTTTGTTAAATTGGTTTCCCTAAAGTCCCTAAGAAAAAATAAAAAAGGAAAAAAAAGATGCACAGAACTACACACATAAAAGCACAACACACACAGGGAAACATTTTTCGCAGTCATATATGAACCCCTAGCAGAAAACTGAGGTGACTCACGTTCCAGTCAGCTTCAGCAACCATAGTCTCATAGGTACAGTAAAGTGAAATTAAATACTTGGAACCAACAGCCCACAGCTCCAGCAGCCAATTGGTTTTTCATTTTGGATTAGTATTTAAGCACCGGAAAATCATGACTCATTAGTCAAAGGGTCAATCCGTTTAAAGTAACAGGCTCGTTCAGCAAGTCTGCAAATAGTCTCAGGAGATAAATAAAATCTCCCACTGTGTCTGCAGCGACGTGTTTTGGAAAAAGCAGAGCAAGGCAAAGAAACCTCTGACTACTGAGATGAAACAGCTCACACGAACAACTGATGCCCAACAGCCAATACTACTCTCTATACGCTTACGATAAACACTGCACGGATAAAACTGAGCGACAACCCAAATTTAAAGCTAACAGTATCTAAGCCCTTGATGGACAGTAATATTCGCTGGCACAACAATATTCCCAAGTAGAAATTAACTGGACCACATGCTGTGTTATTTCTTACTGCAGCATCTTTTTTAAAGGGATTCTCCCCCCTGCCCAAGATCTTTTGTACCGGTTGGTG
This sequence comes from Phalacrocorax aristotelis, assembly GCF_949628215.1. Lineage (NCBI taxonomy): Eukaryota > Metazoa > Chordata > Aves > Suliformes > Phalacrocoracidae > Phalacrocorax > Phalacrocorax aristotelis. The sequence continues at coordinate 129,312,778 of NC_134278.1, forward strand.
TATCTTGCTATGAGCCGCCTGTAACACAGACGCTTCTCTGCTCCTGCATTTGCTTTGACAATCCAGTTTCATTTACAGCGAAAGGCCCTTAGACACGAAGCAATAACGATACAGTAAGAGAAATTTAGTTTTAATAGACTTTGTGATGACAATCTTCATGTAGGTATCTCTCCCCCCCCATTAACTAACAGGAAACATGCTTTAAAGCAGATTAGGTTTTCTAACAAATTTTCCAATAAATTCTAAAAATTATTTTTTTGGGGGCACACACAGATTTTCTGGTCATTATTTCCCCCCCACTGGTGTTATGGGCACAGGTACAACAGGTAATTTTGAAACCATTTGCCTTCTACATCTTCAAGCAGCTATACAGACCAACTGAAGGGAAAACACCTCTAATTTGAAGTGTTAAAACCCACCATTTTTGAGCATGAAAGCTAAAGAACAAAACCAGTTCATTTCATGTAGGCAGGCGTTTGGCAAACGTATACTAGAGGATGCTACCTCTGAGTAAATTCCCCTTATTTAGGCCTAAAATTTTTGTAATTCCTAACTCAAAACGACACGAAGATAAACATCAAGCTCGGTATGTACAGTAGAGCAGGGAATAAAATAGTTAACCAACTCCCTGCTTGGATTAAGACCTCTTCTTATCTCGGTTATTAAAAAGACATTATTTTAACAAAGGAGATAATATTGCTGTCAAAAGGAAAGACAGCTCGTAATTCAAAAGAGTTTATAGAAGAGAAGTAATTTCCTCTTAAAAAAAACAAGGGGGGCAAAACCAGCACAGTGAAAAATTACAGGAAAACTCCTTGACTCTGTCCCAAGTGCATTTAGAGAAAAACTCTGAACATGGCAGCTACTGACCCCAGGTTACGGCATGGATGCCTTTTTGCTTCACAGCGAGTATTCCCATTCAAATGCACTTAAACAAACAAAAAAAAATGTTTCAAATTAAATTAAAGGGGATGTTCTGTTTTCTTGTGAGCGTAACTAGAGAAAGAAGGGGGAGCTGGGCAGGGTGCCCACCTGGGAACTGCTGTCAACATCTGACCCCAAATAACTGCAAAGGCCACACTATCCAGGTCAGAGGCAGTTCTAAACATAATACCTGGTAAAAAGGCCAAAAATATACGTAAGGCACGAGAGGGAATAAAGCAACTAAAGGAGAGTGACATTTCACGTCTTTATGATTAGTAACCAGTTTCTACGGGTTCCCAGACCGAGGCCGGGAGCGGTGGGACAGCAAGGCACACCGGAGCGCCTGAAGGCACTTGTGTTCGTGAGCACACGCAGCAGTGCCCAGCTCAAACCAAACTCCCTAATTTCCAAGACGTTAAGGAAACCTGGCTTCATGTCCCACTTCTAGTAAGAGGGCCATTAGACTCCCAGGTCAAATATCTGGATTCAGTACTTGTCTAGTTTAAAAGTCATGTTTTCATGTGAGTTACTGTACCTCCAGGGTCTCTCCAAAGCAGCACAGGTTTGGATTTTAACAGGTAGAAACAACTGATCCGTACAGCCAGAGGTGACGGAGAAGAGCGTTCTCCCAAGCTCAGCAAAGCAGCCAAGCACAAAGCACTAATTCTTTCCCCCTGCTCTGCCCCAGCTCTACTGGAAGCGCCAACAGTTCGCTCAGCCGCACAGCTCCGTCCCGCTACCGCCAACCGACGCTTGCAGCACTACTCCGACCTAGCAGCGGGCAAGAAAGGCCTCCTTCCTCCTGAGCTATTGCTCCTCGTAACCCCTTCAGCCCATCGGCTCCTTATCGGACGCTAAGATATTCGCGGGACTGGCAGGCACCCAGGGAGCCTCAGATTCCAGACAAAATTCATTTCTCCAAGGACTGCTTAGAAGGCTTTAAAGGAAGTTCCAGAAGAACTTTAGATTTACACATGTTTATTTATGACAACTAAAGCTGGGTCAGATCTGTTAGTGGCCTGGGCAAATTAAAGACGACAAACACTAGCCAAGCCGGCAATTCATGCAAAGCTGTTCCTCACCTTTCAGCAGCCTTTTGATCAGCAGAACAGCCATCACCAGTGCTCGCGCTAGACATACAGAAGAAAGCATGGGGCGTTCTAAAGTGTATTTTCACCCCCACCCCCCCAAACCGACTTCTTGAGTACGTGAAGTGGTACAGGACAGATGCAACTATGCCCAGCAAGTCAGGCGAACAGCATGAAAGCAATGAAATTAGGAAAAAGCGGTATTTGCTGGGGTATAGCGTTCAGCACCATCCATTTCACAACTGGCTGGCTTTCTTGTTTTTAAAGCTAAATTTATGAACATCATAAATCCTCGGCTGATTCAGGCCAGGGGCCCGTCTAGCGCAGCATCCTGTCCCCAGCTCATGCACATGAGCCTGGCCATTTCTTCTAGTATTTCCCCAGTGTTCAGCGTGGTGCTGGAGAAGCCAGCTGGTACAGCCTCCTGTAATCCTTCCAGTAGCTGGTTACAGGCGTGCCGTCTATGAATTTGTCTAATCCATTTTTAAAGCTGATGATACCGTCTGCCTTCACAACCTCCCGCCGCAGAAAGATCCAGAAGTTTACAGCCCGCTCGGCAAAGTACTTTATCTATCTAGTCACAGCCCCAGGGACCAAGGCTTAAGCAACAAAATACAGGAGTAGTAATAAGAAAAAATACTGATAGATACTAAGTCTGAAACCCCCTTGGCTTCTGGCTCATCCTTTAGTTCGGAAAGCTGACACGCTTCACCTGTCTTCCTGCTGTCAACTGCTTAATCCTCATGTACCACACAGCTACAACACTGAACTCCTGAGGCTGGCTTACTAAAGCATCTGCAGGATGCATTTTAAAAGCTGATTTTTTTTTTTTTAAAATAAAGCAGTGCTGAATATCCAAGCTCATATTTTTAACGGCCATCTTTACGGTTTTTTCCAGCAGCAGAAGTTAATTATACTAGCAGGACTTGCAAGCATTACCCTTCTTTCAAATCCGTATACTACTGATACAGAAATACTCTTTGAAGGGGATGTATTTGTCCTCTAGAAGACTACGGAACTCTTTTTTCCATGTACTCATTTCCAGTGAGAGCAATAAAAAAACACAGAATTAGTTGGAGCCATATCAACTACTGTTGCAATTTGGAAGCCTGTCGTGTTTTAGATGCAAGAGAACGGTATTAACCAACTGAAACTGAAATTATATGGGAACTTAATAATCGCACGTTTATGTGACCTACTTGGAAATATTCATTCAGAAGTAATTTCTGAGTTTACAATCCATTTTTACTTTAATGAGAAAATGGTGACACCTGTAAACAACAGGGACTCAGCATGTGCTGAAGCAGTACACTGTGCTATTAGGCTCTCAGGACAATTTGACTTCAGACTGGAAAGGAACGGTGTTGCCAGAGCTCTTCTAAAACCTGCAGGGGCGGGGAAGGGAAGAGAGGAAACCTTACCTCACAGCTTCTCCGTTCAAAGTGCTTAGTAAGATTTTTATGAACACAATTGCACACAACATCAAATACACAGTTCGATATTAGACCACAGCGACAACAAACAGATCAAGCCTGCAAGCAGAACACAACGTCTGAAAGGAAGGAAACACGGGGAAAGGAGTCACCACATCTGGAAACACTCACATGCATGCTCACAGCTAGCTTACTGCTCGTTGTATCACAATGATTTTTGGACACCCAAAGATGCCAAATCGTCATCCAAAGCACATGGGGTGGTTATTAATAGTATCAGGAATTGAAACGGGAAAGAGATATTGAAGAGAAAGAAACGAACATACCAAGTCTAGAACAGAGATTGCTGGCACAGCAGTCTGCTGCAGGGAGTAAGAAAGGGGAAAAAAAGAAAGATGCACAGTGAAAATAAAGATAGGTTAGACTTGTGCTATTTCAACAGCATTTTCTTTTATTTGTTAAGTCAGCTGCTTTAGAACGAGGAACTGAATTGACATAATCCTGAAATACAGAAATGAAGACAATCGAATAATCTGAAATGTTTATCAGTATCTGTTTGACCCCTTCAAAACCTCAGTGCTTCTCCAGAGGTGCTGCTTACTGCGTCTCTAGCAGCACAGGCAGTGAAGTGTGACCAGGAGGCAAGCATCGCTTCAGCTCAAGACAACTACTATTGTTTTTTAGTTTCAAAACGTTCCAGAACGCTGGAAGAACTTGATGCACAAACAGTATTTTAAATCTGGCACTAGCAGAGAAGACTGATATAATGTTAAGTGCTACAACTGTTCTATTTCTACAATGGCTTTTTTAGCCTTGCTACAGGAACATTTTAAAGATGCTGTTTGTTAAAACAGCAGTTTACATGGATTTTTTTATGCCCACAGGTAACTGCCTATGTGCTACAAATTACACGTCAGCGATGCTGGGCTTTAGCGCAACCTGTTTGCCAAAGATACATTCAGCTTTTCCTTTCTTCAGTTTCCAACTTTGAGGTATCTGTTATTTTACACAGTAATGAAGTCAGCTACAAGAAAAAAAGGAAAGCAGCGCAGACTGCAGTAAGTACGAGGAGAGTAAGTTTAGGAAATCAAGCTGCCAAAACGATCCTGAAGTCAAATGCTACTCCAGCGGATAGCTATTTCCGAGTGTCAAAATAAGCATGTGCAAACATTTCTCAAGAATTGCTTATCACAGAATTAACTCAACTTTTCAAGATAAACAAACAGAAGACATTCAGCATTTTACAGAGCCAGTTTTTAAGCCTGTCAAAGCATAGCTATTGCACGTAACTTTGGTATCCGTGCTATTATTCAGAAAAGAAGAACAGATTTTCCTATAGAAATTGTTTCCCAGTAGCAATAGATTTAACAGATTCTGAGAGACAACAGCCACCACCAGAGTGATAAAAAGTTCTCTGTACTATACACTTGTATTATCTGATTCGCTATATTACGAGCTTCCACAGTACTGAAGCTAAGATAAGCAAACCTTGTCTGATACTGGTTAAACCGGACACCATGTGGAATCCAGGGATGTGTGAGCCGGAGCCCCAGGCCGGGTGGATCCAACACCACGTGGCTCAGCCTGGTGCTTCCCCCCAGCACTGCTGGGGTCACCGTGGAGCTGGTGGCAAAGACAGAGGCAGCAGCTGCCTTACGCCCCAACCTCTAACTTGGAGAACACCAGAAAAGCAGAACCTCAGTTCAGTTCGCTGTTCCCTGGAAACATTTGGTGTTCACATGCATTCAGCATCTGTGTTCAGGCCCAGGACTATAAATATGAACACTCAGAGGTAAATATATTGGGGGTGGGTGGGGGGAATGGGAGGGGGTGTGTGTGTAAATAAATGTCGCAGTGTTTTTTGTTCCTGATTCTCCTGGAGACTGTCATATTTTTCAAATGTTTCTGCTCACATTCCCGTAGGCAAATCCCTGCCATATTTAACCCTCTAATCCTACTCCTACTACACGGCCAAATCCCTTGATCCAAAGGGATTTCTTTCCCCACAACTAGAAGAGTAAATTTGGCTGCCAACTTGGATTTTATAACAGGTAGCTATGATACTTTCATTTCACAAATACATCAACTAACTGGCGAAGCCTCTGTAAGTTAGCAATTCTAAAATTCAACATATTTAAGAAAGCTTTATCCTCCTTTACCCTATAAGAGCATCCAAATACTCAAAGTCAGAGAGCCCACCAAGATGTACATTTACAAAACTTCTGTCTAGAAAGGATTATCCCCTTTTACCCTTGCTCTTCTTTCTGCTTCCAGTCGCTGCATGATGAGCATAGTATCCACATCATCATCCTCCTCTTCATCATCATCCTCATCCTTTTGCTTTGATTCTTGAAGTCGCTTTTGGAACTGCCACTCAAGCATGAGTTTGCGCAGGCGGTCATTTTCTTCTGCTGTACGATCAGGCTTGTTCTGGAGTTCCTGAATCTCTTTACTCAGCATGTCCACAATGTGCATCTGCTGCTGCTTCTCCAGTTTCTCCTTAGCGTCCCGTTTCCAGGGGTCCGGGGAGAGGCTATCACTAGAGGACAGTTCTTCCTTGCTGATAGTGATGTACTGCAGATCTCTCCGCTCAATAGTCCGAGGCTGCTGTTGGGGCTGCAGCTCTCGAATGACTGTTTCTTGAGACCTCTGCAGAGTTGAAGGTTTTTCTGATTTCACTTGTTGAAGGGGAACAGGGGGAACCACAGGCTGAGCAGGAATTAGTGGCTGAGAACGCATTTGGCCCAGTTTTCTCTCCTGCTCACGACGTTTCCTTTCTCGTTCTTCTTCCAAACGTGCCTTTTCCTTTTCATACCACCTCTGATGCTCTTCTCTTTTTTTACGCTCAGCAGCGGCTACCTGGGAAGATGCTTGTGCTCCTATCTGGTTTGGAGGAGGAGGGGGAGGCAGAGGCAAATCCATTTGTAGTTCATCAAATTCGGCTGCATAATGCACTGGAGGCGGCGGCGGCGGAGGGGGAAGATCTGTTCTGATGGGCTGGGAAATGGCCACTGGAGTTGGCTGGCTAGTAGCTGGAGTTTTCCAACGGCCAGGTCCACTTTTAGTTAAACAAGAACCAGGCGAGACCGGCTTGGATGAATGGTTCAGATGTTCTTGGCTAGATGTGCTAGAATCCACAGATGAATTCATCCACTGATCGCTGTCTGACTTCCGATCAATGTACTCTACGTCCTTCCGTATAACAACTTCCAAACGATTCCTCTCTGGCTGGAAGACTTTATCTCGGAGTTCTTCCTGGGAACGAGCCACACGCTGGAAAAAATTAAACAAGGCATGTATTTCATAGTCCATCTATATTAAAACATATTTGAAAATGGCTCACAAACCACATTCTTATTACTGAAAGTAATTACTTTTAGTGAATTTCAGCATTTCCATGCCCAGTAAGTTTCCCAAAACCAACAATAAAATATTCTCCTCAGCCCTTTTAACTCGTTCTAGTCATGGAAGACTTTGCAACCTCTGAAATGCCTGGAAACCCGGACCGAGAGGAAGGATGAAGGCAAAATGGAGCTTAAGCTGAAAACCTCTGCGGCTCGCACAATTTCTCAGGAGTATCCCTGACACCCCCTCCCCCATGTCAGCATGAGAGTCCTCCACAAGAGCTTGGAACAGCTCAGGCATACCAGCTCTGCCATTCAGCCTCCAGCTGGCCTGACCGAACGTGTTTCCTATCGGGAAGGCAAACAGAAAGGCTGCTGCGGGAGAGACACGGAGGCGGCTGCCCACCCTCCTGCATTAACAGGCGGGATGGCCCGTGGGAAGCTCCCATTACTGCAGTGCCACTCACGGCCACGGAATCCAGGCAGTCAGGTCTCATTCTACCTGCTCCTGGGGCACAGCTGTATTGGTCCTCGCTTCTGCCACTCTTTTCAGTGCGTCAAACGCCAAGCTGGTTTTTTTAATACAAGCTCAGGATCTCACCACACTGTACAACCTCCTGAAAAGGAATTCTGGACCATAGGTCAGGCTTATCAAGTCTGTTAGTGATTTTCGTGAAGCACATATTCATACTTTGAATGTTGGAAACTACCAAGCACTGAACACATAATGTACCAATTATCAACAACTGAAAGACGACTAACAAAGCAAACGCCTTTTCTTTTTCCTCCATCGATGACCTTAACCATGACCTCTAAAGAATGCCTTCTTTGAGATGAACAAGTGTATTTTTTTCATGCTCTGCTGGTCCAGCAGAGCCAAACACACAGCTATTTGTGTTAGATTTGCTGTAAAGATGCACCTAGCCAAACAGTTTGCTAATGCCTTCAGAACAGAAAACAGGCGTTTCACATCGCTCAGTAGCTTGTGGCAGCTTTTTTTTTTTTTTTTTTTTTTTTTTACAAGCCCAGTTCTCACTGTAAAGATTAAAAGGACTTTTATTTTTTTAAAAAAAGTCTATTTTCCTCTGATTTTTGACTTAAAAGAGCATTTGTATGGCGGGGAAGAACTGTGTACTCTTTCAGTGCTTGTAAGGAGCTAAAGCTTCTAGCCGTTTGCCTTATGAAAGTGCTTTTCTGCACTGCACTCAGCTTTAAGACCGTAGGTCAAATATGGTACATGTCAACAACTTTAACAGATGGGGCTCATCTCACCAGCTAAGCTACTCACTTAAGCTGGTCTTAAACTGGGGAGAGATGCATGTCCAGGCAGCAATTCATCCCATTAAGACAAATGGGTAGGAACCATTCTCTGGAGGTACTAGTCTCCCCCATCCCATCTCTGGCAGAGAGCCTAGACCTTAACTACGCAGCTAAGATCAGGTGAGATTAAATCACGAAATGTGAAGGAGTTAAGCACAGAAATGAGAATCATAGAATCAAGGTTGGAAAAGACCTCTAGCATCATCGAGTCCAACCGTCAGCCCAACACTATTTCAGCACGGTATTTTCATAGCTATTTGCCACAGCCATTTAACTTGCAGCTTTCTCCTTCAAAATTACCAACCTACTTTGAATGTAACATCTCTTTTGCTAACAGCTGAAATAATTAGGATTTGATATCTATAATAATGAAAAAAGCACTAAGCCTTCATTCAGTTGAGTTTACTGAATTTGCTTGCTGATACATGCGAGTAATCAATGATCAATCCTCACTTTGCTTCTGAGACACAATCTCAAGATAATTTACATTACACACTTTTCCAAAAGTAAAATATACTGAGCCTTGTGTAAGGCTCTACTTCTATCACAAATTAAAAAATCGCAAAAAAAAGGTTTCTGTCTATATTTTTAAGTCACTGGTGGATTAGAGGAAAAGATGATCCAGTGACTGGATTTAATAAATCTAGATTTAATTTCCTGTATGGATTTGAGTGAAGTCTTCATTTAAAAAGAGCAGAACAACATTATTTTTTGAATTTACAAAGGTACAGTGTGGGTAAATTCATTTCAGGTCAGGAACCATCTGCACTTTGATAACAGATGCAACTTAAATTTATTCTTGTTTTTAAAACTGAGAGCAGGGGATATGTTTCAGTGAAGACGTTGGATAGGGCTCAGAGTAGTGTTTTATTTCATTTTTAATACTTCACTTTGTCACTTAAACAATGCACCCCACAGGCAAAGATATTTTCCCACATAAACCTTCTTGGAAGAGTGAAAGATTTAGTTTGCTTTTCAGAAAAATCACAAAACATGTTACAAGACGAACCCTACCACCGTCTACACCCCATTACCTCTCATGGGGGATTAAAACATTCTGGGTAACAGGTCTGCAAGAACACGATAACAAATTCTACGGGGAGGGAAAAAAGAAGTAGGGTTTCTGAGCCCAAGCCAATCTTGGCAAAAGTACAGTTGTTTGTCCTCAACAGCTCAGAGATGACTGAGAGTTGACTGATCTGCAAAAACGTCTCCAGCAGTCTGGGAGTGGAAAGCAAGCAATTTCTTTCTCTTTTCTTCTCATATTGGAAGAAATGACTTCTCACCTGCATTGTAGTATTGATCGAGTGATTACTTTCTGCCTGGACCTGCGGTTTTTCTTCATAATTTGGCCACTGACTCTGAGCTGGACCCATTCGATCCTGGGACTTTGAAGCTGGGAATGTGAAATACTCTCTAGTATAGGTCTGTGTTGGGATGGGATAAGCTTCAGGTCGTGGGGGCAGAGTCTGTTCCTGAAAAAGGCAGGAAGAACATAAGGTAGAATTTTCTAAGTCACACAGATCCATATGGGATATTATTCTAAACATGCATTTTCCAAATGTTTTCTTTTGGCTCATAGGAGCATTATTTTTCTGGAACTGGAGATAAAGAGGTTGTCTAGTATCAGACAGAACTGTGGTTATGACTCATGTTTTTATGGTCCGAAAACACATATGCAATATTGTACAAGCCCAAGTAGTCACAAGGACTGAACAAAATTGAATAAAAATAACTCAAAGCTGTCTCAATCTTTCATGAGCTCTAATACGCAAAACCCCCAGCCAGTCACTAGCACCAGCATTATGTTCAAATAGTTAAGTGAGACACCGGTTTGACTCAAGCACACTGCCGCTATTGATAGCTAAGGAAAGTTTAATAGCCAGCATTTTGTTTGCCACTTCTGACCTCTGTACAAAGATTTCCAGTAGAGACTGAGGTTATTTTGGTGGTAGTTCCAGATGCATAGGCATTCTTTCCCCCGGGGCTTGGAGGCTGATCTGTTGGAAAGTTAAAGGAAGCATTTGCATGACTGTTAATAATAATTACATAACTTAATAAAATAATAGTATTCACAAAATAACTATGATTTTTCCTTTGAGTAGTTCTAAAAAGAGGCTTGCTCCAAACGTTACTACTACCTTGGCATTTTAAACTTAATCCATTTTTAAAAACAATCATCCCCTTTTTGAATTCAACAGCCTCTAAAACTCGTGGAGGCAGCGTCTACCCCTGAAAGAAGGATAATCTTACTTACTTGCTACATTGGGACTGGAGCGATGATCGGCTCTGTTCTTCATTAATCTATCATCCCCTGGCAGCTTCTTTGGTTCACTGTACTCCGTCCATGGCAGCTGAGGGCTCTCAGGTGACCCATTTTGAGCGGAGTTATTATACAGCTCAAACCCTTCACTCTTTGGTCGCGGTTTACCTGAGCCACGGCGGTCAGAAACTGTAACAGTTGGATATGTATTTTCCCCCTTACAGTTCACTTACGTTAACCACCCTCTAGCCTGTTCTTCAACAAGAGCTACCCCGCGTTTATAATTAAAAATGAGTTCTCAGTAAAGCAAACGCTAGGTTTTAAAGTCTCTACTTCTTCAGATACACGATCCCACTCTTATCAACTCTACAGGATTCCTTCGCTCTGTATGCTTCAAAAGAGCTTTTGAAAAGGTACCACGGTATTTAGAAAAGCCAAACGTGCTTTACTGAAAAGTCTCTTGATAGTTCTCAGAAGCATACAGCATCATCCCGGTGCTGTGAACTGTGGTAATAAGGATTTATTCTTTTAACCCATTCTTTTCTAAACTGTGGTACTAGCCCATATGTAGAAAAGGCCCTCCTTGAAAAAACTATTTCCTTTACAACATTATTTTACGTAACACTTAAATATGTCTTTTGTTTGTTCACTGAAGTAGGATGATAAAATAGAACAGTGAAGAAATGTCCAAGAACTTCTTATGATCAGACACAGGAACTTAAGAGGACACGTTTCAGTATTTCTAGTTTAAAAGAAAAAAAAGAAAATTTTCAGTGGCAAAATATGTTCCAGGGGCTTCTGTTTCTATTTCTGCCTCGCTCTCAGTAACCACACATCGCACTCTCCAGTTACAAGGAAGCCATATTCCAAGAGGCGGAGAGAAGCTTTTATGAAAGGGATAAAAAGCCACCAAAGTTTAACGCCCTGTGTACTCGCTACATTCCATTTATTAAAATAAAAATTACTTCAAACCAGAAGCGTGTTTAAACGCATCACTTAATTTTTAAAAGGTACATCTGCAAAGCGTTTGTTAATGATTGGACTAGCACCATTCCAAACAATATCTAAAAACAGGTGAACTTTTGATAAGAAAGGAAATGCTTTTCTGCACAATTGTGTTTCTTTTCTGATCTAATGTGTTGGTAATTTTTGGCAAGCTACTGTGAATTATTATATTTTCTGCATTCTAAGACTTCTAAAGCTTTTATCAACGTAAACAACATTAGCATTTTTACCTCTCTGCATCATTGGCGATGGCTGATTAAGCAGGGTTGCCAGACCATGGTAAATTGCTCCTTGTTTTGCTACTTCTAGCGTTACTACAGAACCTGTCCTAGTCATAAGTTCTGCTGCCCTGCAATAAAAGCCAAAGCAAATAAAACAAATCAGACACTGTATTACTTAGTTCTCTTTATTATCGGTTTGTATGTCATGATTTCTCATGATTGCTCTAGTAACCTTTTGTTTGACAAAACACACTGATTAATACTTAAAATCACTGAAAAAAAATTGCACGATTACTAGAAGATAAGCTTATTAAAGAGACGGCCCCTACAGGCAAGCACTGGTTCCAGTTCCTGCACTTAAAGGTCAGAAGCCAAAACATTTCAAATCAGAGCTAAATAAAGTTTGCTCAAAACTAAAGCCCTAACGTGTAATAAAATCTCTTCTGTATAGACAACCTATATCATATACAGAAAATACTACACCAACAGCTGAACTTGTTACTAAGGTTATTCATAGGCAGTTTTCAAAAGCCAAGACAAAGCCTAACATGTAAAAAACCACGAGCTTCAGCCTTTCTCAGTAAATTATTGCTCTAGCGTTTTCTTCACGTGAAGACACCCAAGGAAAGCATTGCATACCTTTCCTGGGACAGGCCCACCAGACTCCGACCATCCACGCTGAGCAACTGATCCCCTGCAGCCAGACGACCATCCTAGATACATATTCGGGAGAGAAGAAAATTCATACACCAATGCTAACATGGTCTAAATTAAACCAGTTATTCACACATACCGGTAAACAAAGGATTTAAAAGCATTTCCAAAGGATCTTTCTATCTCTGAACTTCTGATGTTTAAGAGTACTAACCACATCTGCAGCACCTCCTTTCACAACAGACTTGACATATATTCCAAGTTTGTCTTGACCAGCACCCTACAGAGAAAGAAGCATTAATTTATTACATTTGTATTTGGTCTCTTAAGCATTGCACAGTGTTAATCACAACTTTACAGGGCTAGGTAAACTTCTAAGTTCTCACTACTTTTATGTATTCCTAAACTGGAAAAACACAATTATACAGAAAGGAGTTACATTCACTGAAAGTCAAAAGAAAATTTCAATATTAGGCCTATTGAGCCTGCAAGCATTGTTAGAAGCAAGGAATATTTGGTCTTAATGCAAGCTTGAATAAGAAAGAAAATACATTAACTACAACTTACACTTCAGAGGTTTGTTCTAATCCCCTTCTAATAACAAATACTTGCACTTTTACATGCACGTTATTACTTTTTATACCTCTATGTATTATGTTCCAAAAGACCGTGCTGTTTCCCTCGCTAGTACCCAAATGAAACAAGGTAAATGGCAAATTACAAGAACAAAGGAATAGAAATGCTTTTTCCATTCGTTAGGACTGTGAAGGAGCCAGTGTAAAGGAACAAACAGCACCTCTGATTTTACAATAAACAAGTAGACATTATAATTAATAAGCCTTTCAGAGTTGACAGAGCCAATATTTAAGTCTACTGGAAAACCATGCCATTTTGTTCATAACATGTGCCTCAAAGCATTCCTCTCAAGTTTGAAACATTCACGGTGAACTCCTGGCGAGACAACCAGCAGATTAAAGACAAGAGACCGAAAGCATCTCTTCAAGCCATGCTCTCGCACCACCCACATGCTCCCGTTTACAAGCCACCGCGCAGATCAGCCTGAGCATTAGTATCGCAAACCTTGGAGTTCTCCCTTACAACGTACGACAATTACTTGTGATTTCGTTGCCTACTATAGCAGCGGTGCCATTAGACTCTGCAAGTCACTTGGAGGAAGAAAGCTAACTTTTCAGCAGAGCGCAGTTTTTAACGGAATGCCGTTTTCTGAGATAACCCCCCAAGTTGCTTTGATATTGAATATGCAACTTCCTCCTTCCCCCCCCCCCCCCCCCCAGCTTTTCCAACTCTTTTGGCAGCAAAAGCATTCATTGCTCCCATCACGCCAACAAACTAAGACAAAAATCAAGGTGAAGATTATTCTAAAGCTGGTGTTATAGATGGTTTTCTAAGCAGGTAAAGAACCTAATTTTTATTCATTAAATCTTGAGTTAATCCCAAATGTTTACTCAAGAGCCACAGAAAAGGAATTCCTTCCAGTCCCATGATTCCAGATTAACATTCTACAAGTCCAAATTTTTAATAATAATTGCTTAAGCTGTACCTAAAGAAAAAAGGGAAAAATAGGCAATAAATAACTGAAGTAAGGACACTTTGTTTGTCTGGAAAGAATATAGGGGAATTTAAAAAAAGGTTAATTTTTTGTTTGTTTTTTAAAGGGCTCTAAAGAAACATCAAGGTAACCGCAGAATATTTTTAACTTCATACGAGAAAATCGGTTAAAGTTATGAGAAATACAGGTCAGGAGACAGCCAGATAAAGAGAATGAAAAACAAAACCATGTCCTTGTATATTAACAACTGGTTCAACAATGGATAGGAAGTCATTCATTTTCACAAGGAATGGAAATTATCGGAGAAGCCCTAAACGAATGTCCTGTTCACCATGCGCAGAAGTTTTCCAGAAAAAGGACTAACAATAATGTAACTAAATTTGCCGTTAGAAAATTTATCAGGTCAATTAAAACCAACGGCTGGAGAAGGACCCCATGACGCTGAACACCGGAGCAGTGATGGGGGGCAAATGTATTTCATTGGTCCAAATGTGAAGTAATGCTCCAACCTTGGAAGGGACCCGTCCCCATCAGGGCACTCTTGGCAGAACCAGTTGCCACCTCCCCTTGTTGGGAACTGAAAATTAAGATGACTGAGTTTATATGCTCTGAAGCCACTTGGGACTGATGCTGCTTTTATTCAGTCCTAACTTCAAAGGACACTAGCAAGAATCTCATTCCCCCTTGGGTCCAGTAAATCAGAGATCTGCCTAACACAGTGAAAGATCAGGTAAAATCCAGCAAGCTTTTTGGAAGAGTACTGCCACTTTAAACAGTGTACATATTAATCAAGCAATTTGGTGACTGTGACTTTGGTACTCATAAATTATATTAGACACACCATATCCATACATATCACCTTTCTTATGCTTGATTATAATCATTAGTGCACATTAAGTTGAAACCTTCTGTTTAAGCCCATGATATGTGCACTGGTTTGCAGATAGTGATAAGAGAAACATTTGCAATTGCACAAATGTCCATATAATAGTTTCCTAAGTGGCTTTAACTCCCTGAGGAAGATCTTTCCAGTCACTATTTTTCGGAGCTATGTTCACATATCGGCTCAGGTATCTGGGAAGCCAAGAGAACTAACAGAAAAGAACAAACAAAACCAGAAACCACCATGGTCACTAAACATCTAAAAGGTTCACATTTCAAAAACTGTTTATAATTCTGATTATTCTGGGGCTCAGAGGATAACAGGGATTATCCGAAACATGGAATAGCTTCCTTGAGAGAACCGACTAAATAGACATGGACTCCTCCGCTTAGCAACAATCAAGGAAATAAAGGTCTACAGGATTATGAGTTGCTCGGATTGGATTATTTACCATCTCTCTAATCAGCCAGCAAACAAAGCTTTCTGATTCAAGCTACCAGCTAGCATGTTTAAAAAACAAAACAAAACTCCCACCCCACCAGACAAATACCCCCACCCCCCAAACCAAACTGGGGCAGCAGGGAGGGGAAGAGAACATTTTCCCTAGGATTGCATAATTAAATTGGGAAGCTGCCAGGAACAAGACTGCCCTAGATGGCAAAGTGCAAACATGCACAAAAAAGATCACAGCTTCATGGTACGGCCTTTCAAGTGCTTTCAGAAAAAATTATACAGTTATAACACATTCTGAAGGAAATTCTGAAATGACAGGAAGCCAGAAACTAGGAGGCACCACCTTATACTTGTGTTATGTTCTTTGGATAAATACCCCATAGCTGGAAGATTCCAGAACAGATAGAGTGTTGCTGAGTATAACTGTTCTTACAGTCTAAGCCTTACAGTAGTTTTTCATTACGATGTGAAGTTGACACTTTACTCTGTTCCTTCTTTTTTAATGCGATTATGAAGCCTATATAGTTTGTCAAGCCCTTTCCTGTTCTTTTAAGAGAAGTTACAGGCAGATGTGTTCGCTCCAAGTCATCTCGCTTAATACAAAGCTAATGAAAGCACAAAAAATGATTTAAAAATAAATCTCCATTCAGATTTCATCAAAAGTCTTTTACCAGCTACCGCATCTACTCACATATTATTAGGATAAATGAGTTCCTTCTGTGCCTACTTCACATGCCATTTAATGTTTCTCACAACATGCCTGTGCTCTCCCTTATGCTTGGGAAGACCTCTCGGTAAGTTAACTCATCATCTTCCTTCAACTTTTAACCTTAAGCTTTTGAATAACTTAAATCCAAATTCTTAATTTCTATTGAAACAGACTTAATTTTGCTTCAGTTCCACCTTCCAGGAGACTGCATTAGAAGGAAACGGACAGTTATTAAGGCCAGAAAAAGGATGTTAGTATGTGGTTAGATGTGCATACTAACCTTCAAAATGAGAAATTCTCATACAAACCACATGAATTTTTCTCCTATCATTTATTGACATTACAAGAAAACAGGCTTCTCTGCCAGCTGCTTATTAACCTGCCTTTCTTTCAAAGGAATGTGAAGGTCGACATAACTAAAACTGTTCCCCCCGAAACAAAACAGCAACGATGCGTGTATCAGTAACAGTAATACAGCAAGTGTCCTTCTCAGTTCACTTTATTTTCTCCAATCCTGAATAACAAAAGCAGGTGTAAATCTGTAAAGCTGTTAGTCTGAACAGAAGAACACAACTGCAGGAGTCAGATGATCGTGGAAAGCAAGAATGTAGTAAGCATAAAGAGATGATTAATTAACCTACAGCACATTTTCTCGAATATACATGTATATAGCCAGTTACACCCCCCCAGCGAGTATTCTTTCAAAAAATAATGTAGAAAATCCTAAAAGAAAGAGCGCCTCACCTATAGTAGGAAACTCTCTAGTGCTACCAACCTACCTTTCACACTTGAAGCAACGTTTTCCCACAACCCTAGCAGAAAGTGAAGCAATACTACCCTTTTGAGGAAAAATTAGGGGAATCCTCTCCCTTAAGTAAATAATCTAAGGAAAATTTTCGAGGCGTGTAACTGAGAAACACCACAAACCTACTGCTGCTTCTTTACTGCATCCAAATTAGCAGCTACACTTTTTAGTCACGGCTTTCAACTGGAAGAACCACTTCTACAAAACGAGCGTGATCATTGTATCAAAAGCCACCAACACAGGCTTCGGTTCACCTGGGTGACAATATTCCTGAGCTGCATGACTAGAAACACTCTAGTCTGAAGACCTCCTTTGTTTAGCTCTGAACGGTATCTATTCTTACAATGCTCAGCCAAAGCAGAGAACCACAGGGAAAAGGTTTTAGAAGGAAGATATTAGCTGATCAGAATTAGATGAACAGTGAATTGTGGACTGAAGAAAGGGAATTACACGATGTTTAAAAATTCTGATACCTCAAGTACACTAGACCTAAGCTTCAAAATGAGAAACGCCCCCATTCCGTGCTTTTACAATACAGTTAAGTAATCGGTATGAAAGACCAACCCAGATCATAAAAACTGCATAAAGCACAGAGAACTGAAGTTGAAGGCCAGCAGTGGAGCACTATTTATACTCTTCTGTATTTATTTTTTTTTCAAATGTAATCCTAAATTAATGACAATGACACTAGCAGCAAACTCGTACAGAGCATCAGAAGAAACTCCCTCTGCCTGCTCCCATGCTGTCCTGCGCTCGGACCTGCACGGGCACTACTGTGTCGTGGCAGGTCCCCTGACAGACCTGGCTGACGGCTAAGCTGACCCCTGTCCCCAGTCCCTCTCCCCCCAAATAAAAGCTTTGTTTTCAAACAAATCAGCCGCCTCAAATTGTTTACAGCACAGCGTGACTGTTCAGAACCGCCCGGGCAGGGGGGATGCTAGGAGGGACCTGGGTCAGTAAGGGAAGGTGGCAGTATTCTTGGTAAGCTGTCGTGCCAGCTTTTATCAGGTGTGTACCTGGGTGCAACTGGGTACCTGCGCTAACAAATGCGTAACTGTCAGGGGCTGTGAATATATACAACAACCCAAATGGGTGTTTTTTTACTGCTAGAAACCCAAACGCTCTCTTTAAGAAGGAAAATAAGAGTCAGGAATTGTTCATCTTTTAAACGTAAGAACAATTTCCCCATGTTCAGACTACACCTGTGAACTTGCAGGAGGGAAGTCTTTTTAATGAGCAATACAAAAAAATACCAACAAGTTCCACCTAACAGAACATATTTCAGTTTAAACACTGCCCGAGTAATTCCCAAACAGGTTAAAACAGCATGACATAAAATAATCAGCGTTTCTCTGCTGCAGCCTCAGGCTCCACGATTTGGTTGAGTAGTATGATTTTTAACCCAATATTTAAACCATTCCAAATTCCTAAATTCTAAGTCACTTTCTGACTTGTCAAGCAGCTTTGAGCAGCGTCTGCAGAGCAACAGTATTCTGCTGGAAGCTGAGTTCCAAAACAATTGCAAAAACCAAGAAAGCCACCATAGATGCAGATCCCCACACAGAAAAACTTCACTTGGGGGCGGTGGGGTGGGTTTTTTTACGAACATTTGAAGTTCTTTTTAAGCTTTTTATAGCCTGCATGGAAAGGGCACCCAAAAGATACTTCTCAGCATTGCCAAGGACCACCTATTCCCCTCCTAAACATAAAAAATTCACATCATCCTAACTTTAGCAAGGGATGGAGGCAAATACCATATCTCAAGGTGAAGTCAAACACAAACTAGAACACCTTTGCTGATGTAATTACACAACGGGATAAAAATGTCCCTTTTTTCTCCCCCCAGGAAGGTTAATTAGTTCTCTGAGTAAAAACATCGAAAGATTCCTGAAAATAATCTCCATGCTTGAGCTTATTCATTTTTAAGATGGATGCACACAGCCAGCGCATGTTGGAAATGGAGGGAAACTATTCGGTCCGGTACTCAGAATGAAGCCACAGATTTGCATGAGATGCAACACCTGTATAAAGTTTTGGGTTTTTTTTAAATTTAAAATCATCTTACACTTATCCTAAGAAGTAATTTAATGCTTTAAAACAGCAAAAGTTGAAAGATGTTAACATATTGCACTTACAAGTTTGGCACATGCTTAAGTTCAGTCAGAGTATGAAAATAATTAATCCGAAACTTGCCGTGATTTACAGGTTGCTGCAGGAATTCTGAGACAATGGGGAACATTCTCTCATGTTTAGATGGAATTTTAATAGATCATCTAATCCTGCTTGGGAGGTAAAGGCAAACAAAGTATACTTCTGTATACAGAAGTCTGCTTAAAATGGTAACTCAGGTCTTTATCCTACATCAAATGAAGCAAAGAATGTATGGGAAAAATATCTGTTTAAGTGGCCAGACTACCTTGTAAAAAAGTAAACAAACAATGAGTCCTCCTCCAATAAACAGAGCAAGAATAAAAGGAGCCACAAGTCAAGAGGATAAGCAAGACACTGAGGTATGAAACACCATCAATAAATCCTGCAATTAGAACTCATCACAAGCTCTACCTCCTGTAGATCTGGTTTTATTGCATCTGTGTGGCCCACATGCACTGTGTAACGATACTCCATGTGGGACAGAAGGAAGATAGGCATGGTTTCAGAAAAGAGGACTAGCTTTATTTTTATCATAGTAGCCTAGTTTAAAACAGTTCTAAACAGAGCAAAACCTCGTCCAGAAAAACTTTAGAAGATGGAGTCAAAAATTACAACCTGAGGATATATATGAAAGCAAGGAAATAAAGAGGCTTGTTAAGTTTATTACACATTTCGATGATGATGATTGTTGTTTAATGTCTCTATCAATGATCTGGACGAGGGGATCGAATGCGCCCTCAGTAAGTTTGCAGATAACACCAAGCTGGGCGGGAGTGTTGATCTGCTCGAGGGCAGGAAGGCTCTGCAGAGGGACCTGGACAGGCTGGATCGATGGGCCGAGGCCAGTTGTGTGAGGTTTAACAAGGCCAAGTGCCAGGTCCTGCCCTTGGGTCACACCAACCCCAGGCAACGCTCCAGGCCTGGGGCAGAGGGGCTGGGAAGTGCCCGGCGGAGAAGGCCCTGGGGGTGCTGGCTGACAGCCGGCTGGGCATGAGCCAGCAGTGCCCAGGTGGCCAAGGAGGCCACCAGCCCCCGGGCTTGTGTCAGCACTGGTGTGGCCAGCAGGAGCCGGGCAGGGATGGGGCCCCTGTGCTCGGCCCTGGGGAGGCCCCACCTCGAATGCTGGGCTCAGGTTTGGGCCCCTCGGGACAAGGAGGGCCTGGAGGGGCTGGAGCGTGTCCAGAGAAGGGCAGCGGGGCTGGGGCAGGGTCTGGAGCACAAGTGTGCTGGGGGGCGGCTGAGGGGGCTGGGGGGGTTTAGCCTGGAGAAGAGGGGGCTGAGGGGAGCCCTTCTCGCTCTCTGCAGCTGCCTGAGAGGGGCTGGAGTGAGGGGGGGGTTGGTCTCTGCTCCCAAGTCACCAGTGACAGGACGAGAGGGAACGGCCTCAAGCTGCGTCAGGGGAGGGTTAGGTTGGATATTAGGGAAAATGTCTTCACTGGAAGAGTGGTCAGGCATTGGCACAGGCTGCCCAGAGAGGTGGGGGAGTCACCACCCCTGTGGGGTATTTAAAAGATGTGTAGACGCAGCACTTCAGGGCATG
Organism: Phalacrocorax aristotelis; assembly: GCF_949628215.1. Classification (NCBI taxonomy): domain Eukaryota; kingdom Metazoa; phylum Chordata; class Aves; order Suliformes; family Phalacrocoracidae; genus Phalacrocorax; species Phalacrocorax aristotelis. The sequence continues at coordinate 129,333,141 of NC_134278.1, forward strand.
GTTTAGGTGACCTGGTGGTGTTGGGCTGATGGCTGGACTTGATGATCCCAGAGGTCTTTTCCAACCTCAGTGACTCTACGATTCTACTGCTCATAGGTCTTGGGTTGCACAGTCCATGCAAATCTAATTTTTTTTTTAAATGAAATGAAAATTTCAAATTATTCAAGTGGTGCTCATTAGGCCCTACTTTAGTGTAGCTGAACACTGCTGAACAAAACTTACGTTCCAATCGGTAATAACACACGTATTTTACTGGTATCTGTAGCTGAATTGACAAGGGACCTTCTCAAACCTCTGTGTAGACCCTACATATGAATTCGCACTGAATCTTCTGTATACAAAGCCTGCACATGAAATGAATATTGCAATTCAGCTCCTAACACTGTAAAATACATAAATATTGTAATTAAACCCCAAACCACTATAAATGAATCAGGAAAAGGTTGATATGCCGACACTAGTACCTGAAGACTGAATATTTTGTAGCATACTTATGAAACTTCCTAAATCGATTTGTTTTTAAACCAAAAACTGCCGTGACCTCTTAGAAGGAGAAACGAAAATTGCAGACTATATTCCCAAACCACAAAGTAAGACGTACAAATACTAAAATAGTAGAGGATTTCACAAGCAAGAAAGAATTAGCCTACACATGTAAGAAAAAAATTAACAGTAGCTCCCATTTGTTTCAGAGGATGTTTTATCATTCCTCCATCATGCGGAATGAAAAAAAAAAAAAAGCCCAAACCACAACACATTTACAATAGCAACAGAACTTAAGTCTCAAAATATGACCACAGACTGCAGAGCAAAGCACAGTTAACCTGCTGGAACTTCAGCAAGAGCCTTCAGCTCTCTCAAAAACCTCTCTCAGATTAACGAATTCACACAGACTGGAGCCAAGAAAAAAGGATTGACATTAAAATCTCACCTGAGAGATGACAACTTTTTAAATGTTTTTATTACATGTATAATATCAATGACATTGATAAATAGTCATACATGGTTTCATCAAATAAATTCCCTATCAGTTCAGAAGAAGTACTTGTTAAGGATTTACATTCAGGAAATAAAGTAGTAACAAAAACTCTGCAAACTTTCATTTATAGATGTCTTCTAAACAAGCAGTAGGACAACTAGAAAAACAACCTAGTATCCCAGGACATATCACCATGTATGAAGGAATTTAGTAAAGAATTTACTGAATAAACAAACAAATTAATTGACTGAATGACTTTCCTGAAGGGCCCGACAGATTATAAAACTTCTGAAAACTCATGCAACTGTGGCAATCTTCAAAGTTAGAGCAATTTTGGTACCACTGGCCAGTGTAACTTCAATCTCTAGAATGCTGAGACAATATATTTAAGAGTCATGCACCAACATGGCGGGTGGGGGTGGGGGGTGTGTGAGAGAAGAAAAAGAAAAAACCCAAACAAACCAAAAAGGGTCAAACCTTAGATTCCCTCATTAAAAGAGCACCTGGAAGGTGAAGAGAGTAACAAACCCCACCCTCCAAATATCAGGTTTATGGGATTTCCACTCTTCAAGTCACACAGACATAAATCTCAAAAAAAAAAAATAAATCTGGAAAGTCACTGGGAGCAGGAGGATGGAAGGAAAACAAAGTTGATAAAACACAGCAAAGTCAATCACACATTTAATGCCTCAAAATAAAAACAAAACAAAAATATGCTCAGCTACCTAAGATTTATGGCAAAGGTACGCAAAGATTTCATACCTGTTCTCCAGATGGGTATTTGCCCCTTTGAAGGCTATAAAAATTCTCCCACATTAAAGAAGCCAAAGGACCGAGTTGGATAATGCAATCAAACCTCAGCTTTTGAGACCACCTAACAAGAAACAAGTCATTCTCCATCACATCCGCTTATCATCTGGGCCATCTATCAAGCAACACATCAGCGTACAGTAGCCCATACTTGTTTTCACAGTTGGGATTATTTTGCAAGCCCCTCCTTGCTCTAAGAGGGCTGCGCCCAAAATACTGTGTTTGCTTCGAAAATTATTACGAGAACTACAGAAATAGAAGAGGCAGCGTTAAAAAAAAAAGTTATAGCCACTTCTGTGGAGAAATCAGACCAATACGGAAAAGAATGAGAGAAACTACGCTGACCTGAAAAAAGAAACTACTACATCAGAACGGTGTAAAACTGGGGATGTACAAGACTACAGTAGCACTGAATTAGTAAAAATGCCAATTAAAGAAAATATTAAAGAAGGACAGATTTTATTGCTAGTGTTGCTCTGTCACAGGTGAGTTTTACAAGACCTTGTAACACACACAGGAAAATCTGGCTCGCTTATATTACATCAGCCATAAAATCAGAGCATGCCATATAGTGCAACTGTATATAATCCAGCATTTTGAAGACCAGGAACATCAGATAGAGTCTTCCTAATGGCACCATCACAGCTAACCCACGAGCTGGTGATTCAGTCACTGCAGAAGCATTAAAAGAGGCAGAAGCAATCCCGCCTGCTCCTCCTTCCCATCTAGTATTTGCCAGGACAAGCAGCTGTAACGGCATGGTGGAAACAACAGGCCGCTCCTTCTAGCGCGCGTCAACATGCAGCTGGGTTCCCAGGCGAGCCGCCCATGCCACGCCACGCGACGCCACGCGGGGACCTGCTGCCAGCAGCGTGATGGGCTGGAGGTGCTGGAGGCACCACGCAGCCCCACCGGTACCCAGCGGGAACAAAGGCGTTACCCCTCAACAGTTGATCTACTCCCAACCTCAAGCATCATGCTGCACAACTAGCTTAGGTGGATCACAAACTAGCTGTAATTTCTGTGAGGTTAATAATATTCTTGCAGTTTTAGTAGATCTGTAGGATGACGCAGTTATTCCAATACCCATCATTAGAATTAAAGCTATGAAAACTATTACAAAAACGCTTTTCCAGTTGTTAGGAATGACGGCAAAATTGTAGTATGAAATAATTAAGGGAAAATTACGCATCTGCAGAACATATCGGCAGGTTCGGCACCCAACCAAACCGGTTATGCTCCAGACAATTAACAGTACGGTCTTGTCATTACTTGTTCTGAACCATCATTTGCCCATACCTGTCTAGCTTCACATACTTTGTTTATCACTCCAATAAAACTGGCAGGATGAACAGCTTCCAACAAAGACTGGCAGAATCAAGTTTGATTAAAGAAAAATACATGTCACTTTTTTTACATGTTACATGTATTAACAACTACTTTTATTTACACAAAATGCAAGAAAGTCTTCCTAATGACCTTTCAAACAATATTGGCTTGAAGATTTGTCTTAAATACATGAATATTTAAATGGTTTCAAGCTTCACATAAAGAGTAATAAGAAAAGTAGTCCTGAAGTGAAGGTATTTTCACTCACCAACTATAGGTTGACTCAATCAACAAAAGAGTATCATACAGTTACCAACCTTTTGAAAGTAATATTCCAATTTAAGTGGCTTCACACACCAGGACTACATGTCAAAACACTCCACTGGTTCACATAAACCATTGGAGGTCTTTGAAAAATAAATAATTTTCAAGACTCTCTAGATTTTGATGAATTATGCAAACATTAAAGATTTCATTTTAGTAACGCAGATACCACATATATGTGTACGTATGTACACACACAACACACCCTGCTGAAATATTAGGGTGTGTTATCTCTCATAACATTTCAAGGATGACACTGTTTCCCTAAGTCAGTCTTTTTTGTTAAGCTTCCGTTGTATTTTATAAAACCAAAATGGTTTAAAACCAGCATGAATCCCTGCACTTAAGTGTCTTTAAACAAAGCAGACAGAAGTGTAGCCTGATACCAGCCATCAGGCCTGAAATCTTTTAGCTCCCTACGCCCAGAGTTGATTTAACTGATTTCCAATCGAGGCTAATTCTCTGATTCCAGGCTCTTAAGTTTACATAGATGATCTCTAAGTTTTTACAAACATCCTTAAAGGCAAGTTTATGCAACAGAACCAAGTCTCCATCTGACCTCCCTGGCAAGTAATTAGTGTAGAAGCATTTAAATAACCCAAGATTGTAAGCATTCTAGAGAATATCTAAGTTTGCTAAACCATGCAGCCAGTTTAAAGATGTATTCTCTAGGAGGAAAAAGCAAAGGTTTGTGATCACCCAAACACTCACAGCCCCTCAAGCTGCATGCATTTTGTAGGCTGTAGCTGGATGGGTATGTATTTATCTACTTCACACACCGAGCACACTATGCCTGCGACTCACTGAGCTACTCGCAGTCAGCCCAGAGGAATGAGAAAGGCCAACTTCGTAGCTACTGGTCCCACCTCCAAGCGAGGGCGAACCCCTCTGGACTTGAAGATCAGAAAAACCCCACTTCGTCAGAGGAAGGCAAGGCCTCGGCCACCTCAAGACCAGTGTCGATGCTTTGGAAATCTGTCATCATTCAACAAAACTCTTCATAGCATGCCCTATACAACTTCCAAATACAGTGAGGGGAACCAGCCTTCTGTAAGTAAGACTGGTCTGTTAGTTGTGGCTACAGCTGCTGTGAGTCACGTCGTACCCTGCCTTAAAAAGAATTTTAAAACTGACCCATGCTCCACATTCGTAAACTTCTGCTTTCCCCGCTCAAATCCTCCTCCTCAGCGTGGGGCGGGGTGGACAAACCAAACATTTTTGGAGTTTGGACACATTCGGACAAACTACAGTCACAAGCGGGTAAAACACTTCCAATTAAACAAAACAGGCAGGGGAGATTCGAACTTTGGTGACAATCAGCATTATTCGCAGGCCAAGAGACATCAGGCATCTGTGAACAATTCTGTTGTAGCTTTAATTTGCGCTGGGTGGGAAAATGTGAAAAATAAGTGTTTACTGTGAGGATTAAAAGAAGTTTGGTTGCGGGTGGTACAATGTCACAGGGCTCTGAAGCATCTGACAACTTAGAAACTTCACATCCCGCGTATCCAGGAGCTCTATTTACATACAGCCTTAAAAGCAGTAAAGGACTGAAGAGTTCTGTTGTTCTCTTTAATGGAGTAAGAGCTACCTGTTACTTCTATAAAAAAGAATGTCCGCAGTCAGGACTGACTTGCACACAAAGCAAGTGGATAAACCCTCTATCTCCCTGAAGCGTGCGTCTCCCGGGAGACAGGGCCAGAGAACCAGCGATGTTCTCTACTAGGCTTCCCGAAACGGCATTAACAACAAACGCACTCCTTTAGTCTCGTGCATATGTAGGTGAGTTTCGGGGTTTCTTGATGCTTTGGTTGCTTCCTGTTTCGGTTTTGTTTGTGTGGTCAGTTTGTTTCTGTTTTTTAAACCCAACAACAAATTAGGGCATTCAGAAACCGTAACAAGGTAACTGGATGAACGTGGAAAGCAGGCGTGCTGACACAAATCGCTGTAGTGCCGTCCGTGCTAGACACAAGCATACCGATTTGTAACGTGATTTCTCTCATACTCTGGAAATTTGAGTGCTTCTAAACGGTATCTTTGATGAAAACCAAAGCAACCACAAGAACTAGCTAAAGCAGCTGGCCTGAAGTCTCATTCTGAGACTGGAATTAAGTATGCAGCAGTTCCTACCTAACCGTCCCTTGCTCTTGCTCTCTTGAAAGGGGAAAAGTGGTCAGTAAAGGGAAAATGCTTCATATATGACACTTGTCAAACACTAAGCAAGTTTTAGTCATTAGTCTTAACTTTTCTGAAAAGGAAGCCTCATTTTTTATTATAAACGCTGCAACCTAAGGTTAATATGATATGCTACAAACGCATAAAAGCGCTCTGAATTGTTAACTAAAGAAATTAAATAAGTGAGCCGGTTTGATTCCGCTCCTCTTTTGTTTCAAAGGAAACATCTTTCACTGAACTCAAGGAAAATATATTGCTTGGGCTCCATTACCCCAAACAAGGGTTAACGTTTTAATGTACGTTTGCTACAAATGCTCTGTGAGCAGTGACACAGTAAGGGCTACACAGAGCTTTGTACCGCTTGCATTGCAGATTCTGCGACGCTCTTCCCTGTTAAGGCAACTCTGAACTAATGCTTTGGCTTAATTAGGTCTCTGGATAGGATTTACAGGCAAGACATACTGGGCAATCTAGTCTGGAAGAAACCCCACCCTGTATCCCTGCCCTTTTTTGAAGAAACAGTTCTTGGCTCTATAGCTAAGGACAAATTACACCCGAAAAGCCCCACAGCACAATCTCCCACATAACGCTGCTCTGCAGTTTCGCATGGATACGACTTAACCCAGTATCAACGCACACACTGTCGTGTACTATGAAGCACCTAAAGTTTTACTCCAATTGAGAGCATTATTCACACAGGAAGAAGTCTACACAGAATTTGTTAACTTCTGGAAGTCTTTTTCATTAATAGGAGTAAAAAAAATTGAAATGAAAATGCTGTATTAACATGTATCTACACGGAATTTTGGAAGTTACTTGAATGCCAGAACTGAAGCCTGGGACAGGAATTCTAGCTCAAGCATATGTGTGCTCTAACTTCTGTGGGCTTGCTCGCAAGTGCCCGCATACAGAAGGTATTAGTGCAAGAAGGAACTGGCACATGAACTTTAAAACCCACTTTGTTCTGGAAGGCATTAAATACAAACGTCTGGGTGACCCATTTGCAGTATCAAACTAAATAAGTGAATAAAAACTAGTAAAATAAAAAAACAGGACAAAAACATTCTGCTTGAGCACAGCTGCCATCTCACAGCTAGTGAGAAGAAAAATCATGCTGTGCTGGCATAAGCTTTAGTTTTTACAGAGCATAGGAAAACATTAGCAGAATTTTTATAGAACATCTACAAGGTACCAGAAATTTAACCAAGACACCCCCTGGAAGTTACGAATCAACAAGAAACAGGCAAATTGATAACACATCGCTACTTATTTGTTCTCAATGAAGACTACACTGGCAGCTTACACACTATCTTATTCCTGCAAGACCGAGAAATCTGTGCTGGAAATGACAATTAAATACTATATTCTTGCTTTAAGTCCCTCCTACGAAGCCTGTTAAGGCAACATCAGTAGTTCAGATGGCCAAAGTGAATTGGCATCAAACATTAAACACAACAAAACAACTTCTAAATCTTCTTACTCAAACATTTCAATTAATTCATGCCGGGAGGAAAGGGCAAAAAATTTCCTTACATATTCAGAAAGCACAGACACAAGACAACTTCAGATACTGAGGCATCTGAAATCTTAAGAAATCTTAAGACTTGAAACACAAGAAACACTCTTACTAAAGAGCTAACCAACAGTTAAAAAATCCCATCAACTGTCCATATTTGCAAACACAGAGAAGAGAGAATCAAATCTGTATGTTGCGTTAACAGTACTAACTATAAACCTAAAACTTTCAATTTTGGGGAAAAAAAAAATAACATTTGTAAACGGCCGTTTAAGCCTGTTCCTTCTACATAGGTCACCTAACAAGGTATTTGTAGAACAAACTTTCAGAATAATTTCACATCGGAATTGATATTCCTGGTAGTCTCAAACCCTCCTTAAATTTAACACCCTAAATTGACTGTTAAATATAATATGAGGAGCAACGTTTAGAAAATAAAGCTACTTAGAATTATTTAATTAAACCTTAAGGACAATCAAGGTTGCCAAATAATACAAAGTGTTTATGGTTAAGATGCCACACGCTTATTTTTAGAAGAATGAGCCCGTTCCCCAGAATATTTATGGATGAACTGTCACCCTCAGTGTTTGAAATGCTTCTATTAAAAAAGAAACACGTTACCACCATCTCATCCCATTTCAGCAAGCACTCTGAAGGTATTTAATCTAACCATCTGTCAAAAAACCCTAGGAAACACACGCTGATTTATGTGCCAGCAGGGGCGCATACGTATCTATTTTAAGATGCCTTTATATACATATAGTTTAAGGTAACTTTTTCTGTAATACAAATAAAAGATGACTGAGAAAGAAGTAAAAGTGTGCCACACTTCAGTGGACCGAACTGTAGTATACTAACAACTATAACCAGCATGCGAAGATTAATCAATAAACCTGCTCTATCACCCTTGCAGAACACGAGAATCCCTCCTTTTGTGCAGCAGCAATCTGAACAGAATTTAAATGCTCTGTGAACATGTTGAACATCAGATACCCTAACTGCAATGTACTTGCATGTTTCTGGTCTTTTCGGAAGGGTCTACAGAGTATTAAAAATCTTACATATGCTGTTTGGGATGTCAATTTTAATTCCTTTACTAAGACTTTGTAAGGGGGAAACAGACTTTTAGAGGAACCTGGATTGAAGCCAACTAATATGACAAGTAAACAGACCACAGGTCATGCTATTCATGCTCTGCCACAGTAAAACAGCAGTTATCACACCTGAATTTTAAATATTAATAGTCACTTCCACAAATTTGAGAAGTGCATATGAAGAACAAGCTAAAAAAATTAGTTTTTTCTTTCTAGATTTTAGAAAGTTAGCCACTAACATCTGACTATATGCAACTGCATGCTGTATTACATTGCTGCTACATGAACAAATAACTACTGGCAGGTTTAAACAAGCAAGAGAGCAGGAAAAAGTACAGGGATAGTATTTAAAACTTCAGAGAAAAACAGTCCCAACAGAAACCTGAACAGACTTACCATGGATTCTGTTCTTCCAACAACAGAAAACCACATTTTGATCTCCGGGACTACAGATCCTTGAAAGAAAAAAAAACAGTTCTCCACTTCTCTTTCAGCCCTCAACAGCAACTACCGCTTGAGTCTGCTGGATTTTCCAAGATACCCATCAAGATAACTCGGAGCTGGATGCTATGACACAGTGTAGTGTTTATCAACACCAGCTATAACCAATACAATATTCAGACTCTTACGTAATCGGTTATGCCGTTCTGACTTCCATTTACTTTAGAGGCTTTATTAAACTTTGAAAACTGCTAGGAAAAAAAAAACCAAACCAAAAACGGGAGCCCTTTTGTACAAAAGACAAAAACCTCCAAATTAAACAGGAAGTAATGTGCTGGCCCACAGATGGCTAAGGAGTCACATGCAAAAGCCCCCAAAAAGCGATATATTTTTAAAGTAAACTGCATGCACACGCTGCTTCCAAATCATCTGGATTTCATAAAAACTTAACCGCAATGTGGTTGGGAGTCAGGCAGCTTTTAACATCAAAACATCTTTCAGGGTTAGAGCAACCAGATTCTGCACACAACCTCAAAAAGCAATACTGTTCCCGATGCCCGACCACTCCTACCAGCTACGTTTCCATATGCCTATTACAAAAGCTACTGCTAATAAAGCTGCAGGAGTATGACTGTGAGAAAACATGCAACACCTACAGAAGGGCAGAACAACAAGTTACCTGTTTGGATCGCATCTGAAATTATACAATTTACCTTTAAATAAAAATAAAAACCTGTGTAAAGTATTCAGTTTAAGAAATGCTGTTAGGTATTTTCCCAGGTGAAAAAAACCCAAACGAGAACCCAAACACACACACCACCTTTTACAGTGCTCTGGCAGCTAACAGTTGTTTCATAACTGAACTTCTTTTCCCTGGTATATCTGCATACAGCGTACATGCTCACTACACGGCTGCTCAGAGGGGTGTCCCGCCTCAGAGAACACCCTTACAGTGAAGTGCAGTGAACTAGGTGATAGGCAGCATTTCTGCTCTCTCCAGCACTCCTGGCAGGCCTGCAACACTTCTGTTTCACAGCTACTCATATTTTATTTAATTACAAGTAATGCACTTAAACATTTTACCTGCTGTTAGGCGGAAAGAGGATCAAATACAGGGTTCCCAGGGACCTAACACGTTCATATACTCCTTACTTACCTCCTTTGGTGGTGTTTGAGTTTTGCATGGATGTCCATGTGCTTGTCATCACAGAATTCCAGCATGGTAGGGTTTGGAAGGGCCCTCAGGAGCTCACCCCGTCCCACCCCTGCTGGAGCAGGCACCCCCAGAGCAGGGGCACAGGACCGCGTCCAGGCGGGGGGTGAATGTCTCCAGGGAAGGGACCCCACAGCCTCTCTGGGCAGCCTGTGCCCCTGCTCTGGCACACGCACAGGGAAGGGGTTTGTCCTCATGTTCAGGTGGAGCTTCCCGTGTTCCAGCTTGTGCCCGTGGCCCCTTGGCCTGGCGTTGGGCACCACTGAAAAGAGCCCGGCCCCATCCCCCTGACACCCGCCCTTCAGGTATTTATAGGCACTGATGAGATCCCCCCTCAGCCTTCTCTTCTCCAGGCTGAACAGACCCAGGTCTCTCAGCCTTTCCTCCCAGGGGAGATGCTCCAGCCCCTGATCCCCTTGGCAGCTGTCAAAGATACTCATGATCACCAAGTATCACAAACTGAAACTATCTATGATAAGAATAAGCAGGTGCCCGGCATTTCAATGCAAGTCGCATCACTTCTCTGCTTGTGTAACCTTAGCTTCAACTCCAACCATCTTTTTCGATTGCAGCAGAGAAGGCATGACAACCGCTTGGTAATTAAGAACGTTTGGTGTGGAAGGGGTATGTAAGGTATGGTATCTAATTTCCCCATTAACAACTCTTAATTGGCACAGACTTTATTTCTCTACAAAACCCTGAGAACTAATAAAAACTCAAAGGATTATGAAATGATACATCTGTTAGATGTTTCCTCAGAGGTGAGCACAGAGTACTAGGAAAGCGTAGTCTCTTTGCAATGAGTAGAAAAGCAGTCAGTAGGAATTATTTTTCTTTACGAACTCTGAGAATCTGCCCATTTCATCCACCTCTAGAATATCACCCACCCACATTTTAACCAACCTCACCCAAAGACAAGCATGACAAGCCCATTAAGACTTAACGAGAAAGGCAGGTGAGCACCGACACGCAAAGGCACTCTCACATCCTCACAGCGTGTTACTGAGAGCAACTATTTTGTCACATTACGGAAAAAATACAACTGTTTTCCCAAAGCTTAATAGTTTCACGGTTGTCTTTCCCTGGTTGGAGCTGGACCACCTGTTGATCAGTTGCTGCATGTTCTTTCATTACCGCACTTTTGAAGCACTCTAGAAATTAATAGTTCAATAAATGTAATTGGGTCAGCAATCAAACTGGGATCCTGTGCATGGCAGCAGTACCTGTGCAGTTCTGAAACTGAATATGAGCTATTCATTTCTTCAACTATAAGGTACTTTCACACGAGCACCTGAGAGCCAACCTTCACTGTTAAAAACGTTATTAAATCCTACATCTATTCTCACACTTGCCTCTCCCTCTCACTTCAGGTACTCTATCCAGCTAATGTTTAGAAAATTTTAACTAATAGCCCACTGGACTTCTTCCTCCATTTTCCTCAGCCAAAGGGGAAAAAAAGAGAATTTTAGTTTTTATACTGGTAAATGATGCATGACCTGTGTCATGTTTGAAAAATCATTAGTACAAGTCAACAAGGTATGAAAAAGAAAAAAATCCACACACTATTGCTAGCTTCCCAGTCACACCCACTCAATTCTCTAATCTGCTCTGCTCTGGCCAGATTAAGAAAATTAATGCCTGTGTGTTCTTCCTTACTCTGTTGTTTTTATGAAGCCTATTACAGGAAAAATATGCTATTAATTACTTACAATAAGCAACTTTGAACCCCTTGAAAATAATCCTATTTAACTACTACAGCCACTTGTTTCAACACAGTGTGAGAAGATTTTTTCTATCCAATGAACATTCTGCTGACTTCAAATTAAATGGAAGTTTCTGTTCTACACACACTGAAACTACAATAAAAATCTGCCTCTTGCTTATTTCAGATTGAGGTTTTAAAATCAGAATTCCAGTATTGTGGCAGGCACACCGCAGCAAGGTGAAATGCAATCACTGCCTGAACCAGTGAGTGTTTCTGCAACTGTGCTGAGATGAAGACTACGGCTTCCACCACTGATCATGTCAAAGAAATCATTAAATTGGTTAAGTAACTTCTAAAAAACTTTCAAATCAAGCTGACACGCTGACCAGTAGCACTGTTACATACCGCTAATGGAAATTTAATGTCAGCTGTTAAAACAAGGTATAGGAGCCAGCCAGCTCCAGTGAAAAAGGAAACTTTTCCCCCCGTTATATCCTGCTTCTCTCTGCACGAGAAATCGGATTTCACAGTTTAAAGTTGGGGGGGGGGGAAATAATTTCCATGACACATTTTGAAACGCCCAACAGGAATGCAGATGGCAGTCAGAAGTCTGATCCATATTTAATCTGGCGTACCTCAAGAGCTAGTATTTGCTTCTCAATTTATTAACCCACTTCACCAAAATAAGAGCAGAACATTCGAGTTACCCTTTTCAGATCCTGAATAGTTTCCTCAATAACTGCCAATCATTAGCAACATACACCAGACACCTGGTATTCCTCCACAGATGTCAGAAATAAACCTTAAAAGCTGATACCACACAAGATTGCAATTTCAAGAACAGACTATGACATATGCAAAGTTGTACAAGAAAAAAATAGCGCTGTTTAGAAGCGGTTAACTATGTGATATAACTTAAAAGCAGTAAAACAATCACATTTTCAGCCCATGCACTAAGTGCCAACGATGACTACAGCATTCTGAGGTTTCACGTACCACACAGAGAAGAGGCATTAGGAAAGACTTGTTGTAGCTGTTGTAAAGCCGTATAATTACAACAAGGACTTCTGGATATCACCATTGCATAATTTCTAACAAGCTTAAAACCCCAAGGTTACGTCTGCTATGGGACCCAGTTAATAAAGCAAAATCAACCAACTAGTGGAGTCCTCCACCTGGTGGCTGGAGCTGTATGTGCATTCTATACGTTACTATCTAGGGCTAGAACGAGCAGCAAACAGCCCCAATCTCGGCAAGTCAGGCAAGAGGTACACCCTCCTTCACCAAGCTACTTAATACGCTGTAGCTCTGTGCTGTAGAGGCAAAACGGAAGCCACACATGCTTCCGTACACTGCGAAAGACGAGGCACTGCCTTCATAGCAGAAAGTATGCAAACTTGAATGTATATATCTGAATTATGTTAATAAAAATAAAAAAATACACATTCTAGCCTTGATTTTTATTGCTTTTCTTGATACTTCTGCTACTTTTCAGTGGAAGTGCTAAATCAGCCTGTTCATTAATTACTTTTAATAACACTGCCAAGTTTTGGCTCTGAAAAAAAAAAAAAGAATAAAACTGTAATAGAGGTTTAAACTGTCATAATAGCTATACCCTTTTGTATTGATCACATCTGTGTATTTTACAGAAACCTCCTGCAGCCAGAATAAAAGTATGATCAACATGATGTGCACAACAAACTTATGGGAAATAGATTTTTTCCATTAACATTTTCCACAGTAGGCTGATGAAAAAAAAGAGAAAAAAATGAAAAAGAAATAGAAAAGCTTTTTTCAATAACACTTACGCAAACTGACTTCCATACCTTGGCAGCAACAATGCTCAGGCCCATTCCGTTTTGTTTTTTTAGTGTTACAGTAATAATTTCAGGTTCTTTCCTCAGAGGCTGAGCCTATCAAACAGGGAAGGGGAAAGAAGAAAAAAGACAAGCGTTCATATGCACTGCCAGGCTAGGAAGATTGCTGCGCGAAACAGTCCATCTACGATCAAAACTAAGTTGTTGGTGCAGCAGATCTCACACCCTGAGTAACACGTCTGGTACTCCATGTACTCCGTTTTAAAGGCCGAATCTCTAACCTTTGGTTAATATGGATTCGCGTTACCAAGTACTACAGCCGTGTTATGAACACCGCCGAAGCTTTGAAGTCCATCTATCACATCTCCTCTAATTCGGGAAAAAGATTATTAATGATTCACAATTGGAAATGGTAACAGGTTTATAAAACTGTAGTGACTTCTACTGAAGACTGAGGTTCAGACTCAGTAGGCCCCCTTTTAGAAAGGTGAGGGTCATCTCCATAGAGCTCAGTTTTTAGTGCTGCATCTAGAAGGTAATATTTCTGCAAAGATATTAAAAGAGCAATTAATTTCTAAGGCAAAGTTAAAGCCCTGAAAGAAAGTTCAAAATATTTTCACTTCTGAAAACTCTGTAACTTGAACAAAGCCCGAGCCCTAAACGTGTTCGGTAATTTTTTTATATCTTTGCAATATTGCCAGTTCCCTCCACTCAAAAAGTTGCCATCACAGTCTTCGTTAGCTGAAGCGTGTAAGTTAAAGCGCCCTAGTTTGTATTCGTATTAAAACCTGCTAACTGCAAGTTCCACAAGACCCATTGCAAAGTAAAAGTACAAGCAAAGGAAATTAATTAAAAAAAAAACAAAACCCACTTTTGATTAAGTTCTAGTATTAGAAAAGCAAATAGTTTTTAAGCTAGGAGCATTCTAGCACTCCTGTGCCAAGGATGGCAGAAAACCAGAATTTGTTCCTACTTTATTTAGCATTTTTTCCCGTTAATTTAAACAGAAACATTATTAAATTAATTCAACAAAAAAACATACACTCCAAAATGTAAGCCACTAGGAACATAGTTTTGCCATTAGTCTACACTGAATTTCTCTCTTGGTCTAAGAATTAAATAACATCTTCAGCAAAAATCTGAGGAGGAGGATGTAGCCTGGGCAATTCCCCAGGCTACCAACAGAAGCAGAATTGTCAGAATAGTTTTGGCTTGGGGGTGGTGGGAGAGAAAAAACAGAACAAAACGAAAAAACACACGTTAAACAAAAATACCCTCACAGCTATGAAGTGGAACATCTGCCTAGTATTTAGATTATATAGACACATTGCACCAAGAGGTGATTTGTGAACCAGCATTCAGAGCCCTGCTCAGACACCAGGACTGAAGACTTAGAACTCTGAAGCGTAGCACATTCAATTAACAGACATGCGCCAGAGAGAAAAACGATTAGATCAGGTTATTTGAACAGTCTTACGTGGTATTAATTTCCATGGATGAATGAAATAGTAGCATCCACTCATCTGCATTTCTTTATCAGGCCTTTTTAAGGAAGACTGGCCAGAGCTCTACTTCAGCTTTTTCTTAGTCTGAGGAACAGCAAGTGCCTAGTATAACCTCAGATGATTTTTGTTTCCACTAGCTCTAAAAAACTGCACTTCTTCAGAGCAACAAAGGGAGCAGGAAGACCATGAAGTCTCGAGAACATCTCTGCTATGTTTTCTCCACCAAATGCCTGTTCACCAAGGTACCAAGCCTGCAGAGCCTGGCTTACCAGTTCAAGCCTGGGCTCTGCTGTATCAGTCATACAGATTTAGGAGATGCTCTCCTCTGTAAAGGAAGCATGTTCTTTAGGCCGCTGCAGCAAGACTGCATAATGTCATCTAACAAATCTCAGGTTCTGAACAGAGTAGATGAAGCTTTCAAGTCCCTCTGAATAGTGTGGGGCAAGTATTTTTCACAGAAAGCCTTAGGAACATAATTCTAGTTTCATGTTGGCCTTTCTGATTTCATTGAAATACTAATTATAAGTATGAAGCTTTTTCTTTAGTTGCTCAAAAAATTTACTTCATAGAAAGCCACCATCTTTCCAAAACCAAGTTGTCCTGTAACTTTGATATTCTTGGTTATCACATATTAAAAAACAAAAAACAAACCCCACCACTAAACAAAACACCACAGACCTACAAGAGAAAAAAATTCACCTCACACTGAAGTGAAACCCTTCTTTAATAAGTATAATGAAAAGGAAAACTAAAAAGTTTTTCCTGAAAACGTAGCAGATAAAAAAGTACCAGATTACAACATAATACCAAACATTTAGTTGGTAACTGCCAGTTTATAAACAGAAGCAGTCTGCGGCTCGATTCACGTGACACGTTATTTACAGATGCACGTCCATATATATTTTTGCCTATGTTTAAAAGTAATTTCTTCACTGTTAACACCGAGGGCAGGGGAATATGACAGAGAAAGTTTGCTTACATGAGATTTATATCATGCCACAGTCTGGAAAAACACTGGCTGACAAAAATCTGCATGTAGTTCTTCAAATTCACCAAATCACTGAATAACTATATATTTAATGATGAAGCCTGTTCTTCCTAATAGGGATTAAAACTCATCACATAAAATATCAATAGCTTGCCAAGGTATCAGTTGAGACAATTAGTCGCTGAACCAATACTTACTAGCTCAGCATTCTCGTGTGACAGATGACTTTCATAGTCTGCGCCCTCAAAGTATATTGTCCATGTGCCTGGTGACCGCGGATGAGGTGTTAGTCTACAAAAACCTAAAAGAGAAAGTAACATCAACATAGTCATGGTATTTTCTCAACAGATTAGTTAAAATCTAATAGCCTGCCACAAGGAAATACCAAATAGCGGTATTTAACTTTTTATATTCATTAGTATGTTGAATCTTGCATCTTAGATGCCACTACGTGATTCACTGCAATTTGATGGTGTCTACAAAATCCTACAGTTCTATAGCTGCTGCTTCAGAGAAACAGATGTATTTAAAAGCACTACAAGCTCACAGGACACTCCTGGGCTGCAAAATACTGCTTGCACCAACCAGACTCAAGAGAGACATGTAAAGACCAAGTCATCTTTTAGGACACAAACCACCAGAACTCTGAACAAAAGATGGCACCACAGAAACCTCCTGCTCTGCAGAGAGTCTAGCCCATGAGTCTCAGCAACGATTTGGCAGAGGTGAAGCTTTGCCTGGACTTACGCTTTTTTTTTTTTAAAACGCAACTACACAATTAAAAGTGGGGTTTTGTTTGATTTCTGTTAACGAAGCGATTCCTAGAATTTTGAAAAAAGGAGCCACAGGAGCTGACAGATACCCAGCACTGGCTGCTAAATCAGGGCCAGTGAGAATCCCCATCGCAGCTGAATTACAGATCATGCCATCCAAATAGAGCAGATTCTCCTCCACACACAGACCATCTTTCAGCAACTCTGTTTACACTGACTTACTGCAAACCAGTCCCCTCAGCACAATTTAAGGAACAACTAAAAAGCAAAATTCTGAACGCATGCATTAAAAAGGCCTTACTTGTAATAACTATACAGACATTTGTATGGCAAATGACTTATACTTACTAATGAAGGAATTTATTCTACTAGTCATCTTTAGTCTCAAGACTACATCTCCTGTAACTCACTTCACTTTCAAAACAGTCAGTTTCCCACCTTTTTTTTTTTTTTTTAAAATGTAAGAATATGGCTTTTCTATAACCTAAGCTGGAACCAACAACCGCAAACTTCCCCGTAGGATAGAGTAAAGCCTGCTTTGTTCATAACCTCCTTTGCTGTCCTACCCACCACATACCCGTGGAAGTTTTTAAACAGCTGCTTTTTAAGCAGTGAGAAATAATGTAACAAAAAAGCTTCTACTAAAATTGAGTAGCGCAAGATAAGGATCACAACTTGTTCATTCACCATAAATGCTCTAAGAGACCCCCTGCTTTACTTTCTCAAGTTTAGGTCACTTTTGTCCAACCACAAGAGCTCTCTCTCATCATCTGAAATTTTGTTGGACTACAAATGCCCAAACCATACATTCTTATGTTGATGAATGTTGAAAGAACTATTTTAAGCTCATGGGGGTTTTTTTTACATTATATGGAAGCAGATGATAAGCAAAAAAAAAGGTAACTTAATCATTTAACTCACATTAGCTTTAAAAGCAAGTTGACTGAAATTGTTCAAGTATTACAAAATTTACATTTACGTAAATTTTTGCTGCTCTAACAGAAAATCCAAAAAAGCTCTGGAGCAAAGGGAAAACAAAGTTTCAGTAGGCACTAGTAACTCAGCGCTGCTTATTTAGAACCTTGAAAGTGAATGAGAGGGACAAGAAGAAAGGGTAAGGATTAAAAAGATCTTGCATAGTTGTTATGGGTTGCAAAAGGAAACACTTGAAAAACACACTGTAAAAAGACTGGAACATACATAAAGAGAAAGTGGTTTACATTTAACAAACATATATTTTGCATTCTGTGTTCACTACCCCAAAAAAGAGCACCCTTGTAAAACAACAGAAGAACTAACCTCTCTGACACAGCGGATCTAAAAATTCTTGTAAACCACTTGGAACATTTCTGACAACGTCGCAGGAATAGCCATCTTCTGGTAAAAGAAAAGGTAGTTGTAAGTCGGGATCCTCTTCCAGCTGGACTTCTCGGCCGTCGCTGCGAGCAAGCTCATCAGCCGTGTTTTCTGCAACAGTTACTACATTCTCTATCAATTCCTAGACAGAAGGCAGAGAACCATTGTTACTATAAAGGGATAATTTCCATTAAGGAAAAAAAACTACCATGAAGAAAATACTATGACTGCACGAAAAAGGCATTTGGAAAATAAGTTATCAGATAAGAAACTTCTTTAGCTCTGCTACGTACAGTCAGTACACTGCCCATAGATTATGTACTTAGAGAATGTAACAGAAGCATTTATTTTTACTTCAGTATTTTCAGAACTTGTGGTGCATGTTTTCACTTCATATGAGAGCTGTATTTAAAACTACATAGCATAGAACGTGCATGTGCAGAGGTGGAATTACAGGCAGCTTTAAAATTTTTCGACACTTTGTTGAATGTATATATACTTCTGTAAGACTAAATGCACAGAAAGGAAACCGACAACTTGTAAAGACAGGATTTTCGGCTCCATCAGGACACATATACCCACAGAGGACCAATGGCATTACAATTCCATACTCTGCAAGTTTTATAGAACTGATTTAATTCTGCATTTCCTGAGAGCCCAGTAAGATGCGAAGGATCCCTGAAGGAGCAGGATTACTCAAAGTGCGGCAGGGAACTTTTAAGTTTTATATTTGGTGCACAAATGTTCTGCTTAATATCACAAAAAGCTCTGTGAAGCCAGTGTACTTTTCCCAACGTAGCTGCTGTGGTTGCACGTAGCACACGGCAGTCTTGCTTCTACATTTTAGAGAGGTCTGTAAGATTTCAGTAGGGTATCTGTTACTAGATTATATGAACTGAGGAAAATTAATTCTGAAGTTAAAAGTCAAATTCCTAAATACTTTGCAAAAAGTAAAGGTCCAAGCAGCACTTTGTGCTTCTACATTCTTCTATTTATCCCAAATTAGTCAGAAGGGTGCACAACGAAAAGGCTCGTCCCTCTCTCTCCCCCCTCAAACAGTTCCTCCATTTGTCTGTTACCTTATATGCCTCGGGCTGGTGTAAGTTTTAGCACAAAAGTATTCTCTGGTTAAGTGAAATAAGAAGTTACAGGCAACTTTTTAAAAAGATATAAGTAGTAATTCTCTGAGCACTCAGCCTCTTCCAAGTTGCATGCTCTGCCTTAGCAACGAAGAAACAACCCATCCCTGCGTTTGAATGAGCAGGCAGCATCAATACTTAAAAGTATCTTTACCTCTAGTTAACCAGCATCCCTTCTGGAAGAGAACTCACCCCAGAGGTGTGAGAATTACTACAATTAATTTATCTGAAGCTGCTACAAGTATTACACATAGATTCCTTTACTACAAGTATTTGCTTCATGGAAGCTTCAGGTGTGATTTCCCATCTCTTTCTACAGCTTCTACTTGGCTCCCCAAACCATCTTAATAGTTTGGTCTTAATCTCACCCCAGTTACACTAATGGGCAATTCAGAATCTGTAAGCCTGATACAACTAATTTATTACTGGAGCACAGTTGAAACAAAACCATTTAAGTGTTCTCATCTGAATGCTCAATTTCAGCAAATTCCCAGGGATAAGTCAGAGAAATCCAGCCAATATGTAAGAATATATTCAAGCGACAAGTCCCCGTTAACACCTTTAGACTCATTGGATACATCTGTTTATTAAATCAAAGGTACTAACACGAAGTTATTAAAAATAGACTTTCTAGATGGTGCATTCACTTATATAAATATTAGATTATCTTCTCCTTTTAAGATTTTTGAGATCAGTCAACTATGCTGTAATCAGGGTTTACCTTAAGAATTTTCCTCCACATACGATTACAGTTCTGCAAGGAACACAAAACCTATTTTGGCTTTTGCCAAAAAGATGTTTCCCATGGATAAAACTTGGAATAGTCAGTCATGTCTTAAATATCAAGATAAAAAGTGCTTCTGAAAACAACATATATATATCTATATATAGAGATAAAGAGATATATCTATCTGTCTGTACCTACATACATGTTCTATGTGTCGATCTGTCCATTTAAGGACAATCTGCCTGCTGCTTATACAAAGGGACCCAAGATTCATGGATTTTTACATCCCACATGTAACAAAAAAGCTTAGTGTTCCTGCTTCTTCCATTTGATTTCTACAGTCAGCATTTCAATCTGTTCCCTGTGGCTGGCTATACATGGAACTAGCTTTTGGGATTGCTCTGTGCACCTCTCCTCTACTGCCTTACTGGATTTCATCCACAAACGGGGTCGGGTGCAGCGACACCTCTCTAAGTATGCTCAACATGCAGCGTTACCTTACATCCCAACTCAGTGTAAGAGAGATTTGGTACTATCCTGCTCGGGTTGCAGTGAAGTACAGCCAAAGTTGGTGGCCAGAAGCGGGTTGATGCCACCAATACTTACTGCATGGAAAGCAGATCCCCCACTCTGACTCTCCTCACAACTCCAAACCGATCACAATACGGTAGCTATTTTTCAGCCGAAGTTTTTACTTTAAGTCTATATTTCTCATGTGTGTTAAACAGCACAGTAAGTAATAGAAGAGACTCACTGTTGGGATGAGTGGTTCATCAGGAGCACAGTGATAATTCTGCAGCAAAGCTTGTAGCTGCAAAGAATTCAGCTTAAAGCAAGTACTGTTAATATTTGGAACATCTGCATTTGAGTATTTGTCCATGGTAAGCAATGTGGTTGCCTAGAAGAGAAAAAAAAAAATGCCATAGGAGACAAATCCAAACCAGAATGAAACCTTAAGCCTTCTTTCTGAGTTTTATTTAGACAAGAGATAGGAAAAGACAAGGCAAGAAGCCAGACTTGTTATGGAAGCAACAAAAATATCCAGGAAATAACCACTAAATATATCTCCTGTACCTACAAGATGAATTAATATTAAACCTATCGTAAATGAGGCATATCAGTTTTTCAGCTGCTCTTCTTGTCTCTGTTCAGCATAGTTATAGCTCAGTCATATAAACAGAAATTGAACGGCATATCAGCTAAAATCACTAATTATTAATTTCACTTGCAGCTTAACGATTAATGATGCTGAAAACATATTTTGTGCCTTTGCATGCTACTCCGATGTTCCAGGATTGACTCGCACAGACTGTACTTGTCCACAGGCTCTTCTCTAGGAACACAGAAAATATAAGCGTTCTCTTTGAATATACAATTACGTAAGAAGTGCTGATCAGTTCACCCACTCACCTGCACTATTCTGCTCAGGTGGCAGTCAGCAGCCAATTCTAAACCCTGTTTTTCTGCCCAGGCTTCGATATGGCCCAACTGTTGACGAACAATAGCTCCCCAATAATGTGAACATAACCCTGAATCTGGGGCCGTAACTAATCTGTTGAAAAGCCACATGTTGATAAAATGAAACAGCTGGGAGAAGAGCTGTATAGTCAGGGCAGCGTTCACTCTACATCGTCTCAAGAGGGACATAGCTCCAGTCAATGTGTGCAGCACATCATCTATAAAACAAAAAGTCACAGTCACATACTGCAATGTACAACTGATTTAGGCCATAAATAACAATACACCTAACCTGCGTTGGTGAAAGCTAGGTGGAACCTACGTGTTCTTAAGTTAAACAGACTTTCAGAAATAAATTTACTGCTTCATGGTTTTCAAGGTGGAGCAACATTAAACTGATAGCTGCAATATGTTTTTTATCTCCTGAAATGAAAATAAATTCTTTTAGGTAAATATTTAGTACACAAGTACATAAATGGTTATATCTGACACTTAAATCATGTCCTCACTTGAGTAAACTCATGTTTCTGTTATTTAATAACAAGTTAAAACCTTGATATTCTACCGTTTCCGATGCATACTGCAATTATTCCATAGCTCCTTGCAGTTAAATACCAAACTATATTCAAGAGCTCCCGTAGAAACTATTTGCATTGCATGATGTTGTTGAACTGCAGAATGCACCTTGTGTTTACACATTACACACGGTAGGACGCAATGATCTCCAGAGGTCCCTTCCAACCCCCACCATTTTGCGCTTCTGTGATTTTTTAAAAAATATTATTTAAATTTCCTTTTGCCCATTAGTTCACTGCAAAATTACGTAAGAAGCAACAGGGTCCTCCTGTTAGCTCCACCAAGAGCGAACACCCTCATGTGCCTCCTGGTGGAATAGATTAATATAAGTAAAACATTCATCTCCCGGCCTTCTTTTACTGCAATACTTTTATCTGAAATCTCTACTGAACAGACCGCCAAATTAATTGCTTTGGCATTGAAACACAGGATTGCGACTGAGAAAGGTTATCTGTATAAGACAGAAATCTATAAAGCAACTCAAATGTAACTGAAATAATGATCATCATCTGCCTTTATTCCAATGTCAGTTTGCTGCTTTTTCAGGGTTCGTGTCCCAGAAGTTCTCTCTCTCACAGTACAGGGCACTAAAACCAAAACAGGACACCTTTATATTCTTCCTTCAGTGTTCAACGAAGGAAGAGAACAACTGCAGCAAGCTTAAAACCCAGAAGACCAAAAAGTATATATGAATTTTGTATAAATACTCTCTGTAGTTGAACAGAATAACTGTACTTAATAGCTCTGCAGATCATCTTTACTTCAATTATTCAGAACATCGCTATCTTCTTAACTCTTCCTAACCTTCTATCCCTGGTTAATCCCTTCAAACTTAAATATTTTTTACATTTTCCATCTCCTTCTTTAGCCATCAGGCTACATAATGTGGGAGGCTCTCACACTTCCCCCATGAAAAGCTCAACTGGGGTCCTCCCTCAGGGGCCTGTGCGTGAACGTGTTCAGCATGGAAAACGAGGTGTTAGAAGTCTGAGCGCAGTCACTGAGCTGGGATTACAGCCATAGCAGGACAGCACACATGACCAGAACGCTCTCATGGACAGGAACCGCCCAGGAGGGCTCACATTGCTGTGAAACACTCTCATAATTAAAGTATCATGGCAGGGATTCTTGGCAGGAATCTACAAGGCAAGTCAGCTTAACTAACCTTAGGCCCTGGGAGGCACTTTGTCAGGTTCTCCCATAGAATCCTTATAGCGAAACTGCCAAAGACAAGCCAATGATAATGTAGGTAGAGAATTGGCTGGACCACTGGACTTGGTGGATTTGTGCATACAAAGTCCAGCTGGCCGTCCGCTATTGGTGGCCTCCCTCACGGAGCTGCGCTGGGACTGGTACTGTTTCATGACTTTAATAATGACCTGGGCGACTGGGTGGAACGCATTCTCAGCAAACTCACAGATGATACCAAGCTGGGTGAAATACTGATACGCAGAACGGAAAAAGTACTTTTCAGAAGGGCCTCAGCAGGCTGGAAAACGGGCTGACAGGGACTTCATAAAGTTCAAAGGCAGCTGCAAAGTCCTGCATCTGGGAAGGAATAATTCTATGCAACAGTGGAAGCTGGGTGCCATCTGGATATAAGGCAGCCCTGCTAAAAATGATGCAGAGAGCCTGGTGAACAGCAAGCTGAATGTGATTAAGCAGTATGTGCTTGTCTGAAAGGTAGCCAGTCGTAAACTAAGCTGTTAAGTAAGCAGCAGTGACGCTAGCAAAAGGCAGGGAAGCAATCCCTCCTATGCATTCAGCATTTATGAGACTGCATCTGGAGAAGAGCATCCAGTTTTAGACTCTCCAGCTCAAGGAAAACACAGATTTAATGGAGCAAATTCAGCAGAAAGTCACCAAGATGATTAGGCAGCTGAAAGGAACGACATAAAAGAGGGACAGAGAAGTGGATTTGGTTCATCCTGGGGAAAGAGAAGGCTAAAGGCACAGCTTTTTGCTGCCTTCATCTACCTAAAGCGAGGGTTTGGAACAAGATCATTCTCAAAGGGCACAGTAATAGCACAGAACAACAGACAAACCAACACAGAAATTGCAACATGGGAAATTCCAATTATATACAGCAAAAGCATTTTCACCATGAGGGTGGTCAAACGTTGGAACAGGTTACTTGGAGATGTTGTGGCATCTCCATCCCTCAGTGGAGATTCAAAACTCAACTGGGCAATACTCTGAACCACTTGATCCAGTTGAACCTGCCTTGAGCAAAACACTGGATCAGATGTCAACCAGAGGTTCCCCTCCAAACTAAATTATTCCATGTTTTTTGTAAACCTAATACAGATCACCTGAATGTCACTACTTTCCTTTGTCATCCATACGAAATTGATCTAAACAATTCTCAGTGGTTTGGGCAACTTGTAAATGTCACATCACCGTTCAGAAAAATTCTGTTTATTGCTAATTAATTGTACGGTTTAGAAGACACAAGAGATGATCAAGCAGTCTAACCTATTTTAGGCCTCTGAGGATTATTTTCCTCTGGATCATCAAGGAAGGCTGGCATGTAGTTATTAAGCTCTGTTTGTAGACAGTGAACCAGGTACCTGGAAGGGAGGGAGAAAACAAAGGCATTTTAAAATCCTGATGTGTTCATTCTGAATGCTTGTAGAGAAAAGAGATCTATCAAACGACAAGACTCCTGAAATCACAGTGTTATGTATGTGACTTAGGGAACCCAATAACAGTTTTTGAAAGGCCAGAGACCCGTTCTCCCACACCTTTCCTAGAAATGTTGGAAAAAGAATTAAGCGGCTCCGTGTGCTCCCTGACAACCTCAATGCAATCCCGCTGCACACTTGTAAGAGCAAGTCATATGCTGCACAAAGAGATGCTGTCAGGACAAACCTGAGTTCTGTACAACTGCAAAAACTATTTTTTTTCCAAACAGAAATACACTTTTCTCTGTTTAAAATCCACCATGAGTAGCATTAAAAAGAAAAAAATCCTATTCTGAGCCAACACACAAGATCCTGAAATGGCCCCAGTGTTCTGTGTAAACATTTTATTCTTATATTTCTCTTACCTTTAACTGCAGTGAAATAAAAAGCCTGGTTTAGTATTCTTTCTCTTCTAATAATTAATTCTTTAACACTGTTTTTGATAATTCATTTACACATTTTCTGTTAAGAACTGAAACTAAAAGGGAATCAAGTTTAATCACATCCATAAAGGAAAACCCTTCATGGCTTTCTGCAACTCCCCTTTCTGTTTCAACGGTAACCTTTGTAATGAAACACCCTCAAATTGCTAGAAAACGGAAGCCGTTGCAATTTCAACCAGTTCTGGTGTATGCCAGTTGCTACCATCAAATAACATTTTCACAGCAGATTTCTTTCTTTTGATGCTTCTGTTGTGCTTTTTAATTTGCCTTGTAAACATAGATGCCACAGTTCTATTCTCCAAAAGTTTAATACATCCATTCAAAATCTCCCATGTTACAGCGTACTTAGGGGAGAATTCAGAAAAACCCTTTTACATCCAGCCTGCTCATCACGTACAGGGAAAAATACAGTGCCATTCCTTCCTGGCCACAGAAGTATTCTGACTTCAATGACTATCTAGCAAACTGAAGTAGCAAAGGGTTGTTTCAAGACACCAATCCAAAACACTGCTCTGTGGCCAAAAGGCATAACCTCATTAACAGTAATTTAGAGGTGCTATAAAAAAAAAAAAAAAAGAGAGAGAGAAGGCTCTCAAAATAGCTACTTGCTATACCCTGTTTTCCCTGTGGGAGTATACACGAAGTGGCTTGGTGCTTCTCTGACACCTTTCCAACATTCAGAAAGCAATGAAAAGGTTTCACATACCGCATTCACATATGACATATTGATCTTTAGCGCAATACAGGCCCCCTGAAAGCTAAGCAGTTAAACCATGGTCTCCCTACCCTGGCACGGTATAGAAAGAGTATTATGTTCTGTGCTATTACAGAAGCATGAAGAGACTACATTTAAAACAGGTATCCTACAAGTCGGGGAAGGCTGGGCATAAGTCACCCAAGGTACACTGAGAGTTCTCTAGATGTTAGTTTCAGCAACACAAATTTGCCGAGGAAAACTTGTTCAATACTGACCTAGGGAAGGAAAAAATAATCTAAATCTGTACAAAAATTACACCTTTCCTGTTGATTAGCACTGTGCTCAGCCAATGTTATCTTTATTCCAGGATCCTTTCCTGGGAGAACTTCCCTTCCCATTGGATACTTCATTCAATTTCTCTTTTAATCAGTATTGTAGTTGCCTGAGCTGACCACCATAGGCTGAATTTACCCCAATCCGTAACCTGTCTTTACATTTTCACGAAAAAACGACGCAAAAAAACCCACTGTGCAAATTTCTATTTATGTGAATTATGAAAGCAGTAGATATGAATATAATTAGAAGCCCTTAAAGAGCGCAAGGTTCATTACTTTAGAGACCCAAAACTATTTAAGCCTATGCATTTATATATTAACAGCAAAAATAACCTTTCCTCGCATCTCCATAAAAACCCTTAAATTAAAAGAAAGCTATCAACACAAACTAAATTTAAACAACATTCCCCTAAAATTTTCATTGGCAACCTCAACTATGACAAGAACAGCGAACAGATGAAACTCCTTGCTTGGCCCGGGGATCCATATGTACAAAACAAAGTATACGTCTAAAGAAGTAAGTCTAGCCTCTCTTAAATATCTGAGAGGGGAACTTAAACAATAAACAAAAGACATTATTGCTACACCTAAAATTTGGCAAAAAATGTGAAGTTATTCTAAAAACCACAGAAACACAGGATACGTTAAGTGAAGCAGACGCTTGATAGCCTTACTTGAATGCCATTTGAACCAAGTGTGCCAAAACATCTTGGGCATCCACGGTAATTCGGCTAAGATCTCGGTCTTGCTTTATGAAATTCAGTAATTCAGATGCATTTGCCATCCAAAAGGCAAGCGCCCCAGCAATATTCTTCTGTTTCTGTAAGTAGAAAGAAACAAGAAATAATACCGGGCAATAGCTTTCTGAAAAAGCACAGCAGCTTAAAAAGGCTCCAAAAGATAGACCAGTACCTTTTCCCATTTCACCAAACATATCTCAGATACCAGATATTTGCAAAATGTTTATAGGTAATATTGCCATTGCTGTAACTGGTAAGTTCAATTTTAACACGTTCACTGAACATATGAAATTCTGTTAAATTGCCAATAGCCATATCAATAAAGCCACGGCGTAAGCATCTAGTTGCGCAGCGCTAAGAGCTTAGCGGAATGCAGTATCTGGTAATCTGTGCACTTTTAAGCGCGTATTCACTACTGCCCACTGCCACCCTGATACTGCGCTCACTGGCTTTGATACCAGGTGATTCAGTATCAAGTACTGATCTATCTCACCATCTCCCGACCACAAATGCCAGGCCAGGCAACCTCAGATGAAATCCAAAGAATAGGAACCACAAACAACAAAAAAAAGAAAATAAAGGGAAGAAAAAAGAACTTCGGTCATTTCATATCCACATTGAAGTGCGTTAAGCAGAAATTATGGAATGCCGTAAAAGTTGCAAAGTCAAAAAAGGATTTTAGTACTGCATGTTCCAGTTGCTGAATGAGTGTTATGAACCGTTCAAGTCCAGCTGTTTGAGTACTGTATTTTGATATGGAAGCAGCATGAGAAACTGAGCTAAGCCAACGTAGCTAGGATCAGTTCCCAGCAATATATCCTACCTGATCAACCTGGTCTACCTCCTGGAGAAAAACAGACGAAGGAAATCAAACAGAATAGAAGAAAGAAACTTGTGAACAATCATGATAGCTTTAGAAATCAAACACTAAATATGAAGCTACAACACTTACGTTCACAGTTATACAGAGATGCATTAATCAGTAGCTACGATGCAACTGAGCCCCTTTCGAAAAATGAATTATTTTAATAGGACTAGTAGCACAACAGCCACGAACTGAAGTGCCCACGTCATGGTTAGTTCAAGGAATGCCCTGTACTAGTTGACATCCCAGACTAGTTGGTTATTCCACGCTCAGTGCACCACAGAAACTCCAAAGTAACAGGTCCAGGCAGCTATTTGCCCACACTGCTGCAATGAAGACAATGTACAAACACACACAACGGGGGACAGATAATCCCCACCAGAAAAATAATAATAATAAAAAAATAATAATAATAAAAAAAACCGAAAACCATAGAACACCTAGGACAGGTTTAATACATGGCTTTTCAATCAAAGAACAAAAAGACTTTTAAATAACAAAAGAGAGCCAGATGAAATACCACACTAAGCTGCTTAAACGCTGGTACATAAAAGTTACGCAGTTAAGCAAACAAAAAAAACCCCACCAGATACATTGGTCTGAATATTTAAAACTGAATTCTTCTTGGCTTTCTACTCAGACCACTCTCCTCCACCTGAAACACAGTGAACTTAGATGCAAAAATTTGAGGTGTCATTTGCTGTTACTGTTATAATTTTCGTTAGAGCTCAAAAGACCAAATTGCCACTGCTTTTTTGTTTCTTCCCCCTTTCCAGGCAAGGCACTCTGAAACTGGCCAAAGATGTGTTGGCACAGAATGGAAGTAGATGCTCCCTCTACAAAAAATGTTAAGATTTGCAGAGGATCAGAAATGCCATGGAATGATTTGAAGAAAAAAAAAAAAAGTCAGGATACAAAAAAATGGCTTTTTTAATATGAATTAAGTTTCTATTCCTGGATTTTTATTGAAAGCACTGATCCTTCTCATAGATCTCTCCAATTTTATCCCTATCTCATATGAAGTCTTCTATAATACTGGCATACACTAATGCAAAGCTACAGACACAATTTGTTAGCAAGTACTTCTTGAGCATCTTCAGAAAGCTATCAAGTCTCCTTACCATCTAGGCAGGCAAAATTAAGATCTAAATTTATTTTACTCCCACAGTACAGCACAAGAGTTTGTGCACCTCCCCTCTACTTCTGTTTTGGGCGCCTCTCTCCCCTTGCCTCCCATCCGCCTTCTCCATCTTTCACACCCTCAGACCCCTTTCCAGTGCGTGCACGCTTTACGGTCGAGACATACAAAAAGCTGTTGTGGTACAGTGACCGATTACACAGTAGTTTAACTGTGACAGCCATCAATGTAACTGCTCGTTCTATGGTTTAGATGAAGTAATTTGACTTAGCTTAGCTAGTACTGTTTACACCCCACTAAGACTGGTCCAAGCTAATGACGTTTTCCTGGCCAAGCTTTAGAATCAATGCATTTCTTTGTCTCCATCCCATTAAGCTTCAAATTCACCAAAGTTCTACCCTTCCATCACATCTGTAATTCTCCCCCTTTCCTCCAGCTTCTTCAGTGCGACATTTAGAAGAACTTCCTCCCAGTTTTCAACCTCCGAGTCTCTTCAGTTTATTTCTTGCAACCAGGTAACATCTTTCGCAAACCACAAAGGTAGCTTCCTCTTTCTTGATGTCTTCCTTAAATTTTACGTTGGAGATTAGACTGCAACTACAGAGTTGCAAGGCTGCAGTGTAGGCAAGGCCTTTCACAAAGGACGGTCCAGACAAACACGTGGTTTTAACAGTTCTGCAATACTATTAGCAGGATTAAAGAAAATACACTTGCTTGCAACAACCACAAGGCTGGACTCGATTCGGGGAGCCCTTCTCAGTGCTGTAAATTCATGTTTTCACAGAATAAGCTATTTTCTAGCTTTGCTTTTTTTGAGCCCACCTCTCTAGCATCTTCTAGCAGCTACATGGTTATCCGTTTTAGTTCAACACAAAGAATGCAGAACTTTACCTTTGCTTTCCCACTGTACCCATCCCTGTCACCCGTGTCCTTTTGGGGTCACTGTTACTAGTTTACACCGGTTACATAAACCGTGTGACTGACTTCGATTCACCCTGTAACTTCCAGATTATATTTGAAGCCTATCCTTTCATTGTGTACTTTCCATTCTCCCAACTAAACTGCTTATTTTCAGACTCCCTGCATTTCATGTTCTCCACTACTGCCACCGTCTCCTCTCTGACTTTAACAAACGCACTCTTCCGCAGCCAGATTTTTTTTTTTATAGCAGAACCTGAATATTTAACTTCTGATCCCATTTCAATTTTATCAAATACCCATTTACCACGGCATCAAGACTCAAAGCAATGTAATAGTTCACTTCAGACTCAAACCACCTTTCAGTCTCTCATCAGCTTCAGAATGTACATGAAAGTCTAGTCTCTGTTTTCTGACTGTGAAGTGTCTTCAAGGCTGGCATTTCCTCCCATTCTTTCTCGTGGAAGGTGGGAGCCTGTTGTAACTGTTTCCAGAGCTGCCTAATTCTAACATTCTCCCTACTGAAAACTCCACCAGATCTTCCCAAAACCTGAAAAAAAGCTGAACAGTTTTGGTTTGCTGTGACTTCCATGCCACTCTCTTTTTCACTTTCCTCTTCTCCCTTAATCAACCTGTAGTATAACACTTGCACCGCGATTTCTCTAAAGCAGGACTGATGCGTTTGTTATGCTCGTACAGTGCCATCGCAGCAGGGTCCTTGCTCTATACGGGCTGCTATGGCAGTACTATTTGCAAACGTATGTGTTTTAATAAATACAGAAACATATTTCAACTTTTCCTCTGAGAAAACCCTGCAGACAAACACGATATTCTTTAAGCAGCACATCCAACTTGTTTTACAAGAGTTTGCAGCCCGAAATCCTTGCAAAGACCTTACCTTCTAGAGAACAGAAGAGTAACTTATCGTCAGAGCGCGTATCTTCAGAGCAACAGCCCCTCCCCGACCTCCCGCATGGCTCACGAGAGTTTCTTACCACTCACATTGTTCATTGGTACAAAAAAGCAAACCTTCATATGGGCAATCAATGCAGGTATTAGTCTGACCCTTACCAACAGTTGGTTAACACTAAGCAAAAGCCTAAGGAGGTTATTAGATAATCTAAGAGATGCACCAAATTCCCTTGACATGTTTTTGCAGAGAAACTCACCTGTATAACTCCTTCCATCATGTTCACCATCTTGTTGACTATTGCAATGACTTTGTGAGTACGCTCAGTAGGAGTGATGTCAGGTCTGTACTGGCTTGACAATACATACCGACATGTCATATACAGAACATACGTAGGTGACAGCTTAAAATGAACTGTCGAGCTATTTGTGTAATTTATAATGGCAGATAAGAAGGCATCTTCAGCTGCAGAGAAAGAGGGGGAAAAAAAAAAGTCACAAAGCCAAAGACAGAAAGAAAATGAAATAAAACAATTTCATAACTTGGGGCACTGAGGATTTCTTTTCGGAGGATGGGGCGGGGAGAGGGGAGCAACTTACAGGAATTTGAACTCTAAATCGTTTATTATATACTACAGTTACTTAGGCACAACAACAACACAGTACTATATAAAGCTAGAAAATCTGATCACCAGGAAACATTTCTGTACTATCTCTTTTCTCTTTGCTGAAAATTTGCATCTTCAAGGGAACAGGAAAATGCAAGTTTTCTCTTGTCCGTTCAACTCCTACAAAGCTCCCTTATCATAGGGAATTTTATACTAATAAAAGTCTGTCTTTGCTTGCTCACAAATCTACTTAGTTTCACATATTTGAAGTCTGGACAATCTCTGGCATGATATTTTTCTTCCGATCTGAGACCTTAAAAACCTGAGGATCAAGATAACAAAACATTAAATTTCTAAATGAAAATTTAAACCTAATCGTATTTTATATAAAATGGATTTTGACCAAGATGCAATCTGTTATCCAAGGCATGGAGAACCATATAGAACAGAATGAATTCAGAGTACTGTTGAGGGGGTAGGATTAACAATTTTTCACAGTTAAATTTGAATATCTGAAAATAAAGAGTTGAAATGCAATTAGAAATAGATACGCATGAACCTGCCTCAACACCCAAAGGGTCTGTTCACCCTCCCCGGCAAAATAAGTGGTATTCCTGGATTAGCTATCATCTGTTTAGTCATTATTCTTTTCAACGTTTGCTTAAACTACCCTTAAGTTTTCAAGCTGACTAAAATAATACACCATAGACAAAAACCTGTCCATAGGTTAGAGTTACTGCTTCACAATTTACTCACAGCTTTCCCTGAATTCAATACTGGCAGGTAGTATCAGTTCTGGTCCATGGGTGTCCTGAGGTCTAAAGAAAGAAGGCAAAAATTGAAACAAACAGTCCACACGGGTGGTATTAATTCCACTGTAAAATTACAGATTTTTCCAAATACACTGGTTCCAAATGCTGACACAACAGCCTTCCCCAAAATGATCCTTTTTTTTTTTACCTTTCCTCTAGAGTCATTCAAGCTATGTATTTGCCCACAACACAACAGGTCAAAATACAGTTTGAACTGTGGAGTCTGTGATACTAAGGAACACCCTCTTCTACACTGGGCGGCAGACTGATCGGCAGACGGCAAACTGATCCTTCGACAGGATTCAGATAACAAATTATTCACGGACACGCGAAAGCAAGTCAATGAAGCTTCACCTGAAACATGAGCTCAGCTACGAAAAATGTACCTTGCTATCTTTAATGCCCTCAAAACCGTTGAGAACCTGGTCAACTTAGTTGTCCTTTCTTCCAGTAAGGTGGGAAAGGAGGTAAAATCTAGTCCCTACACTCACCCGGCGATTGCTATGCTATGGTGAGAAACAGCAGCCATTCCATGAGCCTATGGCCTCACTTACACTGACCGCCGCACTCTAGTATCAGTGCCTACCAGAGAACTCACGGAGGAGAAAAATGAAAAGAGAACTGATTTTTCTGTTGTGTACAAAAGGTTAAGCACATATTTCATTCCTCCCTTAAGCAAATGCATTAACTGAGCGGTTCTCTGTAGCTGGGCACCTACTTTTAGGAAATACGTAAAAGCGTAACATCTTCTGCATGCAATAGCCATTTTTAACCACACGTAACACAACAGGTAGCTTTCTACTTTCCCCAGCAACTCTGATAAAGGAATGTAGTACGATTTTATAAGCCTCGTCCTCCTGAGAACTTTTAGTTACGCTACAAAGTGGAGATAAGACCCTGAAGGCCTTTACCCAGCTATCTCCTGTAGTAAAAATCCACAGGATAACTTTGAAGGCTGATGTCAAAAGATCTAAAATTAAATTTTAGCGCATTCAATCAAAAAGCTATGGGCGCCTTTGGGTTTCAGTGGAGTAGTTTTGTTTTTTAAACTTGCAAAAACTGACCTGCAGCGAAGCCAGTTATGTCGTCTAGATAAAGCTTTATTATAAAAAAAGCTCAGCAAAAAAATGTTCTGGGGAGCTAAAAGTAAGGAACAGCGGGGAACAGGTACACAGATTTCTGCCATTTCAAATACACCAGCATGCTCTCTTTACGAGGATCACTCAGCTGGTGTGTACGTTGTAGCATTTCCTCTGTTTTTATTGCTATAAATTTAAGACGAACCAATTTCTCACTACCTCCACGCTGCCAGAAGTGTATTGGCTTCACTGAGAACTTAATTACTTCTGCAGGAGAATAATCCTCACAGAGCATTACTAAAATAGAACGATAGCGGTAACTCCGGAGAAATTTTTCATCTGTCAGTATAGGAATGGTAATAAGACAAAGAAGTGTTTCAGCAAACCGGCTAGTACACCAGCGACAGGTTTCAGCTGATGATTTATTTCCTTTTCCTCAGAACAAAAAGACAGTGACCCCTTTTAGCACAATGGAAGGAAGAGGATTCTCAGCCTCCCCTCCAGCGGGAGGGAAAGTGTCACAAGGGATGAGAACTGATACAGATTAGTGCAAGATTGCTTACAGAATTTTGGAAATGGGCTTTAAGAGAGAAAGTAAACTAATATTTTCCTACTTCATATTAGTTTTACCTGTGAATTAGTTCTCTAGGAACAGATGCAGCAAGTCAATTATTTTAGCTGACTTAGTATGAGTTTCCTTCAACCAATGTACCGTTTCTGCCTTCCCTAACCACGCACAAAAGAAATACTCTCTAATTAAGCTTTGCAAATTGGAAAATTAAGTTAAAATAACTCTCTGTGCTTCTGCTATGATAGCAGCAAGGCCACCTGCTTTGTTACTGGATACGTTCTAAGCGTATATAGTCTTTGTGCTATCGCTTTTATAGAAAAATCCTCTCTGCGGTGACAAAATTCTCTGAGCTAAACCAGTCTGAAACTCAACTTAGAGTATGTCTAGCAAAGCCATAAAATATTGATTAGGGGTTGCCTCCTCTCTAAGTATAGTGTCAGGTAATATTACACTTTAAAACTGCATTAAAACCAGTAATACATTCTCCAGGTATTTCTGTATTCTCCTAGAAGAATTGTCTAGGATAAGCCACAGGAAAAAAACCACCATCTCTCTCCTCTGTCCTCACGTGGTTGTTTTAGCCAGGGTACCAGCTACGGACAACTTCTGTAAGGCACGTTAAAATTAGGAACCAGGTAAATGCCTGCATCCATTAACACCACTCATATATCACTACTCTCATTCCAACCAAACACATTTTTAAGAACTCCTGAAGGGTATCCAAGGGAAAAAACCTTTTTCCTTTTTTTTTTTTTAATTATATGCTTGCTCATGCTAACTGAAGTCAGTTACCTAACAAGGATGTATAACCATAACCCTTAACTGAACAGTCATCATCTCTTATTTCACAGAATTGCATTTCAAACAGAAAAACCATACCCAATAAGTAAATTGGGAGTTACGCTCTCAGATTTCAGTTATTTTGTTTATAGGGACTAGAGATGAAAAAAAATAAGGCAGCCAAGTTCTAATCTTTGGCCTTTCACCCATTCAGTGAGTGTTCAGAAGAAAGTCTTATTTGCCTTATTATTCACCTCTGACCAGCAGTGATGAACACACACAAAACACAGACACGGACACCGAGCGCAGAGGTGGCCCAGTGGCACAGTAACGACCTGGAATGGCACGGTGAAGATTTTTTGGTTTTTCAGACTAGCACAGCAACTACTTTACTCCACAATTACCATCCTTACACTCCACAAAATGAGACCAGAGTATCCCAGAGGAAGCCTGGCTAAAGAGTCACAAAAACACATCCACAACAGGGAATAATTCAGTTTACTTGCGCAACTCCGCCTGCATTTCCTAATTCAAGAGCCTGACTTTGCTAACGTGTTAATCTCAATACAGTGAATATACTGAGAAAGAGCGTGTGATAGAAATGCTGTATTTAGATAAATAACTCCGTGTAATTACACAACACCTACTATACACACACAGCATAGACACAGAAATAAAATAGCAATGTTAACATTGGTGAGAAAAAAGGATCTTTGCAGTTGTAGCTATCACAAGTCTAAGTGTAATTTGGATGCCTCTCTAAAAATGTTCTCTGCACACAGGTACCAAGGTGAAACAAACTGTGGATAGTAACAAGACGACTAGTATGCACATAGGCTTCAGAAGGAATTTTAAAAAGTTTTTTAAAAAAGAAAATAAAGCCAAGATGTAGCTCACAAATGGCTCTATTTTTGAAATATAGAACTATAGCTCAAAATAATCCTCTTTATAAGAAGTGCTCTTGCTGAAAGGCAGAAATATGGAAATTCAATGATCTCCATACACATAAAAAAGCACAGTTGGAACTCAAGAAATATTAACAGTAAAAGCCTCGCGAACTTCTGACAGGCTATAAAAAGTTCATACAGCAGTTTTGTTGATCTTTTATGAGGGAGGAAAGTTACAGTTAACACACTAGTAATTCAACAAGGAGTCATCAAATCTTCAGCAACCTTAATAAAAAGTTCCAAAAAAGACACTCAAGATGCCCAGACACTCTATCGTAGCACCGAGTTGTGTCCTACTCTAACTTCACTGAAAGCATTTAAAAGATGTCCCTGCTACAAACCACTAGAACATCAGGAATTCAGCTCAGCAGGTGGGAGCAGTTTTCTGCCCCAAAAAACAATCGCACAGAATCCTGAGTTGAAATGGACCTCTAGAGATCTTGTGCTCCAACCTTCTGTTGAAAGCAGGGATTTATCCAGGGTTACCCAGAGCCTTGTCAAGCAGAATCTTGACAACTTCCAGTGAGGGAGATTCCACCAGCTCTCTGAGCAACATATCCCAGTGTTCGCTTGGTCCCACAGTGAAGGTTCCTCCCCTCTGCTCCCTACGGCCAGACAATTTTCCCTGAAGCAACCTCTGCTCATTGCCTCTTTGCCTGTCAACCAGCATCCTTATGACGACAGCTCCTCCATCCTCTCTGTAACTACCCTTTTCGGTATTGGAAGATTGTGATTAGATCCACCCTGAACCACATTCTCTCTAGACTGAAAAAACCCCAATCAACCTTTCTTCATACATCAAGTTCTTTAATTCCCTAATCGTCTTGGTGGAGATGTCCCTTCAGAGGACTGCTGCCAGTTTTTCAAACTCTCTCTCAAACTGAGGGCACCAAAACTGGATGGAGTATTGCAGGTGTGGCCTAAAAAGAGCCAGATAAAGAGAGATAATCACATCCCTTGATCTGCTGACTGTGTTCTTGCTGATGCAGCCCAGGACATAGCTTGCCTTCACTCCTGCAAGGATACACTGCTGACTCAAGTTTAGCTTGCTGTACACCAGGACCCTAGGCTCTTTTCAGCAGAGCTAGCATCCAAACAGTCAGGCTTCAGCCTACATCTCTCTTGGCATTTTCTGTCTCATGACCAAGACTTCACATTCACTTTTGCAAGTTCATGCTATTCTTGTTGCATAGGTCTCTCTGAACAGCGATTTGGGGGTGCGGGCTGACAGCTGGCTGAACATGAGCCGTCAGTGTGCCCAGGTGGCCAAGGAGGCCACCAGCCCCCGGGCTTGTGTCAGCACTGGTGTGGCCAGCAGGAGCCGGGCAGGGATGGGGCCCCTGTGCTCGGCCCTGGGGAGGCCCCACCTCGAATGCTGGGCTCAGGTTTGGGCCCCTCGGGACAAGGAGGGCCTGGAGGGGCTGGAGCGTGTCCAGAGAAGGGCAGCGGGGCTGGGGCAGGGTCTGGAGCACAAGTGTGCTGGGGGGCGGCTGGGGGAGCTGGGGGGGTTTAGCCTGGAGAAGAGGGGGCTGAGGGGAGCCCTTCTCGCTCTCTGCAGCTGCCTGAGAGGGGCTG
Organism: Phalacrocorax aristotelis; assembly: GCF_949628215.1. Lineage (NCBI taxonomy): Eukaryota > Metazoa > Chordata > Aves > Suliformes > Phalacrocoracidae > Phalacrocorax > Phalacrocorax aristotelis. The sequence goes on from NC_134278.1 coordinate 129,370,167, forward strand.
GAGTGAGGGGGGGTTGGTCTCTTCTCCCTAGTAACAAGCAATAGGATGAGAGGAAACAGCCTCAAGCTGTGCCAGGGTAAGTTTAGGTTGGATATTAGGAAAAACTTCTTCACCAAAAGGGTTGTCAAACATTGGCACAGGCTGCCCAGGGAGCTGGTGGAGTCTCCATCCCTGGAGGTATTTAAAAGAAGGGTAGACGTGGTGCTTGAGGATATGGTTTAGTGGTGGACTTGGCAGTGATAGGTTAGCGGTTGGACTCGATGTTGGAAAAGACCCTTAAGATCCTTAACCATTCTATGATTCTTCATTGCAGCTTATGTGCTGTTACCCACAAACTCAGTTACAATGCATTTAATCCTGTCACCCAGACTGTTTATACAGTTACTGAGTAGTATCAGATCCAATATTGACCTTGAGAAACTCAACTCACAACCAGCTGTCAAGTTCAGCTTTGAGCCATTAACCATCACCCTTTCAGCCTGGCAGTTCAGCAATTTTTCCACCCATTTCGTAGTCCACTGATCCAGACCGTATCTTGACAAGGATGTTCTGGTGGATTGCAACAATGCCTTGCTAGAATCAGGTAGATCGTATATAATGCCCAGAGCACTCTCCTCATTAACTATGCAAGTTGTTTCATCACGTCAGGCTGGTCAAGCATGACTTATCCTTAGTAAATCCATGCTGCCTTTTCTTAGCCACTATCGTGTCCTCTGTGTGCCTTAAACTACCTTCTACAAGGACGTGTTCTACAATTTTTCCAGGCCTGAATCAATGCTGACTGCTCTGTATTTTCTGGATCTTCCACTTTGTGTTTTCTGTAGATGGGTGTAATATTCGCCCTTTCCCAGTCATTCAGCACCTCTAATCTCCACGACCTTTCAAAGATGAGAGAGTGGCTTTGCAACGATGTCCGCCAACTCCCAGCATCTTTGAATGCATCCATTCAGGTCTTCTCTGTTTATGATGAAAAATAAAGACAATTTTTTAAACAATGCTAATAATGAAAGACATTGTCTAACAAGGAGTCCTCCTGGATGGGCAAAAACTGAATTTGAAAGAGGTATTATGAATACATAGAGATTGAATAGCAAAAAAATGGCATACGATTTGAAGTCGGTGTTTTCAGCTATAGCTTTGGAAACAAACTGAATATGTAGGATATGGAAAAAGTGTCACTGTGTACCTGAAAAAAGGACCTATGAGCAAAATGGGAAAGCATTTGTCTACCTAATAACAGCCACTGTATCGTAAAAGCAAAAGTCAAGAAGGAAGTGTTATAAATATTTATGAACTATGTAACCATACAAGACAAGCATTCAGAGGTAGCTAAAATTCCTGCTTACAAGACCTGCCAACACCACGACTGTAGAAATAAGAATGACCCGGTTATTTCCCTCTCCAGAGTAAATCACATCACCTTGCCACTGAGAAAATAAAAATTTCGAATATCACACTTTTGTTAAAGGCATTTCATATAACATGCCTAGCCACAAATCAACAGTGGTGTGACAAGACTATCAGCTTGGCTTTACAAAAAATGAGCTACAAATAACAAAATGTTGCAGCAAAGAATTTTTCATTCTATTTTTTATTATCTGTATTCTTCAATATTTTTTTGTTTTGGATTGGTTTCTTGTGTCAGCAATAGCATGGCCAGCAGGAGCCGGGCAGGGATGGGGCCCCTGTGCTCGGCCCTGGGGAGGCCCCACCTCGAATGCTGGGCTCAGGTTTGGGCCCCTCGGGACAAGGAGGGCCTGGAGGGGCTGGAGCGTGTCCAGAGACGGGCAGCGGGGCTGGGGCAGGGTCTGGAGCACAAGTGTGCTGGGGAGCGGCTGAGGGGGATGGGGGGGTTTAGCCTGGAGAAGGGGGGGCTGAGGGGAGCCCTTCTCGCTCTCTGCAGCTGCCTGAGAGGGGCTGGAGTGGGGGGGGGTTGGTCTCTGCTCCCAAGTAATGAGCAATGGGACAAGAGGGAACGGCCTCAAGCTGCATCAGGGGAGGTTTAGGTTGGATATTAGGGAAAACGTCTTTACTGCCAGAGTGGTCAGGCCCTGGCACAGGCTGCCCAGAGAGGTGGGGGAGTCACCATCCCTGGAGGTATTTAAAAGACGTGTCGACATGGCACTTCAGGGCATGGTTTAGGAGACCTGGGGCTGTTGGGTGATGGTTGGACTTGATGATCCTGGAGGTCTCTTCCAGCCTTAATGATACTATGATTTTCTGGAGTTTTTTCCTTTGGCTGTTAATCCTGGGTTTCATCTGGAGTGAGATCTCAAATGACATCTTATTTTCCATAGGGTAGTTTAAAATGTTTTAACACACTGCTTGATCTACCAGAAAAATTTATCCAGTTTCTTCCACTATGAGAAGTAATGGGTTACACAGTTCCTACCTGCTTTCCTGTCTGCGGTAATCTTGCTGCTGTTCTATCCTAATCATTGGCTTCACCATTCCTCGTTCGGCTGTGCTGGATGCTGACGATGTCCTGTCACCGTCAAGCCTGCTGGTGCTCTAATTCAAAACAGTGGGACAGGTGCTTAGCATGCAAACATTGCATCAGCCAGTGTTTGTGCTTGGCATTATTGAGGTGACATGTCAGTTTGAGGGTTAAGAGAGATGGGAAATTGGAAGAGAAGAATACAGCACAGAAGCCAGCAGTCAGCAGGTGTTTTCACCACAACAAAGCACCGAAGAGCACACTTGCAATTCAGAAGACGACAGCCAGCTAGGAGGAGCTGTTTGTTAATGCATTGCACGAACATATAATGAAAATTTCAAACATCTTTTTTTAAAAGTTGCGTAGTTATCAAAGTAACACTGAAAACTTTAGCTAAGAGACAAAGCCAAACATAACAGATTTGAAACTGGCTGTGCTCCCACACCCTGTTCCTGCAATAGCTCCAAGTGCTTACATTATTGATCCGTACCATAATTTATCCTGTTCTTAAGGAAATTCTGATCTGCTAGACAGTTTTCCAAGACAAGAAGCGGCAATTCAGAGTATGCAATTTTTTTAGGGACAATTTTCTTCATTTTCTTGCAGTGTCACAACCTCCTTAATAGAAGCTTTTAATTTATTATTTCCAATTACATCAAACCCTGTCAGGAAGGGGAAAAACAGCTACTTTACGCAGCAAAATATGTATCAATTATTTTTGCAGTATAAACAGTTGCAAACAAAACATGGCTGAAATACGAGGTGCTTCCACATTTCCTAAGAAATTTCTAGGACTAAATAATTTGCTTTGATGCAAGAAAACCTACAAAAAAGCGCATCTCAAAGCAAGAGTTTGAACAAAACAGTTGTTTTTTAAGTACTGACATGCCAATCCACGAAGCACTTGTCATCCCCAGGTCTCACAGAGCTTTCAGGAAAGCTATGGCTACCCCTTTTACAACTAGAAAAGCAAACTCTTAAGAGCAACTGTTAGAAAACAAGTGATTCCCCAGGGATTTAGCAAGATCTCATGCACATTCTCAAACAGTACAACTCAAAAAGAACCCCCAAAATTTCCCAAGGTTCCCTATGTCCACTAAAAGTCTTTTTCTAATGGGTCTGAAAAGAATATGAGGTATGCTATATTAAAATGTCAGAAACTCCAATTCTCATCAATTTTGAGGCATTTTAATAGTTTATGAAGTTTCTTCTTTTTTTCTTCCCCTTCCAAAATGTGAATAAATAAACTCCTATCAGAGGTAAAGAATGCATCCAAGATAAAAGAAAGCATTGTCACAAATAAAGCGAAGAAGAAAGGAGAAGAGCTGAATGAGAATCTGTGCCAAGAAAAGAAAAATGTAAGACTAACAAATATCAAAAGCTATCAGAGCATTAGCGATACCTACGCTGGCACACCAGTATCACTGAATTTCTTTACAAGTATTTCAATTTGATAATAGTAGTAATAAAACATAAAAGGAAATGCATTTCTGGGAGGACTACGATGTTTCATGCTGCTGAAATAATTCATTCTCTCATTTCACCCAAGGCGTGTCATCATGGTACCAAGAAAGGTATTAACCATTGGGTCACTTTGTTTGCTCTCGGAAAATGCAACCATGGAACAAAATTTATTAATAGAAAGACAGTGCAGAAAGAAAGCAAGAAAAGATTATCGCCTCATAAAATGTTTATAACTATGACTGCAAAGACAGTTTGCTTAGTCACTGTACATACAGGAGCTCTACTGAAGTCAAAAGGCACATCCATTAAATTTTAAAAGCCTCATTGAATTAAAATTGAACACCCTTTCACGTTTTATATAAAACATTTACCCTAGGGCAGATGACAATGGTCACACACTGCCTCCATGAGATAACGATGTATCATTTCTGATATGAGTCTCTACCTGCACATAATCTGCCCTCAGTAGGTCAGTTTGGGGGGAAACTATTCCAGGCTTGAGGAATTTCCCTTTCTTAAAAAAAAGAAAGTTACTATTCTTGGCACAGAATGCCTGCCAAATGCCTATCTAACTTGGACAGAACAGTTGGGGGGGGAATAATGCACACGATACCCAAGCCCACCCACGACAGCAAATGGCTGGAGACAGAGGCGAACTGCCCGCACTTCACCGAACAGTGCTGACATCATAACTTTGACCTAACTTACAAGTTTTCATTATTTATTGCTAGTTTAGTCATAATATAATACCTTGCTTGCTGGTAATACTGTTCCACTGTGAACATCTCCCTCCAGATCAAATGTGGTTTCCTGAACAGCTCTAAAAGCAAGATAACATTTCAAGTACTTTTTAGAAATTATATTGTTAAACATTTAGAGCAGCTAAAATCAGTAAAATAAAATTCAGGAGGTGTACCATGAACCCAGTTAATATTCACTTTTTAAAACACTGTATCAATTCTTTCTATAAAAACACTACAAATATTTATACAGATAATTGACTTTGGAAAACAGATTTAGTTACATTTTTCCCCAGGCAAGTAAGAAAATATAAATACATGTAAACATAAATAACAAATACTAAACCACATAACAATATGTTCAAGGTATTGTATTCACTGTAGTACGCTTGCTATAATTTTTTTGCTCAGCTCTTCAGTACTAAATGTACAACAATCTTGATAATATAAATCATTCATAAATCATAGTACTGCATTTTATTATCTGCTTATTCTAGAGGTTGGGGTTTTTTTAAGTGTTTGTTCAAGCTGCAGTCGCCCTTTGGCAGAGATTTTGCTGTTCAGGTAAGGCTCTGCAGTGGTACAGTGCTTTGCAGCTGACTGTAAACCTGTGAGAGGGCTTGTTTATTGATCTGCAGGCTAGATGCAGAACGAACTGATTTAAGCAGAAACGTTACATGACAGCTAAATGGCTGGCGGCCCTCCTGCAGACATGTCCTACAACGAGCACCCAGTGTACTTCCACATTAAAATAAAGCGGAGAGAAAATAACAACAGTTAAAGTATACACCTACATTAATTAGCCAGAAGAGCCTCCTTCCCTAAGTATCTTTCTCACATTCATCTCCAGGCCAATTTATTTCTTTCCTAAACCACAGTATACTACAACAGCCTCATCTGAGCCCAGAGGGGATGGAAGACACAATGTTATATTTTCCATGCTATAGCGTCTGATTTTAAGGTTGTTTCTCCTGAATATTTCTATAGCCACTGAAGAGAATACCTGAGCCTCTACAAGTCATTGCATCTATAATCAGTATTTTTGTTATGCACCTATCAAAAATATGAATATAAAGAGAAACAAACAGGGTGAACTTCTGGACTGTCAGTCCTTGCAACCCAGCAACTAGAAGAGAAGTAATAACTCTGTACAAAGCGGTTGCAATACTGAGATGTTTAGTGCCCTATCTTGAGAGCTTCATTCTGTGATTACCCTACTGAATTTCCAAATCCTTCTAGTGGAATTTTAAAAGTTACTGAGAAGAAAAAAAACCCCAAAAACACAAACACAAAACAAAACCTAGGCTTTCTGAAAATATTCAGCGAACTCTTTACTCTTCCTGGAGATCAGACGAACTTTGAAATACAGTAAAATAAGGCATTCCACTTTTTAACACAGAAACAAGCATCAGAAAAACTTGTCCGAATACTTCATAATGAAAAAGACACTTGCTAATCCTAAAAAAATCACAAGGTGGAGCTCAAGTATTATCCATTTAACACTTAGAAGCAGCTGCTCAGAACTCATTTAAAGTCATACTCTAATCATAGGCCATTTATGATGCTCTTTATTTTTTTCGAAGGCTCCCCCGTTCACCTCGGTTGGAAGCAAATAAGTTTTACTCACCCAGTTTTGTGTCTTGGACCTTTGACCATAAGACTTGCATCAATAGGTCTTTTAGGAATAATATGGTCCTGAGTGGGATCCACAAACTTGAACACATGAGATGATCCAAACTGAACCTTCATTCCACTTTGCAGCATAGTGGTTTCTGAAATACGCTGACCTTCCACGTAGGTTTCGGCATCAATGCTTCGCGGGGTTACAGTAACAACTCCATCCATATTAGTGAGGTCGCAATGATGAGGCTGAATTCCTGGACCAAATAACTGGAAATAGAATTAATTACCATGGAATCAACTAAAATACACAGCAGCAGAAATTAGAACAAAAAGATTGAGCTGCAGCTCACCCTATTTACAGACTAGTAACTTAACTTTGATTTCTTATGAATTTAACACAGGTGAGCAGGACTAACATCAGGTGAGCAGGACTAACATCAGGTGAGTTTCACTTCAGTTTTCCTTGCAACAGAGATAATAAAACACACATTTAACCAAAACATGCAGCAGAAATCCCTTCATGAGAAGTTTTTCACTTTTTTGGTCATATGCTGTTCAGAACCGCTTTACTCCACTTGCTGTTCTGATGTGAAATCTCACAATACAAGTATTTACAAGTCAACCAACTGCACTGACGTGGCCACAGGGTGCTACAAGAGACTCCCTGCGTGAACTTCATACAGCTATGCTTGTTTTACACATTTAAGAAATCCTACCTCACCCAAACAGGGTAAGACTAGGACTTCAAAGCCATTCAGCAGTTATGATAACACTGATAGATATCATTTGATCTAGTGACTAAAAAGAATACCCTATTTTAAATAATGAAACCTTTGCTTTTCTCTTAAAGCAAGAGAGGATAAAATAAATCAGAGTGTTATGACCATTAACATGAAACTGCAGCAATATTTTACCCTTCTATTTTTAACAGGTATTCACAGAATATTTCATTGGTTTCCACAGTTACACACAATTGACCAGAGATGAATCAGTTCCGTCATCTGGGGCTGCTTTTTCCCATACCTGAATGGAATTGTCATCAAATTTTTCGGTTCCAACTTCAGTGACACTTAATTGTAGACGATAGAGCTTTGGCTTATCTCTGGAGTCAGAACCATCTGTACAGCAAGTGACAAATATTAATTTGCAGGTTATTAAGGTGAAAATACTCACACAATATTTCTACATTATTGCAGTTCAGTTCGGAGCAGCAGTGTTCACCAAAAAAAGAACCCAGTGACATTCTTTCAAGATTTGTTGGGCAACTTAGCTATTCATCATAGTGTAAAAACACTGGAAGTAGACAGAGCCCACTCCGAGGGGCTGTATCTACAAGGGCAAAGGACAAAGTAATCAAGAACTACTATTCTGACCACACTTTGAAAAACTTTCTCTATTTCCTCAGTAGTTTAAGCAATGCAATTTTTGTTAATTTATATGGATATACCAACATGAGTTTAAAAGATTTAGAAAGTAAGATAACTGGAGATCTCTATAATAATAGTATTTATTGCTCTTACTAAAAGTACAGATTATCAGCAATATCTACTGTCAGGTGGCCAACAGGCCAAACTGTTTCCTACTCATCAGATACTGAAATAGGGCAATATTAAAAGTGAATCTTACAAAATGTTTACCTATGACAGCTTTGGTCTTGATATACGGGATTGTAGCACTTCTGGCCTTATCTTTATAGTCCCATTGACCTATATTTTCATCTCACAGAAAATGAGGTCAGAGATAAAGTCCGTCTTCTTCCTCCTCCCCCCAGTATAACATATTGTCCAAATTGAATAAAATTTTGCAAGATATACTGGATGCAGCCCAGGATTTAGCTGCTGCCTACACAGGCTAACACAGATGGGTTTTGGCATACATATAAATCCTCCCCCCTTCCCAGAAAATATTACAACTTTAAATACTATCAGGTACTAAACTAATAGTGTCACTTCTGACTTCTCTCCAATCTCATCTCCAAAGGGAAGATGCAGAAAAAGGGAGGTTGCAAGACAAAGAATGTCTTACCTATGGACATGAATAATTTCAAGACACCCCCAAAAAGCATTAGAGAATATTATTAAAGCCATGGCACATACGCCAATACTATCTTTGGTAGGATACTCGTAATCTTCAAGTTTTAAATGAAAGTCAATATAAACAGAACCTCCATAAATCTAACTGTAAATTCCCAGCATTACTACCAGGATCTGTTTATTAAAAGCAGAATGCAAGCCATTTAATCATAAAATTTCACTTTTTCTATTAAGTCCTTTATCAATCCTTCCATGGACAGTATTTAAAGGAATTCCAAGTCAAAAGCACAGGGAAAACTCAACTGTTAAAAACCATACACTGACTAAAAGCAGGAGATACAAAGACAGGCAGGCAACTACAAAAGAACAGAAAACACCAAGCGAATGCGGAGGCGGAGAAGTCAGGTTATTAATGAAGAACGATACCAACAGACCTTTACATGATTGCAACATGGGGAAAAGTGTAACGGATGCCTCTCCTGCGGTGCTGTGATGTTACTGGGACAAGGACAGCAGGTAGACAGTCCACAGACTAGTACTATAAATACCAAAGTTAAGTGCTAATACTACAGAAATATCCCTTTACTGAACACCTTTAGAATTGCTATCGTAACAGTGGTATGCCATCCATCACAAAAGAAGTATTAAACATAAGAGCACTCAGTCCTCTAAACATTTTTCAGGTACAGGGATGAGCCTTTTATTAAATCCCAATACTTGAATCTGTAGAGACATACATCTAATATCACCGTATATTAAAAATGTAATGCTAATACAGCCTCTTCAGCAATTTAAATTGTTTGCAGTTTTTAATACTTCACAATGCTAATCAGAAATCATATGGCTGCATCTTCCTTGTTAGCCAATGCAGACATGTAATACGCTACTGAATGCATTTGGCTGCTCATCCCCAGTCCTCTGGACTGTTGTTATGTCTCCCCACAACTTACACATCAAAACCTAGAATAGCTCCTTCATTTATTTATTCACGAACCCAAGAGCCAAACATTTCGTCCTCCTACCCACACCCCAGTTTAGTAGAACTGGCCCCCAAAAGTACAAGATTCAGTTTGGAGGCAAGGACCCTTATTCAACATGCAAAAAGACTGAATTTTCAAGAGTCAGTGGCATAAAAGTCAGGGCTCGTTACCTAGGGCTTTTGTTCTTAATTTCTTATGGCACTTTCTTCGAAGCCCTTTATACCCAGATTAGAGAATAGGCTTTAGAGTCTAGTGGTTTCACCCCCATACTAAATATACTTCCCACACACCCTGTAGTACTTCATTTTTTAAATCTTGAAAAGAAAAAAAAATTGAAATATAGCTACATATTTCTGAAATATTCTGTAAAATTCATTATAAAAGTGTTATGTTTTTCAAGTGTTTATTTAAGATAACTTCAGGATCTCATTCCTGAGTTCAGCACTTGTGAATAATCAATTAATGCCAAGTTCCTGTTAATAAACGTTCCCCTCACACTGCCATATATCCTCAATAGAGATGCGTATCTTATATAAAGTGTGCTTTCACACAAGAAATACACTTTATCACTGTTTCCGCTGAGGCAAATTAAGACTGGACACTCCAGAGAAACAAAATAATGTAACAAGGAAAAACTTGCTTTAAAACCACAGCACTAGGTAAAAAAACATTTTTCTCGCCAGGAAAATGAGAAAAATTCGAGGAGCTACTGAAAGTAGTTTGGAGCACACATCATCCGTCACTAAGAGCTGATTTCTACAGTAAAAGGTATCTTAATCTCGAAGGGAATTACTACAAATTCTAAAAAGGATGAAAGGCCTTGTTGCTCTGGGGGAGGGATGCAGGAGGGAAGGAAGGCTGCATTACACTACAGGGTAAAGTCTTGTATTTCCTGTTTTTCAACAGCTGGAAGCTCGCCTATACCTTGTCTGGAATGCATTCCTGGTTCCTCACTGCAGCAGGAGACAGCTTCTGCCATACCTGGGCAACGTCCCTGCTCCCCAAACCGTGGCAGGTCAAGGCGGCAGTTCTCAGCCTCTAAGGACCAGGCTTTAACGACTTCCCATGGTTTGGAAAGGCGATACATGCGATCTAAGTCATATGACGTAAGGTCCAGAACTTGGGGGGGGGGGGGAGAGGAGGGGGAGGGGAAGGGAATAATAATAGTAAGTCTGGGGTTTTTATCTGACACAGCAATCATTTGCTTCTAGTGCAGAAATTTGAAAGCTCAAAGTTCTCAGACAGGTGGGCATTAGTAAACAATACAGAAGAGGCAGCAGGGGGCATAAGGAAAATGTATGAATTCTTTACAAACTTGTTCGCTCTACATGCGCGCATAAGTTTACACACGGCATGGAAGATGGCCTGTATTCTATTTATGGCACCCATGACTGAATAACATTAACAGAGATAAATAGGTACAGAAAACATCTAGGTTTTTTGGGTTTTTTAAGCTTAGAAAATTAAATTGGAACATGCCTCCCAGGCGTGCCTCCAAGCCAGAAGCTGAAGAAACAAGAACTATGATTCAAGGACCAAGTTAGCCACTACGACATACATTAAAATTAATTATCTACCTGACAAAGCTTTTCCCAGTAACATCATAGGAGGATTCAAAGAAGCTTGGCACAGTTTGCATTTGAAATAAGTTTTACAAGTTGTTTTCCCCCCATGCCAGAAGCACACACAAAGGTACACGTACATCTGGGTACGCTGCCTATCACAGATTGAAAACTTGCGTTTCAAGAAGCAACCCTCAATCAGAAAGCAGACTCGATCACCAAAGAGCAGGCATGAAACATATTTAGAAAAAAAAGAGTTTTTCAAAGCACACTAAAGCATGTAAATGTACAGTACAAAGTGCTATAAAGCGCACAGCGTGAAGAGATGCGCAGTCTAGTACTATTCACCTACAGTCACTAGTGAAATTGTTTAGGTAAAACCTGTGAAAACTGTGGCTTTGTACCACTTTCCTTGCTAAGGATGCAATACCAGGTACATTTCATGTCTGGGTTTATGCCATTATAAGTCAACATTCACACTACAGGTAACAGTGTTATCAAAAAACAAACTAAAACAAAACCAAAAAACCAACTGTGTAGTGAACAGAAGTGAACAGTCACCGTAAGCACATCAACTCAGTGATTCATACTACAAACGTACGTTTTTGATCAACAGAAAAAAGACAGACCCCCCTTCATGGAGATATATATTTTTTAAATGCATTATTTCACCACTAAAAGGTGGAGAGGATAATTTCAATTGATTTCGTTAATCCAGTGCTTGAAACAATGCTGGGAAATAGGATTGACTTAAAACCAGATTAAACCAAATGATGAAGATCAGATCACAGAAAACAAGTAAGCCCAAATTTGAACAAAAACATCCACACAAGGGACTGCTCCTGTTGACTTAAGAACTAGTTAAATTAGTTAAATCCACATCTGAAGAGCAGCAGATTTCCTGCACGTGTTCCTGAGCACTAAGAGTTTAGACAGTAAGAAGTTTAAGAGATTGGTTGGGCAGATTTGAAATATCACTTCGAATTCAGGAGATAATTCTGCTATTAAATTTTGGACAAGATGGGCACTTCCAGCACAAAGAGCCAACAGTAAACATTTCTGGTAAAGGAAGACTCAGTGTGGAATGTGACAAAGCTCCATCGCGCCAACACGTAGCAGTGTTACCATGGACCATGCTGCAGTTCCATTCCCAGAAAGAAGGTTGGCTGAGGAAACTGCCCTGGCCAAGGCTTTCGAGCTGCTCCAACCTCCTGTAATTAATTCTTTTGCAGTTGTTACACCTGCGTGTTCTCAGCATCTCCCATGGCTGTCAATTCTACAGCTCAGGAGTGATTTTTGGGGATGAGGCAGGGAGAAAAGACTTAAGGTTTTACCTTTTTTTTTTTTTTTTAATGCTTTGTAATTTTTATTTCAGGCTTGCAGGATAAATCTCAGAAGCTCACGTCTTTAAAAAATGGCTTTTTGTTATTTTTCTCAGCCTTTAAATATTACGATTGAACAACTGAAGTTAATAACATCCCTGAACTCATCAGCAGCCATATTCACAGATAACAGACAGTATCAGCTATTCAAAGTGCTGCCATCTCTCACTGCAGTCTATAGAGTCTATTTCTATTACCATCAGATTCATCTCAGTTTATTGGTTCATTTACATGACTTGGAAGACAGAGACAATTGCTGACTGCCACATTTACAGCCACAAGCTACTAAAGTGCATCCTGTCCTGTACTGTGCAGAATCTGATCTCCAGTCTATAAAACAGTCATACAACCAGCAACATCAGCAGCTGTGGGGAAGCAGATACAAGGGGACATCCTTCCAGTACCAAACTTCCTGAATTTGTGCAACTGCACAGCACGTGAAACCGAAGTCTGGCAGGTTCTTCTGCAAGAATATAAACAGCCCAAGTTCTGACAGAAGGACACTCCTACAGGTGTTATTTCTATAATGAATACAAATATCCTGAAATGCATTGCTCCAGGAGACGGACTGGACTTTACAGAGTACCAAGACCTCTTTTTCACACTCTGAGATAAAGATTTGAGAAACTAATTGTTTTTCCCCAGTGAGATGCAACCAAATTTCAAGCTGTCTACTCAATGGTCAGGTGTTCCTGCAGAGTTCGTCTATGCTTACCAGTTCAGCACACTCTGCAGAACTTCTCTGCTCTCTGCAATAATTATGTTAATAAAATGGAAGTCTGAATTCAAAGAGTTCAGCACTGGGGGCCTACGTTTGAACAGAGTTCTTTAAACCCCAGTATTACACTCCACAGCCATGGAAGGGTGAGCAACACCAACAGACATCTAGTACTTTCAAAGCAGTCTAGAAAATGAAATGAGAAAACAGATGCTAAAAAACTAAGAAAAGGTATTGTGGTAGACGTTTCATGATGAAGAAGAAAGTGGCTTTGTACTCCTGTCTATGGGGCCGAACCAGGACATACCTGCACATTACTCTAAACTCTAAGGAGGATCAAAGACCCATAATGATTTGTAGGTTACGTTATCAATTTCAAATGCTACAGATAAAACTGAACAAGACTCTGCTGTCTAATGTGGCTAAATCTCTCTGAGGTACACTGTTAATGTTAGACAACACCACAAACTAGACAGTAGAAATGCCAAAGGATGCTACAGAACACCACAGAGCAGAAAGCGAGGTCACTTTACCACTGGTCCAAACACTATTTCACAAAAAAAAAGAATCATTATGGGTTTCATCTACCCCATCAATGCAGTCAAGCATTGCCAAGCTCCACAAGACCATTTACCTAATTCACTTTTGAACTACAAATTCTGCAAAGAGATGGCTCAAAGGAAGTTTTTCCTTCTGCCACAGCACTGCTTGTAAACCACCCTATGAAATTTAGTTGTTAACCTTAGCCGGAAGGTTGAATTCTTTGGAGGGTAGCACATTCATGATCTATTTGATGTTTGTTCGCAGCTAGAATAATTAAATGGCAGCTGACAAGAGAGATAACTATTTCACAGAAGCAGTCCCTTGGAAAAAAGATAAGCAAGATAGCCTTTCATTTGTCAAATGATTTACAGCCGGCGATGTTTTTAGTGACTAATGAGAGAACAGTATTAAAGAGCGTTACCTTCGTAAGTGTGATAGTTGTAGTAGGCAAAGTGATTCCTTCTCCCTGGGGTTAGAAACACATGCAGAGGACCCAGGTGAAGGCAGCACCAGCAGGACAGATACCATGCAGAACATGCGGAAGAGGGCAGGAAAAGAAAAGACAGGAAAGGGTGAAACCGTAGCCAGCCAACACGTATTCAATTTATAAGGATGAAGTGCATTAAACTCTTTCAACTTTAGAAACTGCATACAACATAAAGACATCAGTACTACAAAGCTACTGAATGAAACAATCCTTATTGTTTAGAAAAGCGACAACAAGCTGTTAGAAGAAAAACATGAACAATAGGTCAGTCCCACAGGCAAGGTGCAAAGGCTTAGCACACAGTAGCCACCTGTGGCATTTCAGCTTGTTTTTCCTCTCTCAGTTAACGATGTCTTGCTCCACTGCCCAAGCAAAACGTTTTAATACTAAAGCAACTAGGCTCCGCGAAGAGTAAAGAGTTTAGAGCACAAGAAGAGAAGTATTATCAAAAGAACCCAAAATATTAATATGCAAATCAAACCTCAGTATAGAGAGCGCAATATAAAATACACTTAATATATTAATTCTGTGTACTGCTAATTTCATCCGGCTTTTTTGAGTGTTAAAAAAGCCCACACTACTGGACTATGAATGTAACCTTTTGTTTGCAGTTCTGGCCAAAGTTTCCAGCACCAATTTCCAGCCTTGCTTCCCAAAAGGTAAACAACGAGAATTCAAATTGTAAATCCCTTGTTTGGATACCTGAGCGTACAGAAGCTACACTTAACAGGAGAAAGAGCTGCAAATAACTAAATCACCAAAAATGAAAGTCCGTATCCAGATCTTTAAACGTGAAAACAATAGCAATTAAGAGTAGAAATTGTATGTGTTCTATCGGGTGTTGTGCTATAAACAATCAGAGCTTCCCTGTCTGTTCTAGATCATAAAATTAATTGTAAATTACAATGCGGCCTAGCGAATTGTAACGATGCCAAAATGAAACCCAGCCTTGCTAGTGATTTGCAGGTTCCATATAGGCTGAAAAATGTTTAGCAAGTAGGTTTTATTACATGTTTTTGTCCTTCTTTTAAAAAAATAAAAAGTATTTTTCATGTATGGCACTATCAATTATATCTTACTAGCTATGGTACAGTATACTTCTGAATGTAAAACCAACCAGATTTAAACAGTGCTTTTCTGGTTCCCCGCCACAAAAAGTCACAAGGCAAAATGTTAAACGGTTTTATTTATTATCAAGTTTTAAAGCCCAAAATGCAAAGGAAGTTGAAGATCAAATTATTTTTTTGTTTTGAAACACTTCAAACCATGAGAATAGAGACAAACTCTTAGTTAATAATTTCTCCCTTCTCTTTTTACTCCAAACATTTACTACTAAAATGATATTCTAGCAAAATGCAGCTCTACCTCTAGATAGTTCCAATTCAGAATGTGACATCTGAACAAGTAATGCGGCATTCACTTACACTGCCAACAGACTTTCTAGTGCTTCCAGTGAAATCTTATTTTTGGAAAATCTAAATGACTATGTAATAACGTAATTTAGATTATTAGATAACCAGAATTCTTACCTGGGCTTAATTCTACCAGGTACGGTAGTTTCTCAGGAGGAAGACAAGAGCCATAGCCAGACCCGTCAACTCTCTCCTTCCCCTTTAATGGCTTTCCATCAGTTATTTTCTTGGATTTCTTTGGGACATAATCAGGAGGCCGCCTTTTCAACTGAAAGACTAGTATTCCTAAAACACAATAATTTACATCCTATGAGTCTTACTGTCAGTGAACAAGCACACATCCAACATCTACTAATTTTAAGTGTTCCATAGGATTACTTTCAGCTTACTAAGTTCCTGACACTTTATGTAGTTATTTTTAAGTTAAAACTATTTAAAAGGTTAATAGACTACTACTCCACAGTGGATAATTTAGAAACCTTAGAATAAGATGTAAAACCCTTCTACCGTCTAAAGAAGAATTACTGTAAACAGTGCTGCATGAAATAGTAAGTAACTCTAAAAGCACCTTGTATTAGAAGTGCCTGAAAAAAACCCCACTTTAAAATATATGTTCCGGTTTCTCACTTTACAGGGGGTGCACACCCATGGCTTACAACAGCCAAGGCACAAAAATCTTTTAAAGCTTTTTAGACATACCTTTATCACTAGGCCACTCCCTGAATATCTGCAGTGGACACTCATCATCATCAAGAATAGTTTCTTTAGCACCTTTATCATCAGAGTGCTGAGCACCAGGAGGCAGCATGACCTAGAAAAGAACCATGAGCAGTTTTCAGAGCCGTTAGTGGACAATTAGAACAGCGGATGCAGCAGCACATTTTCTGATTTTTTGTTTGTTTATAACAAGGGATACAGCAAAAGAATTCAGTAATTTGAAATTCATTCTGCTTTCCAAGAGTTTGTTTTTTTTTTTTAATGCTCTCTCTCTCTTGCCTCGTTACATTAAATCACACTTCACAGAACACCAGATAGATTTAAAAAGTAAAGGAAAGCAAGTTACACTTAAGGTAGACAAAGACCATCTTCCAGTTAACAAAATTATTCCAATTTCTCAACAGCCAAGTAAAAAAAAAAACCCAAAAAACCCCAAACCAGAATTATCTGTGGGGGTGAGAGTTAAAAAATAAATCTGAAGTTTCCTTTATTATCTCACACACTGGAATCAGCCTTTCATTTTGCTAATCCCATTCCACCAACACAGCATGCCAGTATCTTCAGAAATGGCATGACAAGCTGGTAAAGGGAATGCTGCAATATCTCCTGCATCCTTGTCTTACCCAGCCCTTACCTGGCCTGCACGGATACTAAGGGCATGACAGGAGCTTTTCACACAACTGCTTTAAGCCGTCTAGCTTTAAGGAAGAACCAAACCTAAGTATTCTTCAGGAACAGACCCACAGACTGTTCATACCTTTTACAGCTATATCCTTTCACGGCAGAGGAAGGGGGAAAACCTCGACTCCTGAGTACCGACTAAAGGAGACGCACCCTGCGATTTCACGCGCATTTGCATTGCTGCTTCCCTACGGCGATCAAGCATAATAAACAACGACAGGCAGCATTACAGTGCGTGAGTACCTTCTAAGTTAAAGATAGGCCTTTCAAAGCTGAATAAAAAAAACAAAACACATTTTACCCCCTCATTTGTGAGCCCTAACAATGCTATTTAAATTCGCAGGCAACCCTATTTTAAACAAATGACTCAAACTTTTTCCCATCTCTGAACTATGACCCCGGTGACACCTCCTGCAGTAACGCAGCTATTGGCTACTCACCCTGCTACGGCGCAGCCCGCAAGAGGCTTTCCACTGTCATTTGTCCCCTCCGCTCCGCACCCGTTTCAGCGTTAACTAAGTTCTCACAGATCCACCTCAAACACCCTTTCATCTTCTTCCAAGCAGGAAACAAGTACATTTAAGATCAAAAGTATGTAACAGTGTCATTGGCCTTTCCCTAAAACATTTTCTATGCAAAACCTGGCTAAACATAGGACTAATTAAATTGTCTTTAATTAGATTTCCAAATAGACAAGATATTATAAAATGAGGAAAACATTAAAATGTATAAACCCAAGGGAAACAGGAACACATCTACACTCAGATCTTATCTTGCCAAACCCCTCTTTTCTATTTCACATCTCAGATTTTAAAATCACGGGATACTTTTGATTAGCTAGTTCACGCAACACTGTGCTTCAAGCCTTATTCGACAAGCAACATTTTTTAAATTCCAAGTTTTAAATTCCAAAGCCCTCGAGAGAGAAGGTAACTAGCTACAACGCAAGAACTACACGCTACAGCGTGCGTACCAGGGGCTGGCCGGCACTGGACTGGGGAGCAAACCAAAGAAAACCTAAACGTGGTGAAGGCAAAGGACAGATGAGATGTGAAGTCATAGGTGCTACTACTCGGCCCTGATATTACTCCTGCCTTGGAAATTGGATGAGCATCCGTGGTTTGGGCTTAAGGGCAGCAATGGTGAACTAGACAAGTTAGAGAAGAGGGGTCACAAAAAGCACTAATCCTCTCCTCCTGGCCAGTTATCGTTCCTCCTGTCTCTCAGGAAGCATGAGCCGATAACTCAGACATACCTCACTTAAAAAAAAAGCATGTGACCTAACCTGCAGAAAGGCGCAAAACACCATATCTGAGCTTACGCAGGCCAGGCGGCTCCTAATTGCGATGAAGCCGTTGTAGAAAACATCTCTATGTTTTAGGCGAATGCTGCCTCAGCGCCACCCACAAAGCTGAAATCCCTACATTTCTACAATTATGGGAAAACATCGGAACAAGTTTATGTTATGATTGGGTTTGGCTCATGGGTAGAGATTTGCTTTCATCTTGAAAAACAGATGATGCAGTTAAACATCCGTTCATGTATCTGAATCCATACAGACTGCTGAGATCAGGTACAGACATTTCCCTGATTTCTGCAAGAGCATAGGAAATGGATATGGGTATGGGTAAAACCAGCTTAAGACCACAAGTCTTGGAAGCAGGTTGTCAGCTGACAAGCTACAAACTGAAACAAATTCATAACAGATAGTTAGGAAGAATATACCCTGCTTACTCATAATGCATTCATGAGCATATACAAATTATAAAAAAAGTCATTCCAATCTATATTTATCTATATTTATCTACATTTATTCATTTAAATGCAGAAAACAAGCTAATAAATTTAAATGAAGTCCATAGCAAGTTAGGACTTAACTTGATCTGTAGCTATTACTTACCACAGGGGGTTTAAGTATTTGGGTATTATCTTCTCTTACTTGTTTATCCCAGCCAATGCCTTGGAAGTTACCAGATCTATCCTTATCAGAACTTTCACATAAAACCCCCTATTCTATAATAGGTCTTCAATAACCTCTTTTGTAATTTTAATGTTTTTTAAAGAAAAAACCTCATATCTCCTTCATGTGTTAATACACCTGCTTTTTCAAATGAATTAATCCTCAATTTCCCATAGAAGTTGGAAACACAGGCTCTGCACGTGATTCAAAAAAAGAAAACCCAAACAAACCACCAACCCCCCCACCAAAAAACAAACAAAAAAAATCAAAAACACCCAAAACAATGGAACTTGCTAAAAAATATTTAATACCTCATGTCTATAATGTCTATTTCTAAAACAAAAACAAAACAAAAGCCACAAACCACCAACACCACCCACCAAAAAACCCCCCAAACAACCCAAAAACTAATCACCACAAACCACAGGGTTTTGCTTGACATTACAATGAGTTAGTTATGCATTATCCTCAAGTAAAAAATAAGAGCATGCTAAAATAAAAGTCTAATCAAGATTCTTCTTTCAAGAGTTAACTAGTTTGCTGCATGCCTCAAGTCTTATGCCCCAAGTGAATATGCAGAGATAGCTTGGAAGACTGTCTAATTAATTTGACATCTTGAGAGATGTGCAGTGAACCTCACATTATTCAGGGAAACTCAAATCAAGCAAACGGAAACAAACAAAACATATATTGGAACAAACTTGTATTTACTTGACTACAGAGAAAAGCACGTTAGGAGTGGGTGTGAAGGTACAGCCCGATACACTGCAAAGCAGGGCAGGAAAGCAAGCAACTAACAGCAAACTCCCGTTGACCATGTACGTTGTCAATGGTGAGCATTAAGGAAAGTTCTTACAGAGTTCCTCTTTCAACTGAAACTTCAGAAGTGAGTGAACTTTATTACAGGTACTTGTGCGGCTGTATAAAGGTCTTGTCATAACTGAAAATCCATCTTAATAGTTAACGTCTTTGAAGACACTTCACATGCCACCCAAAGAGGACCACACATTTAAAAAATCCCAGCCAATAAGAAATGGAAGTTATATGGTCCAATGTACACTGTTTTTAACATAACAAAGAGATTAGGAACATGTGCAAGATAAATTTGTCTTCCACAGAACACTGTAAAGTGTCAGCAGAACAGGGGCAAAAGCCCATTAGGGGTAAAGAACAGCTGTGAGACTGCAGTGTAAAGGAGTACCAGTGGCCACGTCCCCCACCGAGCACTGCGTTTGTGAGCTCCCGAAAAAGAAGAGTGTGATGGAAGACACACCAAGCTAAAGCTAGGATATTTTAATGTTTCCAGCAAGGAAAGGCAACTTCATAAAATATTTGGCCAAAAGGAGATTTTAAAGTTAGGTTAAAAATACTCAACTTTATTAAAAAGGGAAAGATTATCATGTCTAAAACCCAAGCACTGTCTCAGCAGAGGCACTCAGAAAGGCCATGTAGATTTCAGCCAACTACAAAGAATTATGGTGAGCAGATCAGGAAGGTCTTCTACACTTCAGCGTATAAAGAGATCTGCTATTAGTCAGTCAAGACCACTCACATATTTCAAATGTAAATGTAAACATACAACCTATGTCAGTATAAAGATTTCTTATATCAAGAAGATGTGTTGCTCAGAAAAGACAAAATATTTTCCAGAGGCGCTTTCCATAAAACTGATTTAAATCATTTTGCTTCACAGGAAAGACTTTGTTAATCTTTCCCAAGATCAAAGCAGCATTCCTCAGACTATTTTCTACATTAAACATCCCCACACAAGATCAGAGAACAAGGGGAGGTGACAGAGAACACCACCACCACAGTGACTTCCAATAGTTTCGCTGGTAAGTGTGTGATCAGTTCAATAAATTCCTTAAGATGTAAATATTTCATATTACATCATAACACCCTCTAGCTCTGAACTACACAAATTGATGCAAAACCACCTCCCAGATTCAGTCAGTGTCTCTGCTGTAGCCCACAACTCTCTCAAACCAGAAGAAAAACGAGTGTGTCATCAGCAGCCTATTTAATAAGATCAATGACTGAGTCATGAATTTCATTCGTAGAACCCACAACATCAAGATAATTGTCACAATTAAAACTAAACATAGAAAACACTGCAGAGCCAAAATTGAGAATCAATTTTTAATATGTTGTTGTGTCATTAAAAAAAAAAAAAACCCTATTACTTACAAAATTATCCCTCTCTATAATAAAAACCTATTTAAAATTTTACTGAAGTTAAGTAAAATCAACTTTCACAGTTGGGACCCCAATTACAGGTTAATGAAGAAAAGGATCAAGCGTCCAGACGTCATTAAAAAATATGTCTAGAACTAAGACAAAAGTGTTGAAGCAGTAAGAACTAAGATTAGTTCACCGTTACAACACTACAAAAGCACCACCGCTGCACGGTTTCCTTATTGCTGATCAGGACACCACCAGAGCAACATGTCAATTCCCAGCTAATTATACCACCAGAGGCTCTAACACAGCAAAAGCAGGCACTAAGGTTACTCAAAGATATCATAAAAAACAAATTGGAACGCCACTTTAAGACCAAAGATATGTCCACATCTTGTACTGCAGCTAGAAAGTGCAGGGACTATCAAATAATATAAGCTTCCTTACTGTTCTCCAGTGGCACTTTAAGCACTGGAGAAGGGGAAGGAGAAGAGAGCACAATATGACGGGACACAGACGTTTTCCCTTCCCTTAATCATTTTAAGGAGCAATAAATCCAAGTTGATTAGAGAAGCAATAGCCAGAAACGTTACCAAAGACTGGACTCAAACAAGGATCAAATGTTTTCAAGTCCCACTATTCTCCTTCAGAAGCTGGGATGGACAGAAGTCTGTAACCTGGAATCAGTACTGCCCATGGGACTTTTTGGTAACGCCATACCTCTGTGAAACAGCAGTTCTATACAATTAATTTAGAACTCCTAAAATAATGACATTTGGAAAATAAGTGTAAGTTTCACTTAAATGTAACTTTTTCGGATGTGTAATGAGGGTAGGCTTCCACTGAAAGGCATAAGGCGACGGCATATAACATATACCTTTTATAATGGAATTTGGACTCGGCACTTTTGCCTCTGAGCAGATGCTCTTAGCTCAGGGGAATAGCACAAACGACACAAATTTAGGTATCCGCAGGGTTATTAGTATATCCATCTGCGAACCTTAAGCACACTTAGTGGTATAAAACCACAGTGCCAAATACAGAAATATGTAATTTTCATTGTTAACGTTTATCTACGTAGCAAGTAATAATTGAGTAAAATTGGAAGATTTATGTTTTAAAAACAAAAAAAACCCTGACAAATCACTTCAGAATTCCTGAGGCTGTTAGATTTTAAAAAAAGAAAAAATAAGTCGCAGAACTACTAGCGTCTTTCCATTTAGTTTCAAAGCTACTGAAAGGAACAAAATCAAATACAAAGCATGAGGAGATTGTGACATAACAACTTCACTTACACGAGCAATACAATAATCCTTGGGATTTTCCTTCTCCAGACCGTATTTTTCCAGTGCCTCGATAACCGCGAAGTCTGCAGTATCCGTAGTGGACAGCAGGATTGTCTTGTACGGTATATTTGGTTTTAAACTGTCTGCATAAATTCTCAGCGTCCCACCTTGGAAACAAAATTTAATTAACAACACTACCAGAGAATAATAGGGCAGACATGCAGCCATTTTTTATATTTCCAGCAGCATGTAAGAGCAAACCCCCTTCAGAAATCATTTAGTCAATCCACGAATACAAGAAAAGTTACGTAACATCCCTGAAATAAATCTGTCTCCACCACTGGTAAAAACCTCCAGTGATGCTTTCCTAATTCCTCTAAGCAAGTCTCTTCCTCAGCACTTCACTGTTCTTAATACACCTGAGATTAAACTGAAACACTGACAATAGCTGGATGAAGAACTGACCTTTCCCATCTTGACAGCAAGTGTGTGCTGACCTCCAAGAATCAACCCTCCCTTTAAAAAAACTCATTTACAGTTTTCCTCAGATGATGTTTTCTACATCTCTAACTCCTTCACTGCTCTTCCATGGACAGACTACATCATCTGAGGTTTTACCAGAACTAACATTGCTCATTTGTTCATTTAATGCTAATGTTCATACAACCACTGTTGTTGTGTCTCCACCCCCACGAATGTGCAATACTTGATCACTGATATTCGCAAGATCTACCAGAACCCTCTGTACAGACCCAAACGATCACTCCTTGCCATCCTGTAGTTGGGCTACTGACTGCATTTTTACACTGGGGTCATTCAGCCTGTTCTTAATAAAATGAATGACATTTGTTTTGGAAGACTTCCTCACTTTGTCAGTTTAATAAGTCTAATTCTGCCTGTCCTCCTCTCCCAGTTTAGCACTGTTAGCAAGATCAATGAGCACATTCTCTCCCATCAATTTGCCCATCGCTGAAAGCTTTGACTCGCACCCGTCACAGAACGCACTACTGTGGAATCTTCTACACATCCTTCATTCAGTTACACCATGGATAAATGAGCCATGAAGTACAAAAAAATGCTGGAGAAAGCTGAAATTAAATAAAATTTACAGGAGTTGCTGGCCTCAAAAATACTCTCTCAGCAAAAACAGTTTACTGTTTAAAACTTAACCAGGAGAAATCTAAGCACCTGAGTCTGGTCTGCCATCAGAACTGCGGAATTCCTGCATTCTCTTCTCTAGTTTTTGCTGTCGCCGCCGTTTCATAACCACCTCGGGATTGGATATTGTGCGGGTGAAGCTGGTCTCAGGCATATCTTTGTAAACCTCAGCTGCAAGGCGAGAATTCTCACTGCCAAGTTCGTTTAATTAAAAAGAAAAAGTTATCATTAATAGCTTAACACACATACACCCTCATCACTTCATGAAGCATAAACGGCAAGTAGAATCCATACACATAGGAGATCAGTTCAGTTATTGTCAGGTAGTTTCTACAGGAACTTCACTTTTGCTAGGATTAACACTGTTCATGTACCCATGCTCACCTGAAATAGACAACGACCAATTTAAGCATGGATGGTTGCTAGTTTTCAAGGAAAAGAACAGCCCTTCTACCTCTTAGGGAAAAAAGGGGCATTAAAGAAATTTTACATTATACCCTGAACTTGTTTCTGATTTACAATATTGCAAGTCATGTGGAAGCAGAGTTAGCATGTGCTTGCAGCTCATTTTGCTAATGCACTTAAATACAATTCTATTTTAATTTTTAAAAAAATTAAGATCAAGCTAAGTAACAACACAGAATACTGGAAAGATCATGCTGACATATGAAGAATGCTGCAAACGTATCCATGCGGAGCAGCATTACACATATGAAAAACAATCATGACCTCAAAAAAAAGCAAAAATTAAAAAACAACAACAAATCAAGCTAAGCAGCTAAACCTTCCATTGTATGTCAGCCAGTCAACTAGCGTCCTTCATCTCTGAGAACGCATTACCAATTAATAACTTTTCATCACTCATTTTCTTTCTAGGTATGTTAAAAATCCACCACTAATGATTTTTCTTCTTCTATGAAACCTATAGAATCTGTTAGGGAGCCAAGTTTTAATTAATGTAGACCTTTATCAGCTTTCCAGTTCTACATACAGTCACTCATGCCTGACTCTTGTGCTCTAGTTTTATGTACAAGGATTAACGTATGTCCTGCCCCGTCTCAATGAATAAGGTGCAGCAGATTTGGGAGCAAGAGTTGACGAACCCAGAGGACTGGCTACCAAAATACATCTCGGAGGAAAATAAACTGATAGTCAGTTGGTGAAGTCAAATGCAAACACCTACACATAGTAATTTTTCTGGCAAAAGACTAAACAAACATAAGGAGAGGAATAAACCCATTCTAGAGTAAATGCTCAAAAGTAAACACAACAGGGGAAGCCCGTGTGTCAATTTCTGTACCAGGACAGAGAGGTGGGGAAAAAAGCAGCTTTCGTGGTTTAAAAACAAACCTTGAGGGAAAGCGCACATACAAACCACCGGAATTGCCATCACCTATTTTGGTTTATGATGATATTGCACCCATGTCGACTGCTTACTTCTGAAAGAAACAACTACTTATTTGGTAGAGAGGGGGAATCCTTTAAACTAAGATAAGGATCAACATTTAACACACTTACATATCATCCCCATGAAGAAGTCTATCATCTTTATCCGATGCTTGTCGCAATGCCTCTTTTTCACGCCTCTTTTTTTCCTTTTTTTCTTTTTTTGAGAGAGTTCGTTTGAAATTCTGGATTACTCCCTCTTTTTCTTGTTTTTCAGGGCCATTACTCTGAGCCTTCTGAAATAAATGAGTTTGAAACAACTTCCATCATTTTCAGTCCAGTGAAAAGTTAGCGTTGCTTTTAACTTTCCAGATAAATCTCATATAAGACATACTAACATAAAAACAATACTCCAGGCAACAATATCCTATTACACAGGGATGGGACTAATAGTCTCCAGAATAACAGAGAAAGCAAAAATAATTTCATATTCCAAAGCAGGTATGAACTGATTAAGCACCTTGTACTCAAGAAAGCAAAGAAACAGCAGAATTTTACTTAAACGATGCCTACCATCTACTTGGCCTCAGTGGTTAACTGAAGGCTGCAGAACAAATTTCTGCCTCCCAGTAAAAGTACTTCACAAAATAACACTGCACTTAAATCTGTTTTCAAGACAACTATGCTGGAGCTTCAGATAAGAAGAAACTGCAGAAGGAGAAACATTATAGAGGACATTTCCCCTATGGTGTATTTTCCTGAGTTGCCCTTCCAGTGTTCCCTTCTCCGATTCCCGTTCCTTGCATACACAAGATACCCGTAATCCTAGGCTCATTTGCCTTCTGTGTAGAAAATAACAGAAGGTAAGAGAAAGAAGATGCGGGGTTTTCTTTCTTCTATCAGAAAGTGAAGAACGCAGGAAAGGAAGATTGAAGATTACTGAATTCAATGAATAGGAACAGCAAGCCTAGTAGATGCAGTGCAAGACATCATTATTTTTCTCCCCCCACCTCTAACATTGACGTATCCTGGATCCACGGATGTAGTCAAAAGCATAGAGTAAGAACAGCTCACATACCTATACGCAAAGCGCCTTCAAAATTAACAAACTAATTCAAATACCTAAAGAAATTTAGTGCTCAGCCCAAGAGAAAAAACTTGTCTGGAAACAGTGTGCCCTGTGAACAGCATGTTTTCTGTAGCTATAAACATCCACCTTAGAAACAATATAGAATTGTATGACTTCAGGAGCCAAAGTCTGATCTAATTTAATATATAAATGACTAATATGAAGAAAAGCTTTTGTATGGCCAATGTTCACATTTTGCATTTGGAAGGGAAAAAAGTACGACCAAACCTTCCCAGAAGGAAACAGGCTCCCAGCAGTTTTGGTAAGAAACAGAGTATTACCTAGGGAGGTAACAATTTTTAGTTATTCAACTCCCTCGGGCATCCCCTTTTAAAGGCTCTGCAAAGGTAGGATTATCTCCTAGGTGTTTGGCACCATATACTGTTCGAGCAAATTTTTAATTCGTCATTTTAGAACAAAGCAAGCTCTAAGTTCTCTGGGCATTATGTGCGCCAGTACTAGGCAGCTACGTGGATCAAAGCATCACAAACCATCTGAAAGATCACAAGAACACTGTGTTGCAAAGATGCATTTTAGGTATTTAAAAAGACTTGCTCCAGACATCGAAGGTCAGCAGCAGCAGTTGTTTTCATGAATTAGAAAATCAGGAATTATGTTTTGCTATATAAGCAAGTCCCACACATTTCAAAACTACTGTTACCACTAGTGTACTCCTTAAAGACTCACCTTTGGAGGAAGCGTATCATTTTCGTTCTTGAGAACAAATCTTCCCTCTCGATCATCTTTGTTCCAGTTTAATTGTACAACAAGAGGCTTCTCATCTACATCTAATCTTCTTTCTTCTTCAAAAAAGTGAAAAGCAGTAACAGTTACTTGGCACCTCAACAGCAAAGAGAGTTCGAAACAAGTTATGCTCTTAAAAATCAAAAGGTTTGTTCAACAGTACACATCAGTTGATGTTTCCCTGTTACATGTAGGTACAGAAATCCTGGGGAGGTAGAAATACATGGCCTCTTTCCAGCAACCAGCCTAAGTTTATTCCCTCTATCTACATAAACTAAAAGGTCTACATAAAGTAGTCTTGCACACCTCCTTTGTCAGGCTGGCAACACAAGATTGTCACTCAGGAGGCGAAGTTACATGTAGAGTTATAATGTTTCAAACTTCATAACTTCATGAGATTTCTAAATACTCATTTTTCTTATTTTAAATTTAACAAGTCTGAGTGTGGCCCAAGAACTACTATTCTGGAAAGACTGCACAAAAATAAGAGATTATGAAATTTAAAAATCCATTATGCATATATACTAGTCAAAACGTCATTTAATGTATTATACCTGTTTTAAGTCTATGAAAAAAATCTGAAAGGAGTTAAAAAAAGTTAATCAAGTTTTGCCATTTGATACCGCTTCTAGAAGTACGAGACAGTACATATGCACAGCAAGACAATGATGTCTTTGCAGTTACATTTTATTTAATGAGAAACACTCTTATTGAATGAGATGCCTCTTCATGAGCCACATCTTAAACATCAGAAATTGCCTTGCAAAGGAAACCATTTCATTTCGACTACAGGTGCAGTGCTAACAGATTTTTAAAGTAAACTTAAAGCAGAAAAACACACATACTATTTATTAAGTTAGTGATGACACACGCACTTTTCCCTAATCCCACATAATTCACATCAAGTCATCATTCGCAGACCATGAAAAGTGACACATACGCCAATAAATCTCCACTCTCTATCCCAAGTTAAATTATTTTCTGTCTTTCAAAAGCAGTTAAATGCTTCGGTAGTTAAACCACTTGTGTAAACTTTCAAAGTACAAAAAAGAAAAAGCAGGACCATAAACTGATTTCTTCTGTTCCTGTCTCCACAACCACCACACCACACTACCATCCTCCAGTCTGAAGCTTTCTACCGGGGTGGGCAGATGCAGATGCTACCAGCAGCAAAAGGCTATTTAGATATCTAAGTTCTTCATAGATAAGATAAAAGAATCTGTTTAAGAAACACAGCAGCTTCAAACAATACTATGTTGAACTTCCCCAGTTTAGCAGTAACAGAATCTGCATTATAAGGCTGCCTATCAAAGGCCCACAACATCAATGAACTGAGGATGTGCTCTTAAGTGCTCCAATTTAACACTCCTTCCATTATAAATTTAGTCTTTACCTACTAGTCCTAAAAATAGCAACTCTCTTGCAAATGTCAACAAATTAACAGGATGTCAAGTACGGCATTTAACAGATCATAATCAAAACTTATACACAACTGCAGGCCTGATATGCGTACTCACATTTTGAAATACCACTCCCCCACGTAACAATTAGCAGCAACATACTTATTAGGAGGAAAAACCACAAGTCTTCTGTGGTTCAGAAGCTGGGGGCAAACCTGAAGATACTTTGGCTGGGGGCAGACAGGAAGGTGGTATAGAAGCAGGAAAGACTTCACTAATACTAACCTCCGCTGACATGCACCTCGTAAAGCGAGTATTTAGGGGACGACAACATTCGCATGTCTGGTCGAAACTTCTCTGCAAGAGTTTCTATCACATCTTGAGTTGTGGCAGTACTAGAGACACGGATACATTTTGTTGCGAAATTTCCAGCTGCTTTGTCTTGAAAGTAGAATCTCATTACTCCATGAAACTCCAGATCCTGTAAAGAAATAAACACACGAATCTGAATGCTGGCTTACAGTTAGAAGGTTCAGAGGTCCTTTATTATTTATTAGTTACAAATATATTATGAAAGTAGAAGACATACAAATATCACACTGGTTTTCAAAATTTTGAGGACAGTAGAATTTACTAACTAGGACACCATAAACTTGAAAAAACAAGGATATACCGTAAAAAGAAATTAAGTCCTCTATGTTACTGGAAATACTTAAAATTTGAATCTTTAAGTATTCAAATTTCCAGCCATTGTCAGGTTTACCTGAAGGACAATTAATAAAAACTTATTTTTTTTTTTAAACCCAGAAATGCATCTTGAGACTGATCTCAATATATTTTGTTACCCAGAGCAGGCCCCTGTATCCCACTGTCCATAAAAGTGCAGGCTGAATATGCTCAAGGAACAGCAACGTGTCTCAAAGAGAACAGCTTTCTGTCACAGCAGCCCAAAGCATCATCTTCTCTTTCCTCTTTCCCCCGCTTCATGCATTTCTCTCATGATGGTATCTGTTTGTCCCAGAAACAGCCTATTCAGGAAGCTAAATAATTCGATTTTTTTTTTTTTTTTAAAAATATTCTCAGAAAGGTTAGTCTTCGGTACAGCTCCCTAAACACTCTGGGAGGGAAGAAAAGCTCCAGTACCAACTCAAGGCAAAAGGGAGGGAAGAAAGAGACTAACTATTTACCAAGCGGCTACACCGTAGCTGTAACATCAATCTGTTCAAACCATTGTAAATTCACGTCCTTAACTATTTTCCTGAGTCATCACAGTTCTGTTCTCCGCTCCAGCCTAAACTGCAGGAGGACACTGGCTGCTCATGCAAATCCATTATGCAACTGAACACTGACTCCAAATTCAAATTCAGTCCCCCAGCTGTCTCCACAGGGCCCACTCTTGCCCCTTGCAAAAACCCCAGCACTCATGGGGAATCAAGAAGATTCAGGCTGGGCAGGGGTGTTGGTCTGCTGGAGGTCAGGAAGGCTCTGCAAAGCGACTGGGACAGGCTGGATCGATGGGCCAAGACCAGTTGTGTGGGGTTTAACAAGGCCAAGTGCCAGGTCCTGCCCTTGGGTCACACCAACCCCAGGCAACGCCCCAGGCCTGGGGCAGAGGGGCTGGGAAGTGCCCGGCGGAGAAGGCCCTGGGGGGGCTGGCTGACAGCCGGCTGGGCATGAGCCAGCAGTGCCCGGGTGGCCAAGGAGGCCACCAGCCCCCGGGCTTGTGTCAGCACTGGTGTGGCCAGCAGGAGCCGGGCAGGGATGGGGCCCCTGTGCTCGGCCCTGGGGAGGCCCCACCTCGAATGCTGGGCTCAGGTTTGGGCCCCTCGGGACAAGGAGGGCCTGGAGGGCTGGAGCGTGTCCAGAGAAGGGCAGCGGGGCTGGGGCAGGGTCTGGAGCACAAGTGTGCTGGGGGGCGGCTGAGGGGGCTGGGGGGGTTTAGCCTGGAGAAGAGGGGGCTGAGGGGAGCCCTTCTCGCTCTCTGCAGCTGCCTGAGAGGGGCTGGAGTGAGGGGGGGGTCGGTCTCTGCTCCCAAGTCACCAGTGACAGGACGAGAGGGAACGGCCTCAAGCTGCGTCAGGGGAGGTTTAGGTTGGAGATGAGGGAAAATGTCTTTACTGACAGAGTGGTCAGGCCCTGGCACAGGCTGCCCAGAGAGGTGGGGGAGTCTCCATCCCTGGAGGTATTTAAAAGACGTGCAGACGTGGCACTT
Organism: Phalacrocorax aristotelis; assembly: GCF_949628215.1. Lineage (NCBI taxonomy): Eukaryota > Metazoa > Chordata > Aves > Suliformes > Phalacrocoracidae > Phalacrocorax > Phalacrocorax aristotelis. Next base: position 129,400,399 of record NC_134278.1, read on the forward strand.
CAGGGCATAGTTTAGGAGACATGATGGTATTGGGTTGATGGTTGGACTTGATGATCCTAGAAGGGTTTTCCAACCTTAATTATTCTGTGATTCTAAGTGCCCTAGCTGACACTGCCAAGTTTACTCTCCAGTTTAATAGTCATTAGTCCTGTCTTCACTTTCCAGAAGGTTTGAAATAGATATATCCTTGGTTATTGAGCGTAGCAGATTTCATGCTAAGCACAGACCTTTCCAGTACTACATCTGATCACTTGAAACACATCACAGCGTTTCTTTGAGTAGCAAAAAACCTGATATATTTATTGAAGTTACTATATCATTCCGAAGACCTTTGCAACAAAAAGATAAAGGAAAAGAAAAATAAAACAAGATGTTATAACGTACCCTAAGACAAACATTTCACGCACCTAGATATACACAGAAGTAAGCACTGTTCTTTCCCAGAGTGCTCCCAAGCCTGTGCCAATACAGCAGTCAAATGCAAATGCACCATGGACCTAGACAATGGCTGATTTTGTTTTATCCTCTGTTGTTACCCTAACAGTTTATAGAATTAATCTAAGTCTAAACTGGTGTTCCCACAAAGCTATCTATTTTAATCCCAGACTAGCATTCCTTCCTGCAAGCAGTTATAGGTTCCACATGCCTCGCTTCAGCTTAACTGCCACCTCCTCATCCACTCTGGACTTTACTGCACTTATTCAAAGGTGTGTCTCAATGCTTCTACCCTGAATATTATTGTAACAGCTACTACTGACCTCTGAAAAGCATCCTATCCGCTTCATTTCCTGTCTCTAATTATCTAATTGTTAAATAATTATCCACATGAGGACTCACCCCTCTCATGCAGAAGGCTACCAAATGACTTCTGGAAATCCTACCTACCACAGCAAATCGGCACTTCCTTATATGTACTCTTGCTAACTCCTTCAGTGAGCTCCAAAAGGTCTAAGGCACAACTACTTTTCACAAAGCTCTGTTGAACTTTCCACCATCTATTACGATTACCATGTGCCCATGATCTCTGTACACTGCTGTAGTTTCTAATCAGAACAAACAACTTAGCCTGAGCAAGTGTTCTTTTAATACTGGCCTCATGCTGCATTTATATCCAACGACCTCAAGGCATCTAGCTAAAGGAGTCATTATGTACCAGTTAGTAAAATTACTTCATCCCTCACTTTCTATAGGGTTATTGGATGAACATTGCCTAGTTCTAGCAACTTGGTTTTACGTTGTCCATTTGTTCACTGAACTCTTAACAAATACTAATTTGAGAGAGTTGCTCCATAAAAGGGTGTCGGCAGGGCAACCTTTCTAAGATTTTCAATGATGAACACAGATGCAAGGCAAAGGTTTTCTGCTATTGTCTTCCCTTCTAAAAGTTTCTTTTATAAAGGGACCATCTCGTGGCCATATGGCCTGTGGTAAGGATGCTATTGCTAATGTGCTGAAAGACAGTCATTATTAAAGACTTCTCAAAATTTATTCCTCAAATCTTTTGGTCTATCTTATGATTTTATATTCTACTTGCCAGATTTCATATCCTTACAATTTTTCTCATTTATATACTGCTTTGGCTTTCTAATAACTATCTTTGCCTGATCTTCAGCCATGCCAGCCTCCTTTCACACTTCCCTTGACAGCTGGCATGCTTTTGGTCTGTACCTCCAGCATGCCATCTTTAATTCTCTGCAGGTGGTAAGTAAGTACTTGGCTATTAGTTGCCTCTTTTAACAAACTTCCCTAGTGGAGTTATGCTGTATTTTGCAGTTCCTGCAAGAAAAATGCATCTAAGCATGTTACGATCTCCAGTACAGAGAGCCTTCTCTCAGGTAAGCCACATCCCACATGCTCTTTTGGACCTATTTAAATGGTTGCCCCTTCTGTAAATACTCCTTAACCACGATGCTTCACAGAAAGCCCCAACTATTTTCATAGCATGTTTAAGGTTTTGACCTACTTGTCTTCTTTTGCAACCACCAAACACCACACAAGCTTTCTGGAGAAGCAGTATGAAGCATAATCATATCCCGTTTATAACATTTATTTCCTTTTACACAAGGCTTTCCCCACCACCATCTCAAGCAGTACCTTGAGAAGCAAGAATTAAAAGAGATAATGAGCACACTGCAAATATTTCTTTTCAGGAGTTATTGTGTGCTATCCTATAAACAGATAACGTTCCAGCTGATTTTTTTTTTAAAGGAGAGAAGATTATTTTACTGGGAACACATTCCACTGTCCATTAGCCATGCTTTTAATCCTACAGATTTTATAAATTTTCTACAACAACATAGCAGTACTGGCAGAGATTCAAGAGCAACAGAGCACAACACAGATCCACTCGGAGAAGATCTAGAAAACAGTTCAAGAAGCTCTCTAAACCACCAGGGTATATTATTATTATTATTGTTATTAAAAGTTTTATTGCTAAAACTTATTTCTAGTTCCAGACCCTAAAAAAGCAGGGAGGTGACAAAACTGCATTGTGAATACTCAAGATACGACGCTGGTATAAAGCAAGTTTTGTTTTCCTTTTAGAAAAGAAAGCAATGTGTTCCTCTGAAGAACTGTCACTTGAGTTTTGTTCCATTGCTTTGACAATCTGGATGTGAAAACAACTGAAGACATCAACCATTGGCTGCCCATTTCCCCCCATCCTTTTCTATGGCAGCTTCTCATGCTGTGTGTCCCCATAGTCCACCACCCCCTCACCTCCGTTTTCTAAAGTTTACCACTGAAAAATGAAAAAATAAAAAAGACCGCACAAGTGCATCTCAATGCTCCACCGCTTCCCAGTCTAAAGCTCTAGTTAGTTTAATGTTTCTTTAGCAGTAAGTTCCAAACTGCTCATCGGGCATTGCTAAGGTATTACAGTATTTAAATAAAAGTGTTTGGTGATATGGAAATCATTGGCTTCACATTTCAAAAAATTAGGGAAGTAGGAGACCACAAAAAGGGAAAGAAAAAACCCAGACCAAAAAACCAATGACGCCCCTCAGTCTTCATGATTATTATACATCGTGTGTGTGTGTATACACACACATCCCCCCCAAACCCCTCCAGCTCAAGACACGTTTAACTTTCTGGACTTGTGCTTAGCAGATCAGTTACAAACACAGAGACTGACGCCACCACCCACATCAAGACAACAAGGTAGGCGTCACACTTAAATTTCCACTCTCCACTCTAACTCTGCATTAAAGCATTTATTTCTGACAGGTACACTTCATCCTCAAAATCACTCACTTCTGGATTTCTTTGTCAAGTCTGCCAGGCAGGTTCACGGCAGTTTGTAACACGGATTTGTGTCAAGAGAAGAGGCTAAAGCATAAAAATCACTTGCCCTAAATCAAAGAGATATGCAAATATCTGTTACTGCCTAACACACACTTCAAAGTGGAGAAGTCTCCCCAAAACATTTACAAACCTCTTAAGACCACCCTTCTCTAAAGATAAGCACTGCCATTTATAAATTACCAAAAAGAAGTCAAAATGTTTTCTGGATTTGAGAAGTGACTAATTACATAAGTGGATGAAAGCTCTTTTAAGTTCCTCTCGGGACTTTATATGCATCATAAGCAATTTCACTTTCTCATCTAACCATGTTTTAGATATTTTATGTATCTGCAGTGCAAGTCCATGGCTCCTTAGGAAGGAATGTGAGGGTACAGAACAGTCTTCAGCTGCTCAAGTACAGTCATTTTCACAAAATTTTAATTCAGATCATCTAGACTGTAAAATATATTTTTAAAGCACCTAGAAAAAGACAGCTCTTTTTAAGCTTTGCAAATCACAAAGAACATTTTCTTTAAATACAAAACCTAATTATGCTTTTTTATCACCATCGGAAGATCTTACAGTAGTTTCCAAAAGTATACCCTACTCTAAAAAATGTTCCAACTTACATAATAGGAAATTGCCAGTTAACCATTGCTTCTTAGTTTTATGAACAAAAGTAAGTTGTGTCACCTCTTCACTAGGCACAAAGAAGGAATTATAAGAGTGCTTCAACTACTTAGTTATGACTTTTTGCAAAAAGTCAAAGATAGGCAGCAACTGCTTCAAAACCAACAGATTAAGTGTTCCAAAAGTCTGTCTTTTGAAAAAGAAAATAAAAACACACTAAAGCACCAGAACAGCACACTGGAAACAACTTTCACAACAGCAAAAGTCTTCAAAATTCTACAGTCTTGTAAAAAGCTTTGGTGAAACATTCTTGGAAAACATCTGTGCTCTCAGCGCTATCGCCCTCCTCTGACATCCTCCTCGATGACCTCAGACCATCATCAACTGAGAAAGAGCACTACAAAAGCAGGAAGCAAACAAACTTTAATACATAAGAGAGTTCCACAGATCACTTAAGTCACGTTTCAAACTGAAAATGTGACATACAAGTTTTCAAATCAGTCATCATCAAAGTTTTCCATGAAGTTTCAGCAAAGAGATTCCTATTTCACAAAACTGTTTGATCTTTAAACCTAGTTCCCAGTTACTTACTGTCCCATAGGCATTTCTGCTTTAAAGCAGTAATCAGTAAGAATCAAGACAATCACTCATTCGAAGTTATGTTATACAGAAGTGCAAATAAGTAAGAGAGGCAAAGAAGAGCATCTCCAGCTTCGGTCTCTGATTACGGACGCTGGTTACACACACAAAACACGTTACCGGTTATTGATGACTGAGGTATTTAATACTTCAGTTGTTTGAAACCCCCTTCCCCCACACAGAAACACAGCTATTTTTCCTTCCAACCATCCCACTCTTTTTATACAAGGAGAACAGAGCCAAGAAGCAATATGAAAAACAAGTAGAGATAAAAAGCACGTGCTGTAAGCGAGGTATGGAGAAAGTCTGCGACGTGACACAGTGGGATTTGTAGCAGGGAAACCCGAACTTCCTGCAGAATGAGAGAGGCTTCTGCAAACAAAGTAGTAATGTCCAGCAGCAGTAATCCATAGCCATGTTCACGTACGAGAAAGGAAACCCCTCCTCTAAAGTGTCAGAAGAGGTAACGAGGGAGTGTTATCCCAGTGCATAGGATGCAGCAATGAATGAGATCAGGATCGCTCGTCCCACAAACCAAGCAAAGAATACTCATAGGCTTTTAAACTCCTATTCCACCAATATCACTCACAAAGCAATATATACTTCAACACTTAAGCATGTACACACTATCCATTTTCTAAATTATTCAGTCTCTAGCAGTAGAGCATATACAAGTCTCCCTTCAGAAATCCTCATCTGTAGCCCCTCCAAGAGCCCATCTTTGATCTCTTTTAGCTGCATTGATAACACTGTTTGCCTTGCAAGCAGCATTCTGCATGACTGCACCTAGAAAATAACAAAAACCCAGAGTTAAGAATGTCACATCTTTCTTCCTGCCCCATTCAAATTCTATGGGCAAAAACCTACAGAAGACTGAGTCTTAACTAAGCTGCGATTATTATTCAGGTACACGTACTTGTTGCTCAGGAGTTTTGCTAATGGAATATAAATCACAGTAAAACCAAACCACAATGCAACAATCGGAATTAAAGCAAATGGAAGTTGCTTTCAGACAAATTCAGGTCACAATATTGATATACCAGGTCAGCATAACAGTAGAATTATCACTGCAGGATATTCTGAAACATTCGCATTATGCCTCTGCACCTGACCTGCTGTCAGGCTACGGAGTTAGATGGAATTGCTTCCTTTCACTCTCCAAAAGCCATAAGTACACAACAAAACCCTGCAACACTAATGAATACATGAATATTAGAAAACAAATTCCTACAAGATTTTAAAACCCAAGCATAATATATTGCTATGGGAGTAAGCATTGAAATTACATGAGGGTCAGGTTTGTAGCATGCATCCCCAGCAGTAAATTCTCAACTTGAAACTATAGAATAGACAATATTTTTGTACACAGACTCTACAGCCAACCATTACAAAGGAATTCCAAACAGACTTAAAAAGAGGGAAAAAAAAAAAAGTCCTGCTAACTGTTATAAACTCTTTTCCATGTAGAGGAAAAAACCAATGTTCTTGCTAAGCTACAGTTTTTCAGATCTCTTCGATAAGCACAAAGTGCAGCTTCAAGATTAATGATAGAACACCCTAAACGGTTCCAAGAGAAGAGAGGAAGAAAAATACAGATGAAAAAACAGCTCCTATAAAAACAATTTTCATCAGCTTTATTTCCTTTTCCAAACCTTTGACACCTGGATCAAAGACTTTCCACTACAGAACGACTCATTCTGCCACAACAATTTAGGCAAACAGTGATGTTCACAAAAGCAGGACCAACAGCAGGGCTTCTATCAGAGAGCATTATGAATAACCCACGACACAAGGAGCATAACTAAATAAAATCCCCACTGTGTTTTCCTGAAGAAAACTACATCTCAGGAACCAGCTCCACCACAAAATGAAACAAAGCCTCAAGGTCAAAAAACAAGAGCTACTACAAACATTTTTGTAACATAAATGTAATGCAATGAAGTCAATGCAAAACCAACTGCAGTACAGGAGAAATGCTACACAAATAGAATCTCAAACTAAGACCAAAATTCGTGTCTATAAATGTAACTAACACATACCCTAAAAAAGGGACTTACTTTCACAAATACAGCTTGCATGCCCGTACGAACCTTGAATTATCACTGATGTAATATTCTACTGCATCCCTTACATGCACTCTCCCTACTTCCCCTTACCTATCTGCTTATAGAGCAGGACTGATGAATACAGTAACTCTTGGGATGAAACAAACATTTCTGTAATCTTGAATATTTTCCTGGTGAGTTTCACCTCATGGTTCAAATAATTAAACCATAACAGAGCTATCTACATGAGGCAGATGAACCAGAATATTTCCTACCTACTTCAAAACAAAAAAAAAGTTGGTTTCCGATTTGTATTTTGCCAAAGCCACCAGACTTGGTGTGCAGCCATCAACCACGCTTCATGCTGAAAACACTTAAGTTTTCATAACCTTATACAAAAGGCATTGTTGTATAAGCAACGTGAAGTGTTTTCAAGCAAGATTTATGACTCCAGAGGCAGCTACCATTAAAAATAAACAAAAATCTGCCAAGGGTGCTTCCCAAAAGCATTCAGGGCTTAACCTTCTAACTCTAAATTTCAAACCTACGGTAAATGATTGGGAAAAATCTTAACAGCGCTTGCAACATGCAGCAACTGTCTGCCACCTGCAGGATATTTTTTGTTAAGCTGCAGTGAACAGGACCATTTAACCTTTCACAGTTAACCAGAGAAAATGTAGATTGTGCTTACAGAATAAAATCTAAAACAGTTAACCGAAAACCAAAAATATTTTCAACAGTGAGCACTACCAACAGTTCTGCAACTATTTAATCACTGATTCAACTAGATTGCTTAAATTCAAAAGGCAACAAAATAAAGCTATAGGAGATTAAATCACACCCCCTGGGTAAATCCTTTATGAAAAATCCTTTATAAACCCCTTTATAGACCGTATTGATACTGAAGCAACACCCATTCGGTGACTCTCCCAGTACCACAACTCCGATGATCTGGTAGTCACTGTCAATACTTTGAAAACATATACACCCCACACCCCCCAAAATAAAAAAAAGGAAAATTGTTTGAAGGAGGTAACGTGACAGGAAAAAAGGGCAAAGTAATTGACACACATTTGGTCTACCAAAACACCCTGAAAGACTAACACCAAAACAGAGAAAGAGAGTACCATCGTATCTGAAACCAGGTAAAAAGCCAGCCAAAACCAAAACAAAGCCTACTTTGAATTAGTCACAGCATATTTAAAAGCAAGAGCAAACATAACAAGCAGTGATGGCCCTTAAGGATACATTGCTTACCTTTCTACTATTCACCTCCAACCTGTCACTGTTGCAGAGCTAAGAACAGAACGCTTACAAACAAATCCAGAAAACTTAGAGAGGAAAAATTAGAAGTCCAGGCAATCCACTATAGCTTCTTTCAGATGTGCCTTTAAAAGAGGCTTATTTAATCTGAATTCTTCATGTTATTTATTGTGTTAAAGACTGTTCCTTTTAAATAGTCTGATTTGGAGGAAAAGGAACACATTATTACATCCACCTCCAACCAAAACACAACAGCAAGATTTTAAGGGGAGAATGAAAGTTCAGGCACTGGAAGTCTGATTTTTCATTAGCATTGCTACTTGCCAACAACCTGCAGAGCTGCAAGCCCTGTATTTAAGCATCTTCAGGCATCAATCAGGCCACAAAAAAGATTGCCCTTCACTTCCAGGGTGACACAGTCACTTTAAAGCAGCAGAAACTCTAGCTGCCGCAGAAAGCCCTTCCTCATTCCAAGGCACTTATTCCCACCTCCTCCCTTCTGCCAGGCACCAGCACCCTGCAGCTGTACAGCAACATCATTCAGGTTAACTAACTTAGAAGGTAGGTTTTTTCCCCCCTTTCCACTCAATAGGGAGAAAGCTGTCAGAGCTAGCAGTTGGATGAACTCGTCCTTCTGCTGGCACCTTGTATTAACTGGAAGCAACCATGAAACTGCAACCTCTGCCAAGCCAGGCACTTTATTCCCACTTTTGCATCAGCGCATACCAGACCCTGCACAGGGACTTTACAGATTTATAAGCCAGCAGGTACTTCCTTTTCTTGTTTGTTTCAGGCTATGCTGACTGGGCACACCCGGAGCCTTTGCACAGGTCAGGGAGCAGAAACGTAGCAGCCAGCAGCTCATCTGCACACCCAAATGTGACTGCTCTCACTTCCACACCTGCTCAGGAGCAGCGGCGCATCTGGTTGACTTGACAGCACCCACGCAACACTTAATTGTATTTCTGTTTTCTCATGCAGCCTTTATCCATTTCTGAGGGAACAGTTAAGAGCATACCAGCACAGCAATAAGCCATTTCTACGTACAGTGACAATCCCGCTTCTAAAGTGGAATTTTAAAGCTCAAGTCAAGCAGGTTTTCTAAGGTACATTTTGAATGTTGCATGTAAAAAGCGAAGACCTGAATGGAGATTTTTCAAGGAAAAATTAGTTCTAGGTCATCTATCCAGTGGCATCATCACCCAAATAAGTTCTCTTGATGACGCTGACAGGGTAGAACTGTGTCCTAGCAGAGACTGACAGACCTGGTGAGCGAAGTGGAAATTGGGGCCTGCGACAGGAACAGCAAATCTCTCAAGTATTTTAGAGGCTCATTCCACAAACGCACGACATTTCGAAAATTAAACAACTTTTTAAAATTCACAAACTAAAGATTAGAACAGTGCAGTCTTAAGGGCATTTCCGTAACAGGCATACTGCAAGAGTTGTTGGATACTGGAGTTCCACGATAATTTGACATGACAAAAAAAATGTGACAGCAACAAACTTTTACATGAAGAGCTGTCTGGAGTAATTTCTTGTAACCAGCACTGCATTTTTACTGTTTTAGTATCCGGCTTTAGCATGATGCAACACAGCTTCAAAAGAAGCCATAAACACAGAGTCATTTTTACATAATGCAACCAGGGAATCATATTTCTTGTTCTGCTGAAACAGCCAGGAAATACTGACCCAACTTCTACTCTGCAGTGATAAACGTGATTGTGTTACATTAGTTTCTCCCTCCTGTGGGATGAGCTGGAATCTGCACCACACAGGGTTAAGACACCCAGCTACACTGACTGAACTAGAAAAACGCGGGTGCTATCTGATACTCTGCATCCAAGAGCTCTGGCAACCAGGCTAATTAGTCAGGAGTTTAAAGCAGGAATGCTAACAAGCCTAATAGGAAACAAGCACCTGATTCTCCTGGAGTAGACAAACTGCAGCAGGGAATCTACTTGAAAAAAATAATAAAAAATAAAATAAAAAACCCATAGGACTTAAAAAAAACACAAAACAAAACAAATTGCCTCAAAATCCTAAAACAATAAAAGAAAACTCAAAAACCCACACAACACCAAAACGCACTTAGACCCTTACCTTATCACAAAATCTATTCTGGACTGGACCCGAATGTCCCACTCTATCCTCCGAGACAGGGCGGACCAGCTTTAAAAACATTTTAAAAGGAGCAAAGTATTTACTTCTTTTCTAGGAGACCTTAAGGTAGCTATGGATATGAAGAATCATACAGCCAAGCAAAACGTAAGAGGATGTTATCCAGCAAAATAGGCAGGCCTACAAGGGTTTATCATGCACCTCCAGTTGGGAAGAAAGGGGTCCCAAACACAAAAAAACCCAACCCTCTCCATCTGTGTTCTCGTGTTTACGGCACTGTTAAGAGCTCACTGCCAAATTGACATTGCTAAAGGTTTTACAGCAGGTCAAGATCTTGCCAAAAAGCAATGCGATAGCATAGGAATTGCACCAGACTGTTGTCAGCTTCATTAACCTTATTACCCATTTTACTACCTCAAGAGACACTAATGCGAAACATTTAAATTTGCTCCAGTTGTACAATTATTGTCGCACTGTCTTGGAATTCGGTCTACAGTCATTGAATTCATACGTTCCACATCATATTGATTCAAATCCAACATTTGACTGGACTTCAAAAAGTTATTTTTCAAGTAAATTAGATTAGTCAAGCAGGTTTGAAGGAATAACAGCATTTCAGAATGCAGCCTAAATAGCAATTTTGTTGTAACAAATGCTATGGAAATAGGGAGACGGACCTCTTTTTGAGCTATTATTTTTCCTCTCTACCTGAAATGCTTACCTTCCCCTTTCCTTTTTAAGAACAAACCCACCATACTTCAGGCTATATTACAATATAGCCTACAATATATCTACAATATGAGTTCTGCAAAAAAACCCAAACCCAAAATCTGCACTGCTGAAATTTACTGAGATCAGCTGTGTCACAGCCAAAGCTGCACAACCGCAGTGCTTATATGCAGCTTCATCTCGAGCGCGCACAGAGAAAGCTAAGACATCCTTCTAGTTACTTCTACCATGCATGCAGAAAAAGGATATTAATTCACTACAGGTACAACCAAAACAGGTAGCCAAATTTACACATGAAAACAGTTTTAGACATGATCAGAAGCATTAACTGTAATCGTTTTGAACATTTAAAAGAAATACTGGCTCCAGGTTGCAACTTCCAAACAGAACAGTCCAAAAAAGTGTGGGGGTTTTGTGGTTTTTTTGTTGTTGTTGTGTGGTTCTTTGGTTTGGGTTGTTTGGGTTTTTTTAATTTTAAAATTCTGCCACTCAAAATCCCCTCCAGGAGCCATCATTTTGAATGACTTGATTAATTCTTTTATTTAAAGGAATCAGGTCATTTCTTAAAACCTAAGAAGCAGCTTATTAATGCCACTAGTTATCTTTATGTTGGTTGACAAGACTACTAAGGGCACTGATAGCTTGGAAAAAGTCTTTACAAGAGTTGTAATACTTCGGTAAAATTTATCTGCTGATAGCCTTCTTTCTGCAAATCCTACTAGATCCTGTTGTATAATCTTTGGCAACAATTTCATCGAGTGCTGTGCTTGGCTAATGACATTCGGCTTCAGTTAGCTGCATTTAAAAACAACTGCTGACAAGTTAGAAAAGGGCTTTCTCTGCAGTAACACCCTCTACAGTATCTTCAGACTGATAGTGATTCTGCACTGGCTGTTTTGTGAAGCTTTCTTTTGACTACTCTCATACTACAAACAAATTCTGCCATTCTAACACAAAAGCTAGTTCGAAGTTCTCCTAAACATATAAACATATTTCTTACTAAAGTACTTGCACAACCAAAATATTGCTCCATTTCTGATTTTATTCCCTCAGTGCTCTATTTACTTCTAGATTTGAGACAGAAGATACCGTGTAGCTATCAACATAACAATACACTTTAATGCTTTGTACTGGAGCTGGCACCCTTCTCCTCCTGAAGAAGCAGTTTACCTTCCAATTACCCACCAGTTTCCTTTTTTCCTAAGGAGTCCACGCCCGCTCCCACCTACGATACTGCCTGTTTTGCCAGACTGGAAGCAGGTTTGTTGGCTGAAAGGTCTCACTCAGTAAACAGGTTCATTTAACAAGAAAATCTTTATATCTGAACGCTTTCTTCTTTTATGTATCCTCCACATCATTATTAAATTAGAACAGAACATGGAATGTACTAACTCTGCACAGACCTAGAAATAATTTCCCCGAAAGTCTCTAATTGCCGATTACTGGAAGGTTATGTCAGGAGAAAAATTATTCCACACGTCCTGTTTGTACATGGCAGTGAGGGAGAGCATGACATTGAGCTAATCCAATGACAACTAGCAGTTACATCTGAAGGGGCTTCCTCCTCCCTCCCTACCCCCCCTCCAGCTACGTGTCATTTCAATTGCTTCAACACGAGCATTTAGGTGAACTCTAATGAGCTAGTTCAGAGAGAAAAGCCCAAGGAGAATTAACCCTAGTCCCCCAGCTTTCTTAAGAACTTCACCATGGAGTCACGTAAAACCCAATGCCAGCATAAAGGAGGGATTAAAGAGGAAAAAAAAAAAAAAACACTCAGTTGAAGAAGGGGTGAGGAGAGCACTCTTTCGCTGCTAGAAAGCCATTTTACTAGCTTAAGCTGTAAATATGAAATCTCGTCCTCATACTCTTCCCTTGCGTAGCTACTGGCACTCAAAATAAAACCAAGAACAATAATTTACAGAGGCAAGGAACGCCTCTGCAGATCCAGAACCCCAACCCAGCGGGAGTATGTTAGAGGCTAGCTTTAACAGCATCTAGCTGTGATAACGTGGTTAACTATGGGAATTCAGGTATTTTGTCATCCCTGTCTAAATATTTATTTCACTTGTCTCAGGCTCAACAAATAAATATTATGAAAGTAATACAGTATCTGAAACTCAGTATAAAAGGCCTAAGAAAGCCTATTAAAATAAAATCAGGCTATATTTCAATTAGCAAATCATTTAACTGAGGAGAACAGAAGTCATATTTTTGTTTATAATGCTAGAGGACAAAGCATCTAATGTCTAAGAGTAGCAGTGCATAAAGTAAATTCGCCTTTCTATTATTTCAACGGAAAATAACCAAATAACAACATCACCTTGGTGTTTGGGAACTTTAGTTATCTTCTACTGGAAATAACATTTTCCCCAAAGCATCAGGAGCCACTGAGTACAGAGTGCATCAGAGCTACAATCACCATCTGCTAACACCAGCCTCTGGAATATTTTTCATGTCCCAGGCATAAAAAGACACTACTGAGAAGGGTTCAGTTAAAGTAGGAATGACACATATGGTAGAGGAATTACTCAGTGGTGCCAAGAGACCTTCTGCAAAACACTACATCAGATGTTGTCTCAAATGTTGTCCACACACAAACATGACAGAGTTTTACAGCCCTGAGAGTCTCCAATGTTCTGCAGAGCTCACAGTAGCATCATTTCAACAAAACAGGCCAGAAGAGGAAAGTAAGCAAGACTATTAAAATAAAATGAGATTTGAGGAAGCAGCCATAATTAAGAAAGTCAGTCCAGAGATAGGGTGGGTTAAATGTGTTTAAAAAAAAAAGCTCGATTAAACCTGCTAAAAGTAACATCTAATTGTACCACCAAACAGTCATTAAAACAAAGCAGCATTCAAAACCACCTCATAAGTATGGGACTAAAAAGCGACTCTTTTTCTATAATTGCAGTATTTCAGCCATTGCCACTGTATTTTCTCTTTCTGTCCTACTGCTTCAGTCTCTTATTCCACATCCAGGACAACAATGCAAATGCAGCGACTGTGAGTAATCGCCAATGCTATTCCCGATAGAGGAAACAGCAGTCGACCACTTGATTACATAGGAAGCTCCTCATTTCCTTTGCAGTTCTCTTCATAATAGCACAAATAATCTAGAGAAAGGTATCATGTGGTATCAGCATAAAGACCAATTTTAGAGACTTTTTGTCAAAAGGAATTTGGTCAGAAATCACCATTAGTTTTTAAAACAATGGAGCTGAGATATGCCCACATTAAAAAAAACAGTTCGAGTTACTGTTTTGTAATTGTTTGTCTTACCCTCTCAAATATTTTGGCGTTGAGTCTCTAATTAGATTAAGTGTTCTGTGCAAGACTATTCATGTTTTATGAAAAATTTCTATTTCCAAACAGTAGCAAAGCAGCTCTTTTCCCACTTGTAAACGCTGACATTCCATTACTTCTTTAAAATTATGTAAAGCATCTTGAATTACCATTTTGTTGCAATACCAGGTAAGGTAAGAATCTGGCTTCACTTCTACTCACGGTGAGGGGTTGAAAAATAGGTGTACGATTGATTCAGTTGATTAAGTGCTAAAAATTGTAAATAGTAGAGTCACTTGCTCACTTCTCATTTAAGCATCAGAACAAACGTGCTCCAGCAGATCAGCAGCAGAACCATTACTGCCCCAGCATTTCGTAGTGGCTTGCTCCTTGTTCTACAAAGGGTCACCGCTGGCTGCTTACGGACGAGTGAGGAAGCTTCAGGTCGGTCAGATCACCAGTCGCAAGACCGGGTGTGTGGAGTTGGGAGGAGAAAGGAACAACATAAAGATGACTGAAAAGCTGAATGCTCAGTGATCACGTAAGCGTCCTTCATACTACTGCTTTCTTCCTCACCCTTCCTATCCACCCCGGTCTGGAATAATGCACTTCATAAACAGTTCATTTCTGTATTTGTACATTGCTTAGACTAGGCGGCAGCTTCATTCCCAGAGTCAAGAGAGCAGATGGTTACAGATCTTACAGAATACAACTCAATAGCTCCGTCAAGAGTTTGTTCATTCAACATTAAGGCTTCATATTGCCATAACATAGGCAGTGTCTCTCCACTGCACACTGCTGCGGTTGTCTCCAGCGCTGCAGCTTCCATCTATCAAAGGAGACTTCTGGAAGGATATTTTTCTTTAAGAACTCCAGATTGTCATCTCTGAACTTCTGGGAAGAACCAGTCCTGACCTACTGACTTCTCAGAGTGCACAGTAAGCCTTTTTAACCATGTTTTTTAGGTGGAAATCCAAGAGCAAGCATCTGGGCCTGGGGGTTATCAGCTGAAGTGGTAATTTAGCTACTTGAAAATGGGTAGCAAGCTTCCATCAAAACACATTCCAACATAACGTGCAGGAAAGGTGATTTAAAGCTTTGGTTACGTTTGATATCAACATATAAAATTTAATGTTGAGTTTTTGGGGTTTTGCTTGCTTGGGTTATTTAGGTTTTAAATTCCTGCTATGTTAATAGTGGTCTTGAAACATTTACAGAATTAACAGATTAATAATACCCAAATTTCAAAGATGTGATTTAAATTTTAATGGTAAAAATGCTCCAATGAGGTGACAAATAATAATATTAAACATCTGTGGCCAAATGAGATTATAGTCTACTTTCAAACTAGCACTTCAGCTTTTCTTCCACCAAAAATGTTACACTACCAGCACAGCTGTATTTCCATGCAATTGACACAATCGCCATACCTAACTGACTATACCAGATTTTTTTAAAGTTCTAATACTGTGAAAAAAGACCTTTCTGTGATTAAAATTAACATTTCGTAGCTAAAATTTTTTCTTTCTAAACATTGCAAGTGCAAGACATGTTCAGCAGCTACCAAACAATGTGTGCTGTTTTTTTAAGACTTTTTTTAGGCATCACAGAGACCCGTAACACAATGGCAGGATTCCAAACACAAAGAACGTGAGGTTCAGTACGAAGAATTTAATAGTCAACACACTGTACTGCACAAAATACACTATTATATAAAGCTAATAATGAGTGAATGCAAATATTATTCGTAATAAACACAGAATAACAAAAATAATCCAGCATAACTCATTCACTGCAAGTATCTATTCTAGTAACTGATACAGGTGCATGACCTGGAGAAGGAGGAAACACAGGAGCAGAAAATGGGAACAAGCAGAGTGGAATTTAGACAAGTTACAATCACTTCTCGTCCGCAGCACCAGAACCTCATCCAACCCCCCCCTCAATCTACCGTATAAGCAAAGAACGTTCCTTCAATGTATGCCTAAGTCAAAGGATACACAAAGGGATCCTGAAACGGCAGTTTCAGTCATAAAAGTTGGGTAGGACAGGGGTAGAAGAATGCTGTGCTCAGCTTCAAAAAGGATCTAAGCATTTCAGCATTCAAAGCACTCAAAACACATGCCTAAACATTTTGCCAGAGGAAGTTCTAACAAGGTGAGGTTTTGGTTTGGGGATTTTTTTTTTTTTGCTTGCTTGCTTTTTGTTTGGGCTTTTGAGCAGTTTTTTAATTCCGTGGAAGTGAACGAGGACAAATGCAAAGTCCTGCCCCTGAAAGAAATAATGTCTTGCAACAACACAGGTTCAAGAATGACTGGCTGTGGAGCAGCTCTGCTAAAACGGACCTGGGGACCTTGGTGGACAGCAAGCTGAAGATGATTCAGAAGCGTACCCTGGCAGCAAACATGGTCCACATCATCCTGAGCTGCATTAACAGGAGGAATACAGACTTAAGATCAAGTAAAATGATTATCCTCCTCTACCCAGTAGTCTGCTTTTGGGCCACCAATGCAGGAAGGACAGACATAAACTGAAGTTCAGCAGAAGGCCACAAGATGGTCAGGAGGCTGGAGAACCACCGTAGGAGGTTTGCTTCTCCTGGAGAGGAGATGGCTTTGGGGAGACCTATAAAGCAGCCCACGACATCTTCAAGGAGGCTATCAAGAAGATGCAGCAAGGATCTTCACAGTAGTGCATGGGGGGAGGACAGGAGACAATGGACATAAGTTGAAACAACAGAGAAAGTTTTTTCACCATCAGCACAGTCGAGCAGCAGAAGAGAGTCCCCAGAGAGTTGTGTCCTTAGGTCCTTAGGGGTTTTCAGGACCTTACTGGATAAAGCCCTGAGAGGCCTCAAGGCTGACCTTGCTTTGAGCCGGAGATTGGACTAGAAACCTCATGAGATCTCTTCCAAAACAAAGTATCCTATGATCGTATTTAAACATCTATGGAGGGCAGGCTAATTGATTCTCCAAGACTATTCTCCTACAGAAAACACTAATTATTACACCATCCAGGGAGGCAGATATCCTTAGTTTACACAGGTTGACCTCCAAGTACAGAATAATAGAGGACGAGACCAGCAGGACAGCTCCGATACCGAGACGTCCTAACATGTATGTCACAAGAAGGGCCATGACAAAAGAGAGGATTAAAAAAAGCTAAATAAAGTAGTTTAAGTAGCAGCATAACTTGCAAATTTCTCTTCAGGTACTAGTCCAACTGCTGGAGATTACAGACAGTAAAACCTCTATAAGTGGGGTTCTACTCTACATAGCAAGAATCATTCCTCCAACTAATTCAATGCAATCCATCCTAGGCACAAATAAACTGGAATAGGCACACGCACCACTGATCCATCTGGGATCACAGGACAATTCAAGGAGGAAGGAACCTCAGGTGCTTCCAATCCAACCTCCTGCTGAAAGAAAGGTCATCTCTGAGGTCAGATCAGGCTCTTTGCAGCTTTAGCTAGTCTGGTCTTAAAAAGCTCCATGGACAGAAACTACACAGCCTCCTCGTGCAACCTGTTCCACTACTCGACTATTCACTGGCACCTGAGAAGTTTTATTTTGCAGAACACATTTGTAGTTAGTGGACTGCGGAGTGATTTCACTTTTAATGTGGATAAAGTAAACTGTAAGCCTGAAAACATTTTTTCAAATATTATCAGGTGAGCCACTGTGTAGTGGCTCTACAATAAGCTTGCTTACTCTATTCACCAGTGCAAAATATTAAGACTAGCCTCTAACTCAATTTTTCATTTAAGAATACAAAGTGATATTGTATGACATAAATAGGTCCTCAGGAATTTGATTCTTTTAACATGTAAGTCCTGTTCATTCTTTAAGAAATGTTATACCACCAAAAAGCAGTGAAAGATCAGAAAAAGCAAGACGAACAGAAATTTAAGGCAGGGACTCAGAAGAAGAGGCTTTAAAAAAAAAAAAACAAACAACAAAAACAAACACAAACCCGAACGAAATAGTCCCCATCCCCCCTATATCCTCAAACTGGCAAGTTTCCTTAGGCTGTACGTATTACTTTTGAACACAGCTCAGTTCTGAAGCTCCAGACAAGCATCTGAGTGCAACAGGGAAAGTGATTTACCACCATCAATACCAATTTGTTGCTATCCTCTAGTTGCTACAGGGTATGTGGGGCACAGGAGGGCAGGAGTGGGTGGAAATATTATTATTAACAACAACAATCACATGCTAACCACAGCAGTACAACTTGATTTTGAGGAGGACACCACAAAGCAACAGAACATCAGAAGAAAACAAACTCAGAAAGTGGGAACGAAAGGAAAAGTGGGATAGACCAAATGAGAGATCAAGAGAAGAATAAAGAAAAAGTGGTCTAATTACATTAACAGTCTAGTTTCAAGCTTCTCAGCTGTTCACTTCATACAAGTATATGCAAGGGGCAGGTGGAAGGAGAGAGGCCTAAACAGCATCTGAACTTCAGGCACTAAGAGAAGCCTCTTTCTTTCCATGTTCTCATGAACAAAATAAACCCCAAATCCACAAAACAGAAGGTCAGCCTTCTTCCTGCACACGTCAAATAAAAAAAAAGAGGAAGGAACAGTATTATTCCAAGGAGAAAAATGAACTTGTGGTTTACCTTACCAACCTCAAAATACTAAGAACCCAATTCAACTGTAAATCTCTCCTTAATTTCAATTTGCAGATGAGAGATCTTATTTTATGAACTTAATTTAGCTGACACATCAGTACATAACTAATAAGTTGCATGTAACAACTTATTTTCTATATGCCACTGTAAAATTATAGCTGTATGACAATGGAGATACTATTTCTGTGACACAGGTCTAGGATCTGCATTGTGTGAATTTGCCACAGCGCTGGTTCTAGAAACCAACTACACTAAAAATGAAGATTTTCCTAATCGTTGTCAATAATTTCACGATCAAAAATTCTCAAGTAAAATATTCACCCCTGCCGATAATACTAGACTAACAATAATTCATTGTAAAACCTACAAGTCCTATATCTGCCAGTAATAAATCGTTTCCAAACTATAATCTGGATATCCAGAGCAGCGGAGAGGACTGCTCCTCCACAGAGAGCAGGGTAAACCACGTTACTGACACTACTTTTAACATGCGGATCCCCTTGTCATCGGTTAAGAGCAACTTGCTGTTTAGTAGCTGTTGTCAGGTAATCACTAAATATCTGAGAGATATGTACGTCCACAAAAATCACATGGACAAGTCTCTCCATTTCAGCACTATAAAAACATGGTCCTCATTGTCCTGAGTTTGGAAATTCTCAATGCAGAAGGCATACGGGCCACTATCGAAGAAATTTGTATGAGTTTATTTTCAAATTATTTAATGCAATAATTAAATAAGCTTCTTAATGCTAAGTGAGCTACCTGGGCACTGAAGAATTAGGAAAACTAGCTCTGAGTTTTCTGATGTCAAGCAGAGAACAGTTGGTTTTGTTCATCTTTTTGATTCATACCTTTCAAATGCATATCCAAGAGACAGCATGTGTTCCAGCCCCCAAGAGTCCAGCAAGTTTGTTTTTTTTAAATTAAAATGATATACAGAAGAATTTAGGAATAATGAAACCGATTAATTAGTCTGAATAGCTGTAAAAGACAAGAATCACATTTTTAGTCTTTTGTCCTGAAATCAAACTGCCATACAGTAAAAAAAACATATTTGGACCTTTACAAATTGGGATACATGACCAAACTATACAGAAGTCTTGACCAACTATAAGCTTTCTTCCCTCTCAAGCTGTTAATCTCCAATGATGTCACCTCCACAAGGTCTTCAGCCTAAAATTTTAAGCTATGTGTCTCAAATTGCTAAAGGTAAACAAATAAACAAACAGAAGTAGAACATCTTTTCGCCAAGCCCAAATTTTTCAGAGGTCCTGCTGAACAACAAAAAGGCACAAGTCTAATTTTCTCTATGATGATATAGGTCTCCATTTCACAAGCTGTTGTGTGTGGACAGACCCATACTAATAAAGTGAGATGGACTAATTTGCAACATCAGAGTCAGAAATGGTAATTTCTGCATCCATTCTTTTTTAAGCTGTGATCAAGAACTACTGAGCTTAGACATGCAACTCCTCCCTGTGCCACAGGCTACCCACACTTCATCATCAGTAAGGTTTACAGGGCTAAGCAATGAGAATTTTCATGCTTGTTTCAAGAAGAAAGTGCTCTCAGGGAGCAGATTTTAACAATGATCAAGCCCAGGCCAGATGTATTTTTATTAAAAGAAGGCAAAATACTTTTTAACTAAAATTCATTCACTAATTATATTCCCACCCTCTGGAATACGCTTCAGCTTCAGGAAAAATGCTGAAATGAGTTTCAGTCAGAAAATACAATCTAAGCCTTTCAATATATTTAGGTAAATTTTATTTTGCAATTCTCAGCATTTAAGTTTTCTATAATTTGTCTCAGACATACAGAAAACATACTTTTTTTTAAAAAAAATGTGGAACAAAGTGAAACACACTTCCTCAGTCAGGACAGTAATTTTGCACTGGAAAATCCACCCACGAACATGTTCATTTCACCCTTCAAACAGAACATTTGATTACCAAAGGAGCTATGTTTTAAAAAGCACTACCAGCTCTGTCTTAAGGATTTCTTCTAGAAGACAATGAATTACTGTTTTTATCATGTAGCACTAGTTAACAAAACTGGTCTCTGCAGCTGTGTTAATCAGAAGTCACCAGAAGAAAGTGTTTGCCAGCGTTCTGTGCAATTCTAATTCTCAGCAAGTCCTGCACTTCTGCCCTGTAGGTAGTTTTGCAGCCAGTGATATGGCTGGTATGTTTATTTAACTCCATCTAAAAAATTCCCACCTTTCATTTGTCATCACTACATTGCAAAAAAATAAAAACACCACCAAAACACACTACCAGAAAATAAATTCCTTGCTTACTTGCAAGCCTTTCCTTGCTCTAAAATACAATTCTATCAAATAACGTTAATTCTATCCTTATCAAGGGGCTGTCATATCAGTGGCACATGGACCAAGGACAAGTTACAATACAAACATTAATGCAGATGATTAACCGTGAACAGGAGTATTTCAAGTTTAAACAGGCTCAGATTACAGAAGCATTTAGTAACTCGGTTTGGCTTACTCAGATATTAAAACATAGTTAATGAAGGCGTAAGTGATACTATCATGCAAGATTTCAAGTATATTCTGACTCACCACGAAAAAATTTAGGCTTTAACCGGTGATATTACCTGAAGAATCTTTGCAGTAAAAAGCTACACCAAGACAGGTCTACCCTCCCATTAGTGAGGGAGTGTGTCACGAGACTTATATAAAAGGATGGCCTAAAAAAACCCAACCAACCAAACAAAAAAATACCCAAAAACAACACACCACACCTGTCAAGCAGCAAAGATCCCAGTATACAGAAGTGGAAAGGGATTTAAAAATATGAGGAGTCTCTAGCCTCTTTTCCTCTTATTTAATTAACAACCACTAATCTCTCCCAGCATGATGTATGTGCTGGCTACTGTTCTGTTTCTCTGCTACTGAGGACAGTAAACTTTTCCAGGTTTATTTGTACAAAAATAAAAACAAACAAAACCCTAAACACACAAAAACCCATGCACATTTCATATATTCTTAGTTAACACCATATTATTTCTGCTGTGTATTTTTTATTATTACCCACAACGAGAAGCAAGCTTTCCTTAGGATTAAGTACTTTGAGTAACCCACTAAAGGAGACTTTTTTTCTTAATTATGATTGCAAAGCATTTGGGGATTTTTAATTTCTTCTGTATTCAGTACTCACTTTAAGAATGTTAATAAAACATATGTACTTGTCTTAATTAACAGTTTATAAGCTTCCTAGCTGTTTGAATACCAGAAAGTTACACACGTGGAAAAAAAAAAAATTATTCATTAAGTTCAAGACTTAAGTTACCTGCTTACTGAAATGAGGTGGTCTCATGTAGATTTGATATTTGAGTTTTTGAAACAAAAAAACCCAAATATTAACATGTTTCAAGTTTTCTATAAAGATACATACCTACTTCTGACTGTACATAGGTATTGAATAGAGAAGAGGGGCATTCTTTGCTATACCATACAAGTCAGCTTCAGATCTAATCCGGGGGTGGCGTGGTGATGCTGTATGACATCCGAAGTGTGAGTAACTCCCCCCACCCCACCCTATATTTTGTAAGGTAAAAATCTCAAATTGGCAGGACCCAGCAAACTGCATACATGCATAAAAACCAGGCTTCTCTTTCCAGCTCTGTAGTAGCCAAATTTACAACACACTTTTCAACACATTACTTCATGTACCTGCATCACTGTTTTCCCACCCCACTGTCCTGGAGACATAATAACGAAGTGAGAATGCTAGATGTCTTTTAAACAAACACAAGACAGTTTAAGAAGAGGCTACAACTACACACAAGTAGAAGTTAAGTATGACCTAAATAATCTCATCTTGTTTAATATCATCTCGCATATTTTTGCTTGAGCATTGCCGACTTTCAAGAATTAGGCTCAAAATTGCTTATTACATGAAAAAACATATCATATATTTTCTACCTGCAAAACTGTTTTAGAACAACCGTCAATGTAAGGAAAAAGTCAGGCTGACATGTTATTTGGTACTGGCATATACAAACAGTAAAGCTCAGTAATAGGAAAAATGTCTACTTGTGTGTAACAAGTAAGCGGCTTTTCCCAACAAATGCAATAAGGTTTAGCAAAGCCCATACTTGTCAAAATTTTTTTTCAGTTGACATAAAAATTTCTTTCCATATTAATATATGTGAAATTTGAAATAAACCAAGCACCAATTAAAACATTTTCAACATTTAATGACATTTAAGTCAGATGGACATTGGAGGATAAGGCAGAGGAAGGGCTGGCCAAAATTTCTGAAAGCCCCAGTAAATATCAACATACAAATTTAACTGCTACTATTCAGTACTTCTGGATGCTGTAAAAGTGGTAAGGATCAGCTCAAAACAACCGCTAAACCTTAGCAGCAGAAAAACCCATCACTGCCTTTTGTTATCATCAACACCACAGAGCTGGATGAGCATCAAAGCTGGACAGTTCCACGCTGCAGAAGACAACCCCCATGATGGGAATGAGATGGCAGTGACGGGAGGAAGGGGGTCACCACTACCAGCTTTCTTTCTGTGCCTCGGAAGTGCTGAGAGGTGGGTGAAGAAGTGGCTGCAGAACAGAGTATGTACGTACACGTGAAATTATTCATCCTGTTAAAGCTGCTGAGATGGAAAAGGCTTCATATTACTTAAGTGTTAATCAGCCATGCAAAAGATCAGTGCTCTTTAACAGTTTACTTCAGAAATTAAGGGTATAAAGGTACCAGAAATACACCGGTATCTCACTCTGCTTACAGACATCTACTACTACTCATAATGCCACGGTACTACCTTGGAAGGAAGGAAACTGGAGCTAGGAAAAAGGCATGCGTATCAAGGATCACAGCAATTGCCTCGGCTGTTTTGCACCATAAAGAAATACCCTGTTTATCCTCAGGATTTGGCTAAATTTAGCTCTACTCTACCTGCTGCGAGTACCATCCTAATTACCTTTGAAGTGGTTAGGAAGGAATTTTTCCCCTTGGTGCAAGATTCCCTTCTCAGCAGCTGAGAAATTCTGCGCAAGGTTAATCCAGAAAACTCATAGATGGCACTCATAGAATAGATAACACTCAAGTCAAAAATGTATTAGAAGAAGGAATCCTCCCCGAAATAAGGACAATGTATCTATGGTTATAATAGCACAGCAAGCAAGAAATAAACACCTTTTCTCCCCCCTCCCTTAGAAGGAAACCCTGCTGTCACAGCTACCATCAGCACAGGGACTAGCTCGTTATGAAGAGGCCTGACTGCAGCAGCCCAGCCATTTCAAAGTCCACACGGCACATGCTAGAGGACTGGCTGATCAGTAACCTGAAGGAAGGCTGCTGGCAAAGCTGCATTACCATAAAGTCATGCTCCCAGGGTCTTGCTGAAGCCTGTGTAGCAAGATGCACACAGCTGAAGACTGCTGTGATTGGCATTTTGCACCCTAAGTAGAAGACTGGGGTGTCTGGTTTAGGGTTGCAGATTGGAGATTTCTGGGGCAGAGCGTGAGTGGAGGAAACGTGGAAGAGTTCTACATAGGCAGGTTTACTGAGAGTGCTAGATCAGTGCATTTATAGTTATATACATGGATATTTATGAGTATCCACGGACACGTGCATGCTTGAAGACCTGGAGACAAATGTGGAACACCGAAGATAAGACAGACACTTAAGGTAGGAGCTGAGTTTCAGCAGGTTGTTTTTTTTATTTGGTTGGTTTTTGTTAGGTTTGGTGTGGTTTTTTTTTTTTTAACAAACTTCAAACTACCACTATCTGAGTGCTGTACGATATTTCGCATGACACATGACTGTCTCACGTCGGTACAATGCTGTCCAAGTTTCGTTCTGCCACCTTATACTTACAATTCAAGATGAAGATCACTTTGAGAAGGCAAAGTTTTCAAATTTGGCTAATCTCTCAGAAAGTTGATGCACTGATTTTCTGAGTTCACACTTAATCTTAATGCAGGTGAGAAAGCGTGAAAGGAAAAGTATTCTGGAGTTTGTAATAGACTGCAACTTATTTCCAACAACAAGAATTAGTAACTCCTTCAGAACTTCTAATACTCAAGATACTGAGTCAATATTGGATTGTTAAAGAGATTTTCTTAATTACTACTTAGGAAAATTCTACTAGATTTTGAACACTAAAATTCAAACACTGTGAGGTCATCACAGATCCCACCTTATAGGCCAGCTTTAGTCAAGAGCTATATACAGACAGGCACCGGAAGGTAACAGAAAACCAGTTTTTTCACTGTAAATCTTGACAAAAGGCTCTAGGATAGAGACAGTATCTCTCTTCTTCCACTTTTTTTTTCTCCTGTTAAGTGGCTAGAACACCCGAGACAGACTTCAGACCCAGCTCACGTCTTAGGCACTTCCTGGGACTGTAATAATTTCATCACTTTGGAATGGTTAGATCTTCAGATGCTTGTGATGGCTTCAGTGAATATGCCAAAAGATGGTGTATAAAATTACTTTTTTTTTTTTGTAGTCTACATATCAATCATCTGCCTGAAAACAGTTTGTCATAGGCATAGCAGCTGAGTTTATTGAAGTAGTTCTTGTTGCGCTATGGCAACAACTAAAACACTCTTATAATACTAGATACAATTTCAGTGTTTCTGGAGACTTAATCAAAAGTATTCCTACACATGTCTTACACAAAAAAAAAAATAAAGGCTTTATTAGAGCATTTCACCAATGTTTGAAGAAGGAAACAGTTGTTTGGACCTTTTTTTAGGGCTTCAACAAAGCTAAAGAATTAGATCACAAAATGCAAACACCTTAAGCAATTCCACTCTTGAGTTTCCACTCTACAGCAAACACTAGACATAAACCAATTAGCAGGATTGAGCAATGTTTTCATTAGTAAACATTGTCTTTCCACCACAATTTTCAAATTATTTTCCATTTCCAGATATAAAAGCAATCTATCCCAGTCTTTCAATAGCCAGAATAAAAGAGTTCTCTAACTCTTTCTGTATTTAAAACTTCCATTCTGTTTACACTGAAAATAAGTAGTGCTCCTGTTCAGTAAGGCTATCACTTTAAATGGAAATTACTTACATGTTTCCTAACACAACACCCAGCATTCTCCAAGCATGCAATGCCTGCATGTGATCCAAACAGTGTTATCAAACTGTGTATGAAAGGTGGATACAAGACAGATCTCTCCAGATTTCCTAACTTGAAAGAAATGATAATATAAAGACCATTTATCACTGCAAAGCTTTCTAAAACACAACCTGTACAATTTGGTCTGTTTCCACATAAACATCTTCCTGTCCAGGAAGGCACAGCATGACATGCAGCATTGTCCTCATAGATTTTAAATGGAGAACACGGAATAATTGGTTTCACTAAAATTGAGAA
Source organism: Phalacrocorax aristotelis (assembly GCF_949628215.1). Lineage (NCBI taxonomy): Eukaryota > Metazoa > Chordata > Aves > Suliformes > Phalacrocoracidae > Phalacrocorax > Phalacrocorax aristotelis. The sequence continues at coordinate 129,426,404 of NC_134278.1, forward strand.
CCACAACAAAATGGTTAAAGACCCTTTATAATTTCCAGCTGATGTGCTGCTCAAAGTAGAGCACCTTCTGGGAGGGCAGAGGGAAGGGGAGCTTTTGTTGTAGTCACTGGGGGAGGGTTCCTCTGAACTCTTTTGCCCAACCATAGGCTATGCCACAGCCACTAATTTTCATTAAGGAGGGGGATTTGGATCTTCAGCTGGGTTTTGGGAGCGACACTATAGATATATATGCAAAAGCATGACACTGCAAGCGAGTTGTGGATCTGCCTGTAAAAAAACACTCACGTGCGGACTGACGAGGCTCATCTGAAAGTTCTACTAAACAACTTGTGGGGTGCTTGAAAAATCTAGGCACTGAAACTTTGGTTCACAGATGCTGCTACGGGCAACATACTTTGTTGGCCAAATAAATATTGTTGCCAGACAACTCATTCTTTCACTTTTTCCCACTGTTAAGGGGCTCTCACTAAAGAGTAGACCAGAAATTCAGCCGTGCCCTGGGACACAATTCACCAGGGGCAAGCCTTAAAACAGTTCATCAAGAAACTGTAAATCTAGTACTAGGTAGTAAGTTATTGTGAGAGCTTTCGTATTCCTTTATTTTAGTTAAAACAGAGTACAATGCATCAAAGTAGCAATAAAAACAATGAACAAATAAAACAAACACCCCCCCACCCTGGAGCCGTTAACATACAAGATGACTTTTGTTTCAGCCTGCCGCTGCCCTACAGCAACCACTGCCATATTACACAAACCTATTCCAGAATATTTACCCAAGAGTTGACCTGGCATTAGGAGTCATATATTCAAACAGATACTCAATTTCCAATTACATTGCAAACCAGCAGGTTTTCTAATGTCCTTGAAAAGCATCGCTATAGTAACTCTTTTTTTTTTTTTCAGTGTAACCTATACTCTTGGAATACATAAGTAAAATTAGAAATCCGAAGCGCCGTTTTAAAAAAGCTTAAAACTTGCAAAGTTGACGATTTGTAATTTCTGCTGTCAATTGGAACAGATGACATGGACCAACTTATAGAAGAGGAGCTTACACAATCTCATCAGTAGAATCACAAACTCTATTAACAGTGTCTCCTGTTTACAGGACAAAAATTCAAGACAGATTAGAAATACGTGCATTGGAGTATTATTTACATTTCCTAGTGTCCCATTTGCACTTAAAACTAACACCATATATTGATCTTCTAGATGACAGCCCTAGCCCTAGGACTTTTTTGCAGGTCTTTCAGGATTCAAACTCTAAGGACATTTCCAGAAGTAATGAGTAATCTACGCCAAAATTGTCCAAGACAGACCAGCCCAATAAAGAGCCCTGTCCTGCTCTGTATGGAGAGAAATGAAGCAAGCAGTATCTAGACAGATGGCTTCTTCATAAGGAGACAAGCATGAAGGTGATATCAGAGGACTGACTCCCTGGTAAGAATATCTGGACTAGAAGAGGATCTGGAGAGCAGTTGAGCAAAGGATCTAACTTACACGTGAGCACACATGGAAAGAAAGCAGCTCTAGAAAATGTAATGAAATATAACCTGTGATAATACTAATCAGCTGATAACCTTGAGGGTAAAGCCTCTAAGAGAAGCAATGACCATAATCCTGAAGAATTACACAAAATGATTTTACCAAGTTACACATACCTAACACCGTAAGTCACCTAGCATCAGAAGGTATCGGCAAAACAGGCAAGTACTGAAGAAAAACCAATGAACACTGGACTTCATTTCAAAGCAGATTTTTTTTGGGTCTTACTAGAGAACCAAACTAGACAGCAATGAAAGGCAGAATTGCAATTTGGTGATTGAAGGAAGTCAACTAATCACATGGAAAACTTATCCTCACCCTGCAGAAAGTTATATTATGACCTTATACATCTGTTCATTACACAGAAGCTCACAAGGCATGGTACAGTCCAGGAAGATAGCTTGAATGGTACTGCTAGAACTGAATTGCTACCACAGAATTTTTTCTGTTGTCTCCTGTTTTCACCTTAGATTATCAAACTTCTAGACAAGGACAGTTACAGAAAAGCAGAAATTTTTACCTACAATTAAGGGGGGGAGGAAATCTCTGCAGAGTGATTAACTAGAATTATGAGTGAAGTCATACACGCATCCAGAAGAACTATCTAATACCTGGTTTGGTTTATCCCAATAACATCCACTGAAAGAAAAAAAAAAAGTTAGCTAAAGAATATTTCTAAGCCCCTTAGTCATACGGATAAACCAAGACAACGAAAAAGCTGTCTTTAGACACACCTTGACCACAAAGAACACTGAGCAACAACTTGGGAAAGAAGAGATATGCACATTTCCTTTACATGAGCCACTGAACTGAATGGAAATGCTAGAAATTAGTGTTGTTACTGTAAATTTCAGCTCAATTTCCACATTCTTGACTGCTTAGAAAATAATAAAAGTGAAAGGAGCATCCTGATGCAAATCAGTAACATTTACTGATGTTGAAAGCAAGAGAGGAGCATGGAAGGAGGTAAAGAAACAAATGAGTAGAAAGAAAAGAGAGTAATGGAAACCCAACAAATTGGGAAAAGCAATGGTCCTTGAGCATTTCCACTTTTAGTGATCTTGATTCCATCCAGAAACAGAAATGCATGGTGCTATATTTTTTACACAAACCTCAAAAAATTTCCAGGGAGATGCGCACTCAACATTATTCACCATTTGTGATCTACATGTTCTACAAAACTAGAGAGCAGACAGTTGTTTATATGGCAATTCTTAACTCTGCTATGAGCTAGACCTAATGCACCACACTGCCCGCTTACCTTCATCTCAGCTACTTAACAAACATAATTAATGTGAATATATTGCTTAACAGTTATTGAAATTATTCATATGTTGGGATTTTACATCCAGTTTAAAGAAAAAAAAACAAAACACCAAAATAAAAAAACAACTATCCTCCAAAAACATTATTGCATTTCACTACTAGTAGCTGATTTTTTAAGGTAAAAATTACATTGTCAGGAGAAAAGACCTCCAAAATCAATTTAACAACCTTAACAGCAAGAATTAACAGGCTCTAGCCTTTTTACAAGCTAAAAGCAAAATCCTGTACATCTCTATTCACTGAAATGAGCATCACTCTCTATGTTTTATACGGAAATATTCTTGATTTTTTGAGATTTTTGGCTAGGAAGAATTACCTAAGTAGTGCTTTACTCAAATACACTTCAGAAGAAGCTTCCATTAGCACAAAGTTCATTTTGTAAGGCAGAGCAAATAAATACTCCATTACTTATCTGGAATACCTGCTCTATTTTCCTTCACTTAGGTTTACCGTAACGTTCAGTTTATTACTTCACACTGTGATTTTTAATTCCACCTTCATCAGAACCACAAGCTACTCTTTATGCAATGCTCTGAATTTTGCATAGCCACAACCTATTTCCCTTCATTTGTAACAAAGCAAGTTTTCAAACAAATACTGACACAAACATAAATTCAGAGTGGTTTCTTATGATCTACATCCTTATCACAAACACCAGTTCATTTCAACTTTTAACACCTGCCAGCTAAATTTTAGCTCTTCTACCCCCATTTAGATGACAAATGCATTTACGGACAAATGCAAAATTTCGTTAATTATAAAAGCAAGGTTTGTTTTATGAACTATAAAGCAAGGTTTTCCTCAAAAATCATAGAAGTGTGTCCCATTCATTTTGGTTTAACATTTCTGTCAGAAAAAACACACTTGTGCAAACAAATCGCTAATGTGTCCAGCGGACTAGGTTTTTTTTTCAACTGAAAAACAGTGCTTGCCAATGGCATTTTAGGCAGGGAACCGATTCAACATCAGGAGGGAATTCTTAAAGCTAGTATGTCTGAATTGTATGGACCTAATTAGCCGCTAACTCAAGAAATAACTTTTTATATAAGGAATATTAAAAGCACAGCATAAAAGCTTCTTCCTAGAAATTTTTTCATAATGTTGCCTGTAGGTTGTGGTCAGGATCTTAATTCAAACTTCTTATTGCTCTCTAGATAGTAGCAGTTATATTTCATTTGTAAAGACAAGACTATTCACCTTTACTTAGTTAAAAGGAAAACTGGTCTCCAAATAGTCCTTTTGATGCAAATGAGCAGACCTGCATCCCTGACTTCTTTTCTCCAGCCATTTCAGTGCAGAACTAGAACTCAGAGTCAATAAGCTGCAGTTAGAAATCACTAAGCTCTAACTAATGCTTCGGCATTTTTACCTCCTCTTGAACCATGCCTGTTTAGTGGTAGTAACTACTGAAAAATATTCTACTCACTAAAAAGCTCAGGCACCAGTCCTTAATATTCTAAGACAACTTTCCAGACTGCCTAAATATTAGCTTAAACATTTGTTGCAAAGCAAATTTATTTTCCATATCATAGGTCTGGCAAACTTAAAAAGACAGTATTTTCAGATATATTATCAGCTTCTTGAGATCTATACAGTTTGCAGAGTTGTACTAGTTAAAACTACCAAAAGCTGCAGAACCCAACACGTTTGGAAGGCATAAGCATTTCCACCACTTAGATGATGTTCCCCTAGCTCCAGGCTTACACTTTCACTACTAATATCATCCGTAATGCCATAGGCATAGTCACTGATAATCCCAATCTTAAAACATTAGTCCTTTTAGAAGTCTCAGAGCCAGATTTTTAAAAGCCTATGGGTGAGCAACCATGCAGACAAGAATCTGCAGGGGGTTTAAAACCTAAAAGATTCCCAAGCCTTATTGCTTTAACTAGATTTAAATAACAATCTTGCAGAACTATTTTGAAGAGACTAAACTTATGTCATATATCAGTCTTCCCTACGACACTTCATGAACCAGAATCAGACCTGAACCCAAAGAATAAAGACAGAAGTTGCATCAACCCTAAAATATCCTGTCATCCAGTGTACTGTGCAACATTTTCTGTAAGCAGATTGCTTATTTGTATTTAAAGCCAACGACAAGAATTTAAAACATACTGACTAGACAAAACATATATAACATGAGAAGAGGGGAATAGTCAATATAACACAAAAAACCAAACCCCAAGAAAAACTCAAATCAAAAACCACACAAAAAACCCCTTCATTCTAAAGAGTTATTCCTAACACCTTGCTGCTAAGCCTACACAAGTTACTTCAAACAAAATTCATCAAATAGCCATAAAGACCTTCTAAATTCCTCATTTTTTAAAAAAACTACAGCCAATTAGAGGTTAAATACTCATTAAGAGTTATTCTTAATGCGAAGTGTGTTATTTCTCTAAGCTTTTCGATTCGACTGTTCTACTTTTGTTAATACATAGGTATATTAGATCAGTTTACAACAGCTTTTGCCATCAGAAAACAAAACTACAACAGATCAATGTTTCTGACAACAATCCCCAAGCCCTTGGGCAATTATAAAAAAAAAAATCCCACTTGCTTTAAAAAGTGTCCATCTCAAAAAATTAAATGCCATTCACATTCCTAATGCACAAACCATGTTCAGAAAAAAACCAGTGCTTCTCCTCCTCTCATATACAATTACCAAAGCATACATTAAAGATGAAACCTTATTTGGTCGTTAAGATCAACAATAATTATAACACCTAGATCACATATGGCGTCTTAGACCAACAAGTCTTAAATGCTTTCAGGAAGATTTATATTCATTCTATACAATAACGATAAACGCACTAGTCTACAGTGCCTTTTCATTCCTTGCTTTCCCTTAAAAACATCCATATGCAGCTACTTTACATAATCAGTCACTTGGTTCCAGTAAGCAATTTCACTGGGGAGGGGAAGAAAGAAGTGTATAAATGCAAATCATTTCTTACCTATAAGCTTCTAAACAACTCAGTGCACTTGTTACCAAATCATTAATTCAAATGTATTCCTTTTTGAAAAGTTTGGTTACTATTATCACCCAAGACTTAAGATCAAAACATCAATTTATCTCCTACTGCAAAAGGTCTAAGTCTTTTTCCTGCATTTCTCTCTTTGGCCAAAAAGAAGAAAAAGAAATAGAGAAAAGCAACCCAAATATCAAAAGCATCCAAACACTTGGTAATACTTGGGAACAAAGGCAAGGGCAAAGTGGAACGGAAAGGGGAAACAGATTTAAAGAAAAGGGTTAACATACTGCTTCATTTTGAATTGACTGTTGATTTATCTACAAACAAAAACAGGATTCACCCCACATTTCCCAAACTCTGCTGTAGCTGCCTCATCATTTAAAGTAGAGACAGTAATCAAGTTTAAATTAGTACCAGTATTACAGACTTATTTAGCAAAGGTCTGTACCTAGCATCACTCCTGACAGTGTTAGAGTTTATGTAGTATTGGCTGCTAGAACTTTAAAAACAGAGCTTTCACTTTGTTCATTTAAAAGCTTCTCAAGCCACAGAGCTTCTCTCAGCTACTTTCTGAATAATGATTTTAAAAAAATCTTCAGAATTACAATAATGCAAATTATTAACAGATTTCTCAGAACAGCAACAAGTGTTAGAACAGGTAAATACCTAACAGAGTTAAAATGACCACCTTGCTCTCAAGCATGAGTTCACTACAGTGAAAGCTTAAGTTAAGGTATGAAACCCTCATTTCCAAGAAGTCTTCAGTCTTCCTCATACAGCATACAGACAGAGGAATGCTCAACCTTGAGCACAGAATAGAAAATTCCCTTCATCCCTGTTTTGCTGGGGAAAAGAAGCACTCAATGACTTAGTTAACTGTTTGTATCACAAGAAGTTAGGAAAAAGTTAGTAATGAACTCCGTAATATGCCCTACCCAAGACTCTTGCTTTTCAGTATCTTAGAGACAATATACTTTAAGAAGTCATTTGTGTCTAACCCTCAGAAGAGGCAAGTAGACAAGTGGATCTGTAATCCCTTAGGACTAGTCTACACAATAAAATATTAACAGGAATTCAAACTGATTCACTTCACAAAGCACTTATCTGAAAACACCCCACACAAACTACTTTCAAAATAGATTCAAAACCAAGTCACATTTTACACTCTCCATTAAAGTGACGAGGACCCAGTGGACTTAGAGCCAATTGTGTCTCCCAGAAAAAGTAGACCCTTCAGACTGACACAGAGGTACATCGGCAGGTCACACGCCAGTACCTCTCACTGTCATGCCTAAGCTATACTGTCAGAACTCTAGTCAATTTACATTACATTTCACTTTTCCTTTTCTTTTCTGAATACATAAATCTTCCTGAAACCCTACTATTAAGGAAGTGATTAACTCCTCTTGAAAATCCTACTCTCTATATATAGAAAACGTAAACGACGAGTCACTTAAACCAGATTGTTTACCCTGAAGAAACGCCTGGGGAATCACTATAAGGCATCAAGTCTCAATATTCTAAACACGGTGCATCTGACCAGAAGCTCCTGGGTGACAGTTTGCGGCATGGGCACGTGCTAGCTGCAAAGTTAACCCAGCCGGCCAACAACCACGTCTGAACAGTTTAAAATGATCCAGCTTGACCCAGCTGAGGCACACCCAAGCGAAAGTCATATCCAGGTTAGTGCTCCTTCACAGACGCCGCGCTCGCCGCAGCCCCTACAATAAGCAAGACATGCCTTATGGTCAAGCTGAGTCTGGAAAAGCAGGGAAAACAACAGAGGATTGTCAGCTCTCAGGCAGTCGAGTAAACGGGCTTTCATTTAAGCTGCTAAATAGTACACGTGTGAATCACACCATCATCTGGGTTGAAAATATTGCCAAATTTGGGTCAGCTCAGGGTAACAGTGGAAAAAAACACCAACATTTGTATTTGCAATTATCTGGAAGGAAAATACACTTTATCTATAAAACCATTACCTACTGCTGGGTTTGTTGTAAACGCACCTGCAGTCTTATCAAGTGTTTTTAGAACTAGTAGTCTAAAAGGCTCAAGCATTCCACGAGATATGCATGCACTTAATTTTTACTATCGTAGTTCAACTGAAACAAATGCCATTGTTGACAGCAGTAAGTATGCTCCTATACAGGTGCAGGGGCTTGAACTGCAGAAGTGTGGAGCAAATGGAAGTAAAATTATTATTTTTTTCATAATAACCATAACAAAGCTGGTAGCTTTCATGCAAAGCCTATTTCATTATGATAAGCATGTAGGGCTGACCTAAAAAATGGTAAGATTTGTCAGCTACTTCCTAACAGAACTACAGAAGCACAATCTGCCATAAACATGGAGAAAACAGGTTGGAGTTAGAATGTATTAGGAATGGACAAATGCCTTAACCAGACAAAAAATAACCCACAGTTCGCAGTCAACCTGCAATTCCAGAAAGGCTGTGGTACGCTCTCAAACACAATCACGAAGGCTCCTTCACGCCAGCATCAGCCCGCTTTTTTGAACAAGCAACTATTAGCCAACAGTGGTATTGTTAAAACCTAGGCAATACATGCAAGGAGCTCTAAATGATGATAAATACTGGAAGATGTAGGAAGTAATCACAGATAGCCCTCACGCTGGCGTTCAAGAGACAGTTTGCAACGAGAAGAACTGAAAAGACCCAAAGCAATTCCTTCCAAGCTATCGCAGACTGAATAATCTTAGAATTGCTTTCAAGACTTTTTGGTGGCTACGCTGGCAGCCAGCACCTGGATGCAGAAACAGGAGCAAGCTCCAAAACCAAGCCAATGTGATTTCTCAGAGGGCCTGTTAATAAACAGCCAGGACTGGGGCCAGGCCAAGAGCAAGTATGAATTTCCTCCTTTTCCCCGGGAACAGGCAGACGATCGGCGTCCACCCTTCGAGCAGGCAGCGCTGTCACACATACACAGCGCTGTAACCTGCCTCCCCAGCCTTCCGCCCCCCCCGCCGCTCTTAAACCAGACGCACAGCACTAACCAGCCAAAGGGAACATGGCAAGGGGTAGCGGCAGGGTGTGGTTTGGCTATTACTTTTTTAAAATAAATTTAAAAAAAAAGAGCAGACCCCGGCCTCTCTCAGCCACCAGAAACACCCATTTCATTAGGAAGAAATGACCCGCTGTGTTTTTCCGGTACAACATGTGAGCTCAGGACTCCGGCCCCGCTGGCGGGGGGGTTGCTTGTCGCCGAGGGCTGGTAGCCCGCCGCCGCGGGGAGCCCCGGGAACGCGACCCCGCACACGGCGCCGGCGGCCCGCGCAGCACCCGGGCGGGGCGGGCCGCCCGCGGGGAGCCGCCTGCCGCACAAAGCCCACGACTTAAAGAAAGAAATAAGCAGCAGCAGCAACAATAACAAAAAAAAAAAGGCCACCAGCAGGCTTCTAGGCTTCTCAGCCCTCCTCTCCCACCAGCCGCCGTTTAAGTCACAGACAAAAAAAGCCCACAGAGGTGACCCGTTTCGGGGTCGGGGGGCGCAGCCTCTGTCCTGCCGCCCTTGCCCGCCCCCTTTCGCCACCTCCAGCTCCCCGAGGGTTTCCTGCCTCGGAGCCGTCCGTCCCGCGGGGCCGGACCGGCGTGTGCCCGCGGAGAGGAGAGGAGGGGAGGTGGGGGGGGGAAGGGCCCCGGTGCCGCGCTCCCTTTCTCTCCCCGGCCACTGCAACCTGCTTTTACCCGAGCCGCCCCGGGCACGGCCCGGGGCCGACACCCGCTCCCCGGAGCGGGCCGGGCGTTAGCGGAGAGCTGGGCGGGGGGGGAGGCCTGTGCCGGAGCCCCCCGGCCGCGGGTGGGGTGGGGGTGCGGGGGCGGCGAGGGCGGCCAGGCTGACCGCGGGCGGCCGGCGGAGCGGAGGCGGGCGCGGCCTGGCCCGGGCGCGGTGTCTCACCTCCCGGGCAGCCCGGAGCGGGTGGCGGGGTGGGCCGGGCTGTAGCCAGCCGGGCCGGGGGTGGGGGGGGGGGGGGGTAGAGGGTGAGGAGTGGGGGTCGCTCACCTCGGTGGGGTCGCTGATCTCGAACAGGTCCAGCCGGTTCGCGTTCCAGTGGTTGATGATGTCGGCGAGTTTGCGCCGCTCCTCCTCCCGGCTGCCGCCGCCCGACATCCTCGCCGAGCCCGCCGCCGGGGAGCCGAGCCGGGGCCGGGCCCTCTCCACCGAGCCCCGGCAAGGGGCGGAGGCGGACAGGGAGCGGGGGGTCCCTCACTCCCGGCTGGGGAGGGGAGGGGCCGGCTCTCCCCTCGGCCGCTGCCGGCACGGACGCCGCGGAAACACCCCGGGACCGCGCCGCTGATAGCGATCAGCCCCGGAGGACAGCGGCGAAGGAGAGAAAGAGAAGGGAGGAAGGGCGGGGAAGAGGAGAGAGGATGCCCCGGCTCGGCGGCGGCCGCCGTGTCTCCCGGCTCGGCGGCGTCTGTCTCCGCTCGCCTGCCCTGAGCCGAGCGAAGCCGCCGCTGCCGCCTTTCTCCGCCCCGGTATCGCCCTCCCCTCGCTCGCTCCCTCACACACCGTCCCGTGCGCGCCCCCGCCCGGCCGCCCGCCTTTCACCGGGGGCGCGCGCGTGTGCGCGTGCGTGAGCGCGCGCGCTCCCGCCGGCCGTCACCTCAGGAGGGCGCCCCCTCCCCTTCCCGCACCGGGGAGGGGTGCGGGGGGGTCTGGGCAGTGCGCGGTGCTCCAGGTGCTGCCGCACGGTGTGGCGGTCGGTCGGTCCGTCCCTCAGCAGGAGCGGGAGCCCTGGCCGCGCTCGGGGCCCGCCGCCGGGCGCCGGCAGCAACAAAGGGCCGGGTCCGCCGCGGGAACAAAAGGAGGGCGGGCGGAGGCTGGCGCGGCCTCGCCGCGGCCTCCCCGCTCCAGGGCCCGGCGGGCGGGAATGTCGCCGCTTCCCCGCCGCCCCTCCCGCAGCCCGCCGGGCCCGCGGGCAGAGGTCAGGGCGCACGGCCGGGCGGGGACACGCAAGCACGGCGGGTCAAGGCCGCCCCGAAGCGGCCTCCAGCCCCTCACCTTGCCGCCCTGAGCCTCAGCTTCTCCCGGCCAAGCCGAGGGGGGCGAGGGGCGTAACGCACCGCCGCTTCCCCGGGCGCCGCTCTGCGCCGTGGTGGTTACAGAGTGGTTTCGGAGCGCTGCGTGAAGGGGGTTGTCTAAAAAGACAGCAATTTCCGCAGCTTGAGGTGAACCCGAGATGGAATTAAAGCATCAGATACGCTTTAATGGCTTTTAGATATAAAATTTATGTGTGGTTTCTCACAAAATGTGGCCATTGCTTGTCAGGGGCATCGCCCGTTGTATAGACTCGAATCCAGTCCTGCTCCAGGGGGGTTTGGCTTTGGTTTTTACTCCCTCGACTAACTAATGCTCCCTGATACTTCAAGGCTCGTGTTTTTGCTTTGCATTGGGCATCCGCTGAAACTTAGTCCTTGAACGACTGTATTTGAACTCGGTCATCCAAGCGTGTATCTTTTTTGTTTCTTCAGGTAGCTGGAAAAAGGGGAAATACCCTTTTAGTGTACCTGGCAAAGGATTTCAAGTTCCTCTTTGCTGAGGGAGTTCAGACGAGAGGGTTTTGCTGATGAAGCTCTGATCAGCTGGGTTATTTGAAGAAGGAGATCCCTTGGAGGCCTTGGCTACATTAAGCAATTAAATTATTGTTTTTATCCAGCAGCATAGCTCCCGTGTAAGTACTAGCAGTTCTGGTTTTACAGGTGAAGGTCAGATATACTTTTGCCCTACATCTGAAACTGTGCCATATTAGAGCTTTATAGTTCCAAGGACAGAATAGATCCTATTTCTTGGGTCTCAAACTCGGGAGGGGGACAGGGGGTAGAGGGGAGGTTGAAAGGCCTTCTGAAAGCCCTCGCAGACCTTGGAGGGGGGGACACAACCTCAAGTTCCTGTAATAATATCATCCTAAAACTATATTCCTTTTAGAAGTGTAGCAAGAAGAGAAAGAAAAAACCCCAAACATAACTCTTCCTACATAAAAGGGAAAAAATTATGCTGGGTATTTTTTTTTCCATATCCAGAGTGTGCTGCCAGATAACTTTGGATGTTCTGGCAGTGCCTGTAAAATCTGTGATGCGAGAGTCTGCAACCCGGGCAGATAGCGGCGCGCTCTGTCGTTGCAGATGACATGTGCGGAGTGGTGTGTTGATTTGGGTGCTTGGCTCTGTCTGGATATTGGTGAAATGGGATTACTCAGGACACAGGATGAAAAACAGTGGCTGTATTACTTCAAGATTAGGAAGGAGACTTGTAGGTACAGGGCGTGCATAGATTACCATTTTGCCTTTACAAGCCACATAGATAATTTTTTTTTCTCTGGGGAAAAGAGGCGGTTGCTCTGGGAAAACTGGCTACCCAAAGTAGTTGATTTAGCATTGCTGGCACGCCTGGGTTTTCAAACGCCGCGGAGCACCAGGAATAAAATTATCACTGTGCTGGACCCACGTGGTGTATATAATCAGCTGTGAATTTATTTATTTCTATTTTAACTACAGCTAGTCAGCATGTCTAAACCCTAGCTAGACTCCAGTCTGGATACAAATAAATTGCTCAGACTGAGCAGAACTGGAGCAGGCTGATAATGTTTGGATGTCATTTCTCAGAAATCCCAAGTCACTACGATGTATTCCTGTAGTGGCAGGAGCAATGGAAATGCTACTGACGGTCAGATACCAGCAGCGACCATGCTGCTGATTAGCTGTGCGCTGAGCTGGACCGTGCTGAAGCGGTACTGAAAGAAACCAGGCCCGCCTGTACCTGCAGAGCAATTTGTTGCCGTCAACAGTCAAACAGCAGCAGCTTTAGCACAGCATCAGGGTTTAAGAAAAATCATAATGCAGACAAGAATCTAGCTCTGAGTGAACCAGCAGGACAGTATGCGTATGGAGATTGTTCTGTGGGCGATAAAGCATAAGCTCTGACCTGCTTGGAAAAGCTCATGGGCAGAGAGCTAAAGCATGAAATTAGAGTGTACCAGCTCGTTTACAGTGGAAAATGTGTGCTGCTTCACTTTCAGTCCTTGTTTTTTCTGTAGGGCTATTGCAATGGGAAGTAAAACAGCTGCTGTAAAGCCCAGCAAGTGACATGATTCCTGTGAACAGTTGTAAAAAGAATTTGGAGATATTTATGAATGGAAAGCATTATACGCATAAAATACATTGTAAACAGGACCGTGTGTCTGACCTATCATCAAGGCATCTTCTATTTAAGGTACTGCATAAAGTTGCTCAAAACCATTAAATGAAATTTTCCTCTGTATTCTTTCTGGTATTTTTATCGTTTACATAGTGAGAAGACAGAATCCTATCTGAGGAGTTTCCAGTTCAGCCCAGTATTCCTGTTGGTAGTCCCACTGAAGCCGGTGGCAAAGTTAGATTTAACTCTGTAAATGGTCGCATGCTTGATAAATAATAGTGTGAGAGAAGCGAAGGAATGGGGAACAAAAACTGCTTTACTTGCAAGTGCTAATGAAAAATGGTTTTTACTTCTTTCCTTACTGAACAATGTTCTTTTCTTTTTTAAGGTGCTTAAGGTAACTAAGCTACTGTAAGCCATGATTGTGATTGTTTGTTCAGCACTCAAAGTATAATACGCTTTTAACAGAACAAATAAGATAAATGCCCTTCCCCGTAGAGCTTGCAAGCTGAATTTTGTCACAGGTGAGAGCAACAACCAGAAGAGAGATCCATAAAGAAGAAACACAGATATACAAGGAGACCTTTGCAATCCTCTCTGTTCCCCGAGACATCAAGAAGTGCAGAGCCCATGTGGTTACCTGCCGCAAGGGGGTCGTGTCTGTGCAGCTTCTCTCATTAATCATATTGGCGTACGTCTGCCCCTGGGTGATCTGATGGTTATAAGCAACAACAACATACAGGATCCCTTTATTTCTGCTCCTGGGCTAGTGCAGTTCATGCAAACAGTTCTCTTGCATAGGGAAGGTTTGCGTGAAGGTAGGGTCACGCTCTGCTGGTCTCCTGGCCGCTCGCCAGCTGCCCATATGGTTGCCAGAATGCAGCATTAATTTTCTGAGGCAGCATGCACCTGATGTATAGTGCCATGCCATATAAATCAGCACGCTATTGGAAGCTATAAATTCGTAGATAAGACTGAAATTATTAAAGTAACCCTTCTCACGGCTTCCCAAGCGTGCGTAAGTTTCTAGAGCAGAAGTATCGGAGCTGTAATTCTGCATAACGCAATGCGAAAGCTTACGTTAGAGCAACTAACACTGCAAACCTGGGTCATCAAACTGCCATCCTTGCATAGACAACACACCTGCTGAGGTAAATAAATTAGCCGGAATAAGGGTTGCAGCTTTGGACACTGTAAACACATGTGAGTCAGGGAGGGGAAAGAAGTTTTTTCATTGCACCATTATCTCGCCCGCATGAGTTGCACACACTGTACATCAAAGTATCAATTTCATAGCCTAATTGGTAAACAAACAGTATGTGTAGGCTACGTGGGCAAGTTCATGCTGCATGAAAAATCTTTACGTTTAGGTCTCACTTTTCTTCCTGTGTGAATGTAGGAGCTTATATTTAATAACCTTGACCTCTTTAAACAATAAGGAGGAGGGGGGAGTAGAGGGGAAAAACAGGGCAAGTGTGGCAAGTTATGTAATTGTGTTTTGGAAGTCTTTAGGTTTTCAGTTCAATTACCCTCGCTCTATTTTTAGGGAGAGGGAGGCACAAAACTGTATAAATGGCAGCTGTGTCAATAAATGTATCTTACTTTTGGTTTATGTATGGATGAATTACAAAACCTGTCAAGAAAATCCCTTTAAGGAAGATGCTTAATTTGTATTAGGTATGGAAGATCTTTCAAAGTAATTTATCGATAAACGCTTCTTGGGTTAAGATCCCTCCAGTGATATTTGTACTAATAAGCTAAAGAATGTAAGGGCCTTTCTCTAGCCCTACAGCCAGCTGAACTAGCCTGGCCACCTCCGTGGTTTTAAATTGGTTTAGCTCTAAAGCAGGGTGACTGCATGCAAATTGCCTGCTGGAGTGGCCCCTGGCCCATGCTCACTCCTAGTCTGTGCCCAGGAGCTGTTCTGTGAGCTACCCGGAGCAAGCTGACAATTTAACTCACAGCTGGGCAACCACAAAGGAGCCCATCTGGATGCTGAAATGGTCCAGTGGACCGTTCAGCAGCAGAGAAAGAGCCTGGAAGTTCTTCTCGTGCAGCTGACCTGAAGGCAGGGTCCTCTGCCCGGACGGGGTGCTCAGGCATACCTGTGTTTGTAGGTTCAGAGCACGCACAGCCTCCGTCCTATCTTGACTGAAGTGTGCTCTTTTACCCACGTTCAACAGGGTGGAGGAGAGTTTGACTGTCTTGCAGCATGTGAGCGTTCGTGTTGACTTCAGCAAGATGTATGTTTGTCTTCAGGTGAACAGCTCCTGGAAATCAGGAGCACATGGGAAGAGGGTCAGGTCCCAGTCAGTGGTTTGCAGTCGATGTCAGCCTAATACTGGAATCCTCCTGGATTCATCCTCAGATGAATACTGAATGCCTTTCTGGAAAACCCTTTTTATCCAGGGAGTGCTGTTCTCAATGTAGAAGTATTGAGGGGAAATTTAATGGCTGGTATACACATTAGATTATCAGATGGTGTCTCCTGGCCTTATCTCATAATTTAGAATGCAGTCAGTTAAAACAAGGTTCAGAGCTGCTGCAGGTACCACAAAAGCTTTCTGATATTTTTTTTATTTTTAATCACAGATCTCTTCTTTAAACTCTGTTTTCTTCCAAACTGCTGTGTTGTGAAAGAAGATGAGAAATTGGCTGATCATAAGAAGGGAAAGGAAGAAACGGAGTCTGTGTAAAATTGTCAAGTGGACAGAGTAAATAAGCCGGCATCCCCTGCCTCCAGAAATGTAGCTAACCTCTCTGTGGTATTCAGCGTTACTTGTAAAAATGGTAAAGATGGTTAGGTAGAAGTTACGCATTTCCTTTAAGCTGAGAGTAGCTCTTCTGTCAGAGGTCCAAACTAGGCTATTGGTTACAACAACGTGTGATCATTTCAAGGCTCTCTGAGCAAGATGTAGTGGGTGTTTGGTCTTGTAATTAACCCGCTGCCACTGGCCACGCATTCTCTCCACCCTGTAATTACTTGACTGGAAAAATAACGCCATTCAAAGCATACATTGTATAGAACATTAAAAGAGCATTCATTTTAATCTGTTTTCACGCACGATGATTATAACTCATACATACATTTCACGTATGAGAAGAAGCTGTTTGGCCACATCGTTAGAAAAGTTTGATTGGGAAGCAAACTGGGTCAGCATGCCATTGGCTTTTTGTTTTTATTTCACTTTTTTGGAATGAATCTGAAAGTACCAAAAGGATTTTCCCTTTAAAATACCTTGCCACTGAGCTAAGGCTGTAATGGCTTTCAATTATTTGCTCCAACAATCACAGTTCTTGCTCAGCAAAAAAAGGCCAGTCATCCCCTTGGTAAGTTTTCCTTGGTAATGCTTCTGCTTTCTTGAGGTCTTTGTCCAGAACAGGTATGGAATGGCAGTGGGGTTTGTATGTAGGAAGCATCAGGAAACCCCAGTGTAGAGGGGTTTATTTTAGCTAACCTGAATTGTCTAAAAGTTAGACTGAGAGGGTTGAGTGTAGACTCCCGCTGTAGGTAGTGGAGAGGAGCAGCCATTTCCAGACAGCAATTGATACATATCTTATGTCAGGAGTAAACCCTAACTTTTAGGTGGCTACAGAGAAGTGAGATGAATCCCTCCTTGAGAGTAATGCTGCCGTCCCTCAGCTTCTTCAAAGCTTCAGTCTTTCAGTTGTGGCATAGGCTCCACTTCCAAGCCCATTGGTGCTTTAGCCAGTGATGCCATTTTTGTATCAGGCGTGATACAGCCGTATCAGTCATCTCATTTATACAAGTGAGGTGGAGGAGTCCCTCCACCTGCGTTAAACCGCATGCATCCAACTCAATGAAGGACCTGTTTTTCAATTTATGGATATCGCAGCTCAGTCCTGTTAAACTGGGTAAAGAAGGGAATAGCTGCAGCGGGGTGGGGTGGCGGCACTTATCAGTATACTTACATTGCAGAATGTGAAATAGAGATACTTGGGCTACATATAAAAGCACATCCCTTTCAGCTGGCTAAGCTTGTCCATGCCTCACCTCCTGGTCAGCTAGCTGGGATGTCTGTGGCGCAACACCACACCTGCCAGCGTAGGAATACTCAATAATTACACTTTGAAATAACTGAGCTGTGACTCTTCTCTTTGAGACCAACCTTAAATACTGGGTTGTGCGTTTTTTCCTCAAACACCCTCACCTTTCATCCCGTGCCACTCCTTGATTGTGGGAAGAGACCCAGCCAAAATCACAAAGGTACTTCCTTCAGACACTTGTAAATTCACTGCAGTCATGAAGCTTGTGAGCTGCCAGCCTGTGGATAAGGCACTTGGCGTGCTGTGACCTCTGCCTGCTATGTTAACCATAAGGCTCACATTTTTACCATGTTTTCCCCATCTTGCCCCTTTCCGCCTGTTCATTACATTCCTCTCCTCCTTACTGTGTTTCCGTATGCGCTGGGATTTGCCTGTTACTTGGAGGCAGGGACCATCTTGTGCACGTGTGCGCAGCTCAAAATGGCAGGGGCAAGGTGCGTCACCACATGATCAATGTTAAAGCTTGCTGGAAAGCAAGTGTGACTACCAGTACAATAATCATCGGCGTTTTGTATCCTTGGCCTCTTCTCCCCTGAGTGCAGTTTTGTACAACACGGAATGGGAAAACCAGACCATCCCGTGGTGGTATGGGCAGGCTGACACAATGGCAGCTAGAGCTTGTTAATGACCCTGGCATGCACAGCATACAGCCTCATAGGTAATTTAAGAAAAGTGTAAGAGTGTCCTGACTTAATATTACCCAGCCAAGTACTCTGGGATCTATTTAAGCAAATCCTAAAGACAGCGTACTCTGCCTTGCAAGCACCTTCAGGGTCAACACCCCCCAGACAAACTTTCCTGAATGCAGTTATTCTAACGGCAAAATTTGTCCTTACATTGTTCTCAAATTGTAAAAGTGCATTTAGATGTTACCAAACGGAAAAACCAAATCACAAACAGTTTGGGAGTAGATCTGACCTAAACAAAGTACGGTTTCCAAGGCATACACCCCAAGTACGGTCATCCAGCTGCAGCACTGCAGGCCGTTCAAAGGGGAAACCAAGAATTAAAAGGCCATTGCAGGCAAAGATTATAGAGGAATAAAGCTCTCTGGGTGAAGGATCTCCAGAATCACGTTACTTCTACATTTCAAAACTGGAAGATCACCGCTTTTACTCTTTCTGACTAAAGTTAGAAACACATGCACAGAAATAGGCACCCAGATTAATGACCTGTTTTCCAAAATGCTGTAAATTCCCAGCCGTCAAAGGCACTTTTGAATCTTCACTTACAAATTTAGACCACGAGGCACAAAAAATGTGTCCTTTGCCTCCCAATAGCACCTATCCAAATATCCAGATATGGGAAAAGAAAAACCAGCTTCACCCAGCATGGTTATGGCAGATGGGTATAAGCTGCCCCATGTAACAAATCACCAGAGCCTGGAGGCGCTGCTCCAAAGCCGGGGCGTGCTGCCGGGGTGTGGGTTTTCCCTGCCAGGGGCTCTGCCTGCTCAGCCCTGGCCCGGGAGCATGGCAGAGATCAGGCGCTCTGGGCCCATCTACGTTGCGCTCGCTGCAACGTAATTACGTGGGGCTATCGCTGGCGAGGACGGTGGTGGGAGCAGGGAGCTCGGCCAACCTCAGCAAGCACGCTGCTGAGTCAAGGCGTCAGCCTGGCGGGCCGCTCTGCCCTCAGGGTTGTCCTGCAGGCAGGGTGGTCATCCCAAGACGGAGGCACTTCAGCTTGAGTAGGGTGTTTTGAAATCCCCAGCCTATGCTGGATTTCCTTGCGGTTACTGACCCTAATCTGACCATCGGAATTACCATCATGTGAGAAGGCAGCGTGGTGAGATTACAGCTCCTTCTCACGGTAACTTTTGATGGACAGTGAGCTAAGAAAACATCTGCTAAGGAGACGTAATATAAAATGCCCTGCTGCAGGCATGAGCTGTGACCCAAGTGCCCCAGTGCAGAGGGAGCAATGGAAAGACTCATCTATATTCCAGGAGTTTATGAGGCAGAACGAGCAGCAGATCTGTTCTGGCTTGTTTAATACAAACTGTAGAATTTAATTCAGCTGGTCTTTGGATTAATTCAGTGACTTATATTTGGTGAAGTCCTATCTTTCATAAAGACTTGAACTGAAGATGGCAAGAGACAGAAGATAAAGAACCTCACAGGGTTTGTTCCAGCCGTTAATCATCCTCGCCACTAAAAGGTGTGTCGTATTCAATGCGTCCAAATTCAGCTTCCAGGCACTAGCTCCTGTCACACTTCTCTGTTTTGTTCAATAGCCCTTTGGTACTTCATATTTTCTCCCTTTTAAGACGCTCATATCTTACCTGCTGGTTTATAAAGATACCACTTTATCTCCTTTTTAACTAGCTAAGCAGATAACCCTCTCTCTCACTATAACACACTTTTTTTCTAGCTTGGAAGTAAGTACTAAGGCTGTTCACTGCACTTGCAGGCATATTTTGGCTTTTCTGAAAGGGGATACTAGCATCCAGCTAAACAGCAATTTGTCTCTCTGTCTGTAGGAGTTTGAGCACTCACCGAGTCCTTTGGGGCCTCCTGGCATGAAGGTTAGCTCTGCATAAATCAGGCCACAATTCCTGTACCAAGCCCTTCCTGAATCTTCGGGCTGTGTTCTGCTGTTTCTATTGAGAGTACACAGCGTTACCAGGTTAATAAAGACGACATTCCTTCATGTGCACAGTAGCATTCTTTCTAGTCACACATCTTTTTAATAAATGTAAAATATTTCAAGGCAGGACTATTTAAATTCTAGCAGCGGCAATAAAACTAATTTAATTCCTTAAAACCAGGCTTTTTGATGTCTGAAAGCGCAAAGGAGCTTCTAAACACTTACAAATATCTTTAAATGGAAATAAATATATAGAGTCAATACTTCTTTTTCCCGTGTCATGCTTTTAGGCCAAGAAGTGATGTGTTAAGTTACATTAGGGATGGTCTAAAGCTCAGTCCTAATGACCTGAGGGGTTGCTTACAGAGAAAATGCTGAGACATCCTTAAGGAAACCAGCGGTGGTTTTTTTCAGTGAATCGCAGGTGGCTTTCAATGGCTCTGAAGACTGTGCGTATATATGATAACTTCTTTTGTTAAGGATTATAGACTGTTCTATCACCTGTTAAACACAGCAGGAGCGTTACTGCAGGTCAGTGAGGACTGTCGTTGGTAAAAACTCCTGTGATCCATAGCTTTGCTCAATGGCCAGTTTTGGGGTTTCTGTCTCAGAACAAGCTGTAACACACTCACTTCAAGAAGGAGGAAAAATATGCAGGGCTATGAAATGTGCTATCAGAAATATTTACAAGATTTTCCAAGCTCCTAGTTACTGGCATGTGTCCCTGAAGAGCAGATATACCAGTGTTACAGCCCTCAGCCTTTCGGCAAGGTCAAGAAATTGAAGCAGATTTAAAATAATCATTTAATACTGTCATATGCAAATAAAGTCTTGAGCTCAAAGGGCTCCGTTAGGCTCAGCAGAGAAAAAAAAAAGTCTTCAGAAATTATTATTCCTTTTAAATGTAGTGATTTTCCTTTCGAAACATCTTAGGGAGACTGCAACTGCTGTGATAGCTGTACAGCAGCCTGTTGGGTTAACCGTACAGGAGATTTGAAAGGGTTATTCCAGGTTTCGCACCACTGCTGGAAAAACAAAATTACACCAGCCCCAAACGGAATTAAGGAGTTAAGAACCCAGCCTAACACATGAAAATGTCCTTCTTGCTATCGATCTAATGTTTTTCAAGCAAAGCCAGGATCCTTAGCCACTGATGTAAATGGATTTGCTATTGACTGTAGCAAAACCGAAACTGAGGCTTATTTGTGGTTCAAGACTTTCTGCAAAGGGATTTGGCACATTAACGCACAGTGATGAAACAAAAGCTACATTGAATGTGTAATAGGTACATGGAGAAGGGACAAGAGTAGAATAAAACGTTGTCCATTTTAAAAGAAAGTGCCCCTACCCACTCTGCCTTTTCCCTTTGTCCTGTTCTCTTTTCCTCCTTCTTTCCTTCTTTTCCTTTTCTTTCCTTCTTTTCCTTGCCATGCCCCTTCTGGAAGGCAGTTATGTATCTGCTGAGTTCCTCTTTACTAAGAATATAACTCAGCTCCTGCTAAGTTATATATGTTACGTATCTTTCCAGACTACAGATATTTAGGCAAAGTCAGGACTTAAGCAGGACCTTCAAGGATTTCTCCAGCTGATAACAAGATGCTCACAGAGGCTGCCTTTACCACAGGAAAGCCACGCTCACCGCGGCTTCTCTGCCGTTGAAAAGAGAGGCTCTCGCCGAGGGCACTTCGGGGCGGGAGCCTCACCTCGCTCTTCTGAACCCCTGGAAATGCTTCTCTTCCTTAATTTTGGAGCAATGACAGGAAAGCCTTTCCATACCACATGCCTCACATCTTATCATGTGCCATACCCTGCGCCCCGTGCGTGGGAACTCCCGCAACAGCTTTTAGTGGTGGCCCCTTTGGTGTGGGAGCAATCCTGGGACGTTCTGGATTTTGGAGCCCATCTGCGGCAAAATTGAGAGTGGGGCGAGGGAGGAAATGTTTGGATTTTTAGGAGAGGTGCGAGGGGCTCCGGTCACTGTTTGTGCTGTTCGCCTGGTGCCTGTCTCTGGCTCCACGGGGCTGCAGGGCAGGAGCCGGCAGAGGAGCCCGGCGCAGGGCAGGGGTGGGTGATGTGCCTCAGGCTCACTGCTGCTGCGGCGCTGGGAGCTGAGGGACACCCGCTCCCCCATCCTAATGTCAGCCGCAGCAAATATCCCTTCAGTGGCCCTTCCTGAGGAGAGAGTGCTGGGTAAAAACTGAGGTTGACGAGTCTGTCACTTTTATCACACGCTGTTTTCTTTTAGGATAAGCATGGCTCGCACAGATGTGAGCAATGAGAAAGGGGAGAAGGCACAGCTGCGTGTACCAGAGACTCGCGTCGTGCTGTGGCGGATCCTCCATTGCTTGGCGTTTTCATGGCTGTGCTCCAGTCTACCCTTGCTTTGGCACCTTGTTCCTACACTTAAGTACCTAATAACGCCGTTTTCCTGAACAAATGCCTGCGCTGCTCCTTAGGCAGGGCAGAAGGAAATTCTCCTACTGCAGAGAGAGATCCTGTGACAAAATTTGAATATCCAAGTTCAGGCAGACAAGTTCCCTTGTGGGAATGCTCCTCTCCTCTCCTCTGACGTGCCCAACCGGTGCGTTTGCCTATGTTTTTGAAACTGCTGTACCTCAAAGAGCGGGGTATAAACCTGCTGCATGAGAAGGTTCAGTATCCACTGACTACTGAGTCTTTCGGAGCTGGGGAAGGAGTCAGAGCATGATCTCAGTCTGACTTTCTCTTTGACAGCGCTTTTACAAATCATGAGCAAGCCTAATAGCTGCTT
This sequence comes from Phalacrocorax aristotelis, assembly GCF_949628215.1. Classification (NCBI taxonomy): domain Eukaryota; kingdom Metazoa; phylum Chordata; class Aves; order Suliformes; family Phalacrocoracidae; genus Phalacrocorax; species Phalacrocorax aristotelis. The sequence continues at coordinate 129,448,834 of NC_134278.1, forward strand.
ATGAAAATTAGGGTATGAAAATTAATCATAACGTGCATCACCTCTTTTCATCCAGCGATCAAAACTGGGAGTGAACTTAGAAACTCCCATTTTACAGAGGAGGAAGCAGATGCCAAGTGAATTGATGAAGCAGAGAGAGGAGGCAGGCTCCTTACTCCTCCTCCCTACCCACTTCACCCACTACTCTTCACATAGGTACCTGTCCTGCTGCTCTTGGCTGTCATTTGTGGGAGGCGTTAGTAAACGCCTATTCTTAGCTGTCCCTGGGCAGAGCCCATGGTCGCCACCCTGGGCTGGATAGGTGTCAGGTACCCTAGATACATCCCGGGACCTGGGCAAGGGCTGGTCTGAATGGCTCCCGTGCGGTGGGGACTGTGGAGAGGGTGGAGGTGCGAGTGCATTTTCCATACTCAGCAGCATCAGCAGAAGCCTCAGCACGCCTGTCTGTCGTCAGGTTCTCCCAAAAAGGACCCTGCATGAGGGCCTCCCCACTCCCAGTCTGTTCCTGAGGCGTACTGCTCACAGGGGAAGGGTTCTGTTGTAGAGGGAGGTCAGCGGGAGTGTGTTTGAATCTCAGCAGCAGAGGCTCTGCTTGCACCCTTCTCAGATCAACCGCTCGAAGGCAGGGGTCCTCCACTCTGCCGTGACTTACTCGGTAAAAGTTGTGTTACAATCAAAGAAAAAAAAAGAGCTCTGATTTAGGCACCAAGCAGAGATGAGATCCTAGGAGTTCAGGCTATGCCTGAGGGATGAGTGCTGAAAGATGCCTGGAAGAGGAGCTAGTAGCAAAGCCCTCAATGCTGATGTGCCAGCAAGAATAGATTGCAAGACTCAGAGAGAGTTTTAAGGGTTACTCAGATTATATACCCGTGTATGTCAGCAGTGCTGGCAATTTGCCTTCTACATGGTGGCCGTGCTATCAGCTTAAATCTGCTTTATAGCTCCCTACAAAAAGAATGCATTTTCTTAGAGCTTTAAAAAAAAAGCAAGGCAAACTCGATACGAATTGACCTGTCCTTTAGACAGGAAGAAATCAGCCCGTTATCTTGTTACTAGGTTCAATAAAAATAATTACTTTACCAATAATAGTACCCTGACGCTAGCTGTCGGATAAGCAAAACCGTAGTCATATGGATGAGAACTGGAAGAAGTCATTAGCAGCAGAGAGGCAAATTTAACAGTTCTGTGTTTGATTCCCATGGAGAATTTTGTATGTCAGTCACATCTCCTAGACAAAAAATTTTTGGCAGTCCCATGGAAAGTAGTATATATATAGAGAGAGACTCGTTGGCTTGCTTTCACCCGAGCTTGCTTTGATACAAGGAGTTAAATACATTAGTTGTTTTATGAAGTTTTTTCATTCAGATTTTCAGCTGGCACAAGTCAGCGTGCCTTTGGCGATTCAGGTCTGAATTGCATTCGCACCAAAGTCAAGGCAATGCACTTCAGTGGAGCTACGCTGGTTTACGCTTGCTGAAAATCTGGTGAATTTTTTAAAGCCTTTTTTGTAGTGATATAAATACAGTGCGAAGACAGTGTGAAATCAAGGATACGTAAGAATTTTAATATTTGGCTGTAACACATATGAATGTGGCTATGGAACTAAAAACGTATGAATACACATTTTACTCCCCCGTGTTTGTCACGGGGTTAGTGTAAGGGAATACAACCGAGTGACCCAAAATCCACTCCTTCCTTACGAGTGCCACTGCATCTGTAGGCAAAGGTGGCTCCTTCTACAATACTCGTGCTGCCTCTGTGTTATGGGGATTGTAGCTCAGCCACGTGTGGAAGCTCACATAGATATCACCATCAGCTCCCACAGCTGTCCGTCAGCCCCGGCTTCCCTCCACTGTGACTCTGGTAACAGCCCTTGGCAGACCCTCCTGGGGTACCAGACCCCTGGAGTATCAAAGACCCCATCCCCAAGCCTTTGGGTATGCAGGAGAATGGGCAGGGTGACTGGAGCTGCAAAAGATGAGAGGAAGGAGACGCATGAATGTAAAGAATAGATAATTAAAAGCGTGGGACATAAGGACAAGCATTAGTGCAGGCAAGAGATGCAAAGCAAAGCATGTAAAAACAAAAAGAACCAAAGAGGCATGGGCAGAGGTAGAGGTGACAGCAGAACTGTGCCAGGACAGAGACAAAAGAAATAAGAATGGTTTCTAAGCGATTGTACAGGGAGGTTTCCACCCAAATCTAGGTAACACAGCTTTGAAATCATCTCTGAGTTGGAGCTCTCAACGGTGCCCCTCTGATAATCTACCCCTGCAGCCTGCAGAGTTGGTCCTTCTCAATTTTGGCAGCTTGTGAATGGGTTTTTCTGTTTGCTTTTCTCTTCTCATTGTGGATAAAGGACAAAATGTGCCCTGCAGAGAGTCAGCCATGGGAAGAGTTTCACTGTAAGAGTACCTGTGACACAGTAGTGCTGCCAGCAGCGTGGATGAGCTCTGTTTTTCAGGACATACAAAGAATTAGTTGGCATTTATGCTTCTGTTCCCTTCCAGGAGTCGTCACAGGGCTCGTGTTTTATGTGTTGTTAATCACCTTCATCACCACAATATTTATTTCCTTCTGTTTGCTGTGACTTTGGACAAAAGGTGGCTTGCTATGGTGGCAAGGGCAGTATCTCTAGGACAGAATGACGTAAACGTCTACGTGAATTCATGTAAATAATGATACCTTCTACTGGTGATGGTATTGGAAGATGGTAACATTCTAATGAATGCAGTTCTCTGTGGAAATGGCACAATGGAAGAAACTTCCACGGCACTGGCTGTGAATTCCGGCCGTTCGCTGCCATCGACACAGGGAGGTGTGAAGCCCAGATTTCCTGCATGGGAAGAGCGGTTTAAGGAATGCGAATTTGATATATACAGTTTAGTGCTTTACATGTATTTCACTCCTGAATGGCTTTAAAATAGCTTTTCCCTTGCAAGATGAAATTTCCAGTTGACAAACAGCTTGACTTGGAGCCCATTTGTGTGCTAGGAAAGTATTTGTGTATCAGCTGCTTTTGAGAAAAAAAACCCCACTGTAATGAAACTTATCTGTTAGAATAACCATGCAGAATATCTCTGATGGGCAAATGCTTGGTGATTAGTGTTTATCATGGTTCTTTTTCAAGCAGTGACTTCTATTTTTACACTGAACTTTCTCTAAATTGGTGAGACAATGTTATCTCAAGACCTTTCAGCCAGATAAGACCATGCCAGTTTCCTCAAAAATGGTCTTCTGTCTGTGGATTTTGTATATATTTGGGGTAGGGAGGCACTGTGGGAAGGAAAACAGTGACTGTATTTAAATTACTCTTTAAAGTAGAATTCCTGAAAGTTGATGTTAGTTAGGGGGTGGGCCTGAAAGTTTCTAGTAACTTGTGTAACATCGAGATAGGCCTCGTACCAGATTTCTCTGAAGACTTTGGACAGATGCTCTGGAAAGCAAAAAGAACAGCCCTAAAAAAAGATGAGGAAAGTTAACGTTCTGCAGTCTCTGTGACCATCCACCTTGGGCAGGGAAAATTCACAGCACTAAAAGGTACCCCCTACCAGCAGCTGACTGGTCATCTCGAGTGGAGCAAAAGTCTGGTCACGAGATGGGACGTGCAGCAGATCTCCATCTGGCTTGTTGGCTGCACTCCTGGGTTTTACTTTGTATAAACCCAGAAGCCTGAAAGAGCTGGTGTGTTTTCAGACTCCAGCCATCTTCAGGAATTTATTAATTTTTTCCCCTCTATTCTTCTATGCTGTGAAATATCATGGTCTTTTTATGTTCCTTAATCTTATGCATGGAAGCAGGCATACCGAATGCCTGCATATGAGCACACCCAGAGTCAATCTAGAGAAGGCTTTACTGTTCAAATATTATTTGATAAAATTGTTTTTGGAGTGTATTGTATGTTTAAAAGTCTGAAAAGAATGAGTTATCTACAACCCTTGATAAATCAAGTTTTCAAACTTCTTATCAAATTGATAAACATCTCTGAGGGTGTGTCGTGGTTTAGCAGCAGCTCAGCCCCACACAGTCGCTCGCTCACTCCCCCACCGGTAGATGGGGGAGAGAATCAGAAGGGTAACGCTCGTGGGTTGGGATAAGAACAGTTTAATAATGAAAATTAAAAGAAACAACAGTAGAAATGCAATGTAAAGGAGAACAACGAGAGGCGCAAAGCCCCGGGGGAGGGGGGAAGGGAGGGGAGAGGGGGAACGAACCGCCGGAACAAACCGCACGCGCCGCAGCCGCTCGCCGCCCGCCGACCCGACGCCGCGCCGCCTGCGCGCTGCCACTGCCCCCCCTCAATATACTGGTCATGGTGTCACATGGTATGGAATGAACCTGCCATTGGCCAGTCGGGGTCAGCCGCCCCCACCATGGCCCTGCCCCTCCCAGCCCCCCCTGCCACGCCACGCGGCAGAGCGCGGGAAGCTGGAAAGGTAGCTGACCCCCACAGTGAGGAGAATTAACCCCTTCTCAGCCAAAACCAGCACATTCTCCACCCCTTATTCCATACCACTTACACCATGCCCAGGTCCCATATGATGCAATACAACCGTACCAACCACCACCCCTCCCCTTCCCATCCTTTAACATAATACACAGACATCATTCCCTTAGTTCATGGACCTTCCCTGTAAAATGTCCATTAAAATGTCCATTGAGTTCACCCAGTCCATGACTCTGGGCTCCATCTGTTGTATCAGTCTTTCCGGGTGGGAGAGATGGTGTGTGGCGTTGGGTTGCTGCATACCGAGTCAGTCATCGTTCCATCACTGCTGCACGGCTTGTTTCATAGTTGATCTTCCATGGGTTGGGAGGCTCGTACTCTGATATCATTGATACAACACAGAGGTGACACACAATATTATATAGCAGTTCACATTGTGCCATTCAGTTCATTACTGTTTTCACCCAAAATCAAATCCCCTTGAGGCACACATCGGATTTCTCCATCCTCCCGCATCACCCACCAAGTGCACCCAGGTCCTCGAGCAAAAACAATCCCACGAATGGGTTTGCCTTTGCCAGAGGCAGGAAGAACCCAGACTGTTTTGCCCAGCATACTTTTTGTGTGCACTACAGGGACTCTATCCCCTTCCACAGTATGTAGGATTTCTGACTGGGCAGGGCCAGCTCGGTTGGCAGATCCCCTCGTGTTGACTAACCACGTGGCTTTTGCTAAATGTGTGTCCCAGTGCTCGAATGTCCCACCCCCCATTGCTCTCAGTGTGGTTTTTAACAGTCCATTGTACCTTTCAATTTTCCCAGAGGCTGGTGCGTGATAGGGGATGTGATACACCCACTCAATGCCGTGCTCTTTGGCCCAGGTGTCTATGAGGCTATTTCGGAAATGAGTCCCATTGTCTGACTCAATCCTCTCTGGGGTGCCATGTCGCCACAGGACTTGTTTCTCAAGACCCAGGATAGTGTTCCGGGCAGTGGCGTGGGGGACAGGATATGTTTCCAGCCAGCCAGTCGTTGTTTCTACCATTGTAAGCACATGGCGCTTGCCTTGGCGGGTCTGTGGGAGTGTGATATAGTCAATTTGCCAGGCCTCCCCATATTTATATTTCAGCCATCGTCCCCCATACCACAGAGGCTTTACCCGCTTCGCTTGCTTGATTGCAGCGCATGTGTCACATTCGTGGATAACCTGTGCAATAATATCCATGGTCAAGTCCACCCCTCGATCACGAGCCCACCTGTATGTTGCATCTCTCCCTTGATGGCCTGAAGTGTCATGGGCCCACCGAGCTAGAAATAGTTCACCCTTATGCTGCCAGTCCAGATCCACCTCAGCCACTTCAATCTTGGCAGCCCGATCTACCTGCTGGTTGTTTCGATGTTCTTCAGTGGCCCGACTCTTGGGGACGTGAGCATCCACATGCCGTACCTTTACAACCAGTTTCTCTACCCGGGCAGCAATATCTTGCCACAATGTGGCAGCCCAGATGGGTTTGCCTCTGCGCTGCCAGTTGCTTTGCTTCCATTGCTGCAGCCAGCCCCACAAGGCATTTGCCACCATCCAGGAGTCAGTATAGAGATAGAGCACTGGCCACTTTTCCCGTTCAGCGATGTCTAAGGCCAGCTGGATGGCCTTTACCTCTGCAAACTGGCTCGATTCACCTTCTCCTTCAGCAGTTTCTGCTACTTGTCGTGTAGGACTCCATACAGCAGCCTTCCATCTCCGGTGCTTTCCCACAAGGCGACAGGACCCATCAGTGAACAGGGCATATTGCTTCTCATCTTCTGGCAGTTTGTTATACAGTGGGGCTTCTTCAGCACGTGTCACCTCCTCCTCTGGTGATAATCCAAAATCTTTGCCTTCTGGCCAGTCCATAATCACTTCCAAGATTCCTGGGCGACTGGGGTTTCCTACTCGAGCCCGCTGGGTGATCAGTGCAACCCATTTACTCCACGTAGCATCAGTTGCATGGTGTGTAGAGGGGATGTTTCCTTTGAACATCCAGCCCAGCACTGGCAGTCGGGGTGCCAGGAGCAACTGTGCTTCAGTACCAACCACTTCTGAAGCAGCTCGAACCCCTTCATATGCTGCCAATATCTCTTTTTCAGTTGGAGTATAGCGGGCTTCAGACCCTCTGTATCCCCGACTCCAAAACCCTAGGGGTCGACCCCGGGTCTCCCCAGGTGCTTTCTGCCAGAGACTCCAGGTAGGGCCATTCTCCCCGGCTGCGGTGTAGAGCACATTTTTTACATCTTGTCCTGCCCGGACTGGCCCAAGAGCTACTGCATGGACTATTTCTCGTTTAATCTGTTCAAAGGCTTGTCGTTGCTCAGGGCCCCATTTGAAATCATTCTTTTTCCGGGTCACTTGATAGAGAGGGCTCACGATCAGACTGTAATTTGGAATATGCATTCTCCAAAAACCCACAACGCCCAAGAAAGCTTGTGTTTCCTTTTTGCTAGTTGGTGGAGACATGGCTGCTATTTTGTTGATCACATCCATTGGAATCTGACGACGACCGTCTTGCCATTTAATTCCTAAGAACTGGATTTCTCGTGCAGGTCCCTTCACCTTACTTTGTTTTATGGCAAAACCAGCTTTCAGAAGGATTTGGACTATTTTCTCACCTTTCTCAAAAACTTCTTCTGCTGTGCTGCCCCACACAATGATGTCATCAATGTATTGAAGGTGTTCTGGAGCTTCTCCCTGTTCCAGTACAGTCTGAATCAGTCCATGGCAAATGGTAGGACTGTGTTTCCACCCCTGGGGCAGTCGATTCCAGGTGTACTGGACGCCCCTCCATGTGAAAGCAAACTGTGGCCTGCACTCTGCTGCCAGAGGGATTGAGAAGAATGCATTAGCAATATCAATTGTGGCATACCACTTGGCCGCCTTTGACTCCAGTTCGTATTGAAGTTCTAGCATGTCTGGCACAGCAGCACTCAACGGTGGAGTGACTTCATTCAGGCCACGATAGTCTACTGTTAGTCTCCACTCTCCATTAGACTTCCGGACTGGCCATATGGGACTGTTAAAGGGTGAGTGGGTCTTACTGATGACTCCTTGGCTCCTCAGTTGGTGAATGAGTTTATGGATGGGGATCAGAGAGTCTCTGTTGGTGCGATATTGCCGCCGGTGCACTGTTGTGGTGGCGATTGGCACCTGTTGTTCTTTGACCTTCAGCAACCCCACCACAGAAGGGTCCTTTGAGAGACCGGGCAAGGTAGACAGCTGTTCAGTTTCCTCCGTCTCCAAGGCAGCTACACCAAAAGCCCACTTGTAACCTTTTGGGTCCTTGAAATACCCTCTCCTGAGGTAGTCTATACCAAGGATGCACGGAGCCTCTGGGCCAGTCACAATGGGGTGCTTCTGCCACTCATTGCCAGTTAGGCTCACTTCGGCCTCCAATACAGTTAGCTCTTGGGATCCCCCTGTCACTCCAGCAATGCTGATGGGTTCTGCCCCTATACAGTTTGATGGCATTAAGGTGCACTGTGCGCCGGTGTCCACTAAAGCTTTATACTCCTGTGGGTCGGACGTGCCAGGCCATCGGATCCACACAGTCCAGTAAGCCCGGTTATCCCTTTCCTCCACCCGGCTGGAGGCAGGGCCCCTCTAGTCCTGATCATGGCAGTCACAACTCACTTCCTGTAAATGTGAATCAGGAGTCCCTCTATTACACTTAGAAATAAAATCTGCGCTTCTACTCCTCTGTCTGGGGACTTGCTCGCTGGAAACTGGAGCAGCAGCTTTCCTGGAAGAACCTCCCTGAGTGACTGTTCTTCCTTGCAGTTCATGTACTCGTGCCTGTAGGGTCGAAGTAGGCTTGCCATCCCACCTCATCATGTCCTCTCCGTGGTCACGCAGGTAGAACCATAGGGTGGCCCGTGGTGTGTATCCCCTTCTTTGAGCCAAAGGACGCTTATTCCTAACAGCTGAGACACTGCTCTGTCGAGGTGGGGAGTAGGACAGATCTTCTTTGAGTTGCTGGACCTCTTGGGATAGTTTCTCCACAGCAGAGACAAGCGAGGAAGAGATATTTGTGTCATAATCCCGGAGTCTATCTATCACCTCTGCCACCGTTGGTGTCTCGTCATCTTTCCAGGACATCACTGCCAATGAGTTTGCATGCGAAGATGGTGCGCTCCGTACAAACTTCCGCCACATGGGTCGTGTGCACTCGGCTTCATCTGGATCTTTGGATGACCGTTGATCATCCAGGTCACCATAAATCACCTCAAACACAGCTAATTCCCTGAGATACTGGATGCCTTTCTCCATAGTTGTCCATTTTCCTGGGCGATATGTAACATCTTCTTTAAAGGGATACCTTTCCTTCACTCCAGACAGGAGTCGCCTCCAGAGGCTGAGGGCTTGTGGTTTTTTTCCAATTGCTTTGTCAACGCCCCCTTCCCCAGAAAGGGATCCCAATTGTTTGGCTTCTTTTCCCTCTAGTTCCAGGCTACTGGCCCCATTATCCCAGCATCGGAGCAGCCAGGTGGCAATGTGCTCACCTGAACGACGGCTATAATCTTTTCGCATATCTCGCAACTCGCTTAAGGACAGGGATCGGGTGGTCTCTATTTCATTTATTACTTCTCCCTCCTCTCCCCGCGATGGCCCTGGTTCTTCATCATCCCGTTCTAAACGAGTTGATGTCCGCTTCCAATATTTCGTCTTATGTATGGGGGCAACTGATACTGGTACGGGTTTATTTTCTGAGCTAGCTCCGGTACTTGTTGTGGGGGTTTGAGTGGCTGCAGTGCCTGTTGTCAGGGCTGGATTGTCTACAGTGCCAGTCACTTTGCATTTCAATCCAGAGACATTCTCTTCCCCCTGGGGGCACTGAATACTGTTGAGCAGGGCTCGGTATGCATGGGCCAGACCCCAGCACGTTGCAGTTATCTGTGTCTCTCTGGAGTTCCCAGCGTAACAACATACTTTCTCCAAATATTCTATTAGTTTTTTAGGATTCTGCACTTGCTCGGGGGTGAAACTCCAAAACACTGGGGGTGCCCACTGCCCTAGGTATTTGCCCATGCTATCCCACATGCCCTGCCACTCGTAACTATCAAGCCTCGGGGCAGATTTCTGGGTGATATTCTTAAGTTGCTTAGTCAAAACCAAAACAACATGCCCAAAAACTAACAATGACTGCACCTTAACCACCCAAGGATGTTCAAGATACATAAAGGTTGTTGTAACAAAGGCACAGACATCATAGAACAAAGTTGCAAAGGTACAATTCTGTATTTCCTCCATGTAAAATCTCTCAGAGGAGGAGGTATAATTGCTAATTGCCTCAACAAGGTGGTATCCGAAGTACAGTAACGGTTTCAGCAAAAACCCCAAATACCAGATAAAGCTGAAAACGAGTGTTTGTATAACAAATCTCGTAGGCAAAACATTACTAATCACAGCAGAACACAGCAGACTCAAACAACCAACACCGATTTTTAACACCAACTGCAAAAAGGACAACATGGTGCTGGGACCAGCAGCTGTTGTTATCTCCAACCCTCGAGCCCCACGTTGGGCGCCAAAAAGACTGTCGTGGTTTAGCAGCAGCTCAGCCCCACACAGTCGCTCGCTCACTCCCCCACCGGTAGATGGGGGAGAGAATCAGAAGGGTAACGCTCGTGGGTTGGGATAAGAACAGTTTAATAATGAAAATTAAAAGAAACAACAGTAGAAATGCAATGTAAAGGAGAACAACGAGAGGCGCAAAGCCCCGGGGGAGGGGGGAAGGGAGGGGAGAGGGGGAACGAACCGCCGGAACAAACCGCACGCGCCGCAGCCGCTCGCCGCCCGCCGACCCGACGCCGCGCCGCCTGCCGCTGCCACTGCCCCCCCTCAATATACTGGTCATGGTGTGACATGGTATGGAATGAACCTGCCATTGGCCAGTCGGGGTCAGCCGCCCCCGCCATGGCCCTGCCCCTCCCAGCCCCCCCTGCCACGCCACGCGGCAGAGCGCGGGAAGCTGGAAAGGTAGCTGACCCCCACAGTGAGGAGAATTAACCCCTTCTCAGCCAAAACCAGCACAGGGTGGAGGCAGGGAAAGGTAACAACTAGATTTTCAAGGTTTCCAATACAATTTTCGAAAGCACTAGAGCAGGCTGCCTAAGTACCCAACTCTTCAGCAACATGATTCTAAGAAGAAAGCTTTAATAATCATCCCCGAGACAATCAGATTGTCAGACAGTAGTTTTATTTCAGCGCAAAGAAGGTTAACATTTTCAATCACAACTTGACAGGTTTTGGTAAAATTCTTTAGGTGTACTTTCTAAAGAGAAGACATCCCTCTTCTTAGATTATTTTTAAAATGCATAAGGACTGATTACTTTTTTTAAGTAATTTGACTAAATTCCTGTGTAATATTGAGGCTTATCTGACTTTGGTATGACAGATGTAATTCATTCTAAATTAATTATATTAGGTTACGGCAATATTTGATTTTATCATTTGTCTAAGTGTTTGAGTTAAGGATTAGAGTAGATACTGAGTTTCATTTCTTACAACATTCAGGACCTGTGAGGCTGTGCAGCCGTCCCGCCACTGCTGCCACTCACAGTGGGCTGGCTTGAGCAAAGCGCAATCGGAGAGCGTTTGCTTTCCAGTCCTCCCGTGGCAAACACAGAAGCTCAGACCTGATTCATAAGTAGCGCAGGACCAGGTAGGGCCGGCACGGGGAAGGCATCTGGAGCATCATTGTTTCAGGCGTCATTCCCCAGGGCAGTCCATCCAAAACCAGGGGCTCAGGCCCCTTGTCCGGACCCTGCTGTGGGAATGGCGGTGGCTGGCAGAGAGGTGGCAAGAGACAAAGGATAAGAAACTCTCCCAGTGAATTGTGAGGTGAACATGAACCAAAGACCTCCATGAACCTTAACCTGAAGAAAGACTCTGTAGGTAAGTCTGCAGCTGCTGGATTAAACGTGAAAGACCCTTATGGAAGGGGAGCCTTGCTGCACACCGCCTGTGCCCTAAGGCGAATGAGCCTGGACAGCTTCCCCTCGCTCGCTCGGGCAGAGCCATGCCTGAGCACGGGCACGTGTTTGGTGGCCTCAACTCCTACAGTGCGATGTAGTAAAGGACTAGACATAATGAGCTAGATCCAACAGAGTTCAGGTGGCTAAAACCAGGGTGTTCTATGTTTTCTTGCGTATAAACCAAGGTTTAGGGGCTTAGTTGCCTAGAGAGAGCATGGAAAAGGGTCAGTGACTCAGAATAGGATGCAAACAGACCGCACGCTGAACGAGGTGATGCCCAACATCAGTGTGCTGCTGCCGGGTCTCCCCAGAGAGAAACCCTGGATGCGGCTGCTTTTGCATATTCTTTCAAAAACATGACTGTGCTCTCTCCTTGTATCTAGACGTTGATGGAGAGTGTGCCTCTCGTATGTGTATAACAAATTAGCGGTTAAGGAAACGATGAAAAGACAGAAGTCTTCACACAGCCAAGGGCTTGCAAGCCCAAAACCAATGATGTCCTGCATTCTGCTTAAAGGGAAATTGCTCAGTACTTTTGCATTGGCGTGCTATTATGTCAAAAACCTGTAATCTGGTGCATGAGTGTACAAGCATTCATTTGATTTTATGCCTTTGTTGCTAATTTCTGGGATGAAGACCAGGGGAGTGCTTCTGGCCTGCTTTATGAATTCTGAATACCGTCTGTATTCCAAAATATCTAAACATGGGCTGTTCATTAGATGCACCAAGAAAGTGTTAGTCTTCTACAGAAATTGTTGCATGCATTTCACGGAAGTGACAGGCAGAGCACACTCCTATTCTTTAGTCCCCATATGTCAGCTGCTTTGAGCAGCAGAAGGGGACTAGAAGGTTCCCAGAGGTTCCTCCCAGCCTTGACTATTCTGTGACTGGGTGATTTTACGCATAAAACACTGGTTGAGGTAAATGCTGTTTCCCAGCTATGTTTCGGTTTAGCCTTAATCTGTTTGAACAACTGGATTTGCCTCTGAACTGACAGCAAAATGAAGATGCTGATATAAATAGAAACACAGACAGGATACTTTCACAAATTCTGAAGCGGGTGGAAATGAGAGAAATCACAGTTGCATCACTTTCACCAAAAGGAGAAGTAAAGACCGCAGGGGAAACCATCAAAACCGACTGTGTCACATCTTCCTGTATGTAATTGTTAGCTCCCTTACAGGGAGTAGCTGGCACAACATTTGTTTCATCTGATTACCCGTTGGAAGACAGCTGTCAAATACAGATATCCACAAGCCATCTTTTGTTTGTGGTGGACATGTCTTCTCTCCTCTTCAAAGCCTAAATTCTACCAGTCTGACTAAAAAAAAAAAAATAAAATGACCTTCTTTTCGGTTAAAGGAGGATAAAAATGAAGATAGAGGAGGGGTAATTTAAAGGACTTTTGTATCACACCTCATATGAACTCAGAGATATGTCTTCGCTCTTTGGAGAATTCTGCATCTCCCCCCTAGTGTTAAATAATAGCAACGATGAACCGTGTTTTGATCAAGTCTAATCTGTCAGAACCGAGAGTCTGAAACTGAAATTCGTGTTGTGGTATCTTCTGAGCTCCCTTTCAAAGGTGGGATTTTGGGTCCCTTATTACCCTTTGCCTGCTGCTCACAGAGGGATGATGGCCAAATTCTCCAGCGACACACCGGTGCCCGCTGGCTCTGCTCGGCAGTGCCAGCGAGCCGTAGCGGTCCCCGGCCAGCAGCCACCCCCGTGGGCCCTTCCACTGGAACCAGCGGGACCTGCCCGGCCTGAGCAGCCCTTCGGGCACCACGCCATCGCCTCGTGTGCCGGGAGCGCCCGTGCACCGGGGAGACGCGGGCGTTACTGCAGGGAGGCTGTGCTCTTCCCCTGCTACTCACAGATCGCCCCAGCACCTGCCCTGGGGTCGCCCGCAGCTCTCCCTTTTGCACGGCCTTCACTTCAGCAGCCGCCCCCGTGCCTTTTCTTCATTAGATGTCATTTTTCCAGCAAATGAGCTGAGGGTAGCACTGTTCATTTGGGCTTTTTTTGGGCATGTGCTAGGCGGGGAGGAACAGCTTCAATTTTTTCATCTAAAAACACGTCCGAAGCATTGTCTGGCAGCTGCGTGTTAGCATCTGCAGCGCCCACAGCCAGAAGAAAGCTCTCGGCTGTCTCGTTGGTCACCCGCAGATATTTGCTTGAGGCCTGTGAACTTGTTGCCTTGCCTGGAACTGATATCTTTAACCTTCTGCAAGAGAAGTGAATCTCCATCCGGTCTACTTTCATCATGGGTCAGATGGAGGAGTAAAATGTGCCTGGGCTTGAGCCCGGGGCACTCCACACACCGTCTGCACCATCGCCACGCTGCGCAGGTCAGGGACCGAGGACCTGCCCTTGCTGGCTTCATCAGGGGCATACGAACAGGGAGGGAGGCTAGAGCTGCGTACATCTGGTCAGAACGCGGTCTTCTGGAAAGGGGCCATCATCGTCACAGGGACGGTATGGATGAAAAAGCACTGCTCTGAAAGTTGAATGCATCCAGGAGGAGGAACAGCTTAGACAGAAATCTGCCAGTCCTTTTAATGTGGCATCCATATAACACTTCTTATCGACATGTCTCCAAGTGCTTCCCTGCCTTTGATTCCAGATCCTTGTCTGCTCTTTTTTTTACACCTTGCTATCAACCCTCCAGTAAAGGATGATCTGCACTAGGATGATTTCAAAACACAGACTATTTTTAAGAGTTCAGATTGGAGAGCAATAGAGCTCGTTTTAAGACATACGAGAGTACAAGGCTTGGAGTTATTAAAATGAGCCTTTTAAAAATTATTTTGGTCAAGCATTCTGAGTGTCCCTAGTAGCCTTCCTTTGAGGTGTGTAATGTGACGGGGCCTGGGCAGGAGCCAAAGAGGAGCACTGAGGGCATCTCAGCCAGTTGCCTGCGGCCTTTCCTCCTGCCTGTGAAATAACATCCACGCAGCACATTGGAGCGGTGCCGGCCACTGCCTGGGATGGGGACACGCTCTGGCTACTGCCAGAGAGGGGGAAGGCAGGCAAGGAGGCGCACAGACCTCCCCAGTGCTGATCCATGAAACGCATGAAGTTCTGGGTCTTGTCTGAACACGGCAGCGTCCCTCTCTCAGGCTCCAGCTCTCGACAGCTGTACCCCGCTGTGCGGAGGTTCCTCATTCCACATGCTGATGAGCCGCGCTGAAGGCAGATGTGCCTGTTTTACCTCTGCATTCTGGCTGGACTCAAGCGTGGCAGAACATACCGCAGAGTTACCGCTCTCAGGCAGCGTAATGGGTGTCCACCTGCATGCTGTCACCCTCTGAGGTTACACGTATGCGCCGTTGCCATGTAGAAGACTGCTCACACACACCGGCAAGAGGGTCACTACCTCAGAGACAAGACATCTGCTCATCTGCAGTTTTCCCTACAAGAAACTTTCACTGGGGCTTGTGTCCCTATGCTGGTAGCCACAGTGCAGATCTTCAACGGGTTGTTGAAAACACTCCAATTCCAAATCACAGATGTTGGCTGTCTTATTCCTTGTACTGTAGGAAAGCCTGCTTTTAACTCTTGCCTTTTCTCACTCTCATCTTCACCTGGAGCACCATGACTTGCACATCTCCTGAGCAGCCCCTGAGGAAGGGCTCAGGGCTGCGCGTGGCTCAGGCACGGGCTCAGGCTCTCGCGGTCGCCAGGGCTGTGCTCGGTGCCATCCCGTCTGTTCATCCTCCTGGGAACTGCTGAGGGTGGGAGGGGCGGTTGGTGAGAGCAGAGGGGAGAGAGGGCAAAGGCTGGTGGCAGCGAGACGGGAGGTTGCGGCAGGCACAACTTTCACCAAGACCATGACGAAAACGAGGTTCAAGATGTAGGAGAGCAGGGAGGTAACAGGAGGAAAAGGAGAGATGCTGGCAGATTTAGGGGGCAAAGGGGAGGCAAAAAGGGCACGAGAGGGAAAGAGAGAAGCCGATGAGAAGGAAAATAGCAATAAATAGTAATGTGAAATAAGTAAATGGCAATTAATAGCAATCTACTCTGGGTACCGGGCAAAGGATGATGAACTCGCAATCAGTTAAAGGCAGCAAACAAGCTATCTGTTAGGGTCAGCCAGCCAGCACACAATTAATCAATAGCAATGTAGAATTGGAAGAGGGGGAATAATACTAATAGCAGACGCATAACACATGCGTTGCCCTCTTGGTGGGGTGCTCCTAGAAGAACCATAGACCTGCATGTGTCTGGAAGTCACGGACGCGCAAGGAGGGGCAGCGTGCTGACGGAATGCTTCTGCACCTCAAAGAGGTGTAAAAACAGAACGGCTGTCGGGATCCTCACAGAGATTCCCTATCCGTTTTCAGATGCGCTTTGAACTCGTGCCATGCCTTGAGGAGGAAGACAGAGAGCTGCCCGTACAATTTTCTCTCTCCGGAAGACACTGGCAGGTGAGAGGCTGGAGCAAAGGGGTAACACTAATAAATGGCTGGGTTGTGGCTGGAATTTAGAGACTCTCCTCCACCTCCCCAGTACATCTGCAGAGAATTGCAACTACCTTTTATACTACTCTTGCCCACCAAAAAATGTTCAGAACTTCCGTATAAAATCAATCAAACTGACACCGGCCAAAAAAGCACAGTCTAGATTTCCTTGTAACCACATTATCCCCCCACCTCTTCCCTAAAAGTGCTGGCATGCGTTCTCCAGGACTCTGAGTTTGGATCTAGTAGTCCCTCGTAGCACACAGGGAGGACATAATCAGTCTGAGATGAAATATCTGCTGATCAAGATAAAATACAGGTCATCATTAATACAAGAAAAATTACAAGATCGTCTGCAGAAATTATTTTTTAGTCAGAAGTTTTACCCAGAGGGCCTGACCCGAGTGCTATCTTTGAAATGAGCGATGACATCCTATCCCGTTTTAGCTTTAATCTGCAACTCCGCTGGATTCCTGCCACGCTCCCAGAAGCGTGCTCGGTGGCATATGCGTGTCTGTTGCCCTACCTCCCAAAATGTGTCAGAAAGACACACACTTTATAGAACATGCCAACAGCCACCCTGCCTCCTGTGCCATCCTGTCCTCCTCCCAGCCAGCACTTTCATGCTGCGGGTTTTGCCTGCTGCCTCCACGAGCGTGCCAGCCCAGAGGCAGGCACCTGAGCACAGCGCTCCCACCGCCTCCCACTCCTCGATGCACCGAGCCTTGCCAGATGCACCATGCCCCATGACAAATGAAGAAGGGATGGGATATGTTGTCCAAGAAGAGGAAGAAAACTCAACTCGATGAGCGATTTGCCATATGATCTGTAACACATGGCCGTGTCCCGGGGAAGGGCAAACCTCTGCAGAAGGGAGCAGCAGCAGTCTTCTCTCAGCGTGCTTTTCTTGCAACGACTTATTCCGGCTCATCCAGATGACGGGGTGAGTGAAAGCTGGCTTGAGCTTTTCTTGTGTGCCGTCCACATTGCATGGCTCCTTTGCATCTTGTGCCTGCTTGCGGGAGTGCTCATCTTTAGCTGTTGCCTTTTGAAGCGCTGAGGTCTCTGTGGCAGAGAAGCTGCGCTGTCAGGCTCTAAGACGCCGTAATGCTCTTTATCGTGACGTGCCCTTGAAGCTGCACAAAAGAGCTGCTGCTTAACAGCTTCTGAGGACCCCGGCTCACAGGAGTCACAGCGTTTCTGCCTCACCACCTGCTCTGGCTGACTCCGGGTCAGCAGCGTGCTTTGGGGTTTTATGCTGAGCAGCTTGATCAAAACAGAAAGTCTGAAAGGATGCTGTGCAAGTGAGCAGCGCAGCTGCTGCTGACCACAAGTGCCAGCTGGGACAACACAAGTTGTACCTGGCAGAAAAAGTGCGGCCACCTTTTTATTTGCCACTGCACCACAGGGTTAGGTGCACCTGAAGGGACATTGGTCCCGTGTTATATGGCAAACCTGGCAGCTCCCAGTGCCATTCAGCACCCTAAGAGAGTAACCCTAGAAGCTGTGACAGCAAAGGAGAAAATGTGATCTCCGCTTCTGGGTGCTCCCAGGCTGCCAAAAGCCTGGCCCTCCCAAGCACTGAGTGGCATGGAAGAGCTGTACGGTGGTCTCTAGTCATTTGCGTTTCATGCAGTTTGTAAGTAATCACAACCAAAAGGAGCAGATCCCGCTTTTCTGCTCCCTACAGCTGGTAACAAATATTTTTCTGGCTTTTGGAAAAAATTTCCCCTTGACTCCATAGTTTATTCTGTTGGTGACTAGCCCTTTGAATGTGTCCCCAAGGAAGAAGAAGCGGGGTTTTATGTCCTGTCCCACTGTGGAGCCGTATGAGGTTATACTGCCCGTGAGTTATGCCTAAGGTACAAGAAAATACTTATGTGTCAGTAAAGCAGACTGTGATCCTGGTTACAGCGGCTTGGTTAATGAGAGACTGCAGGAGCACAGAGGAAGAGGAGACGGCTGTGACCCAGGAATCAGGGGATCCCTCACAGTGGCAAAGAGAGAAAACAGAAAGGGGCAGTCAGTGAGCTGAAAGCACAGTGAGTTAAGAGGGCAGAGCATGGCCCTGGGTGGAAGACATGGCCCTGCAGAGTGCTACCATTTTTTTTTATTATATTCTCTCCCAGAGCCCCTCAGAACAGGGGGAGAAAGCAGAAAAAAAGAGAAATATTCTGTTTTCCCTATTAGAACCTTGATACATCTCCGCAGGCAGCATCGTCCTCCTTCTTGGCAGTCAGATCTTTTTTCTCTCCCAATAAAAGAGCCTCTGGAGAGTAACTAAGATGAACAACTTCGCCAGAGCAGCTTAGGACAGCACGTGCCGCCTTACGTGGCCAGATTGAAATCTGAACTTCTGCCCCCTTCCTTGCACATGAGTTCATATTTTGGCAAGTCTGTAGAGTTTCTAAACAATTATATGTTTAGTTTACTGGTACGAAAGGGGAAGCCACTCCAGACAAGTAAATAAGATACAGAGATAAGTTTCTTGAGAAATTAAGGTCTCAATGAATACACAAATATACAAAGGATGTATAAATAAATGACATTTTATAAATAGTATGCTTAGTGTACCGCTATTCATACTAGCTTTCTTCTCCAGTTAATGTTTAAAAGAAAACCATTCTGTAAGGATATTTTCCTTAAGTGTATTCAAGATGGCCAACACAATGGCTTTAAGGAGTTAGAACATACAATACAATGATGCTGCTTCACTACAGTAAAAATAAACATCCTCGTACAATGTCTCTCATTTTAATTTGATGCTTTTGGATGAGTTATTAGTCTCATTCATGACAAACCAATAATTTGTCCTGTTTTCCTCTTACTAATAGCAGGGAGCAACCTCAGCTCCCAGCGTAGTCCTGCTTCTCTCACTGTCCTCCACACCAGAGCCCGTGGCTACTGGGGGAGCAAACGGGAAAGGAGCAACCGAGAGAAGCTGCAGCTCCCCCGTGCTTTTCTGCCGCCCCACTAGGAAGCCCCGCTCAGAGACATTCCTGTTATTTTACCCAGTTATCAAAATGCAATCTAGAAAAGAAACGCCCGTGTATTATAACGCCCTGTAGTCGCGCTGTGTGGGTCTCACCGGGCCATTTCACATGCCGGTGGTGCCGCCCTCACGTTGTGCTCACTGTGCTCCTCTGCAATAGGACCCTCCGCTGCGCCGGCGCTAACGCTGCGGCTCAGAAAGCTTCGTGGATCGTTTCAAAGCGGACTGTAATGCCCAAGGGGTGAGGCCAGCAGTGAGCGCCTCCGAGAAGCGTAACACAGCTGGCTCGCTCAAGGCCACACCAGAAATCGGGAGCAGAACTGATACTGAAAGTCAGAGGATCAAACTCACATCCATCTGCCTAACTGGCCACCTTCTGACAAATAATAGAGCAATACATGGTTAATTGGAAGGTGGCGGCTAGGGATTTTCAGAGTACGCTACTCATTCCTACAATGTTTCATGTTTTGAGTGAGAAGGTCTGACTTTCAGATAAAAAAACCACCTTGCTTCCTGAAAAACAGGCTCTTTAGATTCTGTTAAAGTGGATACTCCCAACACAAAGCAGCCAAAATCACTAGCCAGTTTTGCAAATCTTCCTGCCTTGCAAGATTTCAGCTATCATTTGCCTTTAAAAAAAAAAAAAACAAACCAAAAAACCCCCCAAATTTTATTCATTTTAAGAAGCTTATGATGTCACCTGTGGAATGTCAACAGACAGCAACTGGGACTAATCTTTAAAAGATGACCTACTTGAAGGTGTTTGACAGACTAGGCAGTCTCTCAATACAGAATCAATGCACGGCATTTTTATGAAGTCGGATTTTAAATGCATCAGATTTTTTCTAACCAGCTGATTTATTATTGAATCAAACTTAGATTTCCTCATTTAACATTTAAAACAGAGAGTGTTAAAGACACAACGTATTCATCCTCCATAAACTGCTGACAGTCCTGAAGCCTTCACGTTCCTTTAATTCATTTTTAACTGAGCTGTTCTCTTTTATCGTCATGGATATGAAGTTAGGATTGTCTTATAATTGCTTTTCTTTCCACAGAGGTCTAACTCCCTCCGGCTCGAGGGCTTGCTTTCCCCACAATCAAGGGAGTGTCAGCCACGGACTCTGGTGGGAGCAGAAGTATAACCTTAACAGACATAGATCAAAATTACAATGCAGCATATATCATCTGGATAATTTTAAGGGAAAAAGAAAATTCTGTCCAGTCTAGACCTTTCAGTAAACTGGGAGGGTTTTTCTCCCAGCAGAGGTATTTTTCCACATGGCACTGAATCCAAGAGGTTGGAGATTACTTCAAGATAATAAAGATGTTGGCTGAGCAAATTTCACCCCTGCCCAGAAGGCCAGCCCAAGGTCTTAAATGATCTATCGGCTTTGTGCTGACCCCTGGCGCAGAGGCACTTTTCAATGTCTATGCAAATAAAATGGGCGAGCTTGCCTGTGCCGTGGCCTCGAAAGGGCAGGGGCCAAGAGTGGTTGTACTGACAGGCCGTTCATTTCACGTTCTTGTCTCCTTAATTTCCTTGTTTCGTCAGTGCTTTTTGGCTTAAAGGTAATATTTCCTGGACGCGCCTTTAAGAAATCTGCCAAATAAGAGATACTTGGTCGGAAGGTCGCAGAGAGCCCCCGGAGGCGCGGGGAGAGGGGCCCTGAGCTCAGGGAGCGCAGCCAGAAATCAGGGCGCTCAGAATCAGAGATCACCCCGACATGCTTCCCTGCCGTGGGTGTGGATGGCGATGAGTCCTCGTCAGTACGTGCAGGAGTACAGAGCGGCAGGTTTTTGGGTATGGAAACCTGTGCCTCCGGGTGTCGCCTGGCGTGGCGAGACCTCAGAGGGGCTGGTTCCAGGACCACATAGAGCCACTGAGGGCTTAGTTAAAATGGGAACCATCTGGAGAGCGGCTCTGCTGAGAAGGCCCTGGGGGTGCTGGGGGGCAGCGAGGTGACCCTGAGCCAGCACCGGGCCCTTGGGGCCAAGGGGGCCAGCGGTGCCCTGGGGGGCATGGAAAGGAGCGTGGCCAGCAGGGCGAGGGAGGTTCTCCTCCCCCTCTGCTCTGCCCCAGTGAGGCCACACCTGCAGGGCTGCGGCCAGTTCTGGGCCCCCCAGGTCAAGAAGGGCAGGGAGCTGCTGGAGCAAGGCCAGCGCAGAGCTGCCAAGGGGATCAGGGGCTGGAGCATCTCCCTGGTGAGGAAAGGCCGAGAGACCTGGGTCTGTTCAGCCTGCAGAAGAGAAGGCTGAGGGCGGATCTCATCAATGCCTATAAATATCTGAAGGGCGGGTGTCAGGGGGATGGGGCTGGGCTCTTTTCAGCGGTGCCCAACGCCAGGCCAAGGGGCCACGGGCACAAGCTGGAACACGGGAAGCTCCACCTGAACATGAGGACAAACCCCTTCCCTGTGCGTGTGCCAGAGCAGGGGCACAGGCTGCCCAGAGAGGCTGTGGGGTCCCTTCCCTGGAGACATTCACCCCCCGCCTGGACGCGGCCCTGTGCCCCTGCTCTGGGGGTGCCTGCTCCAGCAGGGGTGGGACGGGGTGTGCTCCAGAGGGCCCTTCCAGCCCCCGCCAGTCTGTGATTCTGTGATTCTGTGAAGAGACTGGTGAAAGAATAGCGCTAAGGTAATGGGGCCAGCACTGCAGAAATGGGAGCTTCCAAAAGCCGAGATCATTTGGGGAATGTTTCTGTGACGATACTGTACGGTTAGCATATTTTACAACATTAACCCCCACACCCAGACAATCACAATAAAGATGATCCAGTAAATAAAACATAATTAACACGTGCAAAGTAGCTCTATTGATGGTGGCTACTTAGGAGACCAACTATGTATTCAGGGGCCGCTCCTGTACCTTGGTGAGAAGCCGAGGCAATGCAGAGTCAGATTTATGCAGGTTTAAATTCTTGTCTGTGTCTGTTGTCTTCAATCAAAACTGAAAAGCAAGTGAGAATATAAGTGATCTCTTCTTAAAATGCAGGAGGAGTACAGAAAAAAGAGACCTTCTGGAATGTTACTAGTTGTTCTCTACCTCCATAAAGGGAGAATGTATTTTATTACGCATCACTACTACATTTTTCAATAAAAGTAAAGCCTGGCACTTTTGTGAATGGTATAAATATTCTATTGATCTCATCCACCCACTGTGGATCTGATAGAAATAATTTTTTACCTAACAGAATATTAAAAGAAGAAAAGAAAAATTGAAACACCAGACAAGCAATTGTCGGGAAAATTGGGACTTGTGGGCTTATCACGTTAAATTGAATTATATTGGGTCTTTAGTATGACATGCAATTATCAGGGTGGTCTCACCTGCACCTATTTGCTTTTTACACATTTTCTACAGTCAGTGTATTAATATTTTACGTGCAGTTTCCTGCATACAAAGGAATAGCACAAATGGGAGCCAGCGGGATAGAAAATCTTGTAAGCCTCTAATAGTGGAAAGCTCAACACAAGTTGCAGCGGACACAAAGTCTGGATGAGAAAACAAAGCAGCCCATTTATTATAACCCAACAATTATCCAGGCTGCAGGCTCAATTTTAGATGGGCTAGCTGGTTATTTTCCTTAGGTCTTCACATAATCCTCGGTTTGGCGTTCTGTGGTACGAACTCTGACCATAAAATGAGCCAGGGAAAACATGCTCACTGCCTGCGCCGATCCGTGTTCTGGGAGACTGTCCCGTGCAGTGCCCTCTTACCGCCGCAGGCACCGTCGGCACGAGCGCTGGCATTATTTTCCCTCTTTGAAAATTGCAGTGTAATCTGTGGAGGGAGAAATTGTTGTGATGTTGTGTGAACTGGAACATTTACTGACACCTCACGTATGCTGGGAGTGGTGGGGAAGCCTGTGCTGGCAATTTTGCTTGACAGCAGGATTGTGTCCACCTGTGAGTCTTCTTCAGAAGAGAAACCTTTTGATTTGTTCATATTACCTTATGGCTAACAAATAGATAAAGGTTCAGGTGTGGACAGTGAAATGTTAATTTCTAATCCTTTTTACTAACAGAAGTCTCTTGTAATAGATGTGAAGCAAATATTATTTTTAATTGCACTCCTTGATATAAATTACTATGCAAACTTGGCTTTGTTATGTTTTATGTTTCCAATGTAAGAGCTAGGGTTCTGTATACTCTCAGGTATACTGCCACACTTATTACTTGCCTTAGGGGGTTTTGTGCATATACACACACACGCACACACATATACCCATATACACACATAGTGCACATGTGTGTGCATGTGTATATACACATGTGTAAATGCACAGGACAGTGGCAGTGTGTTCTACTCTTCTTCAGAATATTTATTAACTTCGTATGATTTTGAAAGAAGACAGAAAATACACACTCTAAGAAAGGATGTGAAATGACTCAGATTTAGGGTTGTACCCAAGTTTGGGCTAACCGGCTTAGAAAAAAAACATCGTTTTTGGTGAAGAGGCTGTTTTCCAAAATCATTGAGCTGGGAACTAGTTAAATGAAACCTTCCTCTCAGCTTTCCCAGTGTCCCAAACCTAGGTCAGGACAGAACGAAAGGTGAAAGTCGTGACTCCCTGCGGCGGCGCCAAGATGGGAAACGTTCCTCACATCTCTGCTTGCAGCGAATCGCATGGATTGTGGCTGGGAGTGAGCTCCTGAGGACATCCTGTCTTTTTAAATTCTCTTAGCCTCTGTCCTCTCTGAACAGGCGCAGCCTTTGCAGAACCAGAGGACAGAACAGTCCTTCAAAATTTGTCAGTGATCAGGTTTTGTAAGCAGACCAAAGGGCGCTAAAATATAAACTCTTTTTTAATATATATACACACACATAATATAAATTATATATGTTTTTTTTATACATACACACACATGCATTACATATAAAAGTTACTTCAAAACCAAGCTTTGCATGGAAACATGAAAGATGTTCCAGGGGACATTATAGCACAGTTGAGCTGGTCACCCAGAAGGCCACTAAAAAAATGTCCAGGGATTTCAGAATTAACTCTTGGACAGATGGATATGGAAGAAAAAAGGAGGAAACAGTTTGTAAGAGCAAGTGGCTATAACTTGATTCATTGACCTGCTTTGCTGTTTGCTTCCAGCAGCTGCTTTATTGCTTGCTGTAAGATAAATGGCCTAAATGTTATGGAGTAGCAGGAGCCGCTCTGTAGTTGAAGTTAGTTTTTAGGCCAATTTTATGTCTTGCAACTTCTCCAAAATGAAAATTGTTCCCAGTAAAAATCCCAGCTGGCACATCCCATCCTAAGGAGTGATCTTGAAAGACAGCACGCAGCAATCCACCTCTGGCATTTCAAAGAGAAGGAGTCAGTTTTGAAATATCCCTTTTCCAGGTTTTAAACCCTATAATTCTTGGCATATTGTCTCCCTCATGGTTTGATCTACAGGATGCCATTTTTTGTTGTCTTGGCTGAGACGTATGTTTTACAATTGTCAGAAAAAATGGAGATGATTACAAAGACCTGGCGTGTTAACACCTTTCCAGCTTAAATATCCTTAAATAGGCAAGGCAAGAATTATCTAAGTGCTGATTAGAGAATTAATAGTGAAGATAAAAGGTTGCTGGCGAAGAGCTACCTTGGAGAAAGCTCTAAGGAGAAGTATTTATATATATATATATGTCCAACCAAACCCCATTTGAAATATGTAGAATAAGACTGCCAACTCCCACCTCCCAAAATGGCAAATACCAGCCTTTTACCTCTCGATGCCCTGCTAATTATTTTCAGATAGCTAATAAGACAGGCTGGCCTAACTGTATGCTTGCAAGATGTCCCTCTTTTCCCTGCCTTCCTGTTTTTTATTTCTGAATTTTTTCTTACCTCTCTCTTATTAGCTTGAAAGTTGACTGGTTTCATCATTTCAATGTCCTAATTTTTCCATAACCTAAATTTTTGAGGACAGTCATGCCAGCAAAAAATACCCAGAAATGTATAGGGTGAATGTCAACATGAAAGGCTGATTTATTCTGGACTGAGTTGGAAAACCCCACATGTTGCTGGCTAGCACAAATTTTCTTGACTTCTGCCAGGCTTTGGGCTACATGCAAGGCTGAAGTACAAAGTGTCTCGATTATTTCAGAGACAATAAATGAGACCCCGACTCCCTGATAGGATAAAGGCAATGAAAAATGCCTCAAACTGAAATTAATTGGATTCCCTTGCTTCAAGAAGAGAAGAGCAGCCACACTGGATCAGATTAGGGGTCACCATTAGCCCGATGCGTTGCCTTGGACAGGAGTCAGGGGCAGGTGCCTAGGGAGAGTGCAAGAATGGGGCTTGCATACAATAATAATTTCTTGGCACACTTCCCCGGCTTCCAGTGTTTTCTGAGTCCCGGTTTCCATGAGAAAGAGGAGGTGCATTTGTATTCAATAGTACTCAGTGGAAAATCCATGGAAGAAAAATCACTCCTTAAGCCTCCTTTCCCCCCACTCCAGGGATACCATTACCCAAAGAGTTGGGTGTGAGCTTTTGTTGCGTACTTTTGTTCTCGTGGTGGCTGGAACATATGCAGTTCTTGGCAAGGGTCATTTACTTATCGGTGATTCAGCCTTCAGTAATCAGTACAATGGTGAAACTATACTCCGGCAGCTGAGGGACAAACTTGCAAATCCTACCAGCATCTCCCTTCCTTGTCCATTTTCTTCCTTTTTATGAGGTGGGAGGAATAATGTGAAGCCTTCTTCTGACATTTAAATACATGATCTGATGAGTTATTTCTGAAAAACACCCAAAATAAAAAGGATGGTGAGAAGACACTTGGTTCTTCCTACTAATCAGCTGTAGCAACTTTTTATCTCCTAGCCTTTTCTAAGTTTCCATATTAATATTAAACCCGCTACTCTTACCATTTAGATTAATTATCTGTCTCATGGTTAACATTTATATTACTGCATTTTGGTTATGTTTTGGACTTTTGGGGGGGTGGAGTGTCTGATCTCTCCTTGCAAGACAGCATTTTACTTACATACAAAGGGTCTAGATCAGTTATTTTGGATTGCCCCCGAGCCATGGTTCCATGAGTCCAGAAATTAAACTTTGGGCACCTGGCACTGTGTCGAAAACATGCCGGCCACAGGGCATGAATCCGTTTATCCATCTAAAGAGGTCCTACTAATTCAGACATGCTAATGTTTGATAACATTTTCCCAGCAGATCTGTAAGGCTTATTGTCTGTAGGCCTTTGGGCCTCCCTTAGTCTTTTCTTGCCACCTACATGCCAAGGGCAAGGTCTCTGGCTATTGCTGCGCTGCTCTGTAAGCAGATTTGGACCCAGGGACTTCCTCTTCTATTTGCACACTCATCAGGCATGAACTGTGCTCAGACTTCTCCTGGCCCGTTACCAGTGTGCCTCAGTTTCCAGTCCTGTTAGTGCCTGGACTCACTGGTGCTCAGCATTAGCAGAGTGGCTCCGCTGCTCTCTCTACACCTGCAGAGCCAGAATCCACCTTCCATGTGTCCTAACTGGATCCTAACTGGACGCGAGTACAGGTACTGGCATGGACAGGTCAAGAGACATGTCCATGCACTTGGCTGTCGCTGGAAACCTACGGACTGATAGAGTCTGTCATACCGCCCCACACAATTGTTTCAGTACCTTGTAGAGGCCGTTTTAGATTAACTCGCTCAGATGGCCCTACAGAAACCCAACAACCATAACGTGTGCTACTAAGTGTTTTGCTCCTCTTAGGGTAAAGGAGTTGGACGGCATTGTCCAACTCAGTTGGACTTAACGGCAGAGCTCAGAGGGTCGTGATCAACAGGGCAGAGTCTGGATGGAGGCCTGTAACTAGCAGTGCTCCCCAGGAGTCTGTGCTGGGTCCAGTCCTGGTCAACATCTTCATCAATGCCCTGGATGAAGGGACAGAGCGTCCCCTCAGCACGTTCGCTGACGATACCAAACTGGGAGGAGCGGCCACAAGGTCCTGGCCCAGAACGGAGAAGGACAGATGCAAAGGGTGGACATCTGCCTCTTCCCAAGGGTCCCAACCCTGGAGACACACACCTATACGAGCAACGCCTGCCACACTGTCCATTGGTGCTCATCCCCTGCGGACAGCGTGAGCAGAGACTCTTCTGGGTAGCATAAATCAGCTCCAGAGTTATCCCGCTGGATGTCCAGTTTCCATACCAAAGCAGAGTGGCAGTGTGTGGTGGACAACTCTTTCCTTAATACTTAGGCTGGCCCTATTCATCAACAGGCGATGGATCAGGAACTTCAACTTAAACAGCAGGATCTATGTGAATCAGCTCTGCCAGGTGTAAGGATGCACCTAGGTGTGGCTTAATCCTGCTACATGGTGTGATTTGGAAATATCTTGCTGGCCAGAGTGCTGAGCTTCCCCTGAACGCCTTTTGCAGGACCCCGTTGGAAACACATGTGAGCTATCCTTAAAATTGGACAGCTGGTCCCTTGGGGTGCGACCTCCAAATATCCTCTCAGTGCAACTGGGACAACGTTCCTCAGTCATGCAAAGGCAAAAAAAAAAGAGAGCAAACGCAGCATCAGGGCTGCCAGGTCATGACTGTGGCGCAAGCTGGCAGAGACTCCCTAAAGTACACTATTACTAACCCCACAGAAATGCAGTGAGGGCTTGTTTCTGACCTGGGTTAAACTTGTACTGCCAGACGATCTGGTAGATACAGGGTTGGTATTAATAAATGTTGAATCACAGACTCGGTGAAGCTCTGCACTCCAAACCCATAAGTTACTGCTGCTGCTGAATGTACCCCTTTATCCTACTCAGTGGACTGATGTGATGAGCTAAAGTATATTTTTATTACTGACAGCGTCTTAGGCAAGAAAGGGGATACAGACGAGGAATCTAAGAAGAGTTAGGGTGGCCATTAAAGCTAGTACTAGTCTGACTGGCCTGCCTTGACATTAAATGCCTTGGAGAATTCACTCTGCCATTGTAAAGCGTGCTTTTCTGCATCAGTCTGATTAGAAGGGGGCAAGTTTCGTGCATCTGCCATTAGAAATGTGTAAGGATATCTCAGCAGGTCCAGGCTGATCCTGGTAGCAGCAGAACCACTGTGTAGGTAGAATGTGGCCACTGCCTTCAGGGAGCAGCAAAGAGGGAGGAAAACATGTTCTACATTAGAAGGAGGTGGGCTGCTATTTAAAGTAACAGGAAAAGGTAGCTAATGTTAGTTTAGTTTAATTTCTACCTCAGGCAACAGAACGAATAGTTCGTGGCAGCTAAGTGTGAGGCAGGAGATACTCTGGTCATCCAAACCAGTGAAAGGGTGGGAAGGAATAGTGGAGGGCAACGTTCCCCCACCTACCTCTTGTCTTCCAGCATTTCATAAGACATGCACTCCTCTCTGCCAGATAACAAAAATCAGAGCTTACCCCCAAATCCAGAAAAATTTATTTTCTATCGCGAAGCCTTAAGAGTGACCCCATCATGAGCTTGTGCATATCTGCAAGTCAGCACGTGGTCCCGTCAGCTTCTGTGCCTCTGGAGGAGCAATTGGCCACCAAGACCATTGCTAAAGTAAAGAGCGTGGCTCTTCTCAAGCTCTCCTTTTGGCGAGGTGCGTGGTGTAAGTCAGTAATGCGAGTGAAGAGCCGTGCAGGGATTTAAGCGGCTCTCAGACTCCGCTGCCCCCTTTTGCAGCCCAGCAAGCTTTCCCCCAGGCTAGTGGGGTATTCGGCAAGTGGTGGCGTTCACATGTCAGCTTGTTTATCACAGCGTTTAAATTCAGCTGGCTCAGCGTGGTGGCTCTGCTTGCTGTTAGGTTCAACTGCTACAAAAAGCTCAGTATGACTGGTGTGCTGGGTGTGATGGCAGAGGGAACAACAAACTGGTCCAGACTCAGAGGGTGTTTAGTTGTGTATAAAGAGAACCAGGATAAGCCACTAAAAATGAAAATTATGAACAGGACTGAATTCAAAGCACTTTTTCTCTGTTAGTTTTTTCGCCAACTCACTCATGGTGAAAAATGCATTAGGGTTCAGAATATATATTATCATCAAAAAATAAAGAATTAAAGCTCGTGCTGAAACAGAACACCATACTACTGCCGTAGTCATACTCCTAGAGAGGATATAATGCAGAGAGAATGGGTCTGGCTTAAACACAGCAAACCTCCCAGGTGGGACACATATTCCTTGTCTTCACTAGCAACCTTGATACAGATGTCTTGGCGAGCTCTCCTGCTTCTTACAACTCTTCAGTATTTTTACAGATGAAAAAGAGGTTGCCAGCAGGGAGTGTCGCAGCATGTAGAGATCTAATTATAAGTGATAATAATCCAGCAGACCTTTACGGAGATTAAAACGCCTCATAGAATCATTTTTGTCCTGGAGAGGTGGATGCTGGCACTTTATCCACAGTCTCACCTAGGGACACGTAGCAAAAAAGCTCTCTTGCAAGTCCTGAAATGAAATGAACCATACCAACCAAAGTACTTTCCCCTTGGCAAAGTGCCACAGGGCATCAGCTAACAGAGCGGCAGCAGTTTACTGTGCAGGCTTTCCACACTGCTGGCAAAACTTAAAGATGGGCCAGGTCCCAGATGTTTCTGAAGGTTTTCCACCAGCGAAACGATGGCTTTCCAGTCTTTTGGATAGCTGTGCTATGAGGATGTTTTTGGCAGTGTATGGTCTAATCAAAGACAATGAGCTTGGTGGCCTATGTATTTTATCTACGCCCTTAATAATCCCCTTGTCACCTTGCCAGCAATTTGGGAGACAACAGACAGTGGCAGAGGATGCTGCCAAAATGATCCTGGTGCCCAGGTGTTGCACCCGGGTGCAACCGCCGTGGCAACGTGGGTACCACGCAGCAGCACGGCCTTCGCTGCATTGCCTAACACGACCCCCACCCTGCATGAGATCTCTTTGCGGCACGGCAGGGCTGCGCCCTCGTGACTGCTCCCAGTAGATCCTGCCCTGGATGCTGCACGGTGGCAGGGCAAGGGCAAACATGGAGCTGCTGGCCCTGAGCAAGCTGGCCCTGGCCGAGGGCGAGCGGCTGGGAGATGCTGGCCCTGATCCCCCAGCTGCCGCTGATGTGGCCTCGCTGTTTCTCCTTGTTTCCTCTGAGGCAGGATATGGTTTGACCTTCCAAAAGCCACAGAAGGGTGCCGGGGATTGTAGCTGAAAACTGGCTTTGAAACGGTGGTTTCCAGCTCCTGTTATCCTCAGCACTACGAGGATGATGGCAGGGACGCGCTGGAGCTGCGGAGGGGGAGCAGACCCTCCAGACCACACGACATACCCTAAAGCCGCCCACCGACCCCGTCAGGTGGGATTTCACCTGCAGCCCAAAGCAGCACGCTGTGAGGAGGGTCCTGCCGCCGCTTCCCCTTGCCAGGACAAAACTCCTGAGCACCACTGCTCCTAGGTCTCCCAGGCCCTCTTTCAGCAAGGCATTAATCTTAGGGTTAGTACAAGCAGCTGCCGATTGTTACGTTGGGATTATGCATGTGTTTATCTTCCTTGCTGAATGGGAGACTTAATGCATTATGGGGAAAACGTTAAGGAAATCGGCTTGAAGGCTTGGAAAAATCATTACTGTATCTGACCAGACTGAAAATACAAATACAAAATTTTTTTTTCAGATAATTAACAGTTCCTACTACAACTTCCACCTGAGCTATGAAATCTAATACCGGTCATTTTTCCCATTAATTAAACACTGTAACAGCAGATGGGGTTTAGAATAGATACATTTATTAGATTTGGGACGAAACAGTATTTTTAGAGGAAGTATCTGGTATACTGGTTTGGGGGTGGTGATGAAACAATGCTTAATAGTCCTGTTATCTAACCTACTCATCGCACAGCAATCCAGCGGCAATTATCTAGTATCTTATGGGAAGCCGTATGAGCTGCTGAACTCGCCGAGCAAGTCTCTCAGCACCCAGGCGGATGACGACAGGCCGAGAGTCACGAGGCGTGCTGGGACTGGGACGTTGTCTCTCCTGACCCAGCCAGGAGAGCAGCAGCCTCCCCAGAGGGCAGCCAGGACGGGCTCTCCTCGCGGGGGATCCTGCCCACGCTGAGGAAAAACCATTATTTATCTTTCAGGTGCCAGGGACGGACTCAAAAACGCAGTCCCTCGCAGCCTCAAAAGTGAGCGCGGCCGTTTCTGAGCCTGTTCTCCTTTGTCTTCTATATTAGCTTCTGCTCCTCAGTTCCAGTTTTATCCATTCCCCACATAGAAAATAGAAAATATTACTATTTTCTCACTATCTTCAGACCCGCTGGAGGCATCGCGGGGAGAATGAAGTGTTCAGCGTTCATGCTCTCTGGCTGAGCCGTGTGCTCCAGCTGAGATGCCGTGGGTATGAACAACCAGAAAAAAATCCTAAAATCTAGATAGCTGCTTAGCTGCAAGACCTAACACTCCCATTTACAAAAGGCAGGAGACACACCTAGAAGAGCTAATTTGGAAATAACAATAATAAAACCACCTGTGCCCTATACCCCGTATGCGAAGGGCAAAGGCAGACTGAATGCTTAGAGGAAAAGTGGTTCTGAAACCCAGCTATTACTGTTGTTTTCCCAAAACAGAGTCAACAGCGAAAGATCAGCAAGGCCACGGCAATTCTCAGGCTGCTCAAGGAGCTTGGGAACAGGGACGCATTAAGACTCCAGACTAGCAGAAATCTTGATGTTAACCCTGATGTTAGGACTCTCCGGCGCTCCGTGTTGTTCAGACCCACACTCTTCAGTCAGCGGGGCAAATAGTGTCTGCTTTCAGAGAGGAGGTCAAGGGATGGCTCAGATTTTGAACACAGCTCTAGGTGGGAACCCTGGATCCCACCACAGTAAGTTTTTCATTGTCAAGTACCAGGATTCGGCGTCTCTTGCCTCTACGAACTGTCTTTCCGTTGTAAATCTAATTAGTAGCTTTCCCCACGCTAGCCCGTATATTTAAAAAGGCAACGTGCACTTCCTCGTAAACATCTTGGTTTTGCTCACCCGTCACCCTCTGAGGGAAGAGATGTCCTCCCCCTGAAAGCCGAGCGTGGAAGTTTGCAGCCAGCAGGGCAGGTCTGGGGATGACTTTGCAAGCACTTCATTCAGAAGTCAGAAACAGGCCTTCGCTGCAAGGAAGAATGAGTTTGGAAGACATTCTTTTAAATCCTGGAGTTATGAGGGATTACCAAACAAGTTTCTCACTGACGGAATGGGACCCGTAACTGAATGCCCAGCCAGGTAGCTTTCTGCTGCCTCACGCTGTTGTGCAAACGTGGGATTACAAGCCACCGCCAAGGCTGTGCCGTTGCGCACCTCTGAAATTGCCACAGAGCTCAATTAGCAAACCCCATCAGAACACACTTAGCACTGTTTGCTTTGCTTTTGCCTTCTCTTTTCAACTAAAAGGGTGGAGGAAATTAAATAAGCATTCCGTTTATTAGCAGTTACCATCTCCAGCTGGCAGACCTCGGGAAGTGAGGGTGCTTGACAGTAACTGGCAAGGCGAGCTGCGGATTTGCCTGGCGTCCCCGGCAGTGCCCCTGCGCGCGGGGTGGGCTGTGGGGTGCGTGAGCCGGCAGGGGCTGTGGGTCTGCATGGCCGCCTGCGCTCGCCCGCACCTCGGTCGGGGCTGCATCGAACAGGATGTGCAGCGTGTCGGTCGTGCTTGTAATTTAATTAGGTCCTTCGCTAATGGCCCCTATAGCTGCAGGTAGGGAGTCCTGCATGGAAATGAGGGTGCAAAATATATGTGCATAGTCTGCTCGATATGTCAGACCTCTAGAACTTATCCTGCACCGATATATGACGACTCTGGAGTTTGGGACAAACTGAGCCCATAGCATATGTGCTGTACAGCTAATTGTGGTAAATCAGAGGTGTCTGCAACACGTGGGACTTGCTGAAGACGTGCGGGTCGGTTGGGCAGCACGGCCACAGAAGGTCTGCCTTGTGCACAGTTGGTGTAAGAGTGTATGTGTGTGTATACAATGACTCTGGAGTCAGTGTGAAGCTGTCTGATGAGACAAAATTTATTTGTCACCTGCAAAATCTGGAAAAAGTCCAAATTCCTTTTTTTTTTCCCCTCATTTGAACAACATTTTTATGCTGAAAAAGAGGGCATGCTCACATCGACCCAAACTTATTGGGCCCTAAATTCAAAGTATTTGTCTTTCCTGAAAGTGCTTGTTTGGGGAAGAAAACATTTTAGGACTCAACCCAGCTGCTCCCATGGAAAATGGAGAATCGCATTTGCTGAAAATAGTGAAAAAAAATTGTGCAGGCTACAGGTGCTTCTCTCACACACCTGTGTGCTCTCCTCAAATTAAGTTGCTGGTGATGGATGTGTAATTCTGTTTGCAGATGTGTATCTGACAGGATCTTGGAAGTGTTTGCTCAGGAACAAGAGGAGCAGCACCCATCCCACTCCCCTTTGGCTGGCGTGGCTCTGCGGGGCGGACTTGAGAAAAACAGTGCTTCAGACTTGTCTCAGCCCTGACAGTGATGGAAATAGCTGTATTACCTGCTTCAGTGACCTTGCAAGGTTTGCAGGGCTGTGACAGTGTGGGGAGATTTTAAGAGGTGGCTTTTGACTTGTCAAGCGAGCAGGGCTGGTGTGGGAATGCGGGGCGGACACTGAGCCCACGGCCCTGCCGCAGCCTGGGGGCAGAGATGGTCACAGCTCCCCTTCCTTCCTGCCCAAGGCCCAGCTCCAAGGTCCTGCTGCCGCCTTCCCACGCCCAGGGCACCTGCTCACCCTGCTCCTCTTCCTCCTTCACCTCCTCCTCCTCCTCCTCCTCCTCCTCCTCCTCCCAGCCTGACCGGCTGCTCCCTGCCCTCCGCTCCCCACATTTCTCCGGGCAATTTCTCGCATGCAAGTCGGTGACTGCAGGCAGCCCAGGCAGGGCTTCTCGGAGGGAGGGAGACGAGTTGCCCAGGGCTACAGAAAAATAATCTGCTATGTCTACGAAATTAATCTGTTTGGTTGAGGCCAATATTAAACTATGCCCCTGTTTTCGTCCCTGTGGTCATCGGGCTAGGCTACGCAGTCACGCAACAGGTGGGGTGCCTCCACCGCACCAGGTCCTACCTGTGGGCACCCCTTCCGCTCCCTCCTTTTCCCTGTGAAATAAATCAGAAATAGTCTTAATTTGCAAGCTGTGACTAGTCAATTGTCACATCAATATATTTTTCAAGGTCGCAAATATATAACAGATTCCGGGCATGTCTGCAAAATCCAATTGTTTTCAGTCGAGAAACCATCATTTTCAATTGCTGTGCTCCCTCCAAATTAGATACTCATTCTCATCGCATTAGATTTCATTCTACTGCTGTGTACTGATTTACAGCAGGGGAAAACCTGCTCAGTGAAATATCCACTGTCACTGATGAATTCTGCATGAGGCACATGATTAAATGTTTTTTAATTTTTTAATGATGTCCATAAGTGTATATGAGTGCTCTCCAGGGAGTATAAATTTCCATGCAGCAACACTGAGCAATAAGCTACCCAGAGACCTGATGTGCTGAACAATTCAGAGAGGTCAGATGATCAAATGGGGCTGTTCCAGCTTTAACATTTATGGTTCCTGAAGAACAGACACAAGCTCATCATGCCTGCAAAAAGAAATCTTTCCTTATTTGATTTTGTACTAGAAGCATCACCTGGCAACTTGCTTGTAGCCTTGCCTTTCATCTATGTCCACGCTGATCCCTCCATTTGCAAAAACATTATGCCTTTTACCTTGATATTGATCTGC
Organism: Phalacrocorax aristotelis; assembly: GCF_949628215.1. Taxonomy (NCBI): domain Eukaryota; kingdom Metazoa; phylum Chordata; class Aves; order Suliformes; family Phalacrocoracidae; genus Phalacrocorax; species Phalacrocorax aristotelis. Next base: position 129,483,458 of record NC_134278.1, read on the forward strand.
TTGCTGAGGATTAGCATAAAATTGTACAACCCTCTTAAAGCTTTATCGTATATTCATTGCAAAACTCATAAAAGCCCTTTTCTATTATGACAGAAGAGTCTATATCGCATCCCTTAATCCGCCAGCCTTCTGTAGGAATGAAAGACGTAGATATGATTGCAAGTTTGGAAGTCCTGTTCTAGGCCGGTCCAGCTGCCTGGAAAAGGAAACTAAAGAAGATATAGCTGTGCACCCCACTCGCCTCAGTCCCTCTTCCAGAGTTTTGTAATGCAAGATGCCCGCACATGCTGTTTTAAACACCCAGTCCCCAAGTGTATCATTAAGTGTATTCTGTATCATTAAGAATACACTGATAAAAACATCTTAAGATGGATTTTACACCCTTTTACCTAATGTGTGTTGTCAGAAGCAGATCTACGCAGAATGGAATTCATAATCCGTGATGACAAATATTGGTACCGCCTTGACATAAGCTAAAGATCGGTGAAACAACTTTCGGGTGCTGCTGGAGACTTTGGGTAGATAATGACGCTAGAACCTCTTCCGTGGCACTCTGCCTTCTCTGCCAAGCACAGTATTTGTCAAGGATGCCAGGAGAAGCATTTATTTTCCTTTTCACTGCACTCTTCTGACCTGTCTTATGGTACTACGTTGCTACAGCCAACTTGATCAGAGCAAGCTCTTCTAAATGCAGTGAACGAAATGCATGGGCTGTTGTAATGACCAAAGTACAAATTGCAGAATTCCGCTCTTGCCTTGCCTTCACACACAGCCAGGGGCTCTGCTGCTTCTGTTCCCGGCCATCCTGGCCCCTTCCTCGGGAGTCTCCTTCAGTCTGCCCTATCCAACAGCTGGTCTAGAGAAGTCAAGGGCAGCGGGGTGGGATGCTGGTGGTATCATTCAACTCCCACAGTATAACAACTGTGTTCAGGATGGCCTTCTGAGAGGCCCCATTGCCCTCCTCCCAGCCTTGACCGGAAAATTACCATCCTGAAGTTTGTGAAGCTGCGACTTTATGTCTGAGACTTTCTGAAGCCCAGGTGATGGGTTAATTATGTGAGCGTCCAGTGCGGTACTGACTGGGACACTGGCCCCTACAGGCATACTGCAGCGCACGTACATCAGAACACACGAAACCACTCATTTATTGGGGTGGACTTTGATGGATTTTCTTCCAGTTAACTGCAGACTGAGTCTTACATGGGACAGCAACTACTCAGGTTAAGATCACATGAATAATTACATCCCAGAGTGCACTATACAGACGCTGTCACCTTCCTTTTCTTTAATCTGTGAAGAGTTTGCTCTTGCTGTTCACCAACATCTTTTGTTTTTTATAGAAAAGACATTAAAGAGGAACCTAAGAGCAGTTTTGTCTCTAGTGACTTACACCACAGGACCACAGACCAGGCCCAGCTCTGAGCAATCACCTTTTTTTCTCACCAGGACATCCTAAAAGCTTGGGACTGGCATGCTGAGATGGCCCGGTGTCACAGTGATACTGGTGCTCATCCAGTGGCACTTTTATGGGAGGTGAGAAAGCTGTTTGCAGAGCAAGAAGCTCTGGATAAAAATAGCAAAGTCCCCTGCACCTCTTGCTTCCAGCGTGTGATGATAATAACTGACATGTCAGGCTTGCTCTGGGTGGGCTCTGCAGAAGCTGGCAGAGAGGCAGATAAAAGATAACCCTCAGAAGGACCTAGTGAGCAATGGAGTGTGTGCAGGGAGGTGTGCAAGGAGGGAGGGGAGCAACCCCGGAGAGAGGTCAGCCATCCAGCAGTCCTTCATTGAGACCAGGCCTTTTTAGGCATTGCCTTTGCACGTACCACTGTTTTAGCAGAGAAATCTTTCCTTGGACAACTTTTCTATGGATGTCAAGCTCTTTTCCAGACTCAGCATTGTACTGGCAGGCGAGCATTTGGAGTTCAAAGTCTCAGCCTTCCCTTGTAGTTGGCTCTGGGTACTTTTGTGTGCCTGCTGTTCCCGCTCTCCTACAGCGCCGACCTCTCTCCCTTCCCCTGGAGCCCTCGCCCACCGCTCTGCATCAGGCGTGTCAGCTCTCCCGTGACTTGTCCCTCCCAATCAGTTTGTGGGGTGTGCCTTGGATGGGCGCTCCTCTACCCAGATATTCCCTTCACCAGACTAGAGTCCTCCGTTTGAGTCTCCCTGACATAAACGTACAGAAGCTTTTGTGGAGGTCTCGCAATGCTCCTTTTTCACTGATGCTTTTGCACTGGCCAGGCCTAGCAACTGTAGAAATACCGTTAAACAAAATGTCAGGACCGAGCAGCCGAAGCAGCGTAGAGAAACAGGAACAGCTTCCCTCGTCACATACTGTGAGCCCTTTAGTGGTACCCGCTGGCCCCTGTTTTAGCAAAGGGTCAGACTTAGCCAGCCAGGCTACTTGCCAGATCGTTTGTAGATCCTAAGCCAAAACCTCTGACACAAACAGTACCAGTATGTGACAACACGATACTCAAGCATTCGGTCAGTTCCCATTCCAACTCAAGCTGGCTGAGGAATAATAGACGATACAAAATGCTGGCTTCCCAAAACATTTGGCTACTCTATCCCTTTATTTCTGGATCTAATCAGTATTCCAAACTAATATGTGTGCCGCCTTGCATTTATACATTTTGGTTGCTGATCCAAATCTCTCGCTCTGCACCTCTGGAAGTCACTTTGTTCGCAGTCCCTTGGCGGGGATGGTGACAGCCGGCCCGGGGCCACTGCTGCACCCTGTCAGTGGGCGCTCTGGGCACCGGGAGGGGTGGGAGCACGGCGCTGTGCGGGTGTGAGAGCTGAAATTTGCCTCAGGGTAAAAAACTGGGGGAAAATAAAGGTGAAATCAGAACACAGACTACATCAAAATGAGACTGGCGCATCAGCTCGCGGCAGCTGGGGGAAGGGACGGTGCTACAGACTGTCAGGCAGCTGCTCAGCACCGCCAGCTTCGCTTGCCAGTGCTCTGGCTTTGGGTTTTTATTTTCCTTTGAAATCTCACAAGGGGCGAGATGCTAAAGCACAGTGAAGAACCGGCCTGCAAACCGCCAGCCTGACTGGCTGTAACGATTTGAGGGCATGATGCTGCAAGTGCTTCCCCATCTGCGTCCCCCTCGGGCAGGCGCCCCAGCTGCGCAGGGAGGCCACAGCCAGCCTTGCAGCCAGCGCTGGCACGGCGGGGAAGGGGGACCCTGTCCTAAACCCCACTCATTTGCTGCTTCACACTGGAATCCTGCAGGAAAGGGCAGGGGAGGGAAGATCGATCCGCACGTTCAGTAAATCCCATTAGCATCGCCGCAAGCTCAGTTGGGAAATACCTTGTGTGCTCTCCAAGATCCCTGGGCAAAGTGAAGGGTTTGTTTCTAAAGGGAAAGCCGGTGATTCAGCGCAGCTGAAGCCAGGCTGCTTCTTCTGCCCGGTGATGGTGGGGGGAACAGCCTGAGCACACCCCTGGGACTGAACAGGATCCACCCACTCCTGCATTCAGGAGTTGTGTCTGACTCAGAGGCAAAGCAGAATAAACATAAACCTTTCTCAAAGCTGTCATTGTAGAAGATTTCCAGTTAGTTAGGCGGGGAAATAGTGGGCATTTGCAGGTACATGTGAGATACGTGTCCGTCACCCCACCCAGGTGAGCAGGCAGGGTGCAGGAGGCTCCTCAGCGGGGCTGCAGGACTGGGGCAGCTTTTGCACTTTAAATAATTTTTTTTCACTGTCTTTCTCATGGCATTTTTGTCAGCAGCCAGTAAGATACATCAAGCGAGGGCCCCGGGACTGTGACTGCCACTGCTTCAGAGAAGCTGCTATTTTCCCACTCTGCAAGCTTGGGATCGTCCTGTGCCTCAGCCCTTTGCTCCCGGTGGGTCATGGTGCCAGCTCGTCATGGCCAATGTGGTTTCGGGGTTGGCAGGAGGGACTTGGGGTGCCCATGGTTACCCAACATGGTCCTGCCTCCCTGGGCACAGGGTGATCCTTGGAAACCTGCTATCAGAGTGCCAGGGTACCTGGCAGGCAGCAGCAGCAGCGGATACAGGCACATCAGCAGGGGCTCAGTCTAGAAAAAAAGACTACAGTAGCTGAAAGGAGGACAGGGAAGGGCCTCCATCTGCTTTATTTAAGGTTACATTTAGTTTCTTGGCAAGGAAACCCACGGAGAGTATTTTTGGAGCCCTGGCTACCGGGAAAGATTAGAAGCTGACATGGCTACCACTTCTTTCTTCCTTGAAACACAGGAGAGAGAAAGGAGGGTATCCGTGAGGCAGATCTAAGTGCGTTGACTCATGCTTATCACCATCCCTGTAATTCATCTAATTCGGACAATAAAGTTAAACTTGGTGTTAACCTTACCCACACTTCTTTGAAAGAAAAGCAAAGTCTGTCCTGGCCAGGGGTACATAATCCTCGGTCTTCTGTGATTAACATCAAAGGGCCATCCTGCAGCTTAATTTGGTTTTGGTTGCAAGGTAGGTTTAGATCTCAGAGTGGTTGTAATAGTGCCAAATATGTAATTAATAGTAAGTAATAGCTCCATAATCTGTGGCTCTCCCCTCCTTCTTGATGTGTTCTCATCCCAGTCACAAGCACAAAACCCCCCAAGCATTCCTTTATGTCATCTTAAAGCCATCACTCTGACACTTTATTTCTGTTTGGGTTTTTTCTCCAGGTTATAGCTACATGTTCAGACCACAAACAATATCAGGCAGAGCCCTAACCACCACTATATTTAAAAATATGTCTGAAACAGAATAAAAGTGTTGCTAACAGAACAAACCCTGTAGCAATTAAGTATTCATTGAATTTTAGGGCCCAGCGGTAAGAGTAGCTGCATTCGTTGGTGCCCAGGCACAAAGATGAGCTGCAGCACACACCATGCCCTGCTGGGAGATTAGAGACAGAGTGTAGAAGTGATTGCCGGAGAGACACTGTGGGGAGGACAAGCTGGGAAGGGCCGGCACAAACTCTGCTCCTTTGTGGGTGGCAACTGACCTATGGGCAAGGGCATCCCCAGGGCTATGCCAGAGGCGTTCACCTTTGGGGTTTTCTGATATTACCAGTCCTTCCACTACAGATATTATTATTTGATATTACTGTCCATCCACTGCAGACATGGTGCAGAGGAGTCTAATTCAGGCAGCAGAGGGGTGTACGTTCACGCCTGCCAACCTCAGCGCTGCTGCTGCTGCGGCAGCTGGGCCGGTGCCGAAGAGCCAGGGAGCCGCCGGAGGCAGCGGAGGCAGCGGCGCAGGTCCTCTGCTGCTGCTCGAGAGCCGACCGCGCACCGCCAGGGGCCCTGCACACCGCCATGGCCCGCAGTGTCTCAAACTCTTGCAACTAGATCTTTCTCTGTGTGTGTCCCTCAGGAGCCACAGATGCCCCTCTGGTCGCATCATGTTGTGTGCTAGTTGCATCCAGCAACGTTTAAGGGCACGGTCCCGCTAGCTGCAAGGTCTTTCCCTTCACCCTGTGGAATAACCTTTTCCCACGTCATGTGTAGGATTAATAAACCGTCTCTTCTCAAAATGTTTCCCCTCTGAACCAACATAGAAGGAGCAAGATGCAGCAGCTGGAGTAAGAAGGGGCAGGGATGTTTTTTTGTGGGCCAACAAGTGCCTCGAGAGCTAGTCACAACACTCTTTCATCATTTTTATTCAGCACTCAGCAAATGCAGAGCCATTTATTGTCCATTGAATAGTCTGTAGAGCTCTGCTTTTGCTGAGTTGTACATGGAACCAAGCCAAACGGAGAAGAAATAATTAACAGTCTGCCCTGTCCATATGTTTAAAATACATTACAAAATGAAAACAGTCCTGCAGAGAGTTCTCTGCATTAAAGCTTTTCCGTCATGTGGGCTGGAATATTTTATCTGTTTCTTAGGGGAGGACTTTAGGACAATATTTAAGAAACCAGAGTTAACATTAATTTTAAGAATCTTTCTTTCCAATTCTTTCATTATTCATACATTGTATGCCTGTTTAAAAAAAGAATTAAGTTATAGTATATATTGAAACTATTTCAGATGTTCAGAATTCCTAAGAATACTAAGGAAGAACTGAAATGAGTTTAGGCTGTGATAGTACAATCTGGAAAACAGAAAGATTCCTGTTTAAAGCCAGATTTTTACTGAAAGTTTATGGTCTAGACCCATTTATTTAAAATGGATCTGACATCACCAGACCCAAACCCATTTAAAGCAACTTACTGGATCTGAATTTCTTAGAAAAGAAATGACATACAAAAGCTTGTTAATAATAGGGGGTCTTTGTATGACAAGGGAGGAATTTGTGTCAATCCCTGCTGAAGTGAAATGAAGCGTACCCACGTGAATGCTGCCCATTCCTGTTTAAATGATTAATTTCAGAAAATCTCCTTAGGAGTCTTGATAATAGCTCCTCTGCTCCTATCAGCGCCCATTGGTCTCATTATCAGACTCATTGCAATTGCTTTCTGGTGAATCACCAGTGCAAAGCAAACAAGATCGCGGCAGAACCAGCCAGCAAATGATCCTCACCTCACTGAGTAGTCATGACTGACTACACACCCGGTTCCCAACTGTTGTCACTAAAGGTTGTTACAGTGGTCAGGCTGTGTCTTCTCTCTTACCCTTGGGCAGCAATTACCCTTGGCCTGTCCCCTGGCCATCCGTCCTTTGCCAAAGCTTGGAAATTTTTCATGTAATAAAACCAAGACTAATGAGCCTGTTTGGCTGGCTTTGTTTTCCCATGAAGGACTTGCCCAAAGAGCCAAACTCTACTCTTGCCGCTGCCGGTGCCCTCCCCGGGGTTTTTCTGGCACCCTGCATCAAGATTCTATGAAAGTTAAATTGGCATAAAAAGCCCTGTTTAGGACAGGTCCCAGGGTCAGCCATCCAACCTGCACTGATTGCTGTCTTGTTGGTAATCTCAGCGGAAAAGCCAAGAGCTGAACAAGCTACAGGCCAGCCAGCAGCTTGACCCTTAGATATGGCCCTCTGGCTCACTTGACCCTTTGACAGGGCACTTTGGACTCACGTTCAGGTCCGCTGGCAGAGCCAGGTGGAGCTTTCACTGCCACAAACCAGGCTGCACCTGTAGATTTTAATCGCTCTAACCATTAATCTGGCACCTTGCCACGCAAATACTCCAAGCAGACATATAACCATCTGAGTTGGCTGGACAAGGATCAAATATTCCTTGGGGAATCCCAAACATCCGCCGGTACAGCTATCTCTGGACCGGCACATCGGCTGTCCTCAAGGGGAAGCCAACCATCAGCTTCCCAGGCAGCTGGGGATGGTTGTTGTATAACATCAGCAACCTCTCCTTGCTCTCTGTGTCTCAGGGGCCCATTTCTCCTGTGGTCCCTCACCCCACAGCTCTGACTGGTAAGGCAGGTTGGCACAGGGGCCGTGCTTACGGGGCACGTGCTCACAGCTAGAGCACAGCCAGAGCTGCCTGAGGTGGCGGTGGGGATGGCAAAAGCTTCAGTGCCAATCCTCTGCTTTCCCGGAAAAAAATGCAAACAAAGGGTCTCTAGGGCTAAGAGATGTATTTCACCGGGTAGGCTGCAGGGGTGTCAAAGCTTTCTCCTCTGAGAAGACAAAATACCTTGTCTTCATGGGAACCAATGCTTTCGTCCTGCCATGCTGTCCAAGCTCAGCCCGTGTGCCCTGGCTCGCTGCTGCCAAGGCCTCTTCCCCAGCTCTAAATGCCAGAATATGGTGGCATAGTCCAGATTTCACCTTTCTTTTATTTCCCCACTAACTGAAAGGTCAAACCAAATTGAATTAAAGAACTACGTGGGGAATTTAGTAATTAAAAGCTTGTTAGTGAGTATAAAAGCTAATCACAAAAATAAATAGTTACCCAGTAACTTCATTACATTAAAGTAAGAACCATATATGCTGCATAATATAATAGGAGCTTAGGGAGCAGAAACCATTGAGAAGGCGTAAGTCATAGTTTGAATCACAGGAGAAAACCCACATTGCTGCCACGGTCCAGGCTCAGGAGCAGGTGGGGAAGCCGAGCTCGGGGCTCAGGCGACATGCGGACAGCCTCCTTGCGCTGCATGATGTGCGCGCCCTCAGGCACCGTGTACAGCCTGCATACGCGCAGTCTCCATTTCCCGAGCAGCCAGCTGAGGGGCAAGGGGCAAGCGAAGCAGCGGGCACGGGTAGGCTGGAAGTCTGTCCTGTTATAACCAGCCTGTACTCTAATAAGGTGACGAGCCCCACTGTGAGGTGTTTGCCCTGGGAATGAGACAGCTAGGTAGTGTCAGCCAGGCTGAACGCCAGCCTTCACACAAAAGGGGGAAGGGGATGGCAGGGAGGTAAGAAAGCTTATTAGCAAATCAGTAGTTTCATCTAAATCGTCCTATCCTGATCTCGTCCAGAGGGGAAAAGCCAGCAGGCATCTCCTGACAGTGCAGTAGGAATGTCTTGCAGAACGGGTTGCACCTCTCCTCCCTTCCCATGCAGAACAGCATTGAGTGCTTCGGGGATCCCGAGTATTCTCCCAGCACCCCTACTGCTGTTGAGGGAGATAGGCGACCATTCCTTCAGGTTCCAGGCCAAAAAGATAGGGCTGGATGGGAGTGCTGTAGGTGACAGCAAGGCGGAAGCAACTGTGCCGACAACAGCCCTTGGCAGACCCAAAGCTGTCCCGTGAGGTGAGCGTAGCTTGGACAAGAAGAGTGAGTAGTCTACAAAGAGCTATCAGGTAAGGTTTTACAGGTCTGGAAGTGTCTCACAGCCTAAATAACCAGGGCCTCGATTTTAAACTCAATTGCAAAGTCCCCGATAAGCGGGTAACTCTGCATCTTTTAGGTGGCTGGTGAGCATTAGTCGCAGCAAGATTTTTCAGTGATGGCGAAATTGGCCTAAAGGTAAGCAAGGGAAAAATATACATGCAAGATATTTAAATAACGCCAACCTTGTTAATTAAATAAAGAAACACGCCTTTCTGAAGCAGCTGAAAGAACAGTTAAGTCTCAGCTAAACCATGGGCCTTGAAGCTAGAGGAGGCACCTCCATTATGTCCCGAGGTGTGTTCTTCAGGGAGAACCAGTTGTCAACAATTGCTCACAATACAACTGACACAGGGGAAAAAGAAACCTTGGCTATTGCTAAGAGTGGTGTTTGTTTTTCTGCCAAATCAATTTGTTCCTGCTGGCCTCATCAAATTGAAATAGTTCTTTCCATTAAAGAGTTAAATTTCTGTAGTCCTCAGATGCTGAATTTTCTACTGATCCTTCAGGGCAGCCAGTCTGAAGGAGAAAGAGTAGAGGGATCCCTTGTCCAGCCTTTTTAAATTTTAATTTATTACAGTCAGTACTGTCCTTTAGCACTGCATAGCCAGGGGGAAGGGAAGAGAGCCGAGCCTTCCGCTGGGGGATTTCAGTAACCTTGGTGTTTGAACACACAGCCAGAATCTGCTTTGCCTATTACATGCCTTTCCCCATAATACTAAATTAACTCATTTTCTGAAAAACCAAGTCTTTCTAATGCAAGGATCCTTTTTAGATACAAACTCAGCATTATGAAATGTCCCACATCACACCTTACGCTAATGAGTTATGAAAATAAAAGCTATCAAAATCTGAATCTTTTCTGTGTGCTTAAACAGCTGTGTTTCCTGAGCCCAAACAGTAGCTGTGTTATTAATGACTAGAGCAATACAGTCCTGCGATTTCCAAACCCACATCAGCTCAGATATCTTAGTAAGCTTTGGAATGAAATAACCCAGTTTCAATATCTACTTTTTGCAGTAAATCAATTTTAAATGGGGAGAAATACATCTTCAAGTAATATGAACGGGGAAAAAAATGTTTATGAATCTAGTAGGAGAAATCTAAGTTTTCTGAAGCATTTTATGTTTGCAACAGTAAACTCCACTCTCAAAATTGTAAAGTTCACCCTGTAACCTTCCCATTATCTGGCCATAGACCGACCCGACATGTGAAAACTGTGATAGTATCTACAGGCCTTATTAAAATTACTGTCTTTTGGGTTGGAAAGGTCAGCAAGGTTACCATGCTGGAACAGTATTATTTCCCACCAGTCTGAAAACATTCTGAGTTTACAGATCCAGGAGTTTTGATCACTAACAAGACTATTATTTGAACGATTAAATCACAGCATGGCCCCCCAATTCGAAGATGCTTAAGCACCGAATCAGAGCTTTAATGCCAAATAAACAAGCGTATCATACTGTTATGCCATTTAGGCTGCTATACAAACTGATATAAAACACATCTAGCTTAATGTGTGCATTAAACATTCTGTGTAAGCACATGAAATTACAATCTTAGTGTTCTCTAATGAAATCATAACCGCTGCCAGCAATAAGCTCACCATAAATCTTCCTGCTTTCCCAATGAGGCAGTGTCAGACTCCTCTGAAATCTGCTCCGTAAAAGCAATAAAATCATGGTATGGGAGAAAAAGCGACCAAGAACAGTCAGTCAGGACTGAGTCCTCAGCAAACAAATATTTTCATGCTCCTAGAAATCAGATTTTTTGCCTGTGTTCCCATCTCAGGATTCATCCCCATACCATCTCTTCCTTCCAGCATGCTCTTTTAGCTGTTGATTGGAAGATCTTGCAATGCTCAGCATCATTACAAGTTATGACTTCATTCCCATCTATTGATGTGTGTAGGTTTATGGCTTTTTGCCGACCTCTTGAAGTTGTGATCCAAGCCTTCAATTTCTCATGCGCGAAAGCCAGAAAAGTCTAGATAGCATTCAGAATGCCAAAAACATCTGATCTTGGCTTTCTTCATAAATCAGATGATGCATTGTCAGCAGCATTTACAAATGCTGGCTACCAAGAATCCCACAGTGGGCTTGTACCTGTCCTTTTATAATACATACTGAAATGTCTTGGTGACTCTGTGTCTTGCAAAAAAATGTAAGAAAATGCTCTTTTCAGCTCATCACAAAGTCCACCGTTTTCATTAATGATTATTAAACCTACCTGACCAATCTTTCTGCCCATCCCTGCCCCATGGGTTAGGCCCAGATGTGAGCATAGCGCCCATGGTCCGCATGCACCCTCTGGGCATTGCTGCCCCTTGGCAGAAGCCAGCACCACTCTCACAGCAAGGTGCGTGCCACCAGAGCTGTTCAGGGCAGACATACAAAGCCTGGCTTAGGATGGATGGGTGCTTTGGGTGCAGGCAGCGGCAGGCTGAGCCCCGTCCCCGCTGGTTCCCTCTGGAAGACCCTGAGGAGTGCCCAGCCTGGTGTTGGCACCAGCACCAGTCTTGGTGCCACCCCAGAAGGTGGTGGGAAGAGCCTCAGCCAGGGCCGGACTCAAAGCTGTGCTTACCTGAGCATTTAGACACGCTCAGGTTCCCTTTGTCTTCCCCTTCAGCTTCACCAGCTGCCTTAGTTTAATGTGAGAGAGGTGAGAGGGAGCACGGTGTTTCCTGAAGCCTGCTTGCACCTTGTGCTTCGGAGGCCCTGAGCGAGCTTCTCTCTCCGGTCCTTCTTTCCCCATCTGCCATGGTGGCGGCTGAGCCCTCTCAGCCAGCGCGGCCTTCAGGCAAACCCCAGGGCGCAGAGGGAGCCCTGCTTGTGTCAGTGGACTCTCGGTCCTTGAGGCCTCCCGGCAAGGCTGGCCGGGGAGCCGCCGAGCTTGCTCTGTGTCCCTGCCGGGCACGCAGCCTCTCCCGGGATTAAGGAGCCCTTCTGTTCCCTCCTTCGTTGTTGGTTTAAAGACAAAGCCAGGGAAGCCGCGCTTTGGTTGGGAGGGATGATATGCTAAGGAAGCATGCCTTAAGGAATAGGCCGTTACTGCTTTTGCATTAAGATTGAGAAGCCCCAGGGAGCAGGCAAGGCGGAAGGCTGAGAAAGCAAACCTAGAGCAGATTTATTGTGCTAGACACCGATGGCAGGGAGGCTGCTCTTTCATTTGCAGGCTCTGTGTCTGCCTGATTAGCAGAATCACCTGTAAATATTTGGTAGGGAGTCTTGACGTTAAGCTGAAAGCAGCAAGAGTTGAAGTCACTGGCTGATTGCAGGAAAGCTCAGAGCCTTGTTATTTTAATTTGGTCTGGAGTTCAGCTTTTGGGCCCAAGCTTAGTGCTTTAGGAAAACGCATTCTTCATTCTGAGTTGGAAACGTGCTACCCGTATGATATTACAGAGCGTATTTGGAGCATATTATTCAGCCCACGGCTCCTCTTGCAATTTCTCAGGTTTTTGTAGTCCTGCATGCAATTCTTCCTTGTCTGTGCCACATCAATATTGCAACAGCCCTAAGGAGAAAACCTTAATTTAAAAACAAAAACACAGGGATGGTCGCACAGAGATCCTTAACTGTGTCTTTATGCCAATGACTAACTGAAGCAAGTGAAGCATGATTGTTGTATTGCTTAGCTGGATTCAGATAACGCTCTGCCAGAGAAATATTTCGTTCAGCTAAAGAGAAGAAAAAGAGCAAGTTTGGGGCACTTGGAAACATTTGTCAGTTCAGGCAGAACGTGGCCCAACTGATCTAGTTGGAAAGAAAAGGAATAAAATTGAACCATCGTTTCAGCATTCAAATGTTCCCAATTTATTTTAAAATTAATTGTAGCTAAGTTGAAATTTTGAAAGTAGAGAGAGAAAAACCTAAGGAAAAAAAAAAGCAATAAAATAGCCTGGATTAGCTTCATAATTGTCCTGCATTTTTTAAATTCAGTCACAGACCTGAGGGAGTGGGATTAAGCTACCCAGAGAACCAAAAGAAAACCACTGTTAGCTGTGACCTAAAGCCACCGTGGCCCAGCTGAAGGACATCCGTGACTTGCTGCAAACTTCAGGAGAGCCTGTTTTAGCTCTGGGAGAGACACCATGTGCATTTCACTCCAGATCCTCAGTGATACTCAGGCAACTGAGCTCTTGAAGCCCAACTTAGGAGCTTCTGAGGGGCTCAGAAAATGTCCCAGGATCTACACCAGTGCCTGGTGGCTGTGGGACGCCAGAGTCAGCTACTTCCCTCTCAGGTGTGTATCTCTAGCCTGGAGGCACTGGCTGCAGGGACTAAGGGCTAACTCTTCTTTATACACATTCAGGACCCCCTCCCTCCCCTCTTTCTTTAAACACAAAGCGTGCGCTCATGAGGTGGGGCTCTCTTCATCTGCTGTGGCTCAACTGGAGATGGAGGAGTTGCCTGCGTGGGACATGTGCCAAGAACAGCAACAAGCTCTTCCCATCCACGCCAGGAAAACACAGGCCTATGTCAGACTGTACTGGTTTATCTGCCTTAAATCCCTCTGACCCCCACAGCCAGAATGCACCGTCTTATAAACTGCCTCCATCCTCACTACAGCCCCATTAGGCGGGAAAGGAAGGGGAAGAGGAGCTGATTCTGGGTTTGATAATGCAAGGTGACTGAATATGTGGCACCCAGCGCAAGGGGTTCCAGCTTGCTTTCAGGAGAAAGGGTTGTCATTGATTTCACTGCCTCCCCTTCTGCCTGCCTGTCGTCCTGCCCCCCAGCAACGTTTTAGCCTGCTGGGTGATCTTAAACACCACCAAAGGCAGTAATGGTCTCAAAGGTGTTCCTGAAAGATTCATCAGAATCAGCAGCTGAGTGCAGAGAGGACAAAACCAGGCTTCATTAGCTCTGCTGCTCACAGAGTGGCTTGTAATAGTGTAAATATGTTTATCCTTACTGCCGCTGCCCTAGAGATTTGCATTTAAAAGGAAGGGGAGCTTGCGGATTCAAATGTGTAGTTAGGTCCCCTTAATTCTCTTTTCCAAAACTGGAAACTAGGTAAGAACACAGTGCTATAGGCATAGGAGCAACCAAACTTAAGCCTTGTGTATCTGAAAGGCAGAGAAGGTGGTTGTTTCTTTATATGCATCACTGGAATACCCAGGTTTTACTCCAAAACAGAAGCAGGGAACTGCATCCCAGGAAGCCTTTAAGTGGCTCGCTGACACATGAGATTAACATAACGAATTATCACACAATGTGCTGCAGTTGGAGGCACAGAGATTAATTGCTGAAGGCCAGATGGGAGCGGTAGGGGTAAATACAGCCTTTTGTGGAAGGAAGAGGGTGAGGGCTGAGCGTGCAAAGCTGCAGCGAGCAGCAGGAGAGTGTGAGCGCTCCTGGGGATTTTGCCTTGGCAGGGCAAACGCAGGCAGAGCCGCCCCAGGGAGACCTGCCCCGAGCCGAACTGCTCACACCTCCTGCAGAGGAGCAGCATGGGAGCGCCCCATCATCCGTCAAGGGACGGGGGGCCACCGCTGTGACCCCAGCCGTCTGTACGCTTCTCCCCAGGGTGCTGCAGCGTGGCCCAGCACCACCCCTCCTCTCGCATCCTTGCTCCCGGGGCTTGCCCGCGCGGGCTCGGAGGGGCTGGATGCCATTTGCTGTACTCAAGCCCCTGCCTCTCAGCTGGCAGAGCTGAAAAACCCTCATTTTTTTTTTTTTGTTATTGTCTCCTTTGCCATTCCAGGACCTGGCCTACCTTTTTTCTGAATGTCATGGGATTTTAAGCAAACTTTTAAGTGGCTTATGGAGATGCCACAAGTATAAAGCCATATTTCATACGGACAGAAGTTAAATGTAGACCATTAATGAAAGCTCATTGGGACAACTAATGTAACTCACTGCATTTCATGTCACCATTTAAGCAGGAACACTTTTTTACAAGAAAAGGCCCCTCTATTTTAATATGGATCTAGAAACCATTCCCTAGTTGTTGAATATGTCTAAAAAACCTGCTGCCAGGGATCCTGCTTTCCAAATATCACTGTTTAGTGCAACATTCTGATTTTGACCTTTAAAACTGAATTGGCAAAATGACTGCCAGTGGGGCTAATTTACAGGAATATGCTTCAGTATCACACAAAGAATTTAGAGATGTTTCCCACTGTAATTTCATCATTGATGCATTTCCGTTGATTTACCATCACAGAAAGCATCTGGGCCCTGGTCCAAGAAGTGCTATATCATTTTTCTATTATGGTGATACCTTGCGGGTTGATTTAGGAAAAAAAAAATGTAATTAACACAAATACTATCGTTCAGTTTGCTGGCATTTCAAGAAGGATATATTAAGGCACAGTGCTCTGGAGCACTGTAGTGTTGGGCGGCACTTGGTATAGATCCTGAGAGCGAATGGAGAAGGAACAGCTAACTTGGTAGAAGCAGGAATTGCCAGTACTACTGATATTTACACCTAACCTAATCAAAGGCACTAATCAGTTTTAAGCCCTCCCAACCATGCACTGAAATAACCACGTTATCCCTCTCTCATACACATCCCGAGACTCAGTTTCTCAGGTAATGGCCAACAGGAGAAACTATATCCCAGCAAGGAACTCCTCTGCATTTCCAGCCTCATGTTTTGATGATGAATGTGTTTATCTATCTTTTTGCCACGGAAAACCGGCATTCATTTGGCTGGGGAATAGGCACACAGTTTGTCCTCCTCTAACAGGCAAACCTCCAAATCCCCAGTTCCACAGGACATGCCTAGACTAGGAAGTGCCCACATTTAATCTTTAATTAAAAAACCCCATACTTAGTTGTAAGCTATGCCATAGTTGCTAATCCACCAAGGCTGACCTTTTTCCTTTGCTAAAGCAGACAAATGTCTATAGAGGGCTGAGGCTGCTAACACCATGTCTGGCTGCCTCAAAGTCACTGCCTGCTACTAACTGGAAACGGTCTTCAGAGAGACTCTCAAGAAAGTCATAAACGTTTACCCCTGGGTCCGTGATGTCTTAGCAGTTGTGCCACAGATTGCAGACTAAGCTGTCCAACGTGACCTGGCAGGACCAGGGCAGCCAGACGGCCTGACACTACGTACAGCAGGCTGCGAATATTCAGAGAGAAATGAAGTCGATTTGACTCAGTGGGCTGTGAATGCAGGTGCCGGGAACCATGGCATTGAGCTCCACCGTTGTTATCTCGACACTGGCAGCCAAAGCCTGCCGAAAAGAAGTGGTCCATGCTGTAAATCCACATTTCTAGCATGGAGGTGGAAGGTGTGATGTAGGACTTAACACATGAAAGAGGGAAACCCCACTAAGGAGGACATCAAGAGCCCAAAAGACATCTAAATCCTGGCCGTGTGAATTGAACTTGATGGACTGAGCAGAAGTCACAGAAAGTTCTGAAATAATCTGGTCAGGAGTTCTCCAATCCAACCAATCAAAACTGAAAAGGTTTTGTAGTAGTTGCACGGTTTTGAGGAAGTTCTGTTTGCAAGATGCAGCTCAGTTAGGTTTCCTGCTAGTCCATGGGGCAACCGATGGAGAAGCCGTGCTTCCAGAGTACGTGGTTTCATGGTGACCCCACGACAGAAGTGTCTCAGTCAGGAATTTCAGGCTCACAGCTGCGCTTCAGGGAGCATGGGAACTTGCAGAGCCAGCTCAGGCCAGGGATTTCAGAGTTTCAGAGTTTTAGGTTCCCAGGCATGCAGGAACTGGGCACAAGTTGATTTTTAAGAGGGAAGAAACCCCAAACAAACAACATGCAGAATTCAGCCAGGGAGAAGCATTTGCTTTGGAAAAACTTAAATTCTAGATCTTATTTTCTCTGGGAAATTCTGGAGTTTACTGCCCTGGTTCCAGATTTAGCAGTGTTGGAGTTTTCCATGAATGGAATTTTGACTAGGTCTAATTTATCACCCTCGCTCTGAGAGGAGCCAAGTTCCTGAGACATAGCAGATAATACTATTGCAATTATCTGCATGACCTTCTGCCACTGATATCTCATGCTGCTGTGTGGTGTGTATGTGTGGGGAAGGAGAGTTGCTTTGCGGGCGAACTCTGATTTGCATCCTTCCTTCCTTTCCAGCCTCCTGCATAACCCTAGCAAGATAAATTTCACAGAAATCCAAGCCCACACTTCTTTGGAAGTGTACTGAAGAGCATGTAAGGAATGAAACTACTGAATCTAGGCAGCTGATAGGTCTATTCCCTTTCATTTTAGTTTTAGCTGTTGAATTTCTGCAAAGGCAAGTGTCATGTTGCTTCCAATATACACCTCTCATTCCTACTCTATGCTTAAATGTATTCCCACAATCATCAGGGAATGAAATAAGTCTTACTATATATATTAATATGACTCTCTTTTCTATAGCTGGCTCTTTACTGCTGTAAAGGAATTTATATGGAGGACATGTATTAGAATTTAAGTTGGGAAGGAAGAGACAGAAAGAAGGTTAAACATTTTTATTTCCTTGACAAATAATTTATATGCTCATTTTTACATAATACTACCATCTCTCAGGATGGATAGCTGTCATTACCTAAGCCAAAACTAAAAATCACTTCACAACAAAATATCTTGTTATATTTTAGAGCAGTCCTTTTTTTACAGTCCTTTATTTATAAAGGACTCAGAGACAAATAAACCAGGGACACAAAATAGCCACAGCCAGTTTAAGCCAGATTAAAGCTGACCAAGCTTGCAGTTGAATGAGTTTTTGAGATGCGGTATTAGTGCTCATATGCAATTTACTTTTCAGAGACAGGATCCTGTAGGAGGGCTGGCTAGCTATTCATTAGGCCACCAAGCAATCTTTAGCTGTATTTTAAAGGCTAAATTTAGATGATGGGAGGGCTATTTCAGGCAATTCAGTTAAAGCTAGCACAGACACTAACCGATATGGGTAATTGTTTCTGGAAAAGCCATTGGCTTACTGCATACACTTGAAATTCAGTCACTCAAGAGAGCTGAAAAGCAAAGATGACAAAAGATGTGGTAGATGACAGACCATGGGCCGTTGCAGGGCCACTGATCCCTGTTGCTCGTGGGCCAGATGAGCCGACTCCAGTGTGCTAAGCCAGCCAGGAACTCAACACCATGCAGGGGCTAGCACGAAAGCCTATTGCAAGGATTAGTGATGAAAAAAAATCACTTCACCTGAAAGTCTTATGCTTTGGGTGGTGCAATATGATGTTGAAAGCAAAGATGGCTGCACGGGGCAGGCTGCCTGGCCGTTGCCAGCAAAGGGATGGATTGGAAGATGAAAGCTTCTCAATGTGGCACTCTGGTCAAGAGCAAAGTGCCATGAAGAGCCTAGCAAATGCTGATGCCCTAGGTAACCACATACGTGCTGGCAATGGGATAAACCATCCAGCTGGGCAAATGTACTTGGTACAAAGCTGAGAGAGAGCACAAAGCGCTGATCAGGAAAATCAAAAAGGTTTGTTTAATAGGAGTCATCAAAATGAGAGATCTCTGATGAGGCCATATTCAACAGGGATGCAAGAAGGTCAAAACAAAATTCAGCCACTGCAGAAGACGTTCAGTATTTAAGGCACTTGCCTTAGATGTGGGAAAGCCAAGCTGCAGCTCATGACTGAATCACATAGCAGATGATCTGTGTGTGTGTCTCCGGCGTGCCCCAGCCAGCAGGCTCCTGCCTTGTTCCAGGAAGGGAAGATACCTGGAGAGCTTTTCATTTCATCCCAAGCAGAAGCAGGGAACATTTCTGAACGCTTGTGCAGGACTTGCTGCTCCAGCCGGATCCCTGTAAGTCAGTGGAACCTGATGGGATTCATCCAAGGGTGCTCAAAAAGCTGGCTGATGTCATAGCAAGACCTCTCTCAATGATTTTTCAATGCTCTTGGGATTCTGGAGAGGTCCCACCTGACTGGAAGCTTGCAATCACCCCAATCTTCAAGAAGGGCAACAGGGATGACCCCAGTAGCTACAGGCCTGTCAGCCTCACTTCTGTGCCTGGTAAAGTTATGGAGAAGATTATTCTGGGAGTTATTGAAAAACACCTGAAAGACAATGCAGTCATTGGTCCGAGCAAGGATGGGTTCACGAGGGGAAAGTCCTGTCTAACAAATTTGATTTCCTTCTATGACAAGGTCACCCACCTGGTTGACCAAGGGAAGCCAGTCGATGTGATCTTTTTGGATTTCGGTAAAGCTTTCGGTACTGTCTTTCAGTCTCCTCCTGGACACAATGTCCAGCACAGGGCTGGATAAACACGTAACACAGGGGGTGAGCAACTGGCTGATGGGTTGGGCTCAGAGGGTCATGGTAAACGGGGTTACATGGGGCTGGTGGCCAGCCACTAGCGGGGTTCTGCAGGGATCCATCTTGGGGCCGGTACTCTTTAGTCTCTTCATTAATGACTTGGATGCAGGACTTGAAGGAATTCTTATTAAGTTTGCTGACAACACAAAATTGGGAGGAGCTGTCGACACCCTCGAGGGCAGAGAGGCCCTGCAGAGGGGTCTGGGCAGGCTGCAGAGCTGGGCGGTCACCAACCGTGTGGAGCTGAACAAGGGCAAGTGCTGGGTTTTGCCCCTGGGGCGCGGCAGCCCTGGCTGCACAGACAGCCTGGGGCGCGAGGGGCTGGGGAGCAGCTCTGCAGGGACCTGGGGGCTCTGGACGATGGCAGGCTGAACACGAGCCCCCAGCGTGCCCTGGCAGCCCAGAGGGCCAGCCGTGCCCTGGGGGGCATCGAGCCCTGCATCGCAGCCGGGCGAGGGTGGGGATTGTCCCGCTCTGCCCCGCGCTGGGGCGGCCTCACCCCGAGTGCTGTGGGCAGCGTTGGGCGCCGCAGGACACTGAGGGTATAAAGGTACTGGAGAGTGTCCAGAGGAGGCCGCGGGGCTGGGGAAGGATTTAGAGGGGAAACCGTACGAGGAGCGGCTGAAGTCCCTTGGGTTGCTCAGCCTGGAGCAGAGGAGGCCGAGGGCAGCCCTCATGGCGCTCTGCAGCTCCCTCCCAAGGGCAGGAGGAGGGGCAGGGCTGGTCTCTGCTCTCTGGTGCCCAACGCCAGGCCCCGAGGGGATGGCAGGGAGATGTGCCAGGGGAGGGTTAGGCTGGGCATTAGGAGAAGGTCCTTCCCCCCGAGGGTGGAGGAGCCCCGGAACAGGCTCCCCAGGGAGGCATCACGGCACCAGCCTGGCGATGTTCCAGAAGCACTTGGACAAGGCCCTCAGAGACACGGTGTGAATTTGGGGTGTCCTGTGCAGGGACGGGAGCTGGGCTTGATGGTCCCTGTGGGTCCCTCCCAGCTCAGGGCATTCTGTGATTCTATGGTAACTCTTTCTTTTTTGCCAGAAGAAGGATGTGTTTCTCGCCTGGTGCTTGCATGGTGTGACATGACGTTGGGCACAGTCCCTTGCTCGTACAGAGTCCCACAGGGCGGCTTACCACCACTCTCTTGGCAGGCGGGGGAGCGTGAATGTCACTCACGTGTTGAGGTGCCAGCAAGCAGATCCAGAAGCAGGGTAGGAGCGAGGCAGAAACACTGTTGTGCTGAAGAAATGCTCACCAACTGCTTTGTGCCTGGAAGGTGGCGGAGTTCAGCAATGAGTTGCCAGAGTGCAGCGAGAAAAAGCTGCAGGAAGGAAAAGGTAGAGGAAAAAAGAAACATTCAGACCATTCCTGTTAACCATCATAAGGGGAGCAAAATTTACAAGTCATCAGATTGAATCTAACCAAGTAGTTTCTCCTTCCCTGACCATTTGCCATCTGCTCAAGCATGTACCTTTGAAGTACATGTATTTGTACAGGTTCTGTCCCTAGTTTTATCAGTCAATCAAAGTCCTCTGCAGCAGAGGATACAAAAAAAGCCACCAGCAGACTTGGAAGCTGCACAGCGCAAGAGGCTGTAAACACAGTGGTGCAGCCTGCGAGCACGTGGTGCCAGGAAGGGGAGCTTGGTGCCTTAATTTCATGGGAACGTCCCTCACATAGTGTGCAGAGAGATGGCGGCTCGGGATGTTACCATTGCTACCTCCACTATAGAAAGGTGTCGGTGAGCCCATGAGTTTCCAGGCAGCCAGGAAATAAGTCTCTAGAGCCTGTGACAGGGCCAGGAATAGACCTGATTCCCGTCTTCCTTGTGCATAACTGTGATACAGCAGAAAGTCTGTGCTGTGGCTCCATGCCAGAGGAATGAGGAAAGACTCATTCCCCTGCCTGTACTGTCCACTGTTTCCTTTCGTTTTGCAAGTCAGGAGCAAGGTAATGCTTGGCCTTGAGTGTGGGCGGCGGGAGAAAAGCACTAATGACTTCACAGGAAATACTGGGCAAACAACTGAACAACTCCCGTTGCCACACACGCCTGCTGAACGTGAAGATGAGTGGCTTTTGGTCAACTGCATATTTACTGAAACAGCCACATGAGGCTGGTCTGACCAAAAAAAAAAAAAGAAATAAAATGTCACATACTTACATGGTTGCAGGACTTGAGTTAACTAGGACAAAAGTGCATGACCCTGCTACGTTAAATGATAAGGGTGGAACAGGAAAGCTGATGCTCTGTCAGGAATAGCACAGATAAACACTTATTTCAAAATAAACAGGTAACTCT
This sequence comes from Phalacrocorax aristotelis, assembly GCF_949628215.1. Lineage (NCBI taxonomy): Eukaryota > Metazoa > Chordata > Aves > Suliformes > Phalacrocoracidae > Phalacrocorax > Phalacrocorax aristotelis. Next base: position 129,504,734 of record NC_134278.1, read on the forward strand.
CTGGCCTCTGAAGCCAGTATGTTGCTTCCTTTCCTGCCAAGGATGACGGAGTAAGAGATTATTCTTAGACTTATAACTGGGAGTAAAAATAATCACAACCCCTCTGCAGACCTTAAGAAAAGTGTATCTAATGTTTTATTTAAACAGGTCGTTGCAAAATTCATCCAAACTATTCCAAGAATGCATCAGCAAATTACTCCACCACCCTTATCACTGGGGAGGGGTGACACCTGTCATACCGTCTGTGACCAATTCTCTAAGTCAAGTAGGTGGTCCCGACCCTGCCTTATTGCCATCAATGGGAATTTCACCTGTCGCCTGCAGGACTACACTGCAAGAGCTCAGTTTGTTATTTGTATAGCAAAGGAATAATGTTCCCATAGGAGATACGCAGGGCTGGGAGTCTGGTCTGGCTCAGGTTTTGGCCGCATCTCCTGCATGATGCTGGGCAGGCCCCAGAAGCACTTCCTAGCTTTACCTGCTGCGTGAGGAGCACTGCAACCAGCAGGGAATGAAGGTTTTGGGCGCAAGGACTGGCTCCTGACCTCGGCCACCCCAGCACTTCCATCTAGTGCAGTTTGTCCTCGGACAGGGAGGTGTCTTTGGATCACTTTGGGGAACTAAGTCAGTCCACTAAAAGGTACCTGAGTGAGACCGAGCAAGGCACAGGTGGTCTAAGCATAAATCCCCGCTCAGTTGCTGTCTAATCCAAGAGAAGGTGAAGTGCACAGGCAGGAGGACATTGACCAGGAGAAAGGAGGCACCTCAGCACCCCCTTTTGCTGTGGGATGTGTTTGTAAGTGGGCGCCTCCAGGTCCCCGTCCCACGACACAGGGGACCAGACAAGGAACTTCTCTAATAAAGAGACACTGTTTAGATGCCTTCTTGCTCCTCTGCACATGCCCCCAGGGAAAACTTCTCCGTAACCATCTCAGTTAGAGGTTAGCTTACTTTTTGTTAGGCTGGCTCTACATGAGAAAAAGTCTCCTCTCCTGGAGATTGCTGGGTAGATTACTTGAGCAAGTAGGTTCAACCGAAGTTCAGATTAGCATCTAGGCTAAATTAACAAGCATCTTTGGTTGGCCCGTTATTAATTCTTAAGTTGGGAGACCACATGAATTTCTACACCTGTGACTGAATAAGTAACCTGTAAACATGTGCATGCAGGGGTTTGCAGGAGGAGTCTATTGGGACTCAGTCTTGGCCCTGATTTACTGGGAAAACCGCTTAGTCTTTGATTTTTTTTTTCAGGCCAGATTATCCGTACGTCATTCCAGAGAATGTAAGTTACAGATGGTTTTTATCATGTTTACTTTGATCCTAGAGGTACTCAGTTGGAAAGAAGTGCAAGGAATTTAGGGGGCATAATTACTAGAATTCTGCTTACCTGCCAAGCTGGCTACGTTGTGAAAACCCCATTAAGTGTATTGAAGAAAACCTCAGGAAAGGCATAGAATTTAAGCATTACCTACCTTACTAATCTGTCTAAAAGCATTGCTCCAAAGAGGAGGTCAAATATAATTTCAATTGTTTTACAGCCACTGCAGTTAAATATCTTCAATTAAATCTCTATGACTACATAGCATCATAATAATACCTTATACCTCCAGGGCCTTTAGTCAAAAGACCTTAACGTTTTTATGAAGCTTCTTCCAAAGATTAAGAAGCTGGTCTTCAAGCAGCCCCATGAGATGGGGCTAGACTTCAGAATACCTACTCTGGAGAGCACAAGCAAAGCATTCAGTCCTTCTTCCTTCAGTTGCGATGTCCAAGTAAAAGCCCTGAAGAAACCTCGCTGCAGGAGCTCTTCTCGCGCAGCTCCGTTTTAGCAACCTCCGCAGCCTGGTGCTTTATGTCCTGGCTCCTCTACGGGCCGCAGAGAAATTAATCACTGAGAATTCTGATGCATACAAAATGGGTTTAGGCACTAAGTGTCGGGAATGGTGCTATAGTGTCGAAGAAAAGCTACACAAACAATATGCTCCCTTCTGATAAATATATTATGGCTGTATCGCAGCAAACGTGTCCTACAAAACACAGAATATGCCAACTGCTTTAATGAGATGCATTATTGTTAAAATTAGTCTTTAAATGCAGCATGAGGAGCGCCCCATAGCTGATTACCACAAACCCTGGCGTGTCGTACAAGCCTTGTACGAGATATCTCATTTACAGATAATGCCACTAACAGACGAAGGAATTGCCTCTGAGACGACTCAGGCTCCACCGTAAGATGCTGTGACCTCTCCTCTCGGCTCCTGAGGACATGCCCCCACTCACCTTGGATAACTGGTCTTCTCTTTGAGGCAGGGGACAGGTTTCAGGGCTGGTTTTGATCTTACTCTTCTCATCATATTGCCCCGTTTCCTCCATCTCCTCGCTTCACCCGAGGATGTATTAGGGCTACTTATTCAGGCCCCAGAAACAACCAGAGGGAGCACTGAAGAGCCTGTGGTCTCAGAGAAACCACGAAATCATTCTGCTGTAACAGCTGATGCTGCAGCTCCCACACCTCTACAGTGGTAACACGGCACGTCAGCCTGCTGCTTTTGTGCAAGCAGGGATGGGATTACCTAGAGATTACAAACATGGTACAAATAAAGCAACTTCTTGCTCTGTGCCTTCGTTTTAAACTTTCTTTCAGTCTGGGGGACTTCCACCAGTTTCCCTATTCGCCCCTCGAAGGCAGCAGAGAGCGTGACGGATGGGGAGGGCTGTATCAGCCTAACACATACACCCAGCCTAACCCCAGCCCTCAGTTCAGAAAGCTGGATATCTTCAGGCATAGCTCCCCTCTGAAATTAGCAGATCGCTACTTTGAAAAAAATGGAGCAGTTACACTTCTAAACATACTTTTCTGGATTTGACCCTTCCTCTCGTGTCCCAAACTTCCATTAAACTCGGGCCAATTTGAAGTTTCATATGTAGCGTAGACCACCATGTCCCAGTCCCTCTACTCATGCTGCTTTAGTATTTATGAGAGGAGGGTCCAAGACTCTTTCCGCCACATAGCGGTGGCTTTCCCGGGCCTGGCAGCCCTGCCATGAGCTCGTCAGGGTCACAAAAGTCCACCAACCCAGGCTACCAGACCACTTGCCCAGTGCATCTGGGCTGGACCATGGCTCGCCCCCGTTCTGGCTGCTTGGGGAAAGGGGAGTGGCTGCAGCATCAGTCCCCCGTGAATGCCAGGTATGTTATTTCACCCAGATGAATTCAGTATCTACCACTCCCTATCTCCAACACCCTCTGAACAAGCAGGATGGCACGTTGTGAGCAGACCTGTTTGTTAAGCACACAGGAATTTCAAGGATTTGCGCTCAGACAGGCCAGGAGCTTTTCTCCAGGAAAGCCAGAGCCATGCTATTCTGGTGAGGTTGTGCAGTTTTCAGCATTTTGTGGTTCACTGTAAGTGGTATTTAAGGTTGCTAATCCTTTTAAACTCCTGCACTGGTTCTTTTCCTTAGGTTACTATACCCAGCAATTACATATGCAGGGCAAAGGAAAGCTCAGCTTTTCTCCCCCCTCTGGCTCAAATTCTCAATACCTTGGGAAAACAGAAACAACTCACTGTATTTGGGCTGTCACCTTCTTTTTGTGGATTTTGCCAGCCAAATGTCTAGCCAGCCAGTATCTTACACAGCCATTGCAGATACCTAGATAGAAACAAGACAAGCAGAGATACTTTCTGTGCATATTCTCTCAAACTCAGCTTGGGGCACTAGGATTTCCAGAACCTGGAGTAATTTCTTTGCATTTGGGATCCCCCCCATCACCCCTTCCCTCCATGTTTCTCTAGATGTTTTTTGGACTCATATACTAGATGTTAAAGGTTTACAACATGTGGCAGTGTTATGCACTTTACCAAGCCACCATATGAAGCAGACTATTGTCTTGCTTCTGAACCTCCTGAAACATCTTGCTGGTGGACACTACCCAGGGACTTTTTGCCAGCCATGCTCCCACCCCTCTCCAAACACCACTATACTGTGGGCTACTGCAGGCTTTCGCTGGTCAACGAGCTGCAGGGAGTCACTGCCACAGGGTATTTACCTAGAATAAATACAGACATGGGCATAGTTAAAACCTAGAGAGGGGTGAAGGAGAGAGAGGAATGAGCCAGCAGCCTGGAGCTTCATGCACATTTTGAAAGAGCTGTTATCACTACAGATAAGAGGGTGAACAGGTGAATGCTCCGCCGTCTTTTGTTTTCATTGTGTTGAGTTGAGGCTTCTGAGGACTCCAGAGCTGACTGAGCCTTCCTGATATCACCTTTTCCAGAGCACGCCTGCAGCGTGAGTGCACAATGCAAGATGCAGACAGCAGCCTGAGAGCTGGGAGCGGTGCAGCCACATCAGGGCTTCTTGCTCCACGCACTTCAGCAGTGTGGGTGAAGCATCACCATGGATGGCTCTTCTGCTTGCAGCTCTGGAGCAGCAGTCCCTGGTGCAGACATACCTTCCCTGCCCTGCCCAGCCTCTGTACACTCCTCCCTGCACCAGAGATGAGTTTTCCATTCTAGTGCATTCCCAGGAGCTACAGTAACATCACCACCCTCTATTTCCTATGGGGTTTCCTCAAAATGTCTTCCAACTTTCTTAGTCTTATCGCCTGGCATCGCCCTTGCAATCACACATCTGACATATACTTCAGTGCAAGGTGCCTGTCAAACCCCAGCAGGCAAACACGGCAGAGGCTTTATTCTCCCATGGCTGCAGTGGATATGACTGTACAACATGTAGAGACAGGCTTTCTGTGTATGAGTTGCGAGAGTGAGCACGGTTATCAGAGCTGCCAGCCCTTGCATGAGCTGGACTCTGCTTGAGGCCTATTTACATAGCATTTTTCCCAAACTAGCAGTGAAGAAAACAGTCCAGAAGAAATACTGCTGTGACAGGCAGGAATCTTGCACACTTTATCATATGTGCTGGGCCCAGCTGGGCTTTCTGGTCGAGTATCTTGTAGGCTGAGTCACCCCATCGGCAATTTGGTACCCGTGGGTGCCTGAGGCCAGGAATGTGTTCCCCTGTCTGAAAGCACTATATATATATCTCCATGTATGTCTGTGGGAGTTAAGGCCAGAGCTTTGCTTGCATGAGGAAGGCGTATGCTCTTCCAGCAGTGAAGCCCTAAGGCACGATGTCTACAGAAGGCAGAGGCAAACATAATGCTTTTATAGAGGCTGGTCAAGTGATTTATGTGAGAGCCACCAGCAGAGCATACAGGGGCCTTTGGTTCACTTTCAGCTTCTTCTGAATTGCTAGACAAAGATCACTCATTCAGATCCATTTCTTCAACTGTAGGTGAGAAAAGGCCCCAGTAAAGTGTCAGTTACTACCTATTTTTCTTTTCCTGTGTGAGTTTCCCCCTCTCCAGATTTTTAAGAGGCTGTTGGTGGATCACCAATGACTGTGTTACGGTATTTGAAGGATTTCCTGGCAGGGAGCAAGGAGCACTCAAGCCCAGAAGTGACTGACAGCAAAGGAGATGAGCAAAACCCACTCAGGATGGTGGAGGAGGGGAGCACCTCATTGCAGGGAAAGTATCTTCCATTTGCCCTTGATAGTCACCTATGGGGGAAGCTAAAAAAAACCAACCCCAACCCAAAGCCAGTGTTGCATAAGGTAACTCTTCTATGAAGTACAGTACTCTTCCCATGGATGGCCACTTGAACACCTTCCCTTCATCTTAGCAGGGCTTGACTATGGCTTTAAAATGATGTAGAGAGAACAAAGAATGGAGAGAAGGAGGTGCAGGAGGAAGTAATATTGTGTTTGAAGAGCCAGTTTGCTGAGAGAAGCAGCTAAGAATAATCCTATAGTTCTTGTGCCTCATTTATACATGTACTAATAAGAAAGGAAGGTGCATTCAGGTATGAAGCTGCTATTATGACTTTAACCCCTCCAGTGTGAATCAACACCAAAACCCTATAAGGAAAGCATCCTAGTGACTTGTTGTGGCTGCCTGGGGTCATCGGGGGACTACGCAGACAAAAAAGCACCCAGCTGCAGCATGGTGTTACTGCATTGCCTGCCACGTATTGCTAAAGCTTCTCTCAGAAGAGTCAATGAACGCCCAGAACCTGTTGGGTCAATGAACAGGCAAAGCCACATGAGCCCTACTGAATCAGCCACCCTAAGACGTCAGGCACTTCTTCCCCTTGCCCAGCCACCTCCAACCTGTCTGCAGCTGCAGGGGGCTGAGCACTGGAGACTAACCACCACATTTGAAGACTACCTCTTTTCTTTAATATATTGTCTGTAACTGTTGGGAAGCTTCAGAACAGGAGCCAGCCCAATTATTCCCTTTCTTCATTGCAAGCCTGTTGGGCTGGACAACAGAGCAGAGCTACCATTTACTTGCCCTATTTGAGATCATCACCTCCACCCTTCCCACCACCCATACAAACGCTTTTCCTCAGGAAGCAATTACATTGCCATTCACTTTAACAAAAGTTTTTCATCTTCTGAATTGGCCTTCAACAAGGCCAGCATCAGACAGGCACATTCATTACAGGCTCACCCACGAATACCAACCCCTCCCTCTTACAGGCAGCTTAACCCACATTAAAGCCCAGTCTTTTAGAAGCTGTTTGCAGCATTCCCTCCACAAGAGTTCCCCAAACAATGTGCTCATGGTAAAACTGAGATTGATCAAACAGGTTAGCCATTAAGCAACAACTTCTGTCTCCTAGCTTCGCACAGAGACAAAGTCTCTCCCTCTCTTAAGGTAAAACATCTTCCTTTAAGGTACAAAGCCTAAATAAACTCAGTTGCGTGTTATTAGTCACATGATGGGACCTGCTGCCTGAGTGAGGGCTGTGCTGGGTCAAGGAATGAAGCAAGCAGCTTTTGCTGGCATGGCTCAGGGCATGGCCAAGGTGTCGCCAGTCCTATGTCCCAACAGGGGAAGCAAAGACCTTGGTTGCTTCATGACTTACGTTTTTCATTTTCATGTCCTGAAGTTTTTTTAGTCTCATTTTCTTCAAAAACAAGGCTTAGACTGTGCCTTTTTTTGTATGTATGTATCTGTGTGTGTCCCTACAGCCTTTTGAGCAGATTGGCCAGTTTCAACCACATTTAGCAGATTAAAAGATTAAGTTTTCACAGGTTTTATGGAAACAGACTTCTGAGAAAAAGTCCGGAGTCAAAGCTGCAGCATGAGCTCACTCCCTAGTAGCTATCAGTGACTACACTTTAAAAAGGACCCTTATAACTGCCGCAAAATTTCTTGTCAGAACCAAAGCTATTCAGTGGCTTGCGTGTTAGGTAGCCAAGGGCATTGCCAGCCTTGAGCTGCACATCTGTGAGAGGTCAGTCGTCCCTCATTCTGGCACTCAGAAAATCCTTGTTGGAGTACTTATAAACCTTGACGCCCATCCTATTCTCTAACTCTGTAGATTTAGCTCTTCTTAGTCCTTCTCCCTGACTTCTTTGCCAGGCTCCTTTCTTCCCAGTTCCAGTGCCCTTCATTCCGCCAACTTTATGATCACTAGGTGCCTGGACCTGACTGTGGCATGAAAATAAACTCACTGCTGAATAATGCATCTCTCTAACCCTTACCTTCCCTCCTTTGGCAGGGAAAGGATGCCACATTTGTTTTCACCTTTCCATTCAGCTAGCTGAAGAAAGCTGCTGGCACCTACACCTTGCGCAGACTCTTGGGGAGGCCAGAATTGTGAATTCATGCTCCTTGTGGCTCCATCATCATTACAAATTGGTAGCTTTACATCTTTACCTTCTGTGAGCAGAAGCAGTTGATATCTCTTCTCCTTCACAATGCTGGTAAGCAGAGGACTAGCAATCTAATTTTTGCCCTGATTTTCAAGCGAAAGAGTGTGGATGGATTTGTCCGAAGAAGAGGAATATTTTTTGCACATCAGCAGAATGACAGAAAGTGCCTCAGGCACCTTATCAGCGAAACGTGAAGGCGAACTTCCCTGTGAAGGGTCCAAACTCTGAAGACTTCTGTAAATCCATAGCTCAGGTCACTGGGAGTTTCTACCTGAACACAGGCTGAATGAAATAAATACATTTCAGATCCAGCCCCAGGAGGGTCAAACCCTTATTTCAGAATTTGACTTGTTCCAATACATGCAATAAAAGTTGCAAGTGTCTCTTTTGGCCACTTTTCCCTATATTTTTCCATTTCTATAAATAGGGAGCCTACGGAATGAGATGGAAAGTGACCTCCTCTTAACCCGGGGACAGGGATTGTCCAAAGGGTTGCCGCACAAGTTTTTCCAAACTCCACCCTGTCAGGATAATTCGCTGCCCTCCGTGGAGCCACCTCCGGGCTAAAAGAGCCGTGCGGCCCCCATGCTGATTTGAGAGTTTGGCCTTTCTGCTGTGACTGCCAAAAGTGACATGAGTTAGTGCTAGGTTTGCTTTCTATTAACAGCTGTGCTGAGATCATGGGGTTTCTTAAGCTCTCAGTGTCCGACCGAAAACTTTCAGTCAGCACTGCTGTTTTCCTATGGAATCACACTGGTGACCTGGAGGTGAAAGATGATTTCATCTGTTTTTCCGCTAAAAGAACTCCATGGCTCAGAGTTCATTCTGTCCATAAGTACTGTGAGGGCAGCCCTAGAAATGAGCATGAACGCGTGTGGTTGCATCTATAGGCAGCAGTATGCCTTTGAGTATCTGCACTTGACTGCAAAGACCTGAACTACTCAGAGTGGGTGATTTAGACATTTGTAATTATGGCAAAGCCTGGTTTATTAAGGCTACGGAAACTCATTAATGAACTTTGAAGTATACTTAAAACATATAGGAGTAGAGTTAAAATGAGAGAGACTCAGTTACAAACTAATAGCTGGAATCCATTAAATGGGCAATAACAGAAATACTGGGGATCCATGAAATCTGTCAAATTAAGCCGTGCTCTGGTGGAAAGCAAAGAAGCTGTAAGAGTGCACACAAGAAGCTCTGATGGAACCTCTCTGCCCACTAAACACAGGTCTGGGCTAGCTTTGTGAAGTGGTTGAACTGAACTCAGAGCCCAGCTATTCATACAACAGGTAGCAAGTCTATGTAGTAGGTCCACAAATAAGAATAGAGATGGTATTTTTTCCTAAAAATATTGAAAAGGTCCTGACAATCATTTTTCAGTACATTTCATGAGTACTCAAAAAACACTAGTCAAGCAGCTTCTGATGCCTTCTTCTCGCTCCACTAAAATTGGAGATGGACCCAAGTCCAGGTTTAGATCCAGATCTGGTTTCCAGCTTAGCTTTAGCCTGAATCTACAAATATGTCCGCCTGAATGTTTTAATCCAGGTCAGGCGTGTGCTTTGGAAGCAGATCCCCTGACCATGGCCACTGCCTGCTCTTTGGTTTACATTGCAAAGAGGTCTCAGGGCAGATGAAACCTCTTTCAGATGACACTAAGTGGTAGGATGCGCTCCTGCTGCCAGCGTCTACGGGTCCCTGCCTAATCTAACACAACGTCATCAGGATGTCTAATGTGACCACTGGATCCCCAGCATCAGCAGTTCAAGCCAGCAGATCACTCGTTGCCCTGCACGACCAGCTAACGGAGGTATGACAGAGACAACCTTGCCTAGGAATAGCTGAAAAGGCTCTGAGAACAAAGCATGTTGTAGAGGGTTTACCTTCCTTCTTGAAATGTGTGTGTTTGTATTGAAAGAGAAGGAAACAAGCATTGCTGTCACGGCTAGAGACCCCGGCCATTGCTCAGCATAATCTTGGTTCAGGCTACAAGGGCAAATTTCAGAAATGCCATTTTCGTGCATTGGGAGATGCAGAATGTCAGCACAAACGCTTCCTGCTGCGTCTGCTGGGCTTGACCGTTCCTCTGTGTGCGCGTGTGACAAATGCACGTTCAGAGATAGGTTTGGAAACAGCAAAGCACTGGACGCGGTAGCAGATCTCAAAACTGCCGGTACGGCGGTAAGACTGGTGGCTTGGTCGCTGCAGGAGGCCCCTGGGAGCCCGCGGGACCCCGGACCTAAGCGCCTGCCCACCGGAGCAAGGCGCCGTCAGGCATGCCGCCCCAGGCAGCTGCCTGCGAGGCCTCCTGTTGTTTAAGAGGCAGCTGGCAGCGGGGCACGGCTGCTTTATCAGAGTACAGAGCACAGCCAGTACCTCTGAGTTAGTCTGTAAAGTGGCATTACTGCCAGGGGTCCAGCTCTGACTTCTCTCTTACCCGTGGCTTTGTCGCTAGCAAGGAAATGTTTTCTGCTGCCGCGTACAAACGCGATTTAATCTTAACCATTGGCTTAGGCTATAGGATATTAAATACACAAGACAGATTAAACCTGTTAAGATACTTGTTTACTATATATAATGAAAGATGGCTTTTGAAGCTTTATGTAAACTGTGGTTTATCAAAACTGGAATAAATATATAAACAATATTTTCCCACCTTATCTTTAGCTGTGATATAAGAAATAAGGTGACCAAAAAACTTTGGAGGTGAGAAGACTAAGAAGTAAGCCTTCGGTTTTCTGTGGGTGGTGTTTAGCAATATTACATTACCACAAAGAGGCAGTAGATAAATTTGTCACCTCATACAGCATAATATAACTTTGTAAAATCCAAAATTATTTAATATGAGCAGTAATAGTCATTACCTTTATAGTTGTGGATTATTTGTAATTAAAAGTAGTGGAACTTCCCAGATAGATTAAAATAATGCTGGTTTAGTGATGAGATAGGAAGAAGGAAGATTATATGGAGGGCTGTGGCTCACACTGGGGTTGTAGGAATGGGTGTCCATCTGTGCTGGAACTTCCACCTGCCGATGCCCTGACATCTCCCCTGAATCTTAGTCTCTGGGTTTTGTCAGGTAGGACTTCCTTCCTAATAGGCTGCCCACCTACGTGCATCCCTTATCTCTCTTGCTTGTTATCCACGTAGCCACACAATTAATGACTTCTGTGTCACCGTTGCCCATGATTTCTGCATGCCTTTAGCTCTGTCTCATTGCTCTGCACTCACTGCATTGCAGGTTTACCCATATAAGTAAAATTTGTTTCTACCACTGCAGGTTCTAAGTTTCTTTGCGGCAAGTTTCTTCAAGTCTCACGATGGCCAGCTGGGGGTCAAGAGGCATCAGAGCTTAACTTTCATCACATGGCAATAAAAGTGCCTTCTTTGGCTGAGTGCCTACCTGCTGCAGCTGGGCCTTTGCTGAAGAGGATGCAGTACCATCCCTGATTTAAATAGAGCCTGGACGCTTCTGCAATGCACACCAGTAATGTTCTGCTTGTGCCCAGGAAGGCAAGGCAGCCCTGCCATCTCCTCTGAGCCCTTGCCACCCTAGCGATCAGTGTAATGAGCAAGCCGACTCTCTCGTCACTCGCTGCGCGCTGCAGAGCAGATGGCAAAGTGGGCTCATTAGTCCTTTAATATTAAAAATGCTGACAAATATTTGACATGAACTCTCCTTTCTCATAATGCATATGAACTTGCAGGAAAAACAAACCAAAAAACAATGCTGGATCTTTCTCTCTCCAGAAGATACAAATCAGGCCTGTCTATCTTGCTTAGCCATCCTAACGCAGATCTGCTGCCTTGCTCTGCTTCGGTGTGGATGCAGTGTTTGCCAAACAAAGGGGTTTTCTTGGGACAAGCTATGGTACCTTCCCAGGGAGTGGAAACAAGGATAGCAACAACTGGTTTTCAACTGAGAGATTAAAAACAAAAGAAACACAAAAGTGACGGCCCTTTGTCATAAAGGCTTGAAATTTGCTGTGAACAAATGCATGGCAGGAAAAAAAAGAAAGGCTGATGGATGGTTTGCCATTAGACGGGGGCCTTCATCCTGCAGGAGGGGCACATTCAGTGTAACGCTTGGCCAACACACTCCAACGAGCCTCAGAGGCACGGCCGGCCGGCTTGGCAGATCCCTTGCGCGGCACTGCAGTCCCCAGCGCTCCTCCGCCTACGCGTTTGCCAATGCCACCAGCACCAGCCAGCGTTCGGTGCATGGCAGCAGAGGTCTATCATGAGGGAAGCAGAGTTTGGCCCCTACTTTGAGGTATGACACTTTGAGAGGTGCAGGCGACCCCCCGCACTGGGCTCGCAGTCACAGGGCTTCAGGCTCTGCAGGGCAGATGAGGCTCTGCACAGACCAGACTGCCTTGGCTTAGCTGGGGCGACTCTTGTACCACCCTGCAGGGCTAATTTTCCCTGCGATTATGTGTCCCTGCAAATGCCTCGTGATAAACAATATCACCTGAATGCCAACCTGCCCCAAAAGGTATTTATGAGGCTTGCTTAATTAAACATGCATAACTTTAGCTGAAATATAGAGATGAATGATGCAAGATATAATTATAAAGCATTATTATGGGGATTACATGGCTAAAACTGAAACGATCCAAGAGGGACAGCTCTCCAACCCGCACCTTTCTGTCAAGATCTTTCCTTCCTTAGGGGATAGGAACAGAGATGGGGGGAGCTAAGCTTGCTCTGTGCTGCCTTATTTAATTTGTGGCCAGCAGCACTGCTGTGCACGACCGGCAGGACACTCTTCCTGTGTGCCAGGACATGGGGGCTCTCAGTGACACGGCATTTACTCACAGAGAGCCATTAAGAGGGAAGAAAATCCCCAGAGAACCTGCCCGCTCGCTGTGTGCACCAGTTTTCATTAGCTTCATAAATAACAGCTGAAATACAAGATGAAGACCAGAGCAGAGAGCCTTATCAGCTAAAATGTCATCCATGGTCGTGAGACACACGCTGTTCTCTTGTGGGCTTCTCTCTCCTCTCAGATAAAGGCAGTCATCCCAAACTGCTGGAAAAAAAAAAACCCTTGAGAGCAAGAGCAGGGCTTTCTTGAAGGACCGTTAGCAGCGTGTGTGGGAGTAGGTGGATTAGGAGCGCTTTTTCCCTTGTCCACGGGCGGGAATGCAGCTCCTAGCAGTGTGCCCAAGGCACCTCCGGAATATTTGGGGGTGGGGTTGAGGAAAGCCATGTCTGTACCTCTCCATAGCTTTGCCCTGGAGAGTTTTTAGATTATGGTTACAAAAGCAAAACGAAGTGAATCTGAGTGCTGGGTTCTCATCCCGCACCTCCCGTGCACAGCCATCCCTGGGGAAGCATCACCGCAGCTGCGCGGGTAGGGTCTGGGGAAGAACCCAGCCACATCTGGCACCGCTGGCCGCATCCACGCCAGCTGACAAAGCAGGGGCAGGGCACGAGTGCTGGCTCCGGCCCCTGACTGTCCAGACTGTCACATTTTGAGCATGCTGAACGGCATGATTTTAGCCCACACCAACTAGCTCCCAGACAGGCAACAGCCAGGAAAAGCATGAGCCAGGGATGATCCACCCTCTTTTGGGGACTGAGAAAATTTGGTGGTGAGAGCAACAAACAGTGGCACCTCACTTAGCCGCCTCAGAGTCCAAAAATGGTCCCTGGGGAGAGTTATTTATTTGTATAGAGAGAGCTGCTGAGGGGCTGAGCACAGAGGCTGTGGCTGGAGCAGAGCTGGAGCACAGATTGGTTTCTTATCTATACAAAATGTCCTGCTAGAGCTGGTGAGAGGTTTTTGCCTCCTTTCGCTGTTGCTGCTGTGGATAAACTGAAGACGTGATGCTCGAGGGCTGTCACTGCGGCAGCCGGTGTCACACACGCATCGGCCCCGTGGCACTGCTCCTCTCTGGTCTGTATGAAACAAAGGGCTACCGCAAGTGACTGACCCCCCCCTTTCTTCTCGATAACTGTAACAGGTGGGAAAACAGGGGCATGCCCGAGAGGGCAGGCGGCATAGCCAGCTCAGCCCATAACATCCCAGTGCCCTGCCGGGCAGCTCCCCTTTCCTGGGGTATGGCTTGTCTGCCGAGACAAGCCGAAGAGTTAATCTGGCAGGTAGACCCAGCCCAAGTTGCACGATACCGCTGAGTTCAGATTGAGTAAGTGTAATTAGACGATGAGAACCTCATGGCAGGGCGTGCCCTAGTTTCAGTCAAAAGTGGAACATTATTAAGTACCATTTACATCCAGAGAAACACCCACTTTTGAAATTGCTGATGCCAGTAACGCATGCTTTGTATTTAACTCGCTCGGTGAAATGGGAAGTCAGCGGCAGAACACAGAGTTCCTAATTTGCTTGCTGCCAGCACGGTGATTAATGGAGTTTCAAAACACCCCATCAGCCAATTATGATGGATACTAACCCTTTAATAGGAATCTCTGGCTGGATCCTGGTTACTTGGATTTAGTGCTCAGACCAGTTAGACCATAAATTATTTTCTCTCTGGGAAAAAGAGCAAACTTCTCCAAAAAATAATAAGCAGTTTGAGCTTTTTGTTTCGTAGAGACCAGCTGCAGGAGCAGGGACGCGGGACATTTTGTGCTCCTTGCCTGTCAACGCGCAACTAGGAATGATCGCTCCGCACCGCAGGCCACCCTTTCTCGCCAGTGCGCTCCCTTTGGGTGGTGGAGGGAAGACCGTGGACAAAAACTTAAACCTTAATTTAAGAAGCATTCTACGGCAGCGAGGCCAAACTCTGCAGCTTCGCGAAATGAATATGTTGTTAGTGTATTGTTAATTTTTAAAAAATCAGATCCATCTGCAATATTACAAGTGCTTACGGTGATTTTAAGTGCAGCATAGTTTTGTCTTCCCCTCATGAAAGCATTGGGGAAGAGTATGGTGAGGTAGCTGCACCTCGCTTGTTAGTTTGCTTGTGTTTAATTTATCCAAGAGTTTAAATATAAAGTGAGCAGAGGGACTTCCTTACCCGAGAGTGAGCAAGAACAGGTGGAAGAACCGTTTTCAGGTTTGTCTTATTTGTATATGCTCTGCCTTAAGTTTTGGACATAAATTAACTCACGTGCACCTTGAAAAAGAAGAGCATGTTTCTCTCCTCTATTACCTGTTGCATAAACACAGCAGTTGCCGACGCAGGAGCCTCTCCAGTATCCAGAAGAACAAGACTCTGAGAAGCCAGACCCGGCTGCTGATGAGGTATTGATGTGCAAGGACTCCTGCGGCTGGCACACCCCGAAAAATTATTCTAACAGAAGAATAATGTGCAAAAATATTTAGTCAAGTTACTTTTTATTACAGTGGAGCAGAACGCTGTGGCTGGGGCACAATGAGATTTCCACACAAGGTCACATCATGCATGCGCTGATCCCAGATGCCTGCCTCTGGCTGGCACGGCGATAGCTTTAAGGCAAGTTTGCAGCTGCTTATTGAGGGCCCTGTATGGAATTGTACTCATTTACAGCTCCCCGGAGGAGCTTGGTGTCTGCCTTTGGCAATGAGAGAGGAGGGAAGGAGTGACCCGCTGCTGAGTTCCCACCCCTGGGCAGGCGCAAGCCCACCTCCCGCAGCAAAGCCCAGTTCTCCGTCCCTACGAACAGCCCCAGGTCTCGCTGGCCAACCCACCGCTTCTCAGCAGCACCACCACAGAGGCAACAAGACCTTCCCTAAAATGCTTGGACCAAGTGCCCCTGCCCCAGTTTCAGATGACCCTTTGTGTCAGGGACTGCCTTCACTCCAGCTCTTTACCATAAATAGCACAATGCAAGGCTAGGCCGTGATCAGGGGTCCTAATCCCCATAGTAATGTAAAGAACGTCAGTGGCCATAATAATCTGCATTGTGAGATGAGCATGTGAGCGTGGATCAATTCCAGCACCTGCAACAGCACATCTCATTCATTTAGTATAAAATCACTCCCTGCAGCACCGTCCTCTGTGATTGTCTGCTTTTCTATCATCTCCGAGTACCCCGAAAGCATGCTCTCCTCCCTTGGGTAGGGACTACAGAGATAATGGGGATCCCCCTGGATGTGGCTGGGGAAACCACTCGCCCCAGGCAGCAGTACTGCTGTGTCTCCTCCCCACCTCACTCATACTGAGGAGAGAAGCACAATAAACGGGATTCTTCGCTGTTTGTCGCCATTTCTCATTCCTCGAGCCCAGGCTTAGGGTGCTGCCTCTCATTAAAGAAGTGGTGCTGAGAGGCACAAACAGCGCCGTGGGGTGCGTGGGTAAGTGTAAGGGAGCAAAAGGTGCAGCGTCACCATGTAGGTGGTGGCCTGTCTCCTCCCTCCACGTCACCCCGACGCAGGGCTTTGGGGGCTGCAGGTTGCTGCCAGGAGTGGGGAGTGGAGCAGGGAACAAGAGGAGGTGACAGCAGAATCACCGAGGTCTGCCTAAACGACGGGTTGGGAAACTTCTGCATTACTGAATCACTTCGGTCTCGATTCTAGAGCTTCTAATAAAAGCCACCCACCTACACATCAGTTTGTGGAGCACGTCAGTAATTCATACAGACTCCATCCACCACCAAGCTGTCTCACAAATCTGTGCCTGCACATGGTGGCTGGCACGTGGGACTGATGCTGCACATGGGCCGTCGGCAGCAAACACCTGTGAGGGAGTAGTTAATCTGCAGGGTCTTTGCCAGAGTTTCTTCAGAGCAATTGCAGCGGCTGACACAGACCTGTCCGTGGCCTGTGCTAAGCCCACCAGCGAGTGCAGAAGATGGTGCCTTTCCCCGCTCAGCCCATTAGTTAAACTTTGCTGCAGTGACCAAGAGTGACAGCACACCGTCACGCTCCAACGGACTTTTTATCTCTGGTACAAAACGGACATGTTTGTGGTGGAAGAGCATGTGTCCAGGTCCTGCTGCTGCTGCAGCCAGGTCCTGCTGTGGAGACAGCTGGGGGCAGGGACAAGTACTGGCAGTAGGGTCCGACCAACACCTCCCGTCTTGGGTACGGGTCCTTCTAGCCACCTGCACCATTCGACCGAAGTGCCTCTTCGCAAGTTCCCAAGTATTGGTGGAACTTCATGAAAATTAAAAGGTGAAAACTTTCCAGACATGAAGCCAAACTGCTGCTTAGGGACAAGGTATAAATAAGGACCAAAAAAGACTCTCCTTCAGTAATGGTGTTGTCCAAGCTGATGTACTTCTCTAAAGTATACATACCAATGGCAAAGGTAATGTTCTCTCCCCAGGAGCTGTTCAGCTGTGCTCAGCCCTGTCCCAGTTGGGTGAGGATGCTCGAGTAGCTATTGCAGATGCCGAGGAAGGAGGACTGAGGCTTCAATGCCCCCATTCCCTGCAGCCACGAGGATCCGGGCACGAGAGTCACCTGGAGCTGTTTGGTACAATGTTCACTTGCCGGCTCCGGCTCAGCGACTGCTGTCTCAGGCTGCCTGTGTAAACGGCACCCTTCAGGGACAAGCGCTGTCTGCAGGCATCACACTGCAATGCTGCGACTGGTCTCCCTGTATCCAAATTCTGTCCCAGCCTGTCACAGTCCCGGCTTGAGAACTTGGAAATGTTCCTTTTGTAAAGGGGGGGACACTTCTAATGGCACCTGGACGTTCTTCTCCTTCATACAGCAGCCAGTGTTTACTCCTGTTTTTCTCATGGGTCTTCACAGGACGTCTGCTGTCTCCCAGCTGAGGTTGGACGTCAAAGCCACACAGGTTTGGGCCTGTGCAATGAATTTGTGCCATACCACACGGGAACAGGCCTTGTCGTGCCTGGCCTCACCCTGCAGCTCTCCTGTGGTGCTCCGGTGAGCTGAGCCACCGGGGCAGCTCACCCAAAGCCCAGCACGTGCGGAGCCTTCAGAGGTAGTTGTGTGCATGGAAAAAAGCAACCTGCATCCTTCAAGCTCAGAATCCACCCAGCTGTCACAAAACGCAGATGAAAAGCAGGGCGTTTCTTCCTTGCAAGGGTCCTGCCCATCACCTCTTCACAACTAGGCTGCTCTTTGCTCTTCTCTTCCCCTCAAACCAGTAGCGCCATGGCATGATTAAACTATGAGTGGGCTGCATGCAAGGGATGTTAAAAGAAACATGGAAATGGAAATGAAATACGGAGCTGATTTTTCCTGGCAGTATTCAATTCTCAGCTCCGGCAGAGAGAAAGGACCAGGAATCATTTCAGCTGCTGAAATTCAAGCAGGCAGTACGGAGCCTCGTGAGAATAAATGATACAGCAGGGATCTAGCGGCATCTCTTATAATTGGTAAACAGGAGGAAGATGTTTGGAGCATGAAAAAGCTATCAAGTAAAGGAGACAAAGTTCGCCTTTTCTGACGAAGATCCTTCAACAGATGTCGGCGCTGATGTAATCGCTGGGCTACCTTTTAGTCTCTTTTCCATATAATCAACTCTTTTCCCTGGGTCAAGAGTTCTGGGTTACTAATGGATCAATCAGTTCAGCTTGGTCATATGCCATGTCAGCTTTGTTTACGACCGCTGTCAGAAGTCATAGATCACAGCCCAAATTTAGTTAATTCTCCCAGTTAACAGCATTTTTCCATCCTCCGATGGACACAGTAACAGCTGAGCCACCTGCACAAAATGGGTCAAAATACTTTTTCTGCTCTATACAAAAAGATCACTGTTCTTTCTTTTAGCAGCGGTCCACGAAGATTAAATATTCAGATAATTTGCTAGTCGAAGTGAACTTCAAGAATGTCTCTGTACGTAGCCCCAAACCAGTTACAGATATTCCTTTTCCCAGTATACCCCTTACAGTCATAAACCTCATGTGAAAAAGTATTTCTTGATTCTTACCCAAGAGCAATAAGGCATATTTCCCTTCCAACATTGGTAGCAAAACTTTGTTTTGGCTCAGTGATTTGATCGGAGCTGGCATTTTATACTTCTGCATATCAGTCTGTATAGGCTTCTCCATTCGTTACCTTTGTAAAGGAATTCTATTTAGTAGGTGATGCCAACAATGGACTTGAAAATTTGCTGTTTGACACTACAACGATTGCTTTCTGGGTGGCTACTTGCCCCCACCTTTAAAGCCTAGCCTGGCTAGGCACATTCAGCTGAAAACCATGCTCTCCCTCTTATTTGTTCTGTTTGTCCTCTTAGGGATATGCACCCCCTGATCTAGTTACGTCTAACCCCTTGCTAAAGACAAAACCGCTGCACGATACTTTGAAAGTACTGAGGCTGTCAACCAGAGTCGGGATGTTCCTGATCCATGGAAACCTAATAGGGGAGGATAAGTTTCAACAGAAATAGTAACTTTAGCAAGATAGTATTTTTCCCCACAGTTTCACCTTCTGTGTCAAGCAGCTGAAACACCCAGCTCCCTGTAGACCGTAGGCCCTGGCTGGTTTTGCATTGCTTTTTAACATAGTCCTCAAAGCCCTGTCCCACAACCGTGATATCAAAAATGAAGTAATAAGCCTAGATGTAAATAACATACGCGTTTTGTGCAGGGGCGTGATCACACGTGGATGGATCCAGGCTGGAAGAAGCGAGTGTGTGGTGCAGCAGCGCCCGGCGGGGCGGTGGGCATGGCTGGGCTGGGGGTAGGCGACAGTCGCTAGTGGCGTATTGCGAAGGGACAGGCTGCAAGTAACGGCTGAAACTCCTCGTTGCCAGAAAGCAGGCCAAAAGGGAAACCGTAATCCAATTATTTCCTCACAGAATATTCTTCAGGAATCATTCCCAACATGATTTTGCATTAGAGCTTCTCCCACATGTGTAACAACTCAGGTTTATCTTGAATATTGCTGCAGTAAAACGCTTCACTAGACCTTTTCTGTCCCTTAGCCAGATAACTCCAGATGACTTTTTCCTGTCAAAAGGCTTGTGAAAACCTGGCTGCGAGTTAGAGTTGAGTACAGTCACTGTCCCCAAGCATTCCTTGTGAGTTTGAGGTAATAAGTAACGTGTCACCAAATGGGCAAAAATAGCTCACTTATAAAAGCATAACGCATCTTTAGTATGCCCACTAAAATGCAATGAAGAGACTTTCCCTTAGACATAAGAGCGGTAGCTCAATGCTGCTGCTGTGTTCAGGGTGCAGTAACCCCAAGATAGGTGTGTTCTAAACACAGGGCTTGTCATTCACCTTAAACCCCCATGGATTGTTGCCTTCAGTTATGCTGTTGTTTTGTATCTGGCAAACATCAAAGCAAGCGACACCCGCATGAACTTGAAAAGCCATTAAAATCCCACATAGTTTCCCTTCAAAGAGCATTTATGGAAATAGCAAGATCTATAAGCCATTAGAGAAAGACAAGAATAGATTCTGGTAGAATCGGGTTTCAGCCCTTTCTCTTGTCAACCTCAGAGACTTCCAGTATGCTTAAAAAGCTACAGAAACTGCGTTTAATGAATCATTTGAAAAAAGGTAGAAATGTTGTTTACTATGAACCTTTGAGAGAGTTTTCTCTGATTCTTCTGGGCATCAGCATTGTTTTTATATGTAAATACATTTGTTAAGATGCAGGGCAGCAAAATCAGAAAATAAAGCCAAACACATGCCGCTTTGCACCAGCCTAGCTTAGCTCATCTCGATGGAATGGGTTGAAACTAAAGATCCTCAGCGATGTGAATGAGAGTGGGGGCATCCTTACATCGTGTGG
Organism: Phalacrocorax aristotelis; assembly: GCF_949628215.1. Lineage (NCBI taxonomy): Eukaryota > Metazoa > Chordata > Aves > Suliformes > Phalacrocoracidae > Phalacrocorax > Phalacrocorax aristotelis. Next base: position 129,525,074 of record NC_134278.1, read on the forward strand.
CTTCGGTGGGGACTCGCTCACCAGCCACGAGCTGACTCCCGGTCAGCTGCCTCCAGCCGTCCTGCCCCAGGGAGAGGTGTGGTCCACAACTCCCTGCCCTCATTCCCCACCACAGTGCAGCTGCTGGAGATAAATTCATTTCAAAAGCCCCTTCAACTTGCAAGGAGGGCAGATTCATATTTTCTTCTGCAGTTCTGCCACGTGGGAGGTGCCTTGCTAAACTAATCTGCTAACAAGGAAGCTAGCGGTTTCAATAGCATCCAAGACATGCCACTGGCGCTTTATAAATTTGACAGAGAAATTTCATGTGGTTGCTTACTTCTGACCTCGACACAGTGAGCTCCTCATGGCCAGATTTTTAGCCTGAAATAAGGTCTAGTCCATTGTAAGCAAAAGAAAAATAGCAAAGCCTGAAGTCATCCTTTGTTCTCAGACACTTGATCCCCCATCAGCCTCTGTAGGAATGAGTCCATGAGCCCATGAGACGGGTATGAGGAAGATCTAAGAGAACTTGCTCTTCTTTCCTTACACCACGAGCCTTTCAGACCTGCTCATTCATTTCAACCCAAACCTCAGGAAAACGGCTTTAGTCAAGCCATTAGCAGTTCTCCCGCACGTCTGCCACGCATACATCATCGCTAGCCCAGGTTAACCCCACAGGGCCACCAGTCACGGGGCTTCATTGCAATTGGCAGAATGATGAATGCTTACGCCTCATATTGACTCCAAATAGAGCTGACTGAAACCGTTTGGTAGAAATGTTTATTCACCCCAAAAATAAACAGTTTCAGATGAAAGGAAACTATTTAGACATGAAGTCAAATTTATTGACGCTTCACACACACCTCCCACCTTCCCCTCGCATGATAAGGTTTAGGAAAGTAAGGGAAGTTATTCTGTCATCTTTTGTAACAAGATTTGCTAAATAGGACTGACCCACATTCGTTTTGCAAGAATAAAAACTCCCCCGCATGAAACAAAACATTTTGTTTTGGACTGAACAAAGTGCTTCATTGAGTCTTAAACATATTTTATACAAGGCTCCTTTCTGTAAGAAATCCAAAGCATTTTCATGCTGACTTGACACAAAATTATTAATTTTTTGCACAGTTCCAAGGGTCTGGGTTCTGTCTAGCAACCAGGAAACATTGAAGTAATTACTGTTATTGAGATGGCTTGGAGCTACTTCTCATACTTTAAGAAATCCCCTTGTAATAAAACCTGCTGCCAGGCAAAAATCATCAGGCAGCGTCAGGAGAACTTGGGATGAATTTTGAGTATGCTCGGGACAGATTTCAAGTTCAATCTGACAAGCCCGTGGCTGTAAACTAGCAGGAACTGTCAGCTTTGAATATATTTCCATTTGGGTCGTGCCATGTATTGGGGCCTGTTATTCAGACATAGATCTGCGGAGCTGAACTCACAAGGGCTGAAACTTGATTTGGAAACCGAAGTTGGTTGGCATGTTTCCCCAAAGTGAACTCCCTATCATAAGGTCTTAAAGAAGTAAATACCTTAAGTGTTTCTCCCTAAATAGAGACAACTCCAGTTGAACAAGGCCTCTCAGCGTGCCACTTTTATCATTTAGTTCCTCTTTTATAAGTAGGTCCTATTAAAATACATCTACGTCATTTTAAAAACATCTCAACTTCTCCCTGGGTAGCGTCACTGATTCGAGCGGCACCTCTTGGAATAAACCACAAAAACCTCTTTGTGAGATGATGGCCCCACCGACACGCTGTGAAAGAAGGTCTGAAAATGGTCCAGAGCACCGTCAACATTTTCAGTTTCAGAAGCTTCCTTCCACCATTGGCCTTGCTGTGCTGACTCCTGCCTTCCTTATCCAGACAAACATCCTGCAGAAACAACGGCGATTGTGCATGAGTGAGGACACGTAAAATTAGAGAAAGAGGCTTGTTTAATCCATGCCTTTCTGCTAGGCACATGTGCGGGGGAAAAAGCAATGTATGCATTGCCCGGCTCAGCAAAGCTCAGCAAATAGCTGATTTTTCGGTTTCGTCACTGAAAATGCAAAAAGGGAGAGAGGAAAATCCAGCTGATAGTGTATGAAAAATGTTCAGGGATTTTTGACAAGTAAAATTTTTAAAATTACTTTATTTATACTGGAAATGTGTTATTTATTTTTGTTATGGGGCAAAAGCTTCATCTTGGCCTATTTAATCCTCGTTTGACTTAATCCTTTAAAAATGGGATCAGTTTTTAAATTAAAACTATACTTCAGAATGAACATGACAATCTTTAAAAACACAAGAAGGAAATGCATCGATTTTTTTTTCTAAGTCTTCACTTAAAAATAAAATTATTTTGTGTCCCAAATTCACAATTCTTAAATCTTTTTGGTGAATGTATGTTAAAAAAAACACATCCTTTACGCTAAGTTTTATTTTGTTGTTTAAATACATTTGTTCTAATCATTGTGGCTAATTTTAAGTGTCCTTCCTGGGCAGTCTGATGTGTTTGATTTATTTTTTTTTACAGTAAAGGTTTCAGACATCCTGAGGGCGCAGCCAACCTGTCTATGGTCTGCCATAAATTACATGTGGGAAATAGCAAGATAAAAAATACATTTCATTTCACCAAAAAGAGAAATATAGAAGACGTCCCATACAGGGGCAAAGCTCAGACCCTGGGCGAGGAGTCTAGCTGCCGAGCAGGGCTTCAGCACGTGCGACGACAGCGCATTGAACCTGAGGGATCCGGGGCAGCAGGAGCTTGCAAGGCCACCCAAAAGCGCTCGGAGGAGAAGCAGCAGCAGAACACCTGCACCCGCACAGAGTTTTCCCCACCTTTGCCAGCCCTCCTGCCAGGAGCCGGGCGGGCAGCCGGGGCCGCGGCGGGCATGGCAGAGGGGCCGGGCAGCACACGGCGCCGCGCCTGTGGTAGGACAGACGCCACCTCAGAGCCCAGCGATGGGGCCCTCTCACCCCACCAAGGCTTCCTGGGTGCAGGAATTTGCCAGGACAGCACAAGGTCCGTCCTGGAGACTTAACCTCACATTTAGCCAAGGGATAGCGCGGGATGCCGAGAAGCATTATTAGCCTGGCTGGAAGAGGGGAGCAGTGTCCCATGGCAGGGTGCTGGGGCTATTGCCAGAGGTGGGCACTTGGCTGGGCGTCCACTGGCCGGCTGACAAGAGCCAGTGCCAGGTCCTGCCCCCAGGGAGGAACAACCCCCTGCACCAGCACAGGCTGGGGGGGACCTGCTGGAGAGCGGCTCTGCTGAGAAGGCCCTGGGGGTGCTGGGGGGCAGCGAGGTGACCCTGAGCCAGCACCGGGCCCTTGGGGCCAAGGGGGCCAGCGGTGCCCTGGGTGCATGGAAAGGAGCGTGGCCAGCAGGGCGAGGGAGGTTCTCCTCCCCCTCTGCTCTGCCCCAGTGAGGCCACACCTGCAGGGCTGCGGCCAGTTCTGGGCCCCCCAGGTCAAGAAGGGCAGGGAACTGCTGGAGCAAGGCCAGCGCAGAGCTGCCAAGGGGATCAGGGGCTGGAGCATCTCCCTGGTGAGGAAAGGCTGAGAGACCTGGGTCTGTTCAGCCTGGAGAAGAGAAGGCTGAGGGCGGATCTCATCAATGCTTATAAATATCTGAAGGGCGGGTGTCAGGGGGATGGGGCCGGGCTCTTTTCAGCGGTGCCCAACGCCAGGCCAAGGGGCCACGGGCACAAGCTGGAACACGGGAAGCTCCACCTGAACATGAGGACAAACCCCTTCCCTGTGCGGGTGCCAGAGCAGGGGCACAGGCTGCCCAGAGAGGCTGTGGGGTCCCTTCCCTGGAGACATTCACCCCCCGCCTGGACGCGGCCCTGTGCCCCTGCTCTGGGGGTGCCTGCTCCAGCAGGGGTGGGATGGGGTGAGCTCCAGAGGTGCCTCCCAACCCCCGCCAGTCTGTGATTCTGTGATTCTGTGATTCTGACTTGAGCTCACAGCCCCTTCCCAGCCTGACAGGGGACTCCAGGGTGTAGGGATGGGCTCCAGAGAGGACCACCATTCCAGCTAATGTTGAGTTAATCCTGCAGTGTAGGAGAGCTGCTTCCTCCCCTCCGACCTCAGACCACCTCTCTGCTCTGCAGCCAAGACCTGCTGGTGCTGGAGACTACAGCCACACGGTGCCTGCCACATAGGGTTGCTGTATTCCTCTCCAGGGCACGGCCTCTCTGTATAGACGCAGGGACACACAGCTTACAGGCATGTAGTTCACCTGACATGTATGACTCGGTGCTCAGTTCCAGAGGAAAAAAGTTGTAAGCATCTGAACTCATGCGATCCACCACACGTGGTGCTCACAACTGTGGGGTTGTGACCATCTGCCCACGGTGTCTGTTTTCAGGTATTTGCACACATCCAGGCACCAAAATAAAAGCTTAAAAAAAAATGACCAAAAATAGACTTAGATGACACCTCCTTGCAAAACACAATGAGATATCTCAGATAGGAAATAGAGCTAATTACATGCCACAACAGCTGATGTGGTATCACATATGGGATTTTATAAATTCAGCTCATGGTCTAAAGCCACTCAAAAACCACCAAAAAGGTCCATAGGGTGAAAAAAAAAGGTCTTTCCAAGTTTGTTGCTTAGCACAATGCAATAATTCATGTGCAGTTAAGATGTGCAGCGCACGTTTCTAATTCACTTAGATGTCAATCAGGAATAATTGCTGCAGTCAATGAAGCTATGCCAGTGTAACAGATACAGAAGAAATTAGCACTCCACGTCTCTCAGTTTACCCCAGCTGGGGAAAGAAGCTTCCTGTTACTGACAGTATTGCAGATTCTATGCATTTTTAGAAACAGAGGCTTTGTGGCATAATTGCAATATTTGGAATAATTTTGCATTTTTCCATTCCTTTTTATGAAACAAAATCTTGCATTCTAAACCCAAAACTTCCCTTGACTTCTTGCCACTGAGAGTGATCCCACTCCTGAGAAAGCAGCTGTCTGAGTGTATTGGCAATCTTGTCTAGCCTGACTTCAAATTCACTGATTTAATTTGGAAGGGGCTGGAAGACACAAAATCTTCACACTCTCGGAAGTGATCATTGGTCCTCAGGGAAAAGCCTCCTCCTGCCAGAGCAAACATGTCTATCTTCATGCAGCTAATGGCTTCCATGATCTCTGGTTCTATACAGGCGCGATGAATAATATGCAACTACACCCTCTTTTTTGGGGTCTGGTCTGACTTGTTTAAACGTGAACCATCATTATGTGTGTCAGGACGCACACATTGTAGGAGTCACATTGACAAAACAGAGGGAGGTTACCGCAGGCTTCACGGCCCTGCACAAGGAAATAATTCACCAGCACACTCTGACGAGCCCTTTTAAATAGGTCTTGGTGTGATCAGGTGGATGTTGGACTCACCTGAGATCACAGATTCAGTGTTGAGAAGGAGCAAAGTGTGCAAGTTTGAGGAAAACCATGGAGGCAGCGCAGACAACTCTGAATCTACGAAAAAATAATGGCGAAAACCCATTTTTCCTCCCACAGTCATAAAATGTGTCTAGTCTTTGTATTTTTTTCTTTTTTTTTTTTTTCCTTTTTTTTTTTTTTTTGCTGGAAGCCAGTATGGATTAGCATTCCTTGCAGAGGCTTTGGGTATTTTGTAGAGCAGATCTACCAGCTCTTCAAAAACATTTACATTAAGTGCTGGGCAGTAGCCCATTCTCACAGAACATGCTTCGTTGGGCCACACCAGTTATGTATCGTCAGGAGCCCCGTTATCAGCCAATAACTGCACCTCATTTTACTTCCTTGCTGCATCTTATCACACACCAAGTGCTGACATCCTTGCGTGGACATGACTCCTACTGCAATGACCGATGAGACTAACTGCCGAAGCTCTGCAGACGAAGGTATCCATGGGCTCAAATTCAGGCTGGACTCAGGGTGATTTCAGATGATGTGAACTAAATTCAGCGTCACGCTCGAGAGAAAGCTCTTCGGAGAAGGTGTGGTCACTTTCCAGGCTATCACACATCTTCCTAACTACAAGACCATTGAATGCATTGAGCCACCGTGCTGCACCTATTGGTAGGAGCCATGATCCAGCAATTAGAACAAAGGACTGCAAGTCACCACCGGCTTATTAGTTTCTGTACCTGTGGCCTTCCTTCCCCTGGGAGTCCGTAACCCATCTGTAAAGCAGGGGCTGTAATACTTTGCTAATAATAATCGGGCCATATAGGTTTGCAAAGCACTCTTCATTTGTGTCAGTATAGGAAAATACTATGGACTGTGTTGACATTTTGCATTTCAGAGCGCTGCAGTGTTCTGATCCACTGCCGTGCTGTAACCTGTGCAACGCTTCCAATGTCAGGGCACCAAACCTTTTCTGCGTTAGGAATCAGAGCTAGAGGCTATAGCAAAAAATACCCCGAGTAGGAGCGTGTCTTTGTAAGCATGCAAAACTGACGACAGGTTTTCATCTTCCTTCCCTAAGCATTGCAGAGGGCAGGAGAGGAAAGGTTATAATTCCATTATGCACATTTTCTAATGGCATGAGTTCACATTTCTGTGTCCAAGACCCCCAGTCAGACTGTGACAGCTCTAAACACCGGCAGATGTTAGTCCTGCTCCTGTGTCATTTGTGAGAGAGCCTTGCTAGGCTGGGTTCCTGTTTTAGGATTGGCAGGCACTTTATTTTTTACGTATTCGTACATTGCTATATAATGCTTCTTTCATGTGAAAATACACTCCGATATAAAGTGACAGAATACTATTACAAACAAAACCATTCTCATGCTCCCATTGGCTAGCTAGCAGCCTATTTTTTTCATACTGCAGAGTACTTAATATGCTTCACCCTCTGCCTTTCCTTATCAGGTTTCCCCTTTCATTCCGCTGAAGACTTCTTAGTCTGCATTCTCTGTTTGTTCTTGTGCCTTATCCGCTTCCAACTTAATTGACTAGAAGAGCTCCCAGTAACATCAATGCCATTTAGATGAGACTCTTTCTCCTCTTCTTCCCCTAAAATGCAAATAGGTGGCGTGTTTGTTTCCCAGTTTTGATACAGCTGTTGTAAGATCACGGCCTCTGGACTGTGCAGGTGGTGCCGGTTGCTGACAGCATTGCCCAGAGTGGAGCTGCTGTCCCCACCCCGCTCACAGGCAGGGCCACGACCAGTAGTCATGGCCTGGCCGTACGCCTGCAGTGTTAAAAAAACACATTTCGTAATGGATCGTGGTAAGCATATAATGCACCTATTCAAAGCATACACTCGCTGGAGATGACAAGAAATATTTAAAGACTGGAGTCCATTTGTGGCCTGTTTCCTCATCAAGAAGGAGGAAATGTTTTTATGCCGTGTTGGTTTAGCAGTGGGAGTAGGCATGCTTTTTGTACTGAACCAGACTGGGTATCAACCGAGCCCAGATTTATAAGACCTGGCTACGACCAGCTAGAAACACCCAGAGAGGTTTGGTATCGTCAAGGCTGAGGTTTCAGAGCATGCAAGGCGAGCGCCGGCACTGACCTGGCCCCGGCCAGCTCCCCGCTGCATTTTACAACTGGCTAAATCACAGCCAGGACTTTTTGTTTTTCTCTTTAAATGAATATTTCCTTTCCCAGTGACTAGCACATTGGCTGCTAGTGAAAGAAACATGCACTGTTTAAAGTGTTCATGCCCTTCCTCCATTATCTCTGACTTTGAGCTCCTGTGTTTCTCAGGGAAAGCTGTTTTATTTTTTGTCTTTGCTCTCCCAGACTTTGTAGCTTTGGGAGCTCTACTGTGGGCCCAGGGAGACCCTTAGGTCACCCCACACACCTGAGCACCGTGACCCACCCTCCCTCTGCTGCTGGAGAAAGCTATTTCCTCCGTAATACTTTGCTGGAACCTGGCAGGCTCCCTTCGCCCACCAGCCCCAAAACAACCTTTATTTGCATTAAATCACAAGCGAGTATTGCCCAGGCACTGAATTAGCAAACATGGCTGTGGCCAAAGCATGCCTTCCAGAGGGGCACTGATTTTCTCTAGTTCTCTCAATGGTTAATTACCCATGCTGTTAAAAATACACACTTTGGACTCAGCTTCCAGCCATTCGTTCATGTTTTACTGTCCTCTGCCAGCATAAAGATCATTTTAATGCCTGCAAAAGGAGAAAATATTTTGTAACCAAATAGCCCTGGTAGCTTAGCCTTCAGATAGTTTCTACGGCTCCTTTTTTCATACTCTCCAAAGTTTTAATACTATAGCTGCCAAAAAATGTTGACAAAGCACCTGACAACTCTGTCACATGGCTCAGCTTCACGTAATACGTATCCATTCTCTGGTTTTTAACCCTGCACACTGCTTATTGCTCTTTTTGCCTTTTCCACATTATTACTTACAATTTTACCATCCCTATGTAGCAAGTGGCCTAAATCTATCCTACGCTTGTGTTTGTTCCTAATATATTTCTGGTTCTTCCTATTGTCCCTTGCCTTGTGCCTTAAATAGCTACTTGTTTATATCCCCTGCTATATCCCGTGTGTGATATATTGCTTTGTTATTTCTAATTGCTTTCTCTTTACAGACGAGCCAAGAAGGTCTGTTAGCCAGAGCTTCCCTGTCTCTGGAGTGTGAAACTGTGGCTTTCTGGCTAGCTAATTAGTTCTCTTAAAGGACTCCCATTTCTCCCTTTACACCTTTCCTCCCAATTAATTTCACTGGTAATTTTCTCTAACTTTGGGAATTAGCCCTTTTGAAGAACCAAACTGCAACCATCTTTTGTCTGCCCGCAGTGAATGCAATCAGGTCATGATCGCTGATCCCTAGGCAACCAGCGCTTCCAGACAAGTGATTAATTCATCTTCCCCCATCCTAATGAGATCCAGAAGAGGGTTACCTCATGGTGAGCGCAATACCTTTTCTGAGAGCTGTGGAAATTATCGCCTATAACTTTGAGAAATCCTAATAACGTCTTGCTCCCGGCTGCGTGGAAGGTGTCAGTGGCTGCATCACACCAGAGCGCGTGCCCTTCCTTAGTTAACGCCTCCCAGCCAAAGTGCATGGGAAAATCCTGCAGGAGATGTTGTTTTTCATTACAAACGTGATACACTACGTCTTAAGCTGAAAGTAACACCCGGCCTGCCAGCTGGTGACCAAACTTGTGTTTGCAGCTGTTAAGATGCTCAGTGGATAAACCAGCTCCTCCTCCCCGGCACCGCAGCAGCTGACGTGTGGGTAGGTGTATGCAGCGGTTGTGAGCTGGTGCAGGGCATGGTTCACTGGCTGCCTAAGTCACTCTGAGGCTCGGGCACTTCTCCAGATGTCACACACTTCACTTCCAGTGATTAGATCACTGTGACAGTTCGGTGCAGGAGGTTGAGCCTGTGCAGTCTGTCTCTGCTCCGGGAATTCAGCTTCCCGGAGTCCCCCTGTGACACCCTTCCCGCCCCGCAGTGCAGCCACTGCCTCGCTCAGCTTGTCCCCAGGCACTCATGGTGCCAGCAAGACTCTCTTTCACACTGGGAAAATCAGTTTTCCTAGGAGAAGAATGGAGGTTTTTGCCATCAGGATAAGGCGATGCATTTTCATCCAGCTATGGATGAAATAATCATGGCATGTCAAGCTGTGGGGTTTCTAGCCAACTTTTTTTCCTCCTCATCATCATGTGGTTGCTATTTTTTTTTAAGACATGCACCACTAGCAACTAACTTTCACCCCCCCCAACTTCTACCACTATCCTTTTAATGCACAGCCCAGCATTGAATTACTTGTGCTCAGCAGAAAGGTGGCTCGGTCCTTCTGAAAAACAGCCTTCTTTTCAACCTGTTCAGCAGGAAGCCTATCTCCACTCCTTAGCCTGTTCCAGAGGGGAGAGGGGTAATGAATAATTCATTAAAATATTCCTTTTTCTTCCACCAACACACTGATTTGCAAGAGATAAAAATCTCCTTCTACTTGACTGTGTGAGTTTTTCTTCATCTTGGAGGGTCAAATTAGCCCTGGTCACAAAAGGCCCATACCTCTTCCCACTGCAGAGGTATTTTGGGTGTCCTACTGAGAGCAGGGAGGTTAGACGTTAACACCTATGGCTGCTAGTGCTCAGGTGTGAGCTTTCCGCCCTCGGCACATGGCAGCGGGGAGTGCTTCTCACACCGGGGCACAGGTCCAGGCCCACCAAGGCATGGAGGGAATCATCACGTAGGTATCACCTGCACTGCAGCAAGGACCCGTCTGAGGCCCTGATAGTCCTGACACACGCTGACGTGTGCTCACATTTGGCAATAAAATAAATGGCTGTCTAAACAGAGGGGTGGACGGTAAGAGAATTCCACGTGGTAGTTGGGAAGAGGCAGTGGTGGTGGTGTTCAGCACAGAGCCCTGGCTGTTAGGATTCCTGGAGGTCCTAGTTCTGCTAGAGGCTTTGTGCATAAATTTGGGCAAGTACTTGACTCTCTCTGTCACACAGTTTATCTCCCTATCCTAAAATCCTGCCTCTCAGGGCATAGAGGGGGTCTTGTTTTAGTAAAGTTGTGGGGGCTCCTTTGAAAGATGCATGCAAATATTTCACCATGGCAAGGAATATAAGGGGGAAAGAAATAAAATTAAATGCTCATATGTAGAAGCCTTTTACAACGTTTCCACCTGGGAAAACAATGCACAAGGCCAACATGTTCTAACCAAGGTGACCATGGCTGAAGAATAATCTCTTCCATTATGCAGGAAGGGATGCGAGCAGCTGTCTGGGCTGATACTTTTTTTTTCCTTTTGAAGCCTTTTCAGGACAGACAAAAGAGAATTGGAGACTTATAAATTGGGCTCAGCTCTGTGTCCATTGCTGTTAGTGTCATAACTCTTGACAAGGGATGCTCAGAGAAAGAACACAAGAACATGGCAGGCATGCAGAGCTAGAGCCTTGATTCATCATCCTCGTCTCCTCCACCTTCAAGGGCTCAGGAGTGACAAGTGGTATCCTTGTGTTTGGTAGACCACAACAGGCTCACCTTTCATGAGTTTGTCTAATTTGTTTTTGATCTGACATGAAAGTTTTGTCGTCAAGGTCATCAAGAAGTGACGAGTTCCACAGGCAACCCATCTGAGCGACCAGAGCTACCACCAGACAACCCCTAGCTTTTATATCGCAAGCTGCAGGGAACAACACTGTCCCTTCACCTTTTCTGTGCTTCTGATGATTTTAGACTTCTGTAACATTCTTCCTGCAGCCACCCCTTTTCTAGGCTGAGTCCTCTCTTATTTAGCATCTCTTCAGGCATCCCTTCCATACACTGCATCATCCCAGCTTCCCTTACTGCTCTCGTCCCTCTTCTGCCATGGTTTAGAGGCTGATAGGGCCAGCAGATCTGTATGCAGTTTAAAAAATGCAAGTACACCCCGGATTGATTCTGGAGAATAATAATGGATTATGATGTCTTATCTCTTTCCTTTCCTCCTAGTTCCTTATGCTCTATTTGCTTCCTTGACCTCTCCAAATATTGAGCTGCCATTTCAGGAGCGCTCCTTCTATCCTCAAGATCTCACTTCTGAAAGGTAAAAATAGTCTGGAGTCAATTGTAAGCACAGAGAACTAAGTTTGTGTGCTCTCCTTTATGCACTAATTTACATTTATCAGCACTGAATAGGGTGCCCATATATATTTCAGCACAGCAAAGGAAGAAGGAAGAGAAAACACTGGTGGAGAGCCTGTGTGCAGAAGCACAGCTGGATGATGGCATTATCAGCCAAACTAAGCAGAAGTCAGGTAAGTGTCCCTGAACATCCAGCTTGTCTTAAACCTCATAGCTACAGGTCTGGGCATACCCCTGTGCATGGTGCCAGATTTTGTAACCCCACAACGAAAGCCAGAGGTTGCCAAGCTCGGGGTCCTGCCCTGCATGGAGTCCTTAGCCCTCCAGCATTAGATGCCCGCACAGAGCCAGCAGGGGCAGAGGCATTCCCCAGCAGCCTGCACAGAGACCAGGCGGTGTCTGGGCAAGCCAATGGGACACGCTGAGGAAAAGGTTGGTTCTTAGATTGTAACTCCCTTAGGAGCTCAGTCATCTATTTCCAGGCTGCGGGGAAGTCAATCTGTCAGACCAGGATTCACAGCCTGTAATTCTCAGTTGTGTTAGTCAGGCATCCCTTCCAACAGGACAGCTGGGGAGGGAGGAGGAGTGCCAGTCTTTTCTGCGAAAATATGGCTGGGGCAGAGCGCCCACAGCTCGCCCCACGCAGGAGAAGAGCAGTACCCCACCCGTGCAGTCAGCAGCGGCCGTGCGTTCAACTCCTTCGCCAGCCCGAGAGGGCGAACCCAGCCCCGTGGTCACCACGCTCGGGGGCAGTCCGAGAACGGATCATCCCTTTCAGGTGGGGCCCCAAACTGCCGTCTGCCTTCCGTGTTGGCTGGCGTCTTCTTTTCCTCAGGCTTCTTCTTCGGTAGGAGTTGTACGGGTCTAATCTCTCTTTCCTTGCCTCATAATGAGTCTGCACATTTTCAGGTCAGAAACTTTCTCGCTTGCATAATGCTCGGCACAAATGACGAGCAGTCTGTTCGTAGTTACTGTTAAAATTATATCATCAGAACTTGTATTATATCTTGGCAAAGTCTCTTCCTGTACAAAGAGATGTGATTAACTGCTGCGTTTCCACACTTGCATTGAAAGGCTTTGTGGGCTTTGTCAGTAGTTAACATAATTCATGGAAAACCAGAATACAGCCTTGAGGCTAAATGTGGCCCATTGAATTCCACAATGGGGCAATGGCTTGATCAGGGTACAGCAAAGCATGCCAGAAGCAAAAACCTTTGCGGGCCATAGGGAAGATTAAATCAGCCACAATCTGCTCCATTTTATGTAAAGTAGGTGCAGCCCTAAAGCTCCTGGCAAGTCGCCGCTGAAGCCTTCGGCTGGACAAAGTTTGGGCACCTTTGTGTAAGTGTTAATTGCCAGCTGTTGGTGACTGGAAGGTTGCCAGGGATAGAGTGACTGCAGCAGTGTTTCTGGCTGAAATATGGCTTTTGTAAAATAATCATCTCAAATCTATTTAGTGCCACACAACAGACACATCTGTATTTATCAGTTCTTCTGTCTAGAGCATCTGCACATGGAGATGACCTTAAAACAGCATTATAAATACAGTATATGTGACATTCAGGCTGCCTGTTCCAACCTCACAGTGGCAAGCAATGATAAATAGCAGCTATCTCTACAGTAGCACTACATGATGGCTTAACCCACTCACATTCATAGTCCTTCACGTTTAATTTGCAGCCAGTCTGGGATACAGAGCTTTGAGGCTTCTGAAGGAGGCCGTAGGAGCCTGTGCAGCCCTGTGTGCTTCAGCATTGTAAATAATATAACCACCTCAGCTCTCCAATATCTGGGATATCTGCAATATTGCAAACTGCATATTTTCAGCTATTGAGGATGTTTGCAGATATTTAGCTCCACAATTATATGACAGATTAAATAATTTTACTCTTAGAGAGAACATGAGGCCCAAAGGCCAACATTTTCAAATGTATCTACAGACCAGTACAAAGTTGGTGATTGAGTTCTTAAGATTAGTTATCCATACAAGAAAATGCTGCCTTCAGAAATGCTCAGTGGAAAGTCAGGCAGGCACTGCTGGACTGCAAGAAGAGGACCTGGATGCCTGGAGGACAGCACTCATTGCATAAACAAGTGTTGCCTGGGAAGGATGATCCTGATGGTTGGAGCACAAGACTGTGTGAAGGCCTCTAACTCTCCCATACTAAGAAATTACCATTTTGCTTTGGGGCTGGGGATTTATTTGTGGAAATTCCGCACCATCATTGCAAGCAAATGAAAACTTAATTCAGAGATGTCATCATGCCCCTAAGATGCTGCTCATTCTTCACAGAATCACACAGAATCCCAGAATCCCAAGTTGGAAGGGACCTCAGGGACCATCTAGCCCAACCTTTCTGGGAAGAGCCCAGTCTAGACAAGGTGGCCCAGCACCCTGTCCAGCCGACTCTTGAAGGTGCCCAACGTGGCCGAGCCAACCCCTTCCCTGGGGAGATTATTCCAGTGGTGACTGTCCTCACTGTGAAAAATGTCCCCCTCGTGTCCAATTGGAATCTCCCCAAGAGCAACTTGTGTCCATCCCCCTTGTCCTCTCCATGGGACTCCGTGTAAAAAGAGAGTCTCCACTTTCTTTGTAGCTGCCCTTAAGTACTGGTACGTGGTGATGAGATCCCCTCTGAGCCTCCTTTTCTCAAGGCTGAACAAACCCAGCTCTCCCAGCCTATCCTCGTATGGCAGCTGCCCAGCCCTTGGATCATCCTGGTGGCCCTTCTCTGGACCCCTTCTGATGCATCCTCTCTCACCATACGTCTTTATATCTCTCATCTTGTACTTCTATGTCATTTGGTACCTCAGTGACCTTATACCTCTGGCTCTCACTCCCAAAGAGTGTTACCCCAGGAGTGCTCCTGCCTGATCCTGGCTCTGGGAGGTCCACACTTATTTCACTGCTACAACAGAGATAAGCTCTGCCCCGTTAAGTGGCCTGCTCCAAGTCCACGTCTGCAAGACCGATGTCTGCATTTCCTCCATTGCCATGTGTATCTGGGTCTGCTCTTATCAAATACGGTTCCACAACATAAGTCCAAAGGGAGTCCCAGCACCCAGGAGGACTCCTAGGCTAAGCCTTTGCTCCCTGAAAGACACCCTTCTCTTCAATTTGAATCTATTTTTTCATCTCAGGCCACCACCATCAGTGCAGGATGAGCGACTTCCTTCAGTCTAGCCCTCTTGTAACGCCACTGAGGCGCATCGTTTCACGTTCCCATAAACAACAGACGCACTCAAGACTGTAAAACTCGGACCATTTCATGGAGCGGCAGGTGTGCGCTTTCGGTTGCTGCAAACTGCATCGGCTGGAGTTACGACGATCAGCAACATGGTGAGCGTTTCCTTTGTCACACGGCACAGCCACCACAGCGACTCACTGGGCTGGGTGCTGCTAAAATAAAAAGGGAAAAAATCTGTTCTGCTCAGTCAGGTTTTCTCTTTGTATCCTGAGAGCTCCTTTCCCAAGAAACTCCGGCAGTCTGGTAATGATCTCTTTCATCCATCGCCCCTCAGCACCGAACACGGTCTGCGCAGCATAACTCCTGGTTCTGCCTGGGGAGGGGAGCCGAATGGGCTGGCTTCTCTCCTCTCCCTTGTAATGAGGCTTCTCGTCTCCTCCCTTGCCTTTTTAGTTCAACTGGCATCATGGCAGAGTTTCTCTCCAGTCATATCTGTGTGCACAGAGCACACAGACTGGTTGCAGCTGGGGTTTCTACGTGGAGCTCCAACATGAAAAGAGAAGGAAAATAAAATGCTAATGAAGTATAGGTGTGCAGTGCACGCTCCCGACACAACGGGTGTTCGAGCTGCACTGGAGCTACGTGCCCGGCTGCACACGTGTCCCACTACAGCCTGCTCTTCTGCCACCGCCTCCCAGCTTGAGAAATCTCCAGTTCCATTCCATGGCTTGCTATGAATAGAATCACAGAATCATAGAATGGTTAAGGTTGGAAAAGACCCTTCAGATCATCGAGTCCAACCGCTAACCCATCACTGCCAAGGCCACCACTAAACCATATCCTCAAGCACCACGTCCACCCTTCTTTTAAATACCTCCAGGGTTGGAGACTCCACCACCTCCCTGGGCAGCCTGTGCCAATGGTTGACAAATATTGTTTTTAGAAAAGCTGAGTAAAAATTCTTCACCCGTTTAAAAAAATCAGGAAGGATTTTTTCCCCAGCAATATCTCTATATTGCTGATTCCTACCACCATCGCAGAGCTGAAACTCCGTATGGCTCACAGGTCTGGTTTAACAAATGTGCGATGGCTATCAGGCAACCAAATAGCCGTTCTCAGTTGGAGTAGTTGTTCATTAAATCCATTATCCAGAGCTCCTTTTAACCGGGCACGTTTCTATGAGTGGTGTGAGATTTTTGATGCAGTGATTTAAACACACAGCAGAGCAAACTCCTGCTGCATTAAAGATTTTTAGCAACTCCCTTAGCACCTTCATTGGCTCTGCTAAGCAGCTAAATGCTATTTCATCCAAATGGCCCGGCAATTCAGATGTGAACCTTCCATAAGCAAAGACTGTTCTGCGACTTAACGCTGCTCCTAATGGGAACATATGCTGCAATACTTCAGGATGATTCAGAAACCACTTAAAAGACAGAGTTGTAATTTTTTTGCCTTCTATGAGTTTCACACCTTTAGTATCCGAGAGTGACAGTGGTGCTACATGCTATATTAGTCCTAACTTTTCACTTTTCATTTTGAGCCAGTGCAAGCTTTAAGCAGAGCAAAGATTTAAGCAAAGCCTTTTCAGACAGCTTTCCTTCGGAGAAAAGATGAATACTTAATCCTCGCCACCGTTGTATGCACATGCAGAGCATACAGTATAGATGACCGAAGGCTCAGTGGCAGGCCAACAACATAGTTTTCAACAAAAAAAGGACCATTTCAGAAAAATCCCTTTGGAAAAAGAAATTTTACTTTTGCTCCACATTTTTTGATTTGCCACCAGAAATTCCTTGCAAAAAATTAATCTGTGCATTGAAATCCGAGGAGGTTTCTTGATCCAAATTGGAATGACCTGAATTTCAGAGCAAAGATGACCGGTCACTTGAGGTGCTGGGAGAATCCCTTAGGATGAGATATATATGCACCATTGCCCGCCATGGGTGAGTACGTACCTGCCAGATTTCTAGCCAAATAAATTCCACCACTTCTGCAGGTTGGCCCCCTTCAGAAGGAGGTAACAATGACAACAAGGCAGAGATTTTAAGGAACTTTAACCACTGCCCTTTTCCCATAGTAGAAGGAATGCAAAAAAGGTGTTCAATGCATGTATCTGCTCTGTATTTGGGAAAGAGGCAGACACCACACTGATTTTCTGAGCTGTGCAGAATACCTTCTATTCCAAAAGTAACCAAGGATAATGCTAAACAGCACCTACTCTCCCTCGGCTTCTAAAAATCCGGAAAACTTGCAATCAACAGCTTCAGAAGAGCTGATGAATGGCTCTCTGCATCAGTAATGTTAATTTTCAATGCATCTTGAAATACGGGGGAAGTTCCGGAGCGCTGGCAGGAAGCCAGCAAGACGGCAATATTAGAAAAGGTAAATGAGATGATCCCTTGGTACCAGCCCTGTGAAACCGAACTGATGCTTTGCAGAATAATCAAATAGGCGATACAGAATTTTGCTTCCCAGAGAAAGAAACAAGGAAGGTGCAGTTAGTACAAACTCACACAGGTTTTGACAAAATAAAAGGATATTAAAAGAATGTGACTTTATTCTTTAAAACTCAGTTGAATTCCAAGCTTGACTGATACGGAATAGGGTTGAAATAACAGGCTTCTGAAAGATGTTCGGGTTGGTACCTCTTGACATTTTGAGTAGGAAACTAGAAAGACACAAAATCCTCACAGTAGATGAGAGAGACCAGAAACTGGTTAACTTGGACAGCTGGAAATACAATTGTAATTGAGAAATCATTCACAAAGAGGCATGATTTTGCAGATGTTCCATGAAGCTTAGCTTTTGTTCATATGCTATTCCAAATAATTGCCACTCATCTGGAAGGAAATGTAGCATAATCCCTCACGAAGTTTACGAGACAGTAAAAAGACTGGAAAAGTGATAACTAGAGACAGATTTTGATAACTTGTGAGCTGGATGCAAGGGAAAAATGCCTGCCGAAATCCTACCAGCTGTAAAGTCCTACCCCTAAGGGAAAAGAGCACAGGTCATATTTACAGAATAACAGTTTAATTAAAGATGAGTTGGGAATGGTGATGTATTGAATGATCATGGAAAAGAGCACTGAAAACCTTTTCGTCTGTAGTTTAGGCAATAGCGCGGGATCAAGAAGGGAAGCAGGATGCATCATTGATTTGTATCTTAAGTCTTCAAGGTGATTTACATCTTTCAAGGGCAAAGCTAAAAAGTTTTCTTTCTCTGTGGTTGCTGGATCACTCTTAAATATTGTAGCATATATTCCCTGAGGAGGGGGAGCATCTTTCCCAAGCCATTGCTGCGGTGCAGAAGATTAAACCTTGTCTTTCAATACACAGAATATCAATTAGGGCTAGACAGTTTTATTACTGTACCCTTCTGTGGTGCGCTCAGTTCAAGAATAATATGAATCAGTTAAAGGTACTTTAGAGCAAGCCAGAGAGTGGAAAACACAGCAGAAACACTCAGAAGCTCAGACGGTTAATTTTAACAAAGTGAAGTTTAAGAGATGAATTAATCACAGCATCTATTTGAGGAACAGAAACGGGAAAGAGGACTCTTCAGATAAAGATGTAACTGTATCTAACAGCTGGAAGTTGAAGCTGACAAATTCAGTCTAGAAATAAAGCATGTATTTTTAATAGTAAGCAGCAAAGAGAGCAACAAACAGCTAACACTTGTGGTGGCTGCTCCATCATTGGAAAGAACGAGTTAAGAGTTGGCATTTTTGAATGTCTATTTATAGAAAAGGCAGAAGGAAATAATGCAGAAAAGACCAGTGGCTTAAATTATGCTGGAGATCAGACCAGATGGTCACAGCAATCACAGCCAACTACAAAATCTATGAGCAATCAAGAAATTTAGCTGCGGTGGTCAAAGGCTAGCGATGTGGTCGTGGAGAAAGGAATTACCGAAGAGGCGCAGGCTGAAGGGTCCCCTTTAGCAGAAGGCAGATGTGAGGAGGAGACAGATGTGCAGTTTTGGTGGAGACCGGAGGCAGCTCAGGAAAGTGGGGAGCGACTGCCCAGGTGAACAGCTGAGTTAGCTGTCTGGGGGGGGCCAGGATGCGCCGAGAAGGGGGGAGGCCAGGGGTTGTGCTGTGGGGTGCGGGAGCACTGTGGGCAGAGAGAGGGGCATGGGCAGGGGGAGAAGACGGAGGCGTGCAGAGGACGGCCGAGTGGGAACCCAAAAGGGCATCCACGGTCCACAGGGCAGAGACCAGCTGCGCTGGGGCGGCTGCCTGCGTGAAGAGGGGCAAGCCTGCCAGAAAAGGTGACGACTGGGGATCAGGTATGCCACAAGCTGGCCGAGGGTGAAGGCCAAGCAAGGTGCCTGGGAGAAAGGCAGGGGCACGCGTGGAGGTTTGGCGGTAGGGACGAGGCAAAAGACACAAATCTTTGCAGTCAGCTGCCTGTGACACAGCCGTGATGAGCTGAAATGCAACTTATGAATAGTCAAATCTGAAAGGATGACAGTGTAAAATTGCTTCGGCTCTTATCATTTTCAAGTGCTTTTATTTATTCAAAATTACCATGACATCACCCTCTCACTCAAAGAGAGCTCACGTAATTGCTGTTTACTGATTCAAGGCCTTTTGGGGTAATTTCTGAGGCCCTCTACCTCTGGGATGAAAGGCAATTAGCGGTTCTGTTGTCTTACAACGCAGCCACAATAAAATCTAGAGAAAAGCCCAGCATGAGCATGCATGGGGCAAGGCTGGACCCCTGTATGGAAGTCACTCAGCTGCAAAGCCTCCCCTGTGGGGCAGAGAGGGCAGCCGGTGTTCAGGGCTGGAAAGGGAATGGGAGCAGGGTACCGGGGACACAGCATGAGGGAGGAGAGGTGGGCAACAGAGGTAAAACAGCAGAAAATCTCAATTCCACCCAGAATGAGTTTAAAGTGATCCCAAAGCACAAAGGAATATAAATATGTAGATTGTATAGCATACTCTTCCCAATATATGCAAAAGTTTTAACACCAAAAGGCCAGTCATTAAAATATTTCTTATTTAAGCGTGAGGTTCAGCTTCTTACCTCCTCTGTGGTTTGATGTGGTGCTGCGTCTTCTCACGTCTAGTTTTCCTCAAACCCAGTAACAGTATGTGTAGTGTCTCAGAAGACCGACACATCATGACTTATGAAGTAAGTGCCTCACCGTAATTAGTTTTTATTAGGATCATAAAATATATATTCTGACTAACTATTAGGCTAATGATATTAAAATCCTAACTGCTCCAAAAGGGAAACATAACAGGGTAGTATAAATCCACATATTATAAAAAATTACTGCTAGGTAAATCGTGGTCTTAGAAGTTAACAGTTTTACTCTAAGCTAGTTGTAACTCCAGTGTTAGAAGTTATTACTGAAAAAAGAAAGGAACTTCAGAACTACCAAATTTAATCAAAAAGTCTTAATGTGCTGTTATCTCATCCTGCTGTTATCTTAAACTGCTGGTGGCCTATGGGTGTGACCCAGCCCATCTTCACTGCTGCACCAAATCCCACAAGCAAATAAAAATAACAGATAGTTAAATGACTTTGTACAACAGGCTAATTCCCGGCCCCTTTCAGCAGCCGTCACTGAAGGCAGTGCCTTGGCAAAGGACGTCTCCCAGCTCCGGGCAGCTCCGCTGTGGTCGTGCAGGTGCGAGTGGGTCTCTCCTTGCTCTCTCCCCTGGTAAAGCCAAGCGGAGGGTCCTGCTGGCTGAGCTTCGGTGCTGCCACGGACATCCTGAGCATCCCCTTCCGCACCCAGCGGCTGAAGCGGGAGCTAAGGGCACGTCTCCGGGTGTGCGTGCTGTCGGGTGGCATCAAGCCTGCACAGCCAACAGGGCCACAGCTGCGTCTCTAACCGGGAGGCATCCCAAAAGAGAGGAGATGGAAGGGCGTCGTGGGCCCAGGAGTCAAGCGGTGTCTCCATTCACTTTCATTTGTGCAGCATTTCGCTGAAGACCCAGATGTGTTCCCCAACTTTTTGTATTGCTCAAGGAGATTTTAGGGAGGTCAGGTAGGGACAGAGAGCACACAGCAGTCATTTGACTTTTGTAATGTCACTGCTTATTCTGCTCGCAGCTTGGGCAATCATTTACAATGCGCTCACCGAGAAACTCTAGCTGAGATAGAAATTTTCCCTAAATTTAGAAGCAGGATTTCACAACTCCTTCCTTACAGCAAGGAAGGAGTTTGCCCCGTTGGCTGCAATGCCATTATTATGCATCATTCAAAATACTGCCTGTCTCGCGCTCCTCACCGAGAAAACCTCCCCCAAAATAAAGCAGCGCTGTCAACTGCAGCGTGCCCCTTCCCCAAGGGCTCCGGCTTCGGATGCTGGCTGCGCCCAGCCCGGGGCTGCTGGCACTGCCTCCCGGCCCTGCGGAGTGGGAATCCCCCCGGCCTCCGCAGCCCTGCCTGGTCTGCAGAGCACACAGAGTCGTCAGAAAGATGAAGTGAAGGAAAGGCTGGGCTGAGTGGCTTGTTTATTACAAGAGCTGCGGAGCCAGCTGGGGTGGTGGGAGCGTCCTGTCTTCTCCTGGGCGAGCCTGCTGAATACCTGGCTGCGGGTGTCTTCTGAAATACTTTTTTTTTATTTAAAAAAAACGCATTTTTGAAGCCAGTCCTCACTGCAAACCGGCTCAGATAACAGAAAGATTGCAACGTAGCAGACCCAGGTCCCAGACCTGCACCAGGCAGGCAAAGAGCTTGAAGCTGCAACTGTCCCACCCCAGCTGAGCGCTCTCACTCCGGGTGAGCACCCAGGCCAGCCAGGATGTGCTGCAAGCAGGGCCCTTCTAACACCCCGAATCTCTGCCTACGGCGTTACCTGCCCCACGCAGCGGGGCTGGGCTGGCTCCCTCCCCGCCTGGGACCCTGCTTCTCTGCTGCCCGGCTGAGCGCAGAGCTGCCCCTGCCTCCGCTCCTACAGGTCTCTCCACGAAAACCTGTACTACCTGCCAACCCCGAGGCATGCTGATTCACAATGAAGAGCCATGAGTCTTTCCCTCAGACCAAAGCCTTGGGCTAAAAAACCTTTGCTCTCCTCAAATGCTTCAAATAGCTATAAATTCACCCAGATTTGCATCTGAACAATGTTGCCTGGGCCCATCTTTAGTCAGCCCCCCCCCCCCCCGACTATGAGTCAGAGTGAAGCAAGGCAGAGTACTGATGCAGACACGTTCATCCACACAACCATTTCATAAAAGAACAGTTCACATCTTGTCCCCTAGGCAGGACGCCTTAGACTTGGAGCAAAAATAAGCACGTTTCTCAGCCTCTTGTTCAATGTCAGCTCTTTCCCGGTGCAGCGCAGCCGGGCAGGAGCGCCCACGGCTGGCAGCGATGCAATAGCAGTCCTTCCAGTTGCCCTTTCTCTGAGACGGGATGCCGCTGGGATACGAGCTTTCACCATATGGGGGATCTCCTTCATGTGCCTCCAAGCCCAGTCCTGCCAGCCGGCCAGTGCCTCGGCACACACTGCCGCCCGGCACACTCGTTCCTTTGCAGAGAGGAGGTATTAACAATTCCAGCCATGTTATGGGGCCTTTACTTTGATCCCTGCTGGGACAAGCAGGACTCTGAGATCATGGCAAGTTGCTTCATTTCCCCAAGCTGTCGGCATTTCCAAAATGTCATAGGCGTTTTCGACTTGATGCACAACCCTGAATCAACTGAAGACCTTTTCTTCCCACTCCTAAACATTTTTGGGGGGGGCGGGGAGGGGCATGGCTTTTCAGATGAATCTGTTCTCTCTTACCAGTATTTTTCTGCTGGCTTCCTTCATTACCTTACAGGTGATCTCTTTTGAAACTGCGCAGGCATTACCCGCTTCAGGGGAGCCGAATCCTTTTGAAGGTTCATCAGAGGGAGGCTGTTGCAAGGTGCACTGAAGGCATCTTCTCTGAAGCCTCTGCTCCCCACGCACGGGGCCCAGAGTGTGACTCAGCCCTTCGTTTCCACACTTAAATATTGCAGATTCCCTCTGGTTGCCAAAGGGGAAGAAAAACATTCGCTAGCTTGTTTGAGCCTGGAGGAGGCACCCTGTCCGTGATGCTGCACCAGCCCGGGAGCTCTCGTCCGACGGCCACCGCCACCGCTCACCAGCTCTGCCTCTCCTCCACACACAGACCCCTTTTAGATACAGCCTTTTTCAACACCAGTAAACCACTAGCCTAAAACACGTTTTTTTTCCCCACCGTATGCAATGTGCTGGAAAATACATCTTTTTCCACAATAATACCACTTCTCAGACACAAATTACCAGCAGAGGTGATGCTCCAAGGAGCCTTCTGAAGGGGCTGTACTCCTGGCCCGGGTGGGGGAGAGCCAGGGACTTCCCAAATTCCCACTCCCAGGCTCCCCTGAAGCACAGCCATAGGTCCTCACCGCTCCAGAGCCCCTGGCTCTGCTTCCCTTGAGTTACATGACAGTAGTTTATTTGCCAAAGAGGCTTGCCGGGGAGCGATCACTGCTTGCTCTGAAGCTGTTTCCCCCAGCATTGCTCACGGCTGCTGTTAGAGGCCGGGTAAGCAGGCAAACTTTTGATCTAACGCAAACAGCCTTGCTTACCTTCTGATGTTAATGGGGTATCTTTCCATACTCCGGGATGGCCAAACCAGGAGGCGTTACCACCCTCCAGGCAGCAATCACTGCACATTTTAAACCCCTCCATCGCAGCGTCCCTCACCAGGTAAAAGATAATTCATTGTAACTCTGTTTTTGTTGTAATCAGTGGTTGCCTTTAAAACTCTGTATGAACTGTGTTTAAACAACAACACAGAAAATACTGGATTTTTAAAGTAATACCACCATTTCAGGTAGCAAAAAACCTTGGCTTAGAAACCAATGTCATTTCTGCATCTTTGCTGTGTATCTGTAACCTTTGCTCGGTTACACCTTGCGTCAGGGAGTGAGAGCTTTGTCCCTGGCACCAGCCAACCCACCCGAGAAATGGTGCTGTACGTGACCAGAATGCTTTTCTCTCTTTGGAAGAGCTGATCTTTTCATCTTCCATTTCCTTTAGGAGTTATCTTTGATTCCCTTCATCTTTCTTCTCTTGCCCTTTGCTGCAGGTTGCTTCCAATCAGTTTATACTCCAGCCCTCTTTCTGCAGCTTAATCTTCTGCATACTCCTCACTCCCCTCTGCTTTCGGCTCCTCTGCCTCTGACTGCTGGACGCCCACTTCTGCCCTAAAGCATAGGCGCAGGGGCCAGGCCCCACGTCTCGCCTGGGAAGGGGACCTTGATATCCAGCGTACGCATGACCACGGCAGAGAAGCCGGTCACAGGCACCTGCTCTCTGGCCAACGCGTGGAGAACTGCACTTCACGGGGTAGGGAGTCCACGTGGGACACAGGGCTCGGTCTCACACAGCCTGTCTGGAGACACCCCACCAAATCTACCCGAGGTTTTGACCAGTTCTGCTGACACCACTATTTTTTATTCCTTTGCTTACTTCTTCCCAGGCACTGCAGTTGAAGTTCACAGCACAGTGAGACAAGAAGGAGAGATATTTGGTGTGGCAGCTTACCCCAGAGTCACCAGTGGACTTGCATGGGAAAGAGACACTAAGAGCACTTGAACCCCAGGGAAAGCACCATGTGGAGTTTGTGTCTTCTTAGATATCAGTTAATCCAGCCATATGACTGAAAAGGATAGGGAAACAGTCTTTTCTTGGTTTTTTAATGCTTTTGCAACAATCCACTAACCCTTTCCGAACAAGAGATGTGCTGAAAGCAGCTGGAGAAAGGGCAGGAAGGTTTGATATCCCATCCTATTGCTAGGGTAAGTACGTGGGGGACCGTCAGCACAGCTCAGGCATGCTCATCCAACACAGGTCAGACAGAGAACAATTGGTCCTGATTTCATGGAGGTTTATATCGCCCTATAAACAAAATTATTTTCTGTGGCCTATATTTAAACCCTTTCTCAGACGATGTACATGGCGAGTACATTAGCTACTTGAGTGAATAGCCAAAACATGTCTAATTGAACCCACAGTCTGTCTGTGAGAAGAACAGAGATGTGGGCAGGCTGGAGGGGGTCCAGAGAAGGGCCACCAGGATGATCCAAGGGCTGGGCAGCTGCCATACGAGGGTAGGCTGGGAGAGCTGGGTTTGTTCAGCCTTGAGAAAAGGAGGCTCAGAGGGGATCTCATCACCACGTACCAGTGCTTAAGGGGCAGCTACAAAGAAGATGGAGACTCCCTTTTTACACGGAGTCCCATGGAGAGGACAAGGGGGATGGACACAAGTTGCTCTTGGGGAGATTCCGATTGGACACGAGGGGGACATTTTTCACAGTGAGGACAGTCACCACTGGAATAATCTCCCCAGGGAAGGGGTTGGCTTGGCCAGATTGGGCACCTTCAAGAGTCGGCTGGACAGGGCGCTGGGCCGTCTTGTCTAGGCTGGGCTCTTCCCAGAAAGGTTGGGCTAGATGGTCCCTGAGGTCCCTTCCCACCTGGGATTCTGGGATTCTGTGAAGGACACACCTCTGAGGATACACTCACCCAGGACAGCAGGGTACTCCTCTCCTTGCATTAGCAGCTGGGGCTCCTGCCTGAGAAGGCGCCAGCAGAGCTCCAGTGGGGCAGCAGGGCGAGGGGTCGGGACATTTTCTGCTGAGTGCTTCACTCTGCCTCCTGGGTCTTCCCAGGACAGGTTTGCTCAAGGCAGGCACTGCGTCTTCCATGGGAAAGAGCTGTGTCACGGTGGAGAGCAGGCCAGGCAAGGACGTTGCATGTACTTAAGCTGTCACAGCAAGGTGGGGGCTCGTGAGCGCTCAGGACGTTGTCAGCTCTCACCCAGGAGGGATGAACGCTCCGATCAGCTGGAGCCAGGAGACCCAGGCAGAAGGACAAGATGATGCCGCCCAGGCTGCTGGCACGTATGGCTCCAGGATCTCTGCAACCTGCAAAAGCAGCTGGTTGGGGATATCTGTCCCCCAACCACCCCCCTTTTGGGGCAGAGGCCCCAAAGGCGGCAGCGCTGAGAGCCCCGATGCAGCTGGAAGCCTTGCCTGCTGCCGGGCTGCCCTGGCAGGCATCCCCCCGCCCATGCCAGACCCAGACCCATCCGGCCCGGGCAAGCAGCCGCGGGAGCGTCTGAGTTATTTTAAGCAGGTTATGTCAGTCCTGCTCTCCATCTCTCTCCCGACTCTCCCCAAAGCACTGATCACTGTGGCAGGATGGATTTGCCAGACTAAAAGGGCCAATGGTTTAATTGATATGATATGGCAGCTCAAATGTAATCTCATTATTCTGTCTAGCAGGACACATTATTCTCTATTTATCACACTTCTGTCACCACAGGTCTGTTGTTCCTGTGCTTTGAGGACAACAGAGCGCTCCTTTCTGCTGGGGAAATCTCATGGGGGGCAGGAGGGGAGCAGGGCGCTTCTGCAGTGGCAGACAAAGCTCCTGGATGCTGGTCGTAGGCACATCTGCCTCTAATCTTCATACAACAGGGCTGGGAAATGCAAAAGGGCTGGCAAAGGAAGAGCTGGGGTGTTTTCAGTGAGCAGTAAATTCGCTGGAAAACGAAGCCTTCGCAAGGGTGTATGGGGGGATGTCGCCTAAGTGGGAAATCCAGCTTGCATCTGACAAACTCAGATCTGCCCCCACCCCTCCATTGAGGAGGGCAGCCTCCACCAGGCGAACAAATCTGTTCTGCTGCTCTCTGTGCTCAACTGTCTGGCTTCTCTCTTGTTTTTTTTTTTTTTCCTCCTTTAAATCAACCCACAGCTGAAAGGAGAAATCAAAGGAAATATATAATTTGAGCATTAAAAAACCATATAGTTCTAGGTCAAAAAATACTTGGTTGATTGAAATGGTCTGACACAAAAAAATTCCCTTTCCTACACCATCCTCTCCCCCTTGATTTTCTCATTGGCCCTTAAAACAAAAATAAAATTATTGGGCCAGTTCTAGGCATATTTGTGCTCATGCTGTTTTAATATCAACCTATAGCGCTGCTGCTGGCTGCTACTCTGTCCTCTGACAGTTCAACACGGCAAGTGAAAATACGGCTTGTCAGAAGGACGTACCTACAAGGACTTCAGCAAGGAGTGAAGTCCGTGGATGCGCACACAGTACGTGGCCGTGTGCGTGCCGGCCGGGGGCCGGGGGCTGCGGGAGGGGAGAGCCGGGCACCTAACAAAGCGTTACAGGCGTAGCAGCCGCTCGTACGGCGCTTCCCGTGCTCAGCTCTGAAAATGCCTTGCAGAGGGTGGGAAGCATAATTAGCACAACATGCCGTAGGATAGATGTTAAAGCAGTCTGTCTAGCAGACAGATACTACAGTACTGAATAATATAGACATTAAACCAATGACCCAGAATCTAGCCAGCTAAAATCTTAATCCCCTTTAAATAGATTCGCAGACATCCTTTCATCGCAAACATTTGATCCGAGCAGACACTGTATGCTGTTGTGTTGTATTTATAGAGAACCATGACAAAAGTTTGAGATGTTTGTGCTTAAATGATGCTATTTCCCCCTGTTAATTTGTCAGCACAGTGCTGTCTTTGCACAACGCGCTTTTGAGATGGAAAGAAAAAGAACATCAGCTCCGGATCCACAGGCAGATAACAAACAAAAGGCTCTGTGCAAGCAAAGGCAGCCCACAAGACACAGCAGCGGAGCAGTGGGGATCCGAGCGTGGAACGAGGGCAGGCCGGACTCTTCATCCAAATAACCCTGAGGCTGGAGCTTGGCAAACATTTGTGGTAAATGCGTTATTTGGCCAAAACACGATCCGTCAGTCCAGCAAATGGAACAGTTGAATATATCTGGCTGGACTGGATGACCTCTAAAGGTCCCTTCCAACCTAAACCATTCTATGATTCTATGATCTGTGGATTCAGTTTGCGTTCGACAGTCTGGATCACAATAAGCAAGAGGCTGAGATGCAAAGTGGCTGGCTTTGGCACTTCTGGAAGGACCTGCTTTGATTTTGAAGTTAGGTTCAAGGGTGGATTTGCAAAACTGACAAGGCAAGGGTGGCTTTCCTCTGGCTGCTTGGGTGTCAGCAGACCCTGCAAGGGTAGAGGAGATCATGGTTCAAACCCATTTTTCTGCCAGGAGGTAGAGAGCGCTGAACTCAGGCTTCCCAACCCCTATTTTTCAGGAAAGCGCCCTAGCAGCTGAGCTGTACGGAGGGCTAACAAAAAGGCCTTTTCAGCATCTCCAGGTAAAAATATTTTATTTGTCTACATGCGTAAGCACTAACTGGAGCAAAGACTAGTGTCCCGCTGGTCCCACCGCTTGAGCCATCAGGCTACCAAATCCCTCAAGTTTTTTCTTTTCTCTAATTTGTGTTTAACAGTTTTTCAGAGTATAACTGTTTATAAATGAGAAACACTCTCCTGTGCCCGTGCCCAGAGCTCAGAGAGCTCGGATGGGATACTGGAGATCTGTGGCCAAGACTACAGACTGGAAATGTAGTTCAAATACTCTTTCTGCCTAATTCTACCGTACTGCTCCACTCACTCACTTTGAGTGACATCCCCTGGGAAGGCAGTGTTTTATTTTCCAGGTTTTTCATTGTAGAAAATACCCAAGGATTTCCTAAATGAAGCCTATAATTTGAATCAAACAGGTTTTTATCTTCAACTCAGTGACTATTAAAAAGCAGATTACTTGGGTTTATTTCACTAAAAGAGAAATAAATAATTGGTGGTGAAGAAAAGTCATCCACGAATTTCTACCTGGGAGAAATGTTCATTTCCTAAGCAAGGCGCTCTCCCCCACAGAGAGGTAATTCTCCCTCTCTCCTGGAGACTCCTCTGGCTCTCTCCTCGCTCAAGCTAGCTTCTTCATGGAGATGCCAAGGCTGTCAGGGGTACCCAGCACCCACAGCCCTGGGGGAGAGCCAAACTGCTGGAAAGTCTGCGGGAAGGTGTGAAAACGCCCGGCGGGTGCCCGGGCACAAACAGCTGGGCAGCACCACAAAAAATCACCTCTGGTTCCTGCAGACACCTCCGAAGTCTGGTGGCAAGAAGCACTAAGTGACTTACCTTCAGGGGCCTTGCTGGTGCGAGAGCTGAAACGGTGACCACTCTGCTCCCGGTCTGCAATGGCAAACCAAGCGCCCTGGTTTATGCTGCCTGTCTGGTACCGAGATGCCGTTGTGGTGGAGCAGGACTGGCTGCTCGCTGGCCCCTTGAGCCTATGGCAAAGATTGCTCACAGCGAACAAAATGGAACGAGAAATAAATGCATCCAAGTGAGTCAGTAATTTTCTTTGCAGGGAAGTGATGCCAAAGACAGGTAAATGGGCTTGAGTTTAATTTTCCCCTTAGCACTCCTTCATATTTGGTTCCTTATCTATAACAATGTTTTGAAAATATCCCAAGAGCACCTCTGCTCTCTGCTATGTGAGCGAAAGTCAGAATATCAAACTAGAGAGGGGCTTTTGGGCTACTGATTTTCTTCTGCTGATAGGACAACCAGCACTATGTTCCCAACCGCGGTGTTTGAAAGCTGCTGAGAGTCTTTGTTCTAATTATTCCCACCAGAAGACAGATGCAGAACCTCACTCTTCTGATGAATAGAAATCTTCTGATTTTCCTCCTCAATTTATTCATGGATAATTTATACACATTTGTTCTTGTGCCAGTATTGTTCAGCTCCCAGCTCTTTTCCCTTCTGTTTACTTGCTTATGGAAAGCAATCATATCACTCTCAGGCTTAATTTAGCAAAGCAAACAAGTAAAGTTCTTCTAGTTCTTTTTCTGTAAGACGGGACTTTCATTTCTCTGCTCATCCTAGTAACCCTTTTCTGTACATGCTTCTGCTTGAATCTGTGGCCCCTCAAGCTTGGCTTCCAGAACACTGCAGGTATTCCAGATAAGCTACTATCAGCATCTTCCAGTCTGGCAATCATGTTTTCCTAAATCTATTGGAAATATCTTATCTGGAGACACATAAGATTAAGTTTAACTTTTTTACCTCCTCATTATGCAGGTTTCTCCTGTTATCATTCCCAAGTGCTGAACCTCTGTGTCAGCATCAAAATTCTTGTTAGTGATCTCCAGTACTTCGTATAAGTGAATTTCAGCCCCTTTTTGCTATTATTATTCTGAAAGGCATCCACATCTACCTGTGTGATAGCTGGATCCTCCATTATACTTGCAGTGCCCTTAGTTTTGGGTGGCCTGCAAATTTCAGCAGTACTTTGTTTTGGACCAATTCATTCTGAACCAATATCACCCATGAAAATATTGAATCAGACCAGTCCACTTCCATACATACAGGAACTGTGAAGTGGGAAAGGAACTGCTTACATCTGGTTTTCTACTCTTGGCACAGTCACGTCTAATTCCTAACAGTCTCTTTTAAGGAGTCATTAGTCCAGTTCAGTTCAGACCTCTTGCCAAGTGTTTGTTTTCCCTTTGCTGAGGCTACGCTTTATTAAGGTTTTGAAGCCCCGGTTTAAGGAAAGAGCGAACCTTGTGTTTGTCCAGGCCACTTGTCTTTGCTAACTCATCACCACACATTTCTCAGCATTTGGCTGGAAAAAGAACCAAACCTCAACATGTTTTCATTTGTCTTCCATTTAATGAGCATGTCGTGAGTAGTTGCTCCATAGTTATTTCCTAAGAGAAGCTTGTCAGTAATATCTTCACCAATTATCAAAACTACATAAAAAGCGTTATCATTTTCTTCTGACTACATTTTTCAGAATGAAAGTTTTTGGCTGTCACTCTAGGAGTAACCGGACTTCAAATGATTAGCTCTGCCATCCGTAGCTGGAAAGATAACATTTCTGTAATGGTGCTGTGCATGGTTAATAGTACTCACTTTAACAGTGCAGAGACTTCTATTCATATTCCAACTCAGAGCTTTGAGATCTGGTGTGGCTGTGGAAGACTGACCTGCAAAGCCTCTTCTGCTGTTCTTTCTCCGAATGACTTCACCAAAGCAAGTTCATTTTATCCGTGCCTTTATTTCTCACGTTCCTCCGGTTTGTGACACCATTGACACACATTCCCTGCTAGCTTACCGTGCACACGTTTGCTTCTGTCTTTCCTGGACAATGCATTCAAGTCACAATTGCTGTTTTATCATTTTAATTTAGCTGGGGAAAAAGAGAACAGTCTCAATGCCCGGGAGAAATATGAGCAGCAATAATGCTAAAGCCACCTATAGGAAATCCTGAATTATATTCCCTAATTTACAAGTTTACAAGGTGAAGGTCTGCAGGAAAGGCCATGGTGATTTCAGTTTCCTTAATGAAAGCCTCAGGTCCCAAGCAAGGCAGGCTGCCTTTGCTGGGTGACTGCCCCTGCCATTCCCTGCATTTGGTTCGTGGAGAAAAGAAAAGCACTATACTGAGTGGAAAAATCCCCGGCAAGGCCAGGGTAGGAAGATTTGGGACTGGAAGTGGCTATGGATGCACTGATTAGCAGGGCGCATACGCTCAGGGGTCCCATTGGTTTGGAATAAATACTGGCCTGCCTAATGTTAGGCAGGTGCTCTGTTATCTTACTAAACCAGAGCCCTCATGGGGATAAAGTAATACGAATAAATATGTATAGCTTAAGCTATGTGTTTCCTAAATGAAGTACAAATAGGAGAATAATAAGAAAAAGCACTTCTAGCTCAGCTATATGTTCCCTAAATGAAGCATATAACAGCCTACAGATCTTTTACAGGCAATGAATCCTGATTTAGAAGTATTTATTGCGATGCTCGATGCCTCAGTTAGGAGTACAGGAGGTAAAGGAAAAAGGGAAAATATAGGCTGAGAATCAAGAATTTGTTGACTTTCAATTTTTGAAAGCCAAGAGCAAGCAGAGGCTTTGGACTCGCTGTGCGTGTGACCCAGGCAGAGTACCTTCAGGAGGTCTGATCTTTCCAAGGGCAGTTTGGGGGGAAATTCTCTAGGTTGGGCTTTCTTTGAAGTACTTCCAGTGAGCACCCTGGGCAGCTTAGCCGTTTTGCAAAAGCCACATGATGGCCCCATGGGGTCTTCTGCAAAGATGACACACTTCTGTTTCAATTCCAAGGCCTTTAAAAAGACTTTTTTTTTTGTGGGGAAAGGAAAGGAAAATCCCAAAAGAAGACTTGCTTTTCTGTATGATAGTTTTTGCTCACATCAGTGAACCAGTGAAGGTCAAATGGCATCTGTCTCTTCATAAGTTACTAGACACTTAGAAGCTTGCCTGTAAATAATGGGTCAAATCCTGTACTTCCAGCGAAGAGTGGGTAGTGAGTGAGATCTGTGAACGCACTGCCTGCGGAAGGCCTGAGGGGTTTGACCAGCAAGAAAAGGCTGCAATCACAGAGAAAGAGTTTGTTAAATCTTTAACCAAAATAACCAGCTGCACAACATGGTGCTTTCCAGCTCCGTCAGAGTCAGTCTGGGGGAAAGCAGGGATCCAGAAGTCGTGGCGTGTGTCCGTGTGACCGAGCCACCCTTGCAACATCTGGAAAAGGGAAAGCCAGCTGAGCCGGGAGCCTGACGGTGTCAGGGGTTGTCACTAGTTACAGGAATGTGTTTCTTGGTTTTTTTAAACACCTCAGCAAAACAGTTCACTCTTCAAAGAGCAGCGAGCGTGCTGCTGTTGGGTTGCAAATCCCCGGCCGCCCAGCACGTGTTATCGCACTGGGATGGCCGAGAAACTTGAAAGATGGGCTTCTGTCATCCTACAAGTGACAAGTGGGCTGAAGGAAAACATTTGCTCCGAGTGTGGCCTCAGTGAGGTCTGATGTTATCTTTGAGACCGAATGCCCCAGCGAGCGTTTCTAAATGAGCATGCGGGCCGCTTTAGTGCCCCTGCCTTTCCCTGACAGTGAGCAGGTGGGGGCGAACCAGGGAGGCTGCAGAGAGCAGGGCAGTGGAGCTCTGTGGGCCCTTCTGGAGGGCTGATGAGCAGAGTCCACAGAAGAAAAGCAGTTTTGGGGGCTGCTTCATGTTCAGGGGACACCAGAACAGCCCCCGTGCCCCAATTCTCTGCAAAACTGCCCCCCTCTAGCTGATCATGGACCGAGGCGCCTTTTGCTCACTGAAAACATAGCCCTAACAGTCCCGCAGGAGTGAGACTTTCATCATCTCTCTGCTTCTGCTCAATGCCTTCCACTATAATATCACCTTTCCATGGGCAACCAACCCCTGGCATTAGTTGGTGGATGTGGTGAAGCCCTCCCCGAGCAGCTGAGCTGGCACGGGAAGGCATCTTGCTCCAAGCCCTGATGGTCCCGCTCTGGGAGCGGGATAAGAAGAGAGAGAAACATGTCACTGTCAATTAGCTAATGTTTGCACAAGGGATGGTTGAGCCCCATGGAGTTTTGTTAACCTTGTGGCCTCTCTGTAAAAACTGCCTGAGTTCATGAACCTATTCCCATCTTGTAATTTAAACCCACACATTCTTCTTTGGGGTGGGGTTAATCAAAATATGCTTAGAGTTAAGGAGAGCACGATGCTATTCTGTGGGGTAGAACATTAGCTCTCAATCCAGGCAGGCAGATGCTCTTGGCAGTACTAGGGTTGTATATGCACTTCCATTTGTTTTTCCCTTCCTTCTTTGCTTCACTTCCACAGATATTTGGAAATTATTCTTCCGCTAGCTGCATTTTCTCACTTGATTCCTTTGCAGAGGTTTGCTTTTCTGGCAGCCTCCTGAAGGTAACACGGCTCCCACGACTTACCAAGCCTAGCTGCGGGACCACATTCAAGTAGGTTTTGGAAACAGGCCAAATTAATTCCCTGCTCTTTTGAAAGCAGCTTTCTATCAGCACAAAATATTAAACGACACCGGTATCTCCTGCCCCCAGCGTAAGGGAGGGGTGCGGGGGTTCCACTTGGCTGGACAGCGTGACCGCGGGTCACTGTCGCTACATCGCTGCTGCTGGTACCCAGCGCCTGCATCCTGCGAGCGCCGCTCCGGGCCACAGCCCCCTCACCTACCCAAGGCTTTACTTCTCCATTCATTGTGGTAGAGTGTGAACAGTCCCCATCGGCGGGCCTGAATTAAGTACACTCAAAGGCAAGACTGAGTTTGGTCCAAGCCCAAGTCATTCCCCTCGCATCGAGAACATCGAGACAGCACTTCAGTGCGCACCAGTTAATGCCATCATCCAAACACCTCACTGCAAATTCAGTGCTCAAGGGCAGGCTGGCAGCTCCGGGACTGGCACCTATACAGAACTGAAATTTGGTCTGCAGAATACGGTCATTCTTTAAACACATTTGGGGGATTTTGTTTTCGGGGGGGGGGGTTGGGCTGGTATTTATGATGCTTAATATTATAGCTTCAGGAATTCAACTTATGCAACATGTTCATGTTTCATTGGAAAGCATTCTGAAGTTTTGAATATTATTATAGGTATAATTTGAAATTGTAATGTTTAAATGTTGTATATATGCATACATAAATGTATATACATATAAATTATATATATAATATAAATAGATGTATTATAAATATATGAACTTGTATCCATGCTATAAATCATGCTAGCTAAAGCCAAGAAAATGAACAGAGCAAATCAGACTTGAGCCCTCACATTTTCTAACGCAGGAAGAATATAGAAGGAATCATTTCTGAAATCAGGGTATGACAGGAGTAATTTTACAAATAATCTATTTCAGCACTTTGTTTTTTAGAAGACTTACTCCTCACATCTAGTCCTATCAGACAAGGTAAATTTATTTATACAGACACGATCTGGTAAGCTTTTTTAATTTATTAATGTGCTAGCAGGTTTATATACCAATGCTGATCTGGCATGAAAGGAGTTTGGAGAAATTACATGAAGAGATGTTTTTCAGAAAACACTCGGTTTTTACTGTCTTGCTTCGCTGGATGTGGAAGGCCGATGACATTTTATTTAGTCCCCAGGTCACAGAGCATTTCTCTGACATCACCAGCCTGCAAAAAGAGATGCGTTTTACAGCTGCCAATGTCCAGAGCAGAACTCCTTCCCCTTTTTCACCCAGATTTCCCATTGCATTCATACGGCTTGATTTTTTTAAATTTGTTTGTTTACCTGAAGGCTGCTTTCTGTGGCAAAATGATGGTACATAGCCATGTCCAGGCTAGTTCCTTCTTCCAAATCTCGTCACAGCAGCTGTATCATCAACCTCACAGTGAGCAGGACTGGCCTGGGGTTGTTAGCCTCTTTCAGCAGGGCCAGCGTTGGCTTTGTTTGGTACCCATTGCATGTGACAGGGATGTGAGTGAGACTAAGCCAGCGGCCAAGCTTCTCCTGAACAGAGTCGGGCGCACAAACCTTGCCACCACCATTTGGCATTATTTTTGGCAGGGAGCAGGTATCAAGTGCTTTAAATGAATCACTTTGGGCAATTTAGAACATCCCTGCAGGGGAAAAAAAAATGCTTTGGAAGGTTTGAAAAAGTGTGGCGAAGGTTGCCTTTTCCTGCTCGACTCCAGCGGCTTTTCACGCCGCTGCTGAGTGAGCGGTGCGGCGCCAGCTCTGCCCTCTCACGCCTTCAGGTGCGTCACGAAGCGGCTGCAAGGGAAGCCGCGCACCGCTGCTGCCCGTAGCGGGCTCGTTCTGGGGATGAAAGAAACGCCGCGCTCCCATCTTCTTTCCCAAGGGTTTCCTATAGATACCCCCGCTGAATGTAAAGCACTTGCCCAGCAGGGGCTGTCGCACAGGAATTAAACCGGAGCCCCCTGTTTCTAGCCCCTTGCTCCAAAGAGCGTCGCAGCCGTTGGGCAGGAGGGCACCCAGGAGCATCTCATCCTCCGAGGGGGAGGCGGGGTACACAAAAGCGTGGCCTCCACAGGCTGTGACTCTGGGGTCACTGGGCATGCGTGTGAGATGTTTTCTTATGGAGCAGCCTCTTTCCATCCTCCTCCTCTCCGTCTTCTTCCAGAAATTGCAGTACGAGCCTTATATCTGCTCAAGCCCCACTGCGCTCTGCGGTCTGGGGCTCCACGCATGAGGTGCCGCCGTCAGGTGCGTGCGGGCTCGTGCATGGACGTGTGGTACACTGAGGGGTTTAGAGCAGTATCCTGCCGCTGTCAGCAAGTCACAAAGTCTGATTACGGGTGCTTTCACCATTGTGGCACTGAGACTGCCCGTGAAGTTCGTAGTAGCTACTTCAGGATTTGCAAAAGCCCTTAAAAGCTGGGGCCTGAACGGCTCAGCTATAGCCCTTTAGAGCTTCAGTTTGCAATTCTATTTGGTGAATAGTTTTCAGGTATAACGTAAGGAAAGACAATTTCAGGAAGTATAATACAACTGGTGATAATAGGTAATAAAACTGTGCACTGTCCTTACTCCTGTAATTCCTCAGCTGTTTGCTTGCAACGCAGAGGGAGAGAAATGAAAGATAATTAACTAAGTATAGTGTGGAGTGGTCTAATCAGTAAGTTGGATGTCTCAGCATAAGCTAAGTGCCAAACAGTGTCAAAGTCTGTAATTTCACTGGTTGCATTACCAACTTCTAGAAGCAAGAGCATCAACTAGATCGTAACAGGATATAACACTTTATAGATAGATACACTTTGCTTTATAGAGTGAAAAACCATACTTTTAGCTACCCTTCTCAAGTCATTCCTTGTGGCATCAGACCAATAACAATTGAATTTTTAATCTTCTCCTGTAATCAGTTGGAGTTAAAATAATTTATAGGTGTTCTGATTACCAGGGACACACAAAAAGCCAGCTCCATCCTGCACAGAGCCTATTTATCCCTGAATGCGTATTCTGGGCTTCTGCCACTGCTAATGGTTTATCAGAGGGGAATTTTGCCCTGATGCCTCATCCACCTCTCTGCATAAAGCTCTACCTTGAAGCCCCCGTGTTACAACTAGGTATTTTTGCTAGGCAAAACTCTAATGAAGCGATAAACTCCTCAAAGGGCGTCATATAAGTATTTGATGCAGTTTCACCATTATTGAAGGCTGAGACATAAAGACAAAGTGCAGCAACTTATCACGTGGCAGCACCAGCCGAGGTACAGTAATCGCAGAGGGACATTCAAGTTAAGTTGCTCTGGCTCCCTTGTGGAGCAGGCGAAGAACATACAAAGAGGTCAGTGTATAGAAACATCTGGAACTGCCACGACTCCACTGTAAACCTGAGTACCAAGTGAAAACCCTTTTAAATACCGATCCTGGGAGGCACACACATTGCTTACGCAGTGTAAGGCATGATTTTCTCTTCTCTCTGTAACTGGGCCAGGACGAGAAAGACCTCCAAGGTCCTTGACAAACACCCAAAGCATCTGTATTTTCTTCTTACACCTGCCAATGTCTATTAAATCTTAATTTTAAAGCAAATTTAAAAGGAAACATGAACAGGTCCATCCCATGGCTGTGTCTGTGCAGCAGGCAGGAGGGCGGCCTGCTTTCTGTTCCAGCTCATTCCCTTTGGGGAAGACCCTTCCCCACCCAGGGAGAGATCTGCAGGTCTGACCATGAACCCCCTCTCCTTGCATTTTGGTCCTTGATGGAGAAAGATGGGAAACTGTGCCTTCATCTCTGTACGGCACTTTAAACGTCTCAATGAAATAAATGACATGAATTCAAGCGTCATGGGAGGTGAATTCAGCAGTCTTCCATTTACTGAGGATGCAGCTCCAGCATCAGAAGTGCATGAGAAGGACCCTGGCACTGTACCAGCATCCATCCACCACGACCCACTGGGGTCAGTTTGGTCTTCACATCCATTCAGCGTCGGCCTTTCTGCTGAATTTATCAACAAAGGGTGGAAATTACAGCAGCGGTTTTAAAAACAAGGATATCTATTTATTGGCAGCAGGGCAGGATCCTACAACCTCACGGGCCACTGAGAAGCCCTCAAATGCTAGAGATTTTTGCTCATGCTCTCCATGGATTGAATTCAAGCCAGTTGTCTAAAAGAAAAATAGCAAGAGAGTCCAAACTCTGACTGTTTGACTGAAAGCCATAATGGGCTGCTCTTGCAGTAGGCGCATCCCTGGAGCTCCTCTCGCCAGTCTGCTGGGTTTCCTTGGTGTTGGGCAAAGAGGCTAACTCGGAAGCTGCTGGGTCAACACTAACCGTAAATTGCATAGCAACAAAGACAATTGCCAAGGACTCCAAAACAATTAAGCAGAGTCAGGCAAAAGGATTTGAAGGTTTTTCATAAAGCAAACAGCCGAGCCTTGGCTGCCTTACCTCCTGCTGCGAAAGTTCGCTGACGGCTTGAGTGAAGGGCCATTTAGAGTGTTTCAATCAGACCAAAAACCAGCTGTACCTGCTAAAAAAAATAAGAAAAACCCAACAATGTATTGCAGGATGGACTTCCTTCCTATTGGGAGCTAATTACTCCTTCAAAGGAGGAAAAGCTTAGCTCAAGGTATTTGCAAAGACCTGGAGGTGCAGGCGTGTGGGACGAGCTCAGGACTGAACGGGCAGCATACAGAGGGCAGGCTGGCTTAGAAGGGTACGTGTGCCCACCTCCTGCGTGGAAAACATTTGCCACATGTAGAATGGGTATTATTTCAGTCCAATGAAGAAAACGGGATCATCTAACTCCAGCAGCTGCTGGGACAATAGGACATTTTACTTGAATTACATCACTGTAAAGGCAGAGCCAAGCTCATCTGCTCAAATGGAGCTTTTTGAGGGAAATTAGTACCTGCAATATTGGCATTTAGAATCTTTTAGGATGCAACTACTTTAAAGAATGTGATACTTTTTTTCCCAGGAAATTTTTTGACAGAACGCTTCTTATACTTGGCCAGCTTACTGACCCCAGTGCTCATTGCTGCAGAAATTCACTGTTTCTGACATATTCATCATGAAAGTAAGTCAGGACATTCTCAGCCAGGGAAGTCACTAGCATAGCACCTGGTTTAGGATAGATCCATATGCAAGTTTTAGTTGTAATCAGCACAACCTCTATGAAACACATAGGGGTTATGAACCTGGAGCCTCACCATCCCAGATGAATGCCTCAGGCTCAGGGATGTCAAGGAAGGAGGCTGTCTCTATCCAGAAATTATAAATTTTGGTCTGACACACAGCAGGAGAAAAATGTAGATTTTAGAAGATTTGCTGTGGGAGAGATAAACCTTTTCTCACCAGGTGCACTGAGAGCATGGTATGACCCAGTCTCCTGTTGCAAGACAGAGCTGATGCCAGCTGGAGCCCAAATGACACCTGAGCACCACTGCATGTTCAAAATCCCGGTGTTGTAAGTGCAGCCCTGGGGCCACACAGTGGCATAGGCCCCGAATGCAGAGCTCATCCACATGGCAAAAGCAGGCAGGAACCACGAATTGCATCTAAATATTGCTGCAGCAACGAGACCAAGAGAAGGAACGGAATGTTCATCAATACGAGACAGGACAGAGAGAAAAGGAAGATCTGGAGGTGAAAAGAAGTGGGGCTAGCTATCTGCCTTGCACTGTCAGAGCAAGCTTTAGCACACCCTTCTCCTGTTCCTCCTCCCAGCCACGTCATTGGACCTCCTTCTCCATGACCTTGACCCTTATGCAGGATGACCGGGCAATATGAGCCTGCTGCTTTGGTAGCTCTGGTAGCTCTGCACACAGAGACCGTAGCTTCCATCCCCTCCTGATGCTTTACTCCGTCAGAAGGCCATCAGAGCTGTTCCAGGTCACTCAGAAACACACTCCAGCCCCAACAGAACATGCCCAATGTATCAAGGGAAGGCAAGAAAAGCAAGAAAATTACATTTAAACTAAGTACAACTACTGAGCTTCCAATTTTTTTTTCACCTTGTTCATTCTACCACCACCATAAACTCCTTAAACTCTTTGAAAACCAGCTGTCCTTTGCCATGTCATACAGAGCACGACATGGTGTTGATGGTTAATAAGGAAATTAAACACCTAAGGGGCAATTCATTATATCATTCCATTAAAAAGCAGCATGAGAAATCTGACATGCTGTTTTTTTCCCAGAGACCATAAGGCAAATAAACATAGAGTGAGATGCTATGGATGTTTGGGAACGCACCGTTACTCCTAGGCTGTACAGTTATTGCAGTTAGACTCCTTATTGCCATTGAAGGGCTGTGAGGTTTTCTGGCCACGACATGGGGGTTTCATGCTCATGGTCAGTTGCTGGCCTGAAATGTAAGATGTGCTCATCCCCTCCAAGTTCTTCTGTTGATATCAGCTTTTCTGAATGTATACGGGAAGCTCAGGGAATGCAATATACACACCTGCTTAAGGTGGCAGGGCGAGGAGAGGGGAAGCACTGCTTTTAAAGCATCCTCACTTCCCTCTGCTGACCCTATAGAAATTTCATTGATATT
The DNA here is from genome assembly GCF_949628215.1 of Phalacrocorax aristotelis. Classification (NCBI taxonomy): domain Eukaryota; kingdom Metazoa; phylum Chordata; class Aves; order Suliformes; family Phalacrocoracidae; genus Phalacrocorax; species Phalacrocorax aristotelis. The sequence continues at coordinate 129,565,001 of NC_134278.1, forward strand.
TAATCCATATGTCGACATAGTAGATGTCAGGCCGGTGATGGCTGCTCACCATACGTGTCCTTTGCGCTTGCAAATTCACAGGCTTTTTATAACCATTTTACACGTAGCTGGATGACAGCAACATTATCAGCGTTTCTGCTAGAGAAAATGCTGTGATCAGCAGAGGAGATGGGCAGGAGGCTGAAGGGAGCAGGGGTTGTGGAAATCCTAATGCACATTGCCACGTATCTTCCCATTTATCACAAGCATCAGGCACTTAAGGGCCGAAGTAGAATGCCTCGCACCAGATCCAGAAGCGGTGTGAGCCTAAACTCTACCTATTTGTCATCCAGAAATATTCCAAGGAAACACTGAATCCAGATTCTTTTTCCGGCTCCGCGCTGGGAGAAGCAGAACATGAAAGCCAAGCTCCGTTTCAGTCAAACTGAAGACCATCGTAAGCAATACCGCAGATTCCATGGGCAACGTTGCTACTAACAAAACAAGCTACCCAGCTCAAATGCGTTTCAGCTCAGCGCCCATGCTTTCTTCTCAGCTGAGAAAATGACGCCATTTAGCGTCAGCAGCCCTGCTTTTTCATGCCAGGTGCGTGCGATGCCTACAGTGAGCGTTTGGGCCTTCTTCATGCCCATTTTCAAGACGCAGGGAACAAGAACAACAAAACCCCGGCAGCTTCTAATGCAAGGAGGGCTGTTTTGCCGCGATACGGAACGCCACCAGTGAGCTACGTAATGGACCTCGAAAGGATCAGCTTAGAAAGCATTTTAAGCCAATTTTTGCAAGCAAAGTTACGTAAACCACTGAGCAGGGATTTGGACTGGTAATGCTGAGAGTTGTTTAACTTCAGCAGTGCTAGCAGGGAAGGGATGTAGTTGGGCAGAGGAAGGGCGAAATGGATGAATTCCGCTGGCCAAGCGGATGCATGACTGCAGCAGCTAACGCTCATACCCAAGCAGGATGATTTCCATATCTGTAGGATGAAGCCAGAAACTCTGTAGTTTATTACCCATGAATCTTTCAAGCAAGACATTAAACACTCTGCTCTTGTTTGGATTGTGTGGACACTCATTCTCCCCGAGCACTCGCCCTAAGTAAAACATTTACTCATCTGTCTTGAGCTAAAACCTCTTCTCTGTTGTATTGCATAGTAAATATTTAGCACTTGCACTCTTCTACCCCGCACTGTGTAATGAGAAGTGCTTACAGAGCCTTTGAGATGAAAAGTAATATATCAATACACTGTCATGAAATATAAATTGAAAATACAGCGTCATTTCAGATATAAAGATTCTGAGAGCAAGAACAGTCATCTACTACACATTTCAGTATCGCCTAAGACAGCGGGACCCTGACCCAGCCTTGGGCACTCCAGGCGCATCCTAACGCAAACAATAATCACAAATCTAATAGAAAAGTTTTCGCGTTATTAGCATCGCTCCAAGAGATACGGTATGACATTAGGTTGCTGCATGAACACACGGAGCCCTAGACAATTAGGCTAACCTCCAAAATCAGGGTGCTGCTTTACAGGGAACTAAAATCCACTTTCAACTCTCAATAAAATTTCCCCCTGGCCCTGTCGTGAAGCCTCCTATTGTGCAGCTGAGGTTTCAGTGGGATGCAAAAATCTGTGTTCTGCCTCCAAAACGGCGATGGCACATGAAGCCACTGGTCTTTTCATACCTGTTGTACATCATCAGATCCGCTGCACTTCAGCAATTAGATTTATGTAGCCAGCCTTGCTCCTGAATAAATTTCCAGGATGGTGTGATCATCAGTGTTGAGCTACTTTAGCCTATTTCTCTGTATCGGCAGAGCTCAATTACCTTCTGTGGAGTAATTTTGGATTTGCACAGCCTGAGCGTGAGAGACAAGCACTACTCCCGATCTTCTGAGGAAAGTGGTGAGGAGGGCAATTCTTTTCAGCCCAGTGAACACATTGACCTCATGAAAGCGATTTCTGCACAACCACACGATTCCCTGGATAGCGAAAGCATGAAGGAACGTGTAGGTGGACGGCTGGAGCTGCCCCTTGCCTCTCCTCTCCTGACAAAACATTGTCCCCGTGTAACTCATTAAACCTTTTAATCTGCTCTTAATAGCTTTTTTTTTCTGTTTCTCTATGGATCATTAAGTGTAGCTCTGCCGTTGGGATTAGACACCTGTATCCTGCCCCAAGAGGTGTCTTGCCGTGGGGTGAGGGGAGGAAAGCTTTGGCATGGCTCGGCTAAGCTTTGCTCTCCCCTTCCCATTTCAGTATTGCTTTAGAAGCATGAAACAGAGCGGGGACAAAATTGAACTCTGTTGTGGCAAAGGATTATGTGTAGGTTTTATGATACCCTGAAATGAGGAGACGAAAGAGAGGATAACGGGGGGGAAGGCTGGCATTAAAGCCAACTACCAGCTTAAGCAAAGCAAGCCTCACAAAATGAAGGCGATGGCTCAAGGCAAAGAACCCACCACAAATAAGTCAGCCAAGGCAAAGCGGTCAGTTTTTCTGCCTGGGCAGGGTGCGTCGGCAGCCTCTGCATGGCTTAGGCAGGATGACAGAATGGATTCAAACAGGAGAACATCAGCAACAGCTGTTCCGGCTGCTGCTTCAATACTGCCTGGCTGCCGTCAATTCGCCATTAATTCCCTTCAGATGTACCGGGTTTTCCTCACTGCTTTTCAAAGGAGGGCTTCTGGCCGCGTGCTGCATGGCGCGGGGCTACCACTCATCCCGTCGGGCGTTTGAGGATTGCACTGAGCTGGGGATTGGCGGTGACAGGCACTAATGGGGGCATTACCAGCATTATTAATGTGTATTCGTTCTTCTGCTTCCCCTGCCTGCTCGGCTCGCAGGTATGTTCAACTGCTCGCCGTGAAATGACCCGATGCAAAATCACACAGGAAAGAGAAAACACAGTTACAGCGTTTCCTAAATGTACAGCGTCTTGCGCAGTACCGTGCTGTATTGCCGTGCGTTATGGCCTCTGTATGTAAGTCAAGGAAAGGCAATATGCAGTTACTTGCTTATGGAAACAAACAGACTTTATGTTGCTGATTCTTCCAAGGTGCAGCACTTGGAAATCGCACAGAAGGACACTATCCTGTTGTGCTGCGGTGGTTTCCAGGACAGCAATGTGCTCAGCCCGGTGGCCCCTCTGCGCCCATTCCTACCCCGACCCACAGTCAGGAGTCTGGTTAAGCTCCCTAGGGCAAGCTCATGCCAGGGGTGTTGCCAGTCAGACACAAAGCGACACCGGGGGTGGATGTGCCGCGTTTTCCTTGCAGTTACGCTGTGACACGGCTCGGCAAGCGCCCGGAGCTCATCGCACCTTCACGGTGCTGCAGAGCTTCCCGACTTAGAAAATTCCTCCCTATGAAGCAGTAAAACGTGCAGCATCTTTCAAGTAAAAGGATGATGTTTTGATTTGATTTGTTTTGATGATTATCCGTTGAGCCTTATGTTCGTGTAACGAATCAGAGCTCATCCTGAATAAGGCTAAACTATATTTAGGAATAGCCCGTGCAGGCAGCGTTGCTAATGCTGCCAGAGTGAGTACACGTCGGGTTTTAGCACAAGTCTTCCAGTACCAGCTCCTGTCTGCGGTGCGTGAGCAGCTTTTACATTCTCATAGTAACAACAGCTACCAGGCACGGGGTTTGTTTTGCAGCTGCCTTGAATGAGCATGCACGTTGCCAACAGCACTGATTCCTGGGAACAAAGTCTGCCTGGTTTTGTTTTCAAATATTAACCTCCTGCGGTAAGTGCCAACATACTTCACCTATTTTAACAGAGATGGGGCCTCTGCAGAGGGACCATTCTGGAAAGGAGAAAGGTTTGCCAAAGGAAAAGTAACCATCCTTCTCCCGGAATTTTTCTTGTCTGGGAACGAAAGCACAGAGTGCTCTGAAATGTACGAACCCAGCCTTCAACTTCTCAAGAAAATGCCTTGTCCTGGCAGCTTTCCCTGCCTCTCCCATATTTATTTCCTAGCATCATCTTTTGCTGTGTGAAATGCTGCTACCGAGGCAGCCTTGCAAACAAACGTGCCCTCTGCTGTAGAGAGTAACAAACCTCTGCCCAACTTCCCTGAACTGATTTCAAAGTTTAAAAGCCCAGTTTTGTGCAAGCAGAGTCTTTGCTTAGGCAAATGCCGCCATCAGCATATTGGCAAGGGGAGGGAACAGGCGCCCCTCCCCACACCTGCACTGAACTCACACAGTTTAAGGCCTGGAGGATCACGTAACTTGCCCCTTTTTATATTAGGGGCAGCAGATGCTCATTGGAGTGAGGGGACCCGGCTGTGCTTTAGGGCATGCCTCAGCCATGAGCGGCACAGGATCTAAGATACTGCTCTGCACCTGCTTCTACTCCTCACCTGCTTTGGTTTCCAGGGGACCAAAAGCTCGGCTGAGGGCCAGCAGGAGGCTGCAGTGAGTTTCAGGGGGGGTCATCGACCCTGATCTGGATGAGCAGGATCCTGGGTGAGCCAGCAGCGTGCTTGTTGCCCCGCCTGAACGTCCTCACTGGCTGAGAAATCTGGAAAAGCTGTTCCCAGCAGGGCAGGGGACTGAGAGGAATACTAGCTGAATGCACCTGAGGGCTGCTGTGGAGAAACTGCAGCCCCCGCCAAGCCCAGGACCTTGGTGCGATGCTAAGCTAGTCCCTTCAGCCAGACATCTTGCACACAGTTATCAACAGGCATAGTGACGGAAGAAAAACTTTTTTCATTTAAGTTTAACTTTTGCTTAATGTTTTTGAATGAATTTAAAGCAGATTTCAGATTGGAATAAAAAAAATAGCCTTTTAAGATAATAAAAATTGCAACAAAGCAATACTCGCATTCAAAATCAACAGCACAGCAAATGCTACGTACAAGATGCTGCTGCTTCCGATCTGCATTTTTCACAGAGAAAAAAGGCGTAGAAACCCTCCCTCAAGCCCCAGAGCTCCTACTCTGACCGGGTTAGGGATTGTTTCCTCTCCATTTTCTGATTTCTGCCTAAAAACCCTCCAGTCTGACTGGCAGAAGGGTTGAACACTTAAAGCTGCAATTGTAGTCCATGGGAGATGGGCTTTCACCTCCACCTCTTTTTGACTCATATTCCTGGTGTGTAGAAAGGGGCTAAATCACTTTTAATTTTTAAGACTGTCTTGATTTGTGTAAAATGACTTAAAGAATAAGAAAACCCCTCTCAAGGCCTGGAGGACAGTTCTTCCTCCGGAGCCGAGAAGCTGTTCAGTGGAAAAAAAAAAGCATTTTTATAGGGCCTATTTGAATTTGAGGGATACCAAAGGTTGCATCTGTTATTTAAAGTGGTACGATACACAGATAACACAAACCAGGGTATTTCCATTGTCTCCGGCTGTAGGAAAAAGAAAAGAAAGAACCTATGAGTCTCCCTGCCTGGTGCAGGTTAATGCATATACATAAGCGGTGCCCAGAGCACGGGCCAGGGCTGACATGCATACACCTTTACACCACAGCTGGGAGACAGCACGGTACCATTCTCCCCACTTTTCGGATGCGAAGCTGAGATGCAGAGTAAGCCCAGGCAGGGCAGGGAAGGGAGGCCACGGATGGTCTGTGTTTGTCTATTTCCCACCCTTCCCTGTTGCACTACGTTGCCAAGGCCAGCAAGTGGCTCCGTGGGACGGGCAGCTCCTCTCCGGACCAGTTTTGCCTGGCCTCTGAGTTCACGAAACCTTGAGGAGGGCAAAGCCGTTGGCCTTTCAGCGGGAAATCATACCACATGTTGCGAGAGACCAACCTGCAAGCCACGGACTCCAGGAGCAGTTTCTATTTAGAAGCACACTTGGCATGAGATGGTCAGAGCCAGCCTCTTGCACTCCAAAGAGAAACCCCCCCAAAAATACACAGCGTGAGCTGGTTTCTGCTTAGTGCAATGGCACAACCGTTGCCACTCTGTGAATACCAGAGAACTAGTTGCTTCAAGTGCCTGCGGAGAGGAGCCCCTCTCCCTTCCCCATGCTTCTGCCTTCTGCCACTCTTGCTTTAGCGTGCGCAGCAGCGAGGGGCTGGCGGTAATGTATCCCAGGTTTGACACGTTCACCGCCTCTCCTCCTCCCACCTCACATTCCCTTGGGTGAGTTCCTCGAATCTAAACTCCCGCAGGCTGAGATTTGTCTAGCACCCAAGTGAAGTCAGGTCAGCCTGCCACAGCAGAACAGCTGACGCTGAAGAAAGGAGAGTGGGTGGTTAGGAGCTATGTGAGATCATCCCTGTGGGAAAGGCACTTCCTTCTTTTACTCTTCAAAACACTGGTGGGGAGAGAAAGAGGGCCACGCTTTAAGTGGTGAGTATTTTCAGGAAGTTCATTCCGTAATGCTCCAGGGTGAATAACCGTAGTGCAGCACCCAGGGCTGGATGCTGAGCATGGTGAGAAAATGGCAGTGAGCACCGGGAGCCACCCCTCACCCCCACTGCGGCTGCCACCAGGTACAGTTCTGCTCAAAGTTTGAAGGGCAGGAGCTGGGGAAAGTCATAACGAGCCGAATTCATATTGCTACCTTTCTGGAGGTGGAGGGTTATTTTGTTTTGCTTAATCAACTGTGCGACATCAAAAAAATTAACATTTCAAAAGTGTGTGTTGGCACGACCAGTTATGTCCATAATTCATGAGAGCTTTTAAGGCATTCAAGAGGATCCAACAGTGCTGAAGTCATGGGACAAATCCCTAATCACTCTGACTTTATCCTCTTACGCTTGGACCCAATCCGCTCAGTGTTAAAGCACCCAAGACGGGGTAACAGAAGAGAGAGCCCAAGGTCACTGTGCCACGCAGTCTGGTCTTTATCATTCTCTGACTGACATTTGAGAAGATGAAACCTCCAAGGGTAACGCAAATCAGCAAAACATGAACAAGCAACACTAGCTTCCAGAATTTTGTTAAAATTTCAGTAAGTTGGCTGCGCCCATTAACAAAATTTTGTCCAGGTGCCTGTGTGAGAGGAGCCCAGTGGATCAACCCCAGGTACAGCATTTGGGCCCTTGGTGTTCTGACATGTCCCTTAGCAGTGCTGAGGGACTCTAACCTCTGCCACGTGGCACAAACCTAATGCATCAGTTCCTCTGAGTTACCTTTGGAAAGGAAATGCCCATATAAAAAAGCCCCGTATGTCGTGGTTTAACCCCAGCCGGCCACCAAGCCCCACGCAGCCGCTCGCTCCCCCGCAGTGGGATGGGGGAGAGGGTCAGAAGAGTAAAAGGGAGAAAACTCATGGGTTGAGATTAAGACAGGTCAATAGGTAAAGCAAAAGCTGTGCTCACAAGCGAAGCAAGCCAAGGAATTCATTCCCTCCTTCCCACAGGCAGGCGGGGCTCAGCCACCCCCAGGAGAGCAGGGCTCCATCACGGGTCATGGTCACTTGGGAAGGGAAACACCATCACCCCCAGTGCCCCCCTTCCTCCTCCTTCCCCCAGCTCTATGTGCTGAGCACGACGCCATGTGGTGTGGGACATCCCTGGGGTCAGCTGGGGTCACTGTCCCGGCTGTGTCCCCCCCCAGCCCCTTGTGCCCCCCCAGCCCCTCGCTGGTGGGGTGGGCTGAGGGGCAGGAAAGGCCTTGGCTCTGTGCAAGCCCTGCTCAGCAGGAACAAGAACATCCCTGGGTTATCAACACTGCTTCCAGCACAAATCCAAACCACAGCCCTGCACCAGCTACTATGAAGAAAATTAACTCTACCCCAGCCAAAACCAGCACACTGTACTACATGAAAGCTAGTTTAATCAAATGCATTTATATAATTGCCTTCATATGAACAATTGCTGCGGTGATTCATAGAGACAGGGAGAAAATGAATACTGTAAGATGACATAACACCCGTGCTCAGAAATTTGCAGTCAAGGGGGAAATATGCCAGATGTTCTGTAGTACTTAAAGCTAATGGGATGTCACATTAATCACTCCTTAAGGCATCCTTCCATGCTTATGTATTGGAAATTGTTATCATCCTTTTAAATTGCACGTTCCTGATTTCCTCGCGTTGGGTCTCAACTCGAGGTCATTGCATCGGCATCATACCTTTGAGTGTGTCAATACTCCATGACCAGACTGAGATTTTTACGCACTATGTGTCCAGGGGGTTTCCTTGGAGATTTATTGCTAACTCCTGCCACAGTTACAGCACATATTGTGCCTCCTAAATTGGCACAGTCCAAAGATCTGCTAGGTATAGAAATTAGCTGCTAAGAGTTGTGTGTTTAATTACACCCATTAAACACTCAAACTACCTTAAACAGTTATAGCTGGTCCCAGGGAAACACTGAAGTGGTCCAACTAGGAGCTCGCAATATCTCCATAATTGCTCTTTGTACCAAAATAAATGGACTAAATTGCCATACGGACCCAGAAAAGAGAAACAAACTGGGAATGACAACAGCAATCTTAGTCCTACCTACTCTGTACCTTGCCCTATAATATACTGCCAAAGCAAGGAACAAAGACGGAACCAGAGCCAGCAGGGACAGAGCTTGGAGACACCGAAGAATCAAACACGCCAAGTATCAGCCGACCTTATTATCCCTTATCTTTCGAGCCGCAGCAGTCCTGCAAGATGTTAATGAGGAGCTGTCAGTCCTCAAAAACCGCTCCCACTCCTGCAGCACTTGGGCTTGAATTAACCATTAGGTTAAGTTGCCTGAAAGTCCACCAATTGATTTTTAGGACAATTCCCTGAAAACTGTTTTTTCCCCTCTGTCTTTCAAGCAGTGGTCAAGCCAAAACTGCCAGGGAAAATGAAAAGAAGGGCTAAGATCCAAATGCCAAAGGAGGCAAAGCCAGGCAGCCGGAGAAGGGGACTGTATGTGGGAGGCCATTAAGATTGGAAAGGGAGGCAGATGAGATCTGGCTGAGACCTGGCTGAGAAAAATCCAGGGAAGTCCTGAAGAATTTAGCTCTGCAGACCAAGCTGGCAAAAACATGGTTGTAAATCTAATGCTTGCTAAGCTGCATCTATTGAAGTGATGCCACGGTGTGCACAGTGATTGAATTTTAGCGCATTAGTATTACAGTCTAAGTTCTCTCCCACATTGACCAATTATTTTTACAAGTTTTAGAAGCTTCCTCTTTCTGGAAGGGGGAGAAGCTGTCTTAAGGAGATTTTAAAGCTCAAAAGCATTTCCTAGGTCTTCCCATTACCACCTGAAGCACCAGCTATGCATCCTGACAGCAATTAGATCTGACTCAGCAGAAAAAGCAACCGAAGAACTAAACTGAAATCTTCACATAGCTGTACCCAGTGCAGAGCGCATGAGGCAGGGCAGCCTGTACCAGCTAGCAGTCAAAAAGGAGAGATAACAGGATGCCTTTGCCAGCTATTTTATGTGAGGGATTTTGAGAGCCTGATTGTTGTCATGAATGAGGGCACAGTATCCCCCAGAACGATTGCACCAGTCACGACACTGACCCACTTGTATGGAAACATCATCTGGCAAGGATGTCAGCGAGTATCCCCTGACGCTTCCGCTGCTTGCCAGAAGTAGTTGTTTGTCAATCGTGGAGGGAAAAAAAGGAATAAAATGTGTGACGGGGAGCGGAACAAAGTGGTACTAGGAGCCCAGGAGTGCAGGAAGATGTGAAGATGTTAAAGCAAAGGAGGAACATCTGGGCAGAGATCTGGCCCCTACAGAAGTCGGCGGCAAAGTACTTAATTGGCTCTTACAGTACCAGAATTTCAGCCCTGAGGAAGGAGGGCTTTCAGGAGTGGAAGAAGTGGTTGGACTGTCTGAAGCTCTCGGCTAGTTTTAGCTGAGGATCTTTTATTTGTTTGTAGAAATAGACTGACCATGACCAAAGACTTCTGCATTTTTTTTTTTCCAAGTGCTCTGTCCGGGGTATGGAGAACTATAGAAAGCGTAGCTACAGCCGTTAAAGCCCGACAGGAGGGACATGTCTCTTAGTGGCACATCAATGTAAACTGTGGGTAACTCCTGCAAGGGGCCTCCTTCTTCTTTCCCTAGACTCTGCTACCTGGGGAGATGCAAGAGCAACAATTAATGAAGGACAAACCTCCTCACAAAGGGTGGTGAATCAGGCATGAGGATGACGCAGAAGGTTCTTCACTCAGACAGCAAGTGAGGGTTTGCCTGCACTAAGTACTGATAAAACAGCAATAGGCAGGTGAAAGGCAGACTTTTTAAGCTGCTGTAGGAAGAACAGTAATATCAGAGGAGCAGGAGAGATGTCTAAATGAGAGCAGAATTGGGTGCAAAAGCCTGAAAACACCTCAGTCAAATAGCATCTACTCTAGAGGTTACAAGACATGTTGCACTTGACACATGCGTTAGCTCCAGTCTTCTGGCAAAACATCAGTAGAAGGACTGACACTGCCAGTCCATCACACAAGCTGCAGGCTGGAAACCTCCATGGCCGTGCACCCAAGAGTTACATTTCTTTCCCAAAGCAAAAGTTAAGTGACATGTAGAAACCAAGTGCGAGGCGCTGCCTCTCAGAAACTCAAGAAGCCACCAGCCAGAGGACAGGGGACACCTTGCTTCTGTGCAAAGCAGTTCACAACACGTGCTCCCAGGCGCTGGGACACTCAGCTCCGGCTCATCCCAGGCAAAACCCTGCTGTGGGCGTTCCCCGTGCATGGCCAGTCCATGCCCCGCCATTTGCTTCCTAGAGGTTTAGCAACAGGTTCTTTTTATTTCCTGACTTTCAAGGGGTCTGACTTGCCTTTCCAAGAGACTTCTGCCATTCTGGCTAGTGGTTCCCAAATCCATTTTCCCCTTCGAAGCCACCTGGGGCCGGCGGGAGAGCCCTCCGTGTGGCAGGGTGGCATGTTGCTGCAGCCAGCCAGCCTGGGGGTGTAACGCCGGGGACAGCCGCAGCCACCACGTCCCGCGGGGGAGCTGTGGATGACAGCTCCGGAACCACCCCTTTTCCACAGTGCATCCAAACGCGATGAGGCTGGGAGAAGGAACGCTTTAAAGGAAGCAGCTGGGGGATCTTGCAGAGAGGATCATGTTTAAGATGGCACAACAGTTGCTCGTGGGAACAGGCAAAGGCTCTCTGAGACCTTTAAAATAATATTGGAGGAAGTCCTAGAAAACACAGTGCCGGGAATATTTCTGTTTTGAAGCTGCGGGTTAATTAATTGCTTAGAGAATTTTGAAAACCTCACTTGTTATTCGTCATAGCAAACTTCTCTTCTGCCTTGGAAATAGGCTTTTCTCTTGGTTACAGCGGTATAAATCAGAAATGAATCCATTAGAGGCAAAGCATTATATCAGCACAAAAGGTAAATCAGACCTTCAAACATCGATAGCCTGCTATGCTTCTCCCGGATTAGTCAATGATTACTCAGGTCTTGGACTAAATCTTATCAGCTTCAGAAATTTACCTCCCCTGTACTTCAGCTCCCATATACAGAAAAGTAGAACAGATTTTGGCTTGTTTAATTCTAGAAGGGCTAACTTTTCATCGCCCTGACAGTATAAAGGTCATTAAAGCTGGTCATTAATTATACTTCCATGTAATTTAGGTGGCCGTGGCTTAAGTGGTAATCCATCTCAGAGTCTGTGCTTTCTAGATGGCAAATAGGTCAAGCTTAAGAAATTTCCATTATTTAGAGACTGACAAAAGAACCCATTTGAGAAAGCTAGGAATAACCGCAAAAGATGAAATTGCACTAGTGATTTGAGCTAAAAGTCAACTATATGTGAATACTATAAAAATAACACCATATAATACAATGGATAGGAAATGAATTAAAACTAAGGCATACAAGCTTTGATTATATCTACAGACCTCTTTCGAAAGAAGAGCTGAATTAAGTTTATAGAAATGAGGTACTAACTGTGAAATACCTAATTTTTTCCATTGTAAATTCTTACCACGTTGGGTATTTTATTTCTGCACTCTTCAGGACTTAACTTACATTCCTGAAGTTAAGAGGGCAAAAGCCTTTCAAGAGGTTATTCTGAACGCCACTGACACCACACTTGTAAAACTCGAGGGTGTACAAACCTACCTTCCAGTATCTGAGTCTTTTCATATGCTGTAAAAACCTTAACTGCGTCTATAAAATTTATCCCGGAGGAAGTGGTGTAAAGACGTGATAAAATGCATCTGTCTCAATATGTGCATTAGTCTGTGCAGAAACACCCCTCATCAGTCACTAGCGAGGACATGTTTACTGGCTGCCTTAAATATCAGCTTGGACTCGTTAGCAACTTTTACAAGCAAGAGCACTGTGCGTCAGAGTGTGAAGTCAAACGAGTGGTCCGTAACTTCACTGAGCATCTAACTGACCGACCAACGCAGGTGAAGGAAGAGCTGAGAAGAAACAGCGACTCCAGGAAGAAAACAATGACGGAATGACTGAGGCTGGGCTGACTGCGTGCAAGAGCGCTGCTGCTAGAGAGAGATGGCCGAGATAGGAAGGTGCACAGCCAAGTCTGACTTTACTTTTCCAGCTCCATGTTTGTGGGCTCCAGCCCCACACAGCAGCAGAAACGCTGCCCCAAATGGGCAGGGGGGGTCGTGCTTGACATATTCCACCCACAATGTACATGTCAATGTGTTTCTGTTATTGAAAATGCTCCTGGAAGGACTTCCCTTCCACAGGTCCTCCAGGATGTCAGGAGAAACCTCTGCACCGAATGCCAAGAGCCAAGCATTTTGCATTCGCTCTGCTGCCCTTCGCGTCCTGCAGGGTTACCGGTTTTAGCTACTTTGCTGCTAGAGCAAGCAGTTTATGCTCACACGGCCCTAAACATGCAGGGTAGTTTATCCTACCTGTGAGCCAAGGATTGTCACTGCCACGTTATAGGTGGCCAGCAGACACAGGCAGATTACACAAGCCGCCAAGGACATACCAGCAAGGGCTGCGGCACTAAGGGAGAAGGGACAGCCCGCTCCAGCATCTCAGCCTCCGTGCCAAGGAGGGAGGCACCAGCACAATACGTTCAGCTCTGGGTCAAGAAGAGAGACGGATACGTCATCAGGCTTAGATAAAGCCATTTTATAAATACGATTCTTTAAATAATATGGAAGAAAACAAGGATAATGAGATGAATGAACACACCGAGGACTGAATGGGCTCCTCTTGGACAGGCCTGCTGTTTCGCTCACATAACAGTGTGTCAGAGGCAAGGAAAGATTCATACCCTGCACAATAGTGCCCCTCTTCATGCTGGTAACAGGTCCACAGAAAAAGGAGGCAGCCTTGGGAAGGCGCCCTCAGAGAAAGCACTCGTATGGCACAGCTTGGGAGGAAAGATGGACCTTGCTATTTCATTCTGGAAGTAATATGTAATTCACTCCTGGGAGAGCGTGGCATGTATGGATGGGCAATGGGAACCTATATTTATACAGCTTCTTCTATTCCCAGCTGGATAACAAGGTGGCTGGAAATATTCTACCTTAAGAAAACACGGGGATATGAGCCTGCGACTAAGATAACCTCACATATTTTTTGTCTGAGAATATCTGAATTTTTTGCTGAGCTGAAACAGGGACCACACGTGGAGTTTTCTGGGGAACGGCAATCCTTTAAGTACTGGCTGTGCTAGCCTAATTTGATGAGAGACAAGAGAAATCAGGTATTTCTTATCCTGAACACAGACTGGGGTGTGCTTAGGGCCTAAGGGATCAGCAATAAAAACCTTTGGAAATGAGATGAATTATACGTTCTGTGGGTTAATTTCTGCTCCATTGCATCACAGTCTCTTCCAATTAAAATCTCAGGGAAATTGGCCTCTCTTAAATAAAAATTAGGATTCCATGACATTTGAGCCATAAGCAAGGTCACAGTAACAGTTACTCCTTTTTCAGCTCCTCTTCATCTACAGAGAAACATCAAGGCGGCAGAAATCCACTGCAGCTGCTCGTGGCCATTGTTCCAAGGCTTTTTGGCACATTCCTGGATGCAGCATTGGCCCTCGGAGGCCCTTTGGGATGGGTTTCGTGCTGTGCTCTGCTAGCTGATTGCCGTCTTGAGCCAATTCTGCGAACCTTATTCTAAAATAAAATAGGAATACGCAACACTTGAGAGAAGGAAAGCGAAGGGGCTGGACTGAGAAATCTCTGGTGCCCTTCTTGTGGTCTGTGACTTTCATCTGCTCCCTGGTAAGTCTGAAACTAAAACAAAATACGTGGAGGTGTAGAAGGATAATCGAGCTAGTTTGCCTGGTAAAAGAGGTGTGGAGGACGCTCCTGCTCCTGGCCCCACGGAGGAGGATTACCCAAGACGTCTCCTCTCAGCTTTCCTCTAAGCGAGGGGAGCGGGACACAGTTTGTCCTTCTTCCTTTCTGCTCCTCCCCGTTCCACGTCCCCCACCACCCCCTGCCGAGCAACCGCTCGACGTGACATTGCACGAAATAGATCCTCCCAAACACGATCTCTCTTTAGGAAATTATCTGCAGGCAAGGCATATCTTCATGAAGCCTCCTATTCACACGTGAAACCTCGTGGCGGCTCTCTGGTCCTGGCAAGCCCATTTCCCACGGGCGCAGCTCCAAAAAGCTCCTCTGGCAGGGAACAGCGGTCGGGCGTTTGCCCCAGGCACGGGTATTGGGCTAGCACATCTTCCCAGGTGCCCTTCCACTTCTTTTAAGGTCCTAACTCCATGGGAGACCACGAGAACCACTTGCCAATGGAAACAGCTGCTCCTAAACAGCATTTCCCCATTCCCCTTGCAGGTGCCTGCAGTGCAGGGGCTGCATCTCCTGTTTCCAGCAGCTTAGTTCTTCTATGCTAAGCTAATTTTTCCTTTTGTAGTTACCCTCCACGCATTTCTCAAGGACATATTTGTTGCGAAACTTGAAAAGGTGAGTGGCTCTTTGCTTCAGCATTCTGTTTTTTTCTGGTTTTGGGTTTTTTTTTTTGATGTAGCAATCTCCACTAAAGGCACATTTTTAAATTCTCTGTATGTCCCAGTGTCAGTGCAAATGATTGCTTTATAGGCTGCCGTTGCTTTCCAGATCGGTGATCCCAGAGCTAGACTCTGACAGAAAAAAAAAAAAAGATATTTGCAAATAACTTTTTACAGCAGCTATTATTAAGAAGAAAGAAAAAAAAAAGGAAAAAAACCCTAATGGTTGGGAAAGACAGCAAGTAGTATCTAATGCGCTTTGTCTGTAAAATAGGGAAAGACCAGTATTTTAGAGTATCTTTCCCCTTACTGATCTAGCAATCCATTAGCTCAGCAATGCAGGATACTGGTAAACACTGTCTTCACTTTCAGAGCTACCTGGAAGATTTCGTTCCGAAGAACGGTTCCAAAGAACAAAAATATATGTTTTCAGAAAGTGCCCTTTGGAGGCTTTGCAGGGCAGGGCAAAAGGAAGCGAAGGCAATGGCTAGAAGTTTGGGGTTCTGCCTTTTGCTACAAGAGATTTGTCTGGTGAAACGCCGCTCTTTCTGACCGCAGTTGGTGCAAACCGCAAGCAAGATGCATGTGAAACGCCAAATACCAAGCTTCACAAATGTGAGACAAACTTTTTTTGTTCCGTGCAGTGAAGTTTGCGAAGCCCCTGATTTCCCCTATCAGCCATACATACCCAAATACCCGTGGCTATCGAAGCAGTTGCCTGGAGAATAGACCAACCCCAGTATGGAAAAAACCCACATGCTTATCTCTCATTCTCTCCCTCTCTTTTCTTGCCTAACATAATCTCTTCTCCTATTCCCCCGCGAAAGCAATAGAAAGTTTTCCTTGTGTACTTCCCCTGCGGTCACTTGTGGGTGGGCGTAAAGTAAGTGATTATTGCCGCAGTACTACTCTCTTGGGGGAGGGATTAATCCAGATTTGAAACCCAGGCAAGGTCAAGAAAAGGAAAACGCAGCACCTGTAGATTAACGGGCGGTGGATGCTGACCTTCCGCACGATGTGCCAAACACCAGCTGCACTGTACAGAAACCAGCTCTTGCTCCCAAGCACCGCTCGGCGAAGGCTCAGGGTGGGATTTTTTATCGCAGTTGCTTTTCACTTCATTGTGCAATGCAGCGTTTACTCCTGTAGCCTCACAGTCAGCTGGTTTCCAATTCTGTAATTCAAAGTAAGTCAATAAATGGTTGTCGGAGAGGAAGATCATCACACTCAGATAAGTGCTCTGTTTCAACATGTTCACATGGGCCACGGTTTTCAAGGGGAAGGTGTGAACAATAAAAGCAGATTAAACCCAAAAATTAATCAAAATTTGGGCAGTAGGATTCAGCTTTCTGAGTTAAAGTGCTCCTTTACACAGGGCCTAAGCAAGATCCCTGCATCTGAACCATCCCAAATTCCTACAGAGACCACGTGAACACTGGAGCCTGGCACGACCTTCCTGACCCCCGCCAAACTAATAAACCTGTTTTTATTGCCTCAGAGCCACCAGAAAGCCAGATCCCCTGCAGCATCACCACCCTCCACCAGCACTTACACACGCAGCCCCCCGCACTGGGAACCAGCCCCCTCCCTCTCGGTTCTCCCACCTTCCTCAACACGGGGAGATGCTAAAGAAACACTTTTAGTAGCTAAAACACGGTGTTTCATCATTACAAATCCTGTTCCCGGTGTATTAGTGCCTGCTGCGTGACAAGCTCCTTAATATCCCCAGGCCTTATTCTGCAGAGCTTGACATCTTCTACAGGGACTCCTTTTGAGGCTGGTGAAAAATACCCCCATCACTACCTCAGTAGTACTTTATACTCATTTTGTACTGTTATAAATGGCACTTCAAGGCGCTGAATAAGGGATATTCAGGATCTACTATATGGACACAATCACGTTTTGATCTTGTTCAGATTCAATTGCTTACATGCAAGATGTCATGGTATCTACAGTTCTTCCATGACTGAAATTCCTCGCGTGTTCAAATTAAGAAAAAAAAAAAAGAAAAAAAGAAAAAAAGAAATCCTATTCGATGCCTGGGTGTATATTTAATGACATTATCCAGGGTAAATCTCACCCCTTTTCTAGACTTTCTCTTCTCCTTCCAAAACCATAAGTCTGTTGTACTCCACCAGATTAGTACGCAATTAGCTGGATAAATTGCACCGGCCTTCTTAATTTCTACCCTTCAAAGAGCTACTCTCAGATAGAGGAGAACACAGGAATTTGCTTTAGACGCAACCTATGATTTAAAACTGAAAAGGAATGCAGAAGGCTCACCTTGTCATCTGACAGCTCAAATTGATTCTTTTCTTGCTCGCAAAGGACTCATTGTTTCTCTCTGTGTGTGTGTGTGTGTATTTGTGTTTTAAAGCAGGTAATTAATTCTGCTTTTTAAGGGGAGAGGGAGGATATACTGTTTTCTCTTATGGGACTATCACCTGCCACTTGATATCTGGTCTCAGGTGATCTCTGTAAAACCCTTGTGCCAAAACACTTTACTCCTGACTGTAAACAGGTTTCACTTCTGTGCTCGGCAGAGCTGGAGACAGATCTAATCCTTGACATCGCCGAAGTACCTGTAGAACAAAACTTTAATACCCTACGGGGCATTTCTATATGTATATTTTATAACATGATTTCCATATACATCAGCCCATAAAACTAACTCCATAAAAACATACTTTGAAGGAGAGAGAACTGTTCTCTTAGACACTAAATCAGGTAACACGATTTTAGACGGCGTGCAAAATAGACGTCTCTGCCAGAAAAGGGCTTGGGCTGCTTAGCTCAGATCCAGGTTGGAATCTGAACAGTCCAGAGTTCAAGGCAGCTTGGCAGTTGGTTTTGGTCCAAGCCCAAATCCCTCCAAATTTCCCAGGAGTTTGAGTGACTCGCTTTCCCCTTTGCCTCGGTGTGGGTGGTTCAGACCCCCATGGACTGACCTCTCTTCGGCGCATTTAGCTCTGCCCTGTGTTTCGCGCGTGTGGTCGCACACAGCCGAGTGTACCGCTTCTTGCTTCTCATGAAACCTGCAAGTAATGCCTGCCTTTTCCACCACGGTCTTCGCACATGCTCTTCGGCCCTGGCAGACGGATTGCCCACAATAATTTTTTCCCATCACAGCTTGTTGCAGTGAAGGCTTGTTACTGGGTCCGGGTCAGGCTACCGTTGAACAGTGGGATTTCTTCTTTGGTTCAACTCATGGAGGCCAGTGGGTCTTGGGAACTAAAAGGTTCAAATCCCAGCTTTTGTAACCGTATAATTTAACCGATCATCACACTTTCCACTACAGGAACTTTTGTTATGCTCTCCGCTGCCCAGAGGTGTTCATATTTCAGTTGCTTGGCAAGGTAACAAAATCAGGCAGCGTTAGCTGAAATAAAATTATGTCAATCCATGGCTGAGCAGCAGGGAAAGCAAAGCTGCCTTCTGATTCTCTGGGTGATTGACAAGATGGGGTAAAAATCTCTCTTTAGCTCATGTGATGCTCTGTAGAGGCTTGGCTACCCCGCAAATCCTTGATGGCTGATTTTCAGAAACCAGACGGAGTTGTCTTGATGAAAGAATAAGGTACTACAGTCCCACTAGCAGCCTTGGAAATGCCCTGCCCAATTCACAGCTTGGGCACGCACCTCCCTCGGGTTATGCTTGGCAGCCAGTGTAGGTAGCCACCCCATGCTGCACGCAAGGGTAAATCCGGCAAAATAGGATTCACCATAACTCTAGTGCAACGTGGTGAAGACGGTGCTATAGCTGAGCCCCACAGTAGTGTGTGTGGGCATCGGAAGGATGCTTCCCTGCATTCCAATGATTTCCTTCCTCCCCTTTCACCCACACTCTTGAATATCCTGCTTAACTCCTGGCAGTATCTCTACCATCCACTTGATGAAGAATCTCCCCCTATACGCACTTAGAAGTCTCTCCTGCATATTTTCCCAATCATTTGCCAGTGATCGCTTTCACTCAGCAAGGCTTTTAAAGAGGTGGGAACCAGACTTTCCCCTCTGGCATCAACAAGGGCTGAGTCCAGCAAGAAGCCGCTCCTGCTCCGTCAGCAGCTTGCAGAGTATCAGCAATGCAATTAACATTATGCCAGAAATGATAATGTGCCCAGCCCTTGCCTGTTCCACCCATATTTCGCTCCCAACAAAGTGCCATAGCATTCATTGCTAAGTCGTTCACTGAACCTTCATTTAATCCTAATCCCTAGCTGAGGCTCAACATGCACAGTTTTCTTTCTGTTTTCTTCTTGGATCTGCAGAAGTTAATTACACGAACAACCACCGGCGACTGGGATAAGTGGCATAACACAGCTCACACGTATGCCTTCTTGACATGAAGCTTCCATTGGCATCTCATGCCGTGAGATGGGGCTGCCTTTATAGAGGCCCATCAGGTAGCTCCCCTTTCCTGGTGCCCTTCAGAGAGCTTTCCTTAAAGGGCTCGCTCTTCCTGCGCGAACACCGCCACAGAGGGAAGCCAAGGCGAGCCACAGCCCAGGCGTGGGTGGTGCGCCCTGAGAGAAAGGCAATCCGTGGCAATCAGCAGCAGAGTGTCTTTGACCCTGTCCAAGGAGCCCAGTCTTCCCCCTGCCCACTCTTTCCTTCCTTCCTTCCCTCCCTTCCTCCCACCCCGCCCGAGGAGCATCCGCAAGCGGTCCTAGTGCTTTGCAGGATTCGCTAGCTGAGGGAATGCAAGCAGAGGAGCACACACTAAATGACGGCATCTTCCTCCCCAGTCCCAAACGCTACAAAGGAGGGATGGCACCGGCACTTTTTTTTGGAGGAAAAAAGAAGAAAAGAATCATATTCCCGATTGCTGTAACCTCTGAAAAACCCAGGAGGGCCTATGTTAGAGTCCAGCCAAACGCACAGCGATACTTCAACCTCAAGTGCCTCACACAGCCTGAGCCTAGCTAAAATATGTGGAGGCAGCATTTGAGAGAAGTGAAGTATTCCTGAAAAGAACATTTAAAAAGTGCTCCGCAACTTTCCTTTTCAGCAGTAACTATGAGATTCTGAAGTGACGGTTCAGGAGGGAACGAGCATCCACGGAGCCTGGACGGAAAACGCGTCACTGTTGGTTTTTACAAGCAGAAGTTTGGGCACTTTTTGGTTTTCATTTGGCAGCAACGAGGAGATGAGGTCACTGAGCAGCCAAAAATAATTACCAAGCCACTAGAGAAGTTGCACGTTAGGCTGTGAATGAATGCACCCACAACTCCGATACGGGAAATCCAAGCTTAATTTCTGTAGACGGTGCCCTTGTCCCAGACGTAACCAGCAAGTTCCAGCATCCCCCCAGCGCTCGCTGTATTAATCCTCACCACTGGAAGGGTCTTCCCTGTGCCTAAACAGGCCACTTTTCCACTGAGGTGAGACGAGCCCTGTGGAAGGATCCTGAGCACACAACCCCTACAGGGAAAGATGCATTTGCATTTCATCGTTTCAAACAGAGATGCGAATATAACTGCTTTTTTAATGACCGGTTAGACCAAAAAATGAAGTAATTCACTTAACCTCTTAGAAAAATCAAAGTTAGGTAAAGCTCAAAACAAAGCACCATTTCAAAATGGAGACAGGGAAAATAAGTATTTAGATTTCATTTTAAAATTCTCTTTCTTCCCCCACTCCCCCTACAATGACCATCATCATTTAACAAGTTTTAATATCTACTTTCGGTCACGCTGAATCTGGCCATTTTTCTGTCCAAGAAGTTAAATTTCTTTTTCTGGTTCTTGGTTTGTAGGTTGTTTGGTTTGGGTTTTTTGTTTTGTTTTTTTTTTTTTGCCTAGACTTATTCTGAATAAGCTTTATAAAATATCTGATGCCTCCAACCCCTTCTGAGAATACAGATATTTTTATCCTTGGTTTCCACAGGAGACCACAAAGCCAGGGTTGAAAGCCAGCATCCCCCTTCCTTTGTTCATTCCTTTAAGTAATATTTTCCTATTTCTAGCTCTCCCCTCTAACAACATATTATTCTTAATATATTCGACAGGAAGAAAAGGGACTTTTCTGCTGTACATCTGGAGTCTGAAAATGACCAGAGCAGCTGCCTGAACCCTCTACATCCTCAAACTCCCCAGCGGTTCAGGCTTGCTATGGACTGAACAGAGACGGCCATCCTTGCACACAGACATACGTTCCAAGTGCATCTGTTTGCCTAGCAGAGAAAAAATATGAATTATTCTGTGTAATCATACTGCTGTATCACGGCTCCTGTCAGCTTATATTATATACGAATAAGAAACCAATCTCAGCCCCACGAATGTTAAAGGAGAACAAAACCCCGTGAAGTATATGTAACGTTAGCTGAATGGAACCAAAATGACAATCCATCTAGCGAGGAGACAACCACACTTGTTCTAGGGAAAAGGACTGTATTCTGCTTGAACTGAGGAGTAAAATTATATCATTAATACTACCAAATAAAAGCAACCCTATCCCCAGTGCAGAGAAGAAAACTACAGTTTTTAAAGTAAATCTCAAAGGATAAAGAAGTCGCTCAGAAAATCACGTATAAATTAATCCCCGCTTACATTTTCCCACTTGTCACTTTTCTATTTTTCACATTTTCTTGATGTTTCTGTGGTTGCATCCTGTACTGTACGCTATGTATCACGGCTCCTTAAAACACCCCATGGCAAATCACGGCACAAATGCCACCATAGCTGCCTGCCCACCACTTCTGCCGCATGTGCCGCCCCAGCAGCGGGCACATCCTCACCACCAGACTTCCCTGCCTTGCTGGGCGCGTGGGGTATAATCATGCTATCACACGCACGGCGACGAGTGCTCTAAACCGCCACAAGCCAGCTCGGCCACTGAGACATCAGAAAACAACCTGGCTGAAAACTTTTCTCCAGGCTGAGTCTTTAGGTAGATTTGCTCTCCAGGTGGCCAGACAACCAGCTGCGCTGCACTTCCACAGGGAATGGATGTGCAGACTGGGGACGCGCAGCTGAGCTCCACGAGGCAGGGAAACCATTTTTAATTACCTCTTCAAAGCCCACATGTTAAGAGGCAACACGTAACACAGAGCCTTTGCAAAGGTCTCTAACACAAATTCACTGAACTTTAGGTGATGCTGTTGTAAACAAGGTTCAGACTGGAACAATAATGCATTCTCAGGCTGCCTCCGGCTCTAGCCTCATCACTCCGAGCTATTCTTTAAGCATAGGTCAGATCTTTTTGAAAGTCCATTCTGTTCCCTTCCCTCCCGCATGTGGTTTCTCTTCTTCTTCTGCCCTCTTCTGTATTTACCACTAGTCTTTTGCCCTTTTCCTTTTCTCTACCAAAGTGGCTAGAGAGAATTGTTTTCTATTTTGGTCTCCCTTTACCTTTGATGCCTCCACAAGCCTCAACAGCTAATAGTATCCCTGGTGATGCGGGTGCGAATTTAGAAATAAAAATACTGTGCGGTATATTGTGAAGGTACACCAAAATATCCCCAAAATTGCAACCGACATTTTATTCTAGGCAAAATTATTTCCCCTCCTCTTCCTCTGTGTGATCACTTAACAAATCCCTTCCTTGGCCGTTCCCTCCCACCAACGGCTCACCCTATCTAGTGGTATCACTCTTGGTCTTCCTCCTACAGCTTCTAGTTCTCCTCCGGTGCCCGAATGTATTTAGCATCACCGAAGACAAGGGCTTTCCAGCTGCTCGCTACGGTGTAAAAGAGACATACCTTGTCTTGATCAATAATGCAGGGCTGTGTAGGTACAACGAGAGCTGCGCGTGCGCAGCTTGGCTCGGCAAGGTGGGGTAGGACACGGGCGGGAATTCGTGGGTTTTGTCCCACTAATGGACATTCTCTTCCTTAGCCTAAAGTGCAGCCAGGACAGACATCCTCCTCCAGGTCTTGCAGGGTCAGAGGCACACACTGTAACTTGTGATTCCCGCAAGTCCGTACTTGCGGTGTCCAAACCGACTGGTGTTACTGTTACCTACACGAGGAGCCACTCTCAAAGCTCATCTCCAGTTCCGTCTAGAGAGGTGGAAGTGTCGATGTCCAAGCGAAAGCTGCAAGAAGTTGCTGTGTGCCTTCCTGTATTGAAAAAAGGAAGAAAAATTCTTCTGAAAATTTTATCTGGAGGGATTTTTCTAAGTTTTTCTTATGTACAGTTTTATCAACACACACATATACACCCTCTCACGTAGGTTTTTTTCTTCCCTTACGTATTTCCTCCTTACTGGAGTAAATACAGTTTGTGGATGGAGAAATGTAGGTTTGCAGGCCTTCCAAGGTGACAGTATTATCTTGATATCAGACCATAGTTCCTTGCTTCCTACCACCACCATTTCAAGATTTTTATAATTAAAATAAAGCTCTTAAAACGCAGCTGAGAGGACGCTCTTTTCCCCATAAGTGCTATTGTTTTTGAAGGAAGGGAAAAGCTGAAGGTTTAATAGCTTAAATACAACTCCCTAATTAAGATTCACGTACAACAAAAATAAATGTTTTTAAAAACAGACCACCATCACTTCTAGACTCCTTCACCTGAAAGAAAGCATCTAGTTTTACGAGTGGTTAAATAGTGCTGAGCATGACCTGAAGGTCGTTCTTCAGTGAAGCTTAAGAGCTTGCAACATCACAGCTTTAGTTAGTACGAAAAGGAGAAGTGATCCAGACCCATGACCGTTCTTGGCAATCAGCAGCCTATGAAAGTGCTGAGAACCTGAAATCCAACATCTCACTGAAAGAACTTGTGCTTCCTCCCCTGTTTTGCCACTCCTCCACCCGCCAGACTTTCATCCCTTCAGCCTGAAGGCACCATATTTTTTGTCCCTTCAGCTTGAAGGCACCGTATTTTCAACGGCTGTGTGGGGCGGTGGTTCGGTACAGAACAGAGGTGCCAGCGGGTCAGGAGGAGTCTAGCAGGAGCCTCTGTATTACTCTGCTCTGTAATGTAGCCAGGGTTTCCCACAACAAACTTCTAATCAGCCCTGAGCAAGATATACTGATGTCATCTGACAAGGACATGGTCTCTTGTTTCTTGGAAAAGGAAAAAAAAAAACAAAGCCACAGTCAGGCATAAGCTCTTTAACTGGAATTTCTCACTTCCCTGGTTCTTTGCCAAGCTTACTTTTGCTATCAAACAATCGAGTCTCAGTGGACAACAGAAAGGTTTTCTGTTTTCCACTGAATTCAAGTCTCCTGTGAACTCCAAATAGCTCAGCAAAAATCAAGGTTCTACAGGATTTTCCACCTTCAAAATGCTGGTGGAGGCTTTCTTTCAAGCTTCAGTGCTACCATTGCAGTAATCAAGCTGACTGAAGACGTGCATATGCAGTGCTATAAAGGGAGAGCTGGCACCCACACTCCATTTATGTTAAATTGATGTTTGATTTACTATTAATAGCCCTTTGAAAAGAAACGAAATGGCAAATCCTGTATCTGGGTCTCGGAGTTACACATTTCTCATACAACGCGCTGCAATATTTGTACAGCAACCAGAAGAGACAGGTGCAAGGCTAGATCTGTATCCCCTCATCTGCTCCAGCCAGCACAGGATGAGAGTTCAGTAACTTGATCGAAAGCAAAAGCGCCATTTCTCCCCATCCCATTAGAGAGATACAGACTCAGGCTGGCAGAGAACCTACCCTGAACCTGCCCAAACAGCCCTCGAAATCACATCCTCATCCGTGGCACGAAGCCGCGGAGTTGCACTGCAGCTTCTACAAGAGCAGTTTGTTTTTCACACGTTGCTGAACTCACCCTTCAGTCTCTTGGACGCTTTTGCCATGGGAGGCACTCGGACAGCACCCGCTGCAACGCCATCCAGGGAGGCCTGCCGAGGGTCTCACCCCCTGCAATGGGCGCGACTGGAGTGAACAGCTAATCCTGCTGAAGCCTGACGTGAATTGCGCCTTATCAGTCCCTTAGAAAATCCCTGAGCTGCTCCTCAGACCTTACTAGGCGGTTTCTATAAAACGTGAAAGTCATTTGCATGGAGGCAATGGTCAGGTTAGATAAACACAGCAAGAGAAAGGCCTCCACAGGCAGACAGCTTGCTGCTTTTTGGCTCTCCACACCCCACTTCACATTATACAACATTCAAAGAGTAGATGCGAGCCAGGCTAAAAGAGCAACCTGGCAAAAATATATCTCCCAAGCTGCCTGCGGTTCTTTGGACGCTGCCTGCGTCCTTTTTCTGTGTCTGCCTGTCCAGCCCACCAGGCCACGCTGCGACCTGCTGGTGGGGGGACTGGGCTGTGCAGGGCAGCAGCACCGCTGCGCGCTGCGGGCACGCAGCGCCCACGCCTCGGCAGCCGGGCGAGCCTTGCAAGGGGGAAGGAGCAACCGAAGCACCAGGGAGCTGCCGCGTCCCTCAGGACAGGCAACCGGGCTCTGTGAGGCAGAGGAGGAAAAGCAGGGACTGACAGTTACCGTGCCGTGCGGAGACCTGCCGTCCAGCTGATGGATGGGGCTCGGCCCTCTGCAGGGACTGGGGACCAGCTGGCAAAAGCAAGAGAGGAGACGGCTCTATTTTTCCAGGGCTAGCCAAAGGAGTGTAACTTTCCATGGGCTCTTTTATTTACCACGGTCCCACAACAAAACAGCGCTGCATTTTGCAAATCTTTGTGTGTGCAACAGCATAACGTGAGCCACCGCTCTGGAAAATCACCGCAGGACATAAACAGCGCTATATGTCACAGCGGTTCCAACTGCAGCAGCAAACTGAAACGGGCCAGGGCATGGGTCCAATCGCTGGCACCTGAGCATCTGCACTATTTAACTGTTGGTGTGCTGATGGGCACAGTTTTGGACTGCGCCAGCTGCCCCAGGCAGTGCCAGGGCATGTTTTGGTGCTGGGGGTCTCTCACGATAGGCAGCATTGATGAGGTTACTTCGTTTTGGGGGGAAGACGGCTTACCCATATGATTGCAAGCTGTGCCAGTTGCTGTCAGGGCTGGAGGAGGAGCCCTGGCCTTCTTTATTTGCTGGTGGAGATACAGCCATCGAGGCCAGAACTGGTTTGCTTCTGTGCAAAATTCTGTAATTATCGTTAGAACTATTTTTCATAAAAAGCCATAGCTATGCTACTAAGAAAAGCAAATATACCGTACTAAAATGCACGTTTGGATGTTTATTAAATCGGTGAAAGACTAAGTCAGATATGTTGGATGCTACATCTATATCAATATTAGTTTGTATGCTAAAAATCCCTGCCAAAGGCTAACCCGAGTAGTTCATAAAACCCGTGATTCTCTGACTTTACACATTTGACTATCTCGCCTGTCAGGCTCTGGAAGGTTGGCTGCTCCCTATCTAGGGCAAGCAGCATTTAACATCATAGCGATCAGCAGCGATCAAAGCTACTTCAGCCGAAAGTTTGTTTTTTGCCTGTGATACAGAGTATTACCTGCCATGGCGCACAGCAGCTGCCTATGATCCTTCCCTCCGAAGGGAGAAGTCCTCGGTGAGACACACGGCACCGAACAAGCTAACCGTGTTTGTTGTTTACCATATCTGCTCCGAGAAGTGGCTCTGCTGTCAGCAGAAATGCTGCCAGGGGCGAGAAGAGTTCCTTAAAATGTCAAAGTTATCATTATTCTCACTTCATCAAAGACCTCATTGAGACAGTTCCCCCCTTCCTGAGGATCCTGCCTGTCAGGAGGCTCGATTCCGCTGTCTCCCAAACCACAAGCCCCTTCCCCGTGGCAGGGCACGAGGCTGCCTTGGCTTCACGTGACACAGACGCCATGTGCCCCCGTTCCGCGGGCCACGGGGACGCGGCGGGAGGAAGCAGATACCCTGAGACAGCGTTTCTCTCTCCTCTTCAGGTTATCGCCTGTGAGGAGTTCCCTACGAACACCTATAGAGTTTTAATCCTCTCTAAAACCCTGTCTTGTTGGGGTGCTTACGAACACCAAGGCACAACAGTCAGTGTGAAGGTTCAGGGGTTGAGACGCGCTCGCCAAGCCCGTGACCCAGCCAGGCATGCTCTCCTTCCAACAGCCTCCTGCAGGGCGTGCTCCTCAGAGCCTGAAGTTAGGTTTTCAGAGGAGTACCCAGAAAAAAGACCCCCTTCTCTCCATCAGCAGAGAGCGAGCCTAGAGAGACGGGTCCCCCTGGGTTAGGGTCTCTCCCAGGGACCTCTCCCCTTCTTTCCCCTCCCTCCACCCTGTTTCCGCAGTGTCGGAGCTCCTCAGCAGGCTGTAAATAGAAGTCAGCGGCAAGGGCAGGCAAGGTTGATCAGCTTTGCGCACAGCAGGAGGTGCTACTGCAGTCACCAAGAATTAGTACGTGGGTTTCAACCCCGGGACGGAGAGACAGCAAAGATGTTACACCACACACACACACACGCGCGCGCGTTTCACCTCAGCATCACTGAAAAGAAGGTCCAAGAAGCAAGGCTCAGTTCTGGGCAGCGCGATGCCGCCCGCCTTCAAACCATGCACTCCAGCTTCGCACCCGTGACGCCCTTTGCAGCCCTTCTTCCAAAGGAAGCATCGCGGCCTTGGATTAACAATTCCCATTAAGGAAAAAAAGAGAGTCATATCAACAGATCGCAATCACTTGCGAATCATTTGGGAAAGAAGAGCTCCTTATCAACTTATGTAAAATCATAAAATAAATTCAATATGTTATTTATTCTCTACGATGATAAGCAACTCATGTATTGGTTTGGGATATTCTGTGATAACGAAAGATAATTTTCTCACTTTTACTGACAACATTAAAACCCAGGGAGCCTTTTCATTGTCTAGTTCATTTTCATTTACCCCAAACAGCCAAACGACACTGGAAAACGACGCAGCACAGCAGCGGCACAGCGGCGTAATTCTGACGGCAGATTTTACAGACGTAAATGCCAGTAAAGGTTGTTGGGGTCTTTTTTCTTCCGAGCAGTGTCGAAACTTGCCTCCGCCGATCGTTGCCAAAGGCAAGCTCGTGGGGCTCGCGGCAGATGTCATAACTGTAAGTTTAGCAAACATGTGCGTGGAAATCTGATGGGTTATTTATAAAGGTCTCCGACGTAAATATTGATGAGCCAACTGTTCAGCTAAGTTACCCAGCATACATATACCATACGTGTGAACCAGAAACCCACAAAGCTTAGCCAACAATGAAACTCTCTGGATACGGAAAGACACCCTTTGCGGCCTTCAGGCCTGTAGCTGTAGTTCCCCAATGGAAGCCGGATCAAAGCGTAAAGACAGCTAATCTCAGTGCTCGGTTCTTTGTTTCCGACAAGTATATTTCAGGCTTTTACCTTTACAAAGAACATTTATATTTGAAATATATAAAATATAACCATACTTATATATGTATAGCATGTTTTTATATATATAAACATATTTATATAAACATACATAAAATATAAACATATTTGAGGGCTCAAATTGGTTACTTCCCTCTAGAAACCTTCATCTCCACCTGCTGTCATCCAGGCATACGCTTTCAAGTCTGAAAGCCATTGGTCCTTAGGTTCTTCTCCTAGGTCCAACTGCAAGTGGACCACATGTTGGTACCGTCGTATCCCATCCACAGAAATCATATAGAAGCAGGTCAGAGCCAGGCAGTACATCTGGTGCCCAGGTCTCTTATTTTAGTCCTAGATCTTATGTCACTGACAAATGAAGGAATAGAGGAAGAAAAGAAGGGGGTTTGTGGCCTAAGGAGGAAGCCAAAGAACTAAAACTTCCTTCCCACAATGTGTAAGTGCAACAGGCCATTAAGAAAACTAACCCAAGACCTGCAAGCGTTACTTCTGCTCCAAACGCATCTGAGACCATGATGAGTTGCATTTACAGCTCAGAGACAGAGAAGCCTAAAAGTAGTGAGAAGTTGAACCTCTACATCAGGTCCCTGGGGATTTTGTTAGTCCATGTACATGAGCAGTCCAAAAGGACCAGAAAGTCTTTAGCGTAAAGGCCGCCTGGATCCGGAGCTCCAAGTTCATGCTCGTTGAAAAGGGAGGCTCTCCAGGCTGTGCTTCACCATGGCTGGTGGCACGATACTATTCTATCAACCTAGAGTGAAGGTGATGGAGTTGTTTTTGCGGTCCCGATAGGGGAAGAGTCCAGATGTAGCATCAGATAATTTGGGAGAGGTTTTAGTTTAAAACCTAACTGCAAGCAGGGGTGTGGGAGCTGGGGAACATGGAGCAGTTAAAATTTGCTAATTCTCCAAAACCAATATGTTCTGCAGAGACAGCTGGATTTTGATGAAGTTTTGGCAAAACCCAACTATGGGCTCAATAGAAATGTGCCTTTTGCTCAAGTTGTCTTACCCGGCTCCTAGCCAGCCCATCTCTTCTACTGCCTTGAAGTCGCAGAGCCCAGCATCTGATGTAACCTCCAAGCCACACTTCTTTCCTTCCCGAAGCAGAGTTCTTTTCTTCTCTTCCCTTTGCCCCTTTTTCTGATCTTTTTTTCCCCAGCAGAAATAGGACGCTAGGACTTATACCACACAAGGTCCTAATGACCCATCTCCTACCTTCTTTTTTATGAAAATGCAAAAGCGAGACGACTCCCTGTCTCCCCGGCAGTGCCACTAACGTAACACAGATTTCTCACCAGTGCGCTGCAGGAAGGGGAAGTGCTTTGATGAAGAAATGGGCATCTTGCCCTCGTTTCTTAATGGCTTGGCGTTAGGACCTAACAAGAACTACCTGAATGCTTCAGACAGGTTTCTTTTCTCTTTCCTCTCTTCCCTCCCCAGCTAGCCTACACCTTGTGATCACGGTAATAACGTTACACAGCTCTTACGCTCTTTCTGCTACCCTATTCCTTCCGCCCAGGAGAGCTTTTCTGCAAGTTACAATGTTCTGTCATTGTTATCTCATTTCATAAACCATATACCAGAACCAATATTGACTGCATATACACCTTATTGCTTGCTATTCAGTGGCCCTCTGCGTAACACCACGTGTGGCAGACCTGCCATTTACCTGGATTTTTTTTTTTCTAAACTGTCTTTGTCCTTCCTCTGAATTGGTTTGGGGGATTCAGCTGTCACACACCAGCTTGTTCTCTTTCTTCCTTTCCTATGCACACAAAAGAACGTTCCTTGCCTCCTCTATAGCCCTCTGTGCTCAGACCACGGGTCTCCCTTCACACCTGCAGTGCTATTGCATTCTCCCTAGGAGGGAGCTGCTTCCTATTACCTTCACCTGGCATATTGAAGACCTGCTCAACAGCCTGGCTATTCAGCAGCATGCAGAAGACTTTTCACCCCTAGCTGTGCAGCACTGCACTGGGCAATTCGCTATTGCGTTATTTCAATAAGCCTCTTTAACAAAACTGCACCAAAGCTATTGTGGTAACTTTTGTCCAGAGATTCAGGAAATGCATTTCATTTCCTTCGGTGGAGGCTTTAGTTTATCACAACAAAGTCAAATCCTTTGGGTTTTCATTGCATTAGTCCTGTTAGTGAGAGCTGAGCATTAAAACCCCAAACAAATAACGGTTTAATACATTACACAACAAGCGCGCAGGCGCTGCCAAGGTCTGAAAGGCAGAATGCTTGCAGCTTTATTATTGAGCAAGACTTTCTCTCTCTTCTTTACAACTGAATTCGGAAGATTGCTCAATAAAAAGACGAGAGCCAGCCAGACCAAAGGGTACCTTTCCGCTGGAATAGAAGATGAAATGTAAATGCTGAATGGCATATCCTTAAAACCTGGCGATGAGACTGTGAAAAGACTTAGTAGCTGTTACATTCTTATTTGTTCTAGGCTTAAGAGGAAGAAAGTCATTTATCAGGTATATTAATACAAAATTTCCTACTCACCATATGTTTAAAATCGTCTTAGTCTCACTGATTTTAATACTACAGCTTTCTTCTGATTGAAAATTCATTTCACCGCTTGTTCTCATTTACCAGCATTTTCTGCTGAGCAGTGTAACACACCCGGCTATATTATAGCAAAGGAAGGGGACCGTGTATCCAAATGAACAGAGATTTTACGGGCTCAGAAAATTGGGACTTAAGGCACAGCCAAAATTCCCTACCCCACAGCCAAAGGAATAAATCCGCTGGCTGTCAGTAATTAGTATATTTGTAGTATATTCTTGCACAGTTGGGGCAGTTAAAAATGTAAGATTGTGTCTTCCCTAGAAAAAAATGTAGTGTTAGCAGGAAATACCCAGTAAGCCACATCTATGTCACCTAAAATCCCTACTGGACCCAGGCACCTGTAGATATTTTTTTTCCTTAGGTAGGTAAACAAAGTAAGCACCGGTGCCCCAAGCTAGTGGGACACACCCGGCACCTAACTGACCTTGGGAAGCTAAAGTGGGCTAATCTACACTAAAATTAACACTTCCCTGGCAGGGAAAACAAAACCTGAGTAGGAGACAATAGAAGTAGGGCAACAAAGTCCCGGCTTTGCCCGGGGAAGCCCGCTGAATTCACCTTGGTGGGCACAGACAGACCTGCAGGGATGGCAAAGAAAGATAATTTTTTTTCCCATTCTCCCCTGAGCTGCTCCGGAGCCGGGCTCCCTGCTCGGCGTGGTCCCTTGCAAGGGTCCAGCTCTGGGACGGGTCCCAGCGCCTCAGAGGAAGCACGTTCCCACCTGCCTCGTCCGTGGGCGGGAGGCTGTGCCAGAGGAGCGGCTTCGCGCAGCAGCACACAGAGGTCAAACCGAATCCAAGGGATTTATTTCCTAAGAAATGGTGGATAACGTCTCAGGAAAGGTGTGAAACGGCATAGATTTCGTTCCTATCATGGCAAACGGCTTCGATTTAGGTATGTAAATACCTGTCTTTGATCTGGAGAAATTAAGCATGGGTGCCGGCTTGGTGGATGGGATGGGGTCCTGCTTCAGATTACACCCTCGTTTCCTCTCGGTGCTTCCCCACCCTGGGCACGCACTGAGCCTGCCTGCCGTTAAACCACGCGCGGCACGCTGGCAAGCCAGCCAGCCAGAGACCGGGAGAAACTGCCAGTTTTGTTTTGCCTCCTTAAATCGAGAACGCGGCGCTGACATAAATAAGCACAAATGTTTCCAGAAGGCTGCATTTTCCGGGGGGGGGGGGGGGGGGGGGGTTCACCTAATACAAAGAGCAGCAAGTTATTACTGCGTCCACGAGCAAACAGGAGCACCCACAAGCGCTTGGCCAAGGCCACGTCGTGCCGCTAGCACGCAGCACGTGCCCCAGGTGATGGCCGCTCTCGGGGACGTACGCACAGAGTCTGAAGCGGCGGCTCATGCTTCCAGGCGGCTCCAGCAGCTGCGCCGCTGCCCCAGCGGGACAGCACGGCCGTGTCCCCCGGGTGCCCGCTCTCCTCGTCCCCTCCTTGCTCCTCCGGCTCCCCATGCGTGCGGGCACGCAGCCAGCTCAGCCCCCTGGCATCGGGAAGCGGCTCATTCGGACGGAGCCGCAGAAGCGGATCTGAAGCGGTTGAAACGGTCAGGGAGCACAAAGCAGAGCCGCGCGCGTCGCAGCGGGAACAACCCAGGCCTAGAGATGAACGTTATTTTGTTTGTAAAGCCACAGCAGAGAGATAGGGCAAAAAAAGTCGAATAAAGATGGGTCGGCCTGCCACCTCCCCTCCTAAAGATGAGTCAGAAGGACAGCGCGATCCTCCCTCCTGAAGCTTCGTTAATTTAAGCGCTTTTGCTAGCTGGAAGATTTACAGGGAGGGAGGGTTAGCGAATTCTTCTGAATCGCCATTGTGCCAGGAATTTCCCTAGAAGCTGAAGGCTTTGTATCACATTCTCTGCTCTATAGCAGATTTAAAAACAAAAAAAATACGTGACAAGCACAATCAAATCCATGCACGATTTTATAGATGCAAACCAACATGTGTTCATCCGTGCGCCGCAGTGCCAAAAAAAACCTTAAAATTGTGTGAGAAGGGAGGAAAATCAACTCCAGAAAAGCAAAACTGTTATAGATTATGATCTGCTAGTGCCAGTCCAGTCTATCCTGACGCAACTTTCCTTCTTTGCAAGAGGACAGTGCCAACAGAAAATTCCTATCTGGAAAATAAAGAGTAGAGGCAGCGACTGGCTTGAGCCTGACAGGAATTTCTCCAGCAGCACGGAGAGACTCATTAGAATTTTTCCCATGACACACCACAAAAGATGGCTGGAGAAAACAAAGTGAGATGCTGGAGCTCAGTATATTCCTTTGTCCTTGAGAAGCCTGGCCTTGCTGAATCTCACGGGCTAATGCATGCATAATTTGGGGCAGCTGATTAAGTTTATTGTGTTCCTGACTAAATCGAGAGGAGTGGGGGGGGGGAGGGGGAAAAGAAACAAAGTTGGCTTTAATTAAAGCTCTGCAATTGTCTTTAATATTTACATAATGCGCTATCATAATTGCCCCTGATTGGAGAGTTAAGACGTACAGAAGAAAACGACACGCTGGAAGTCCCAGCTGAGGAAACAAAAAGCAAGACAGCCCCTTCCCCTTCCCCCCATCACGCCAAGCCCGGTCAAAAGCCACTGAAGAGGAATTGTGCCGGGGCACTTTGTAAAGGCGAGAGCTCTGCCTGGGGCTCAGAGCAGCACATCTCCTTCCACACCATCAGGAGAGACCATCGCACCCACCGGCTTCACCCGCCTGCTCAGATGTGGGCTGCTCCTGCCGGGCTGGAGGCTGGGGAGGGCTCCTAAACCCGCTGAGCGTCCCAGCACAGACCAGGGGTTCTGGTGCTGATTTCCAGATTTAACTGAGAAGTTCCCAGTGGGGAGGAGACTACGAGCTCCACAGGAGAAGGAAGCAATGCCTCCTCAGAGGCCGGTAATCGCTCCTTAAGATCCATTCTACCGACGCCAGTGCAAGGAGATTTTTAGATAGGAAGTGAACATGTAATTCTATGGGAAATTGATAGAACTGTCAGCATTTCTTAAATTTTAAAACAGCGACAAGTCTAGACCTGACTCAAAGGCAGGGGCCTCCTGCTGCAGCCTGGGGCTGATCTCCAGCCTAGGTCAGAGTGCTGCAGACCAGAGCCACCCCCGCAGTGTCCCGGGCTGCGGTTACAGGTCTCCTGAGTGCAGATGCTCATAACCATTTGCCCATGCAGCATAGGTAGCTCCCAAAAGAGATGTTCTAAGCATCTGTGTGAGGTGCCTTTTGATACGAGACTGCAGGCATTTTGTTTGTAATTACATGCAAAGGCAGGCACCATTCTGCTCTCATTGTCGCTGCAGCCACTTGGGAGAAAAAATATTCATTGCCGTCTCCCCCACAGGAAACTCTTCTGTTTTCTCATTGACTTTCCTCGTAGAAAACAACGAATAAGTACAGTTTACGTTCTTTTTTTTGTGAAAATAAGTGCATAAAGAATGCTGGTGATAAAGAGGATTTCATCAGCTGGGAGCAATAATAAAAGTTCCCTGACATTGATGTCCCTTCACTTCGTAACAGACCTCAGCATCTTGCAAAAATAAGGTGTTGACTCTGCATGTTTTCCTCAGACATTTACGATCTGTACCTAAGGAGTCACAGTGGGATCAATGTGTCCTCTGTAGATTGTGCAGGTCCAAGCTGTGCTCACAAGGGCTTCCACAGGCTCACCTAATGAGAAAAGTTTTGTTTTCATTGGTTAGACTTTAAAATGTCATAATTGCACTTTTTTTTTACTGATTTTTTTTCCTTAACAGCCATGGAAAACTCCCATGTCTTAGATATACAAAGTGCCACAATTCACGTCTAATGGTTTAAGGGTGGAAATCAGGGTTTGCAAAGAGCTACAAGTGAGCAAAGCTCACAAATCCCCCCTCCCGGTGGCTGGATGAAGCCGCGGCACACGATACAGAGGCGCATACATTTCCAGCTCGTACACTACCTTCGTTACAAGCAGCTGTTCTCCATTTCTGCTGCAGCCCGAGCCTGAGGGAGAGCAGAGCATTTTTGGTTTAGCGCTCAAGGCAGAATGCCAGTTACAGCATCCTATATCTCACTGCACCTTTTGCACTAGGGATCCTGCCGAGAGATGGCTGGCGTATTGCGGAGAGTCTATGCAATGCCTCTGGGTTGGATCGCTGTTTGTAGTGGTGTTTCTATAAACACTGTGATTTCACCAAACAACAGCAATGAAGTAGCTGGGACATGGGAAACACGCCTGCTGTTACCAGGCACTCTTAGAGCAGCAGCTTTCTTGGAGCACATCAATTAAACCACAGTAATCTGACTTGCTTTTCAGCACTAGGTTACTTTTTCCTATGGGCATCAGCATATCGATTTACCAGACTTTGACCGGACACGAGGGGGACATTTTTCACAGTGAGGACAGTCACCACTGGAATAATCTCCCCAGGGAAGGGGTTGACTCGGCCACGTTGGGCACCTTCAAGAGTCGGCTGGACAGGGCGCTGGGCCGTCTTGTCTGGGGTGGGCTCTTCCCAGAAAGGTTGGCCTAGATGGTCCCTGAGGTCCCTTCCAGCCTGGGATTCTGGGATTCGGTGACTTTATATTTTTGATTGTTTCGCTTTAACTTTCCAGGTGTTGCAGTACAGATAAACCCAAAATGAGTTTCTGTCCCTCCCTTCAGAGCATAGCTGTGACTCATGAAGTTTGTGCATTCACTTGGAAACATGGTGCCGCATCATTCGCACTATGTAACAGCAATAACATGCAGAAACTGCACTGATGCTTCAGGCATCAAATAACCTATTTACCGGCAGGGAGGGCCTACATGTGCCCTGCTGTTTTCACTAGCTCCTGTCTCAGAATACAGCAGGGACCACTAGCAGACTCGGCAACTACTTAAAGGTTTAGTACCCTCGTCCAATCCATTATTTATAGTCTTTTCTCAATATAAAAATGACAATGCTGGAAGTGCATTACCATCATTAGATATGCAAGACACTACAAAATGCCTGGAAACCACTTACAACATCTCTCCAGATCCTGTGCTATAATCAGCATGAGTATCCAAAGTCATGCAGTTGCTGGTACCCGCAAGAACGTTCTGCCAGTAATCATAGATCTTGTAGAAACGGATGCTGGTGGAAAAAGAGAAGTTTTCCTAGAGACTGATATTGCTGAAATTCAAGAACCAAATATTGCTTTTCTCCTTTAGATCATTCCACTTCAGCCAGGCATAGGCTTCTCTGCCTGAGGCCACCTTTTGCCTATGATAAAATCTGAGCGTAAAGCTAACTCACCGGGAACATGAGTAAGTTTTCAAGCAAAATGCCAAGTGGGACATAAGGAACAGTGTGGAAAGAGCATTTCTGCCCCAACCTATGGTACAGTTTCTGGAAAAGAAAGCTGTAGAAGTTTGAGGTTCAGCATGGGCTGGTGATTTATTCCAGGCCTAGGCAACCACTCAGTTCTGCGAAGAAGAGCTTAAGATAGGCTAGAAACTGCATTGTAGGTGGGAGCCAAATTGTCAGTGGAAAGGGTTTTTTTCTCCTCCTTTTGGTTGCAAGCAGCCTGTTTTATCCTAGCAGTTTGTATTTGGATACACTTCCAGACGCATAAAAGTTATGTGGGAATAACGTAGCTGAACAGGTGGTCTCTTGTAAAACTCTTTTCTATTTAGATGGTATTTCAAAGTGGAGATGAAAATGGAGCACTGGTTGAGGTAGAAACTCATTCTGTTGCTCACCATCTGCCATTGCGCAGTGCATTACAACATTTATTGGCTTTACTTAACTGTTAATGAAAAACTACCATCAACAGCTGCCATCACTCCCACTACAGATTGTAATAAATAATAGCCTGTTTGGCTCCTGGCCCTCATTCTCGTGCTCTAGAGAAATAAGAGCTAGGGAGTCCACAAAGAATCAGGAAAATTGGGGGACAAGAAAAGATGGCTAGAACTCTGTGATCTATTTGACTTTTATTGCAACTGTGTTTTACCCAGCCTTGACAACCATTTTAAAATATATATATTTTTTTTAAAAAAATATTTATAAATGGGTAATTAAAGGGATTCCAGTCCTGCTTTTGCCTGGAGTCTTTTGCATTAACTGCAGCGGGAGGAGGGATGGTCCACTGGCCTGTTATAAAAAATCCACTGCCCTGTTATAAAGGTACACATTTATAACTGGGTATGCACTCAATTTTAGACCCTAGAATTTTGCCTTGTTCTGATGTTTTTTAATAATCAGCTTTGTTCTACCCCACTTTTAAGTTATGAAACCCTCTGCTTTGTTGGCTCGGGGGTTATTGGCTAGATCTTCAGAAGAGCTCTACTTCTCTTTGAGCACCTCGAAGAAGCTGCCAGGGTCTTAAGGGTTTTCCAAAATTTCTACTTGAAATCTGGCTGATCAGTATCAGTTTGGCCAGTCTCGTTTTCAGACTGAAGAAAGCCAGCTTTTTGAAAATATGTCTTCAAACATTTGCTTATAGTTGTTTTTTCTAATCCTAAACCGGAGTCCTTGTTATTCACACTCAGAAAAGTAATACAGCTGGATAACTGTCAGTGTGATAAAATAATAGGCTTTAGTTTCATGTGAAGTCGTCATAAAATTAGCAATACAGACACATTCATGGCTCAACATCTCCTCCAAGTGAAAAGAAAAGCTCCACCCATGATCTCTACGGATCAGTGAGAGGACGAAAGGCAGGGTAGCTGGAACAACCAACAGCTGTGCAGTGGTACGCACCGGGGTACAAATCCCAGCAGAGATGCAGACACAGAGAGCACGGAGCTGCAACGGGGGCAGCTTGTGTTTTATCCAAACTTCACTTCGTCCTCCTTAACGGAGCCATTGCTGAGAGGAGCACACTAAGGGTCCTCCAGCAAACGACTAGCCGAAGAATAGGTTTAGAGATGGGGGAAATGAGCTATTCTCAGAGCTAGTCTAGAACAGTTTGCCATTTTCAGGCTCTTGTTTTCTTTACCTGTGTAGTATATTTTCATTTTCTACTCTGAGAAATCCACGCCCCATAATCCCAAACAATTAGCTATATCTGGAACTCAGAAAAAAAAAAAAAAGGCATTTTTGCTTTCGTTATCATGGTTCTTGTCCCTGTACGAGAACAGAGGAGTATCTGAACAGCGGAGGAGTGAGCAGATTAACAGTTTTATCAGAGTATGTGAGACTGGCAAGACCAATGCTGGAATACTGCAGACAAATCTGTTATCTCAGTTTTTAAAGTGATATTTGAAAATTGAAAAAGAGGCAGAAAGGAGACAGAAGATTGTTCCATCAGCCAGAGAAAATGGGTTACAGTGGGAGAATGAAGCAGCTCAGCTTGCTTAGAACGAGGAAGTCAAGATAAAGGACAAACATCAAGAATATAGAAATTACTTCCCTGGGATAAACAAGCAGCTGGCAAACCTCCAGACTGAATGGCCAAACATAAGGCTACGCGGTTCAAAGGTATAAACAAGCCTTATTTTCAGTTCTTCCTCTTACCAGGCTCATCCCTAGCCCCTCCAGTAAGAGACACAAACATGTGGAATAAACTACCAAGGGAAACGGCGACTCCTGCATCTTTGGCATCCTCGAACTGGGATCCAGCTTGCATCAGCCAAGCAGAAGTTACTGAAATCAGTCCGTGAGTAGCTGGATGAAGCTTAGAGGCCCCTAATGGGGAGGAAGTCAAACCCAGGGTATTTCATGGTCCTGTTTGGTTTAACACCTATAGTTCCCCACAGTCAGCATATGTGTATGTACTTAAGCGGTTTATTGACAACCTGAAACGCTAAAAAGAAGTAAAAATCCAATGTAGTGAGCAACAAACCCTCTGATAATTCAGAGGGCTCTAAGCAAGAGCTCTGCTTCCACTACAGAGACATTTATGACATCTTCTCATAATGCAATGTGCTTTGGTGCCCTTTCCAAAGTTTCCTGTGGCACAGAACAGGACGCTCACACCTCGCAGGGGAGCAAGCTGAGAGCCCGCGATTACAGCGCTGTCGCCAGCTCGTCTGTCAGCCCTCATCTGCTCTTCTGAGCTTGGTTCGCCCCTGGAAACAGAGAACACGGGGACCCTGTTCCCACATCTATCACTGTCTTCAGCCACCTGCAGCACCCCTGTCCTGGCTTTATACCCCTTACATTTGTGAGAACAGGGGAAAGGAACATTTTCTCACCTTTGAAATATACTCTGAGAAATTTAAGCAAAGGGTGGTATCCAGTTGCCACACACCTCTATTTTTTCTCAATATCTGTCTATACCACAAGAAGAGAATAAATCTGAGTGCTAAATATCTGAAATACACTAGGCAGGAACAGATTTAATAGGAAAATGATTTCTCCCTTCCCCCAGACCAGACTGGTTGTTTGAATACAGGAACTACTTCATGTAACACGGTCCCAGCTCCACAGCTGGGTCACATCTGCCCACAGCACTAAGGAAACTTCTCATTTTGTGACGGTGCTCTGAGTGAAAGCACACACGCATTCACTTTCACAACACCAAGGCCGAGGCTTTCTATACCACTCTAGAAATGCGGCCGCCATCAGACCCACGGCGGCTCCCCAGAGTGCGGGTGGGCTCAGGGTTTGGGTTTGTAAACACTTGAACGCCAAGCTATCTAACACAAAACAGGCTTTTTTAAAGAGTATATCTGGGGTGTCACTAGAAAGACTCTTGACACCTGGCTTTCCGCGGTACTTCAGTCACAGATTTGGCATCAGAACTGTCAGAACATGTTGCAGTCACTCAGAAGACTAATATATTAGGGCATTTTTGTGGCAGAGGGCTGGAATACTTCCCGCACTTCCCCTTTTGTCTTTTCAACAGAGACAGATTATCCTTTTCTTCCTCATTCCCTGTTAAGCCCCTAACACATACACTTCATCGAGTCACAATGTCCAAGGACGCTAAGAGCTATATAGCACATACGGTCCTCCCGAAACCCGGCATTCTGCGCAGTGTGCTTTTCTGGGAGCCCATCGCCTGATGACGAAGCAGGAACCGGTGTTCAGGAACCAGGCTCTGTATGTTTGCTGTCCCAACAGCAGCACTGCTTGGGCTGCAAAACGAGAAGCTGAGGCCAGAGGGCTCTCAAAACTCGGCGGCTGGAGTCAGCCGGAATCCTGATGGTCACCCAGCAGCCCTTCAAGCCTGCCATGCCCAGAACAGGCAACTTCTGAGACACTCCCGTGCCAAGACAAATGCCCATTTCATCTCAGGAGGGATCAATGAAAACAAAACTCTATGAAAACAAAACCTGCTCCTAGAGTATGTTTATTTTTTTACCCATGTGAGAGCCACATTTCATGGATATGCGGAGGAAACTGAAATTTAAAGTCGAGCTTAAGCCCTTACATTTCTGAATAGTCAAAATCCTCTCTTCTCTCTTCTCCCCCAGTTCAGCATTGACCTCTGAAGACAGGACATGCATAAGCTGCCCTCTTACAGGAAAACCCTCTTTATTTAGAAGATTACACAGCCCTTCATTTGGTATGAGCTATACATGAAGCACGGAAACCAGCAACCATTCAAATTGTCTGAGGACTTGTCCCCATCTGTAAGGCGGGACAGCTCCTACACCCCCTCCCGAGGCCGAGAGCTCGCACTGACCTACTGGCAGGTACCCTCCCCGCCAAGGGACCAGCTGCCTCCCTTACCATGCGGCGGGACCCAGGCCTTGCAGGCTGCACAGCGAGGACTGTCGTTTATAGGGTTTACAGGAATGCAGTCGAACCAACTGACATAAAGCTTCGATCAGTCTTAGGCTTGGTTTTGGGATCCAAAAGTTTTTCCATTTTGGATCAAGATGCAAAAATATTTTGGATTTTTGGATTTTGGATATGTCTTGATGAACAGAATATACATTCTCTTCCTGTCTGCTTTTCTCTGGTTTTGCTCTGCTGATTCTCCAAAAGCTTTCCCTTAAATAACTCATTTGAGTCATTGCCTTCCTCCCCGCGGCTTTCGGCTGGGCATGTGTGCTGGTTTTAGCTGGGAAAGCGTTAATTTTCTTCATCACAGCCAGTACAGGGCTACGGTTTGGATTTGTGCTGGAAGCA
Source organism: Phalacrocorax aristotelis (assembly GCF_949628215.1). Taxonomy (NCBI): domain Eukaryota; kingdom Metazoa; phylum Chordata; class Aves; order Suliformes; family Phalacrocoracidae; genus Phalacrocorax; species Phalacrocorax aristotelis. Next base: position 129,605,690 of record NC_134278.1, read on the forward strand.
GTGTTGATAACCCAGGGATGTTCTTGTTCCTGCTGAGCAGGGCTTGCACAGAGCCAAGGCCTTTCCTGCCCCTCAGCCCACCCCACCAGCGAGGGGCTGGGGGGGCACAAGGGGCTGGGGGGGACACAGCCGGGACAGTGACCCCAGCTGACCCCAGGGATGTCCCACACCACATGGCGTCGTGCTCAGCACATAGAGCTGGGGGAAGGAGGAGGAAGGGGGGCACTGGGAGTGATGGCGTTTCCCTTCCCAAGTCACCATGACCCGTGATGGAGCCCTGCTCTCCTGGGGGTGGCTGAGCCCCGCCTGCCCGTGGGAAGGAGGGAATGAATTCCTTGGCTTGCTTCGCTTCTGAGCACAGCTTTTGCTTTACCTATTGAACTGTCTTAATCTCAACCCATGAGTTTTCTCCCTTTTACTCTTCTGACCCTCTCCCCCATCCCACTGCGGGGGAGCGAGCGGCTGCGTGGGGCTTGGTGGCCGGCTGGGGTTAAACCACAACATCACGGACAAAGATAACCTTCATTTTATGGAGGTGCATAAGGTCACGCTAACCCCTGTTTTCTGCGTTACACAATGAAATCTACAATAGCTGGAAAGGCTTAGGTATGTGCCACACAGGGTCTGTTTCCTTTCCAAGGATTTGGTACGCCGTACGGGCTGCATGTCTGTGGCGTGAGGACAATTTTTGTTTCGCTTGCTCCTGCACACCAAGGACCTGATTCCACAAAAGCTTCCGCACTCACTCAGGCAAGTCATCCCATAGAGTTCTGCTGTGAGTAAAGACAGCCATACGTCCGAGCGTGCTGGGGGCTTTACACTCTCCTGACATATTTTGGATACGATGCTGGTCGCCTTTTGATATAAATCCAGAGTAAATCAATTTAATAGATTTTCGTTTCTGTGCAAAGACAATGCAAATACTATGTGAATTAATAAAGAGCATAATATTAACTAATGCTATGTAGCTAAAACCCCTTACTTTGTAATGCAGTGATTGATGTTTTTATTAGTAACTTCAAGTATAAATATTCCCCTTTTACAGTCATCAGCATCTTCAGGGCCTTTTGATTATTCTTATTTTCTATCCTCTCTATTTTAATAATGCATTTTGCACTTCTCTACCGGTTTTCATCTGAAATCTTAAATTACTTTGCAAGCACGAATTCATTAAACCTCACAACGTCCCTCTGAGGAAGCTGTTTAATTAATACACCCAAGTTACGGATGGGCAAATTCAGGCACACAGATATTAAGTAATTTTCCCAAAGTTGCAGAGTAAATCATCAAAAAGAACAGGGAGAGAATTTAAGGGCCACAAGCTGCCAAGTCACGTGGATATGAACGTGGAGAAATATCTGTGAAGGTAACGCAGAGCTTGCGGGTTCCCACCGATGCGAAAGCAGCTTGTACAACCCCCTCCCCTACTGCCTGCCAGAGCACGGACCCCACTTTCAGAGCTAACTGCTTCAGCCAAACCAGGCTCAGAGCCGTGCTGGGCCAACCACAGTGTGGCACCCCCAGTGGCATCACTACCACCACGTGGTGGTTTGTACCAAAGGAAAACATGTCTTTTGGTTTTGCCTGCGTAGGAGCTTTACTTTTTCCTCTGCTGAATCTCACCCCGTGTCTGGAGCGCAGGGGAGCCGCAGCAGCATGCCAGCCACAGCTCGAGGCTCTTTCCCTACCTCCAGCCAGCCCCTGCAATGGACTGCTTCATTGCAGCCCACATCCAAGAGCCCTTATCTCCTCTTAATATCCAGGAGGCTGTTGCCATCTCTTCTAACAGCCCTGATGCGTAAAGGAGCCCAGGGTGCAAAGGACTTTGTTAAGTGACGGATAAATTTTCACTGCCAAAGCTTCTGTCTCTCCAATGGAAACACTGCTAGTACATGATCATCTGATGTGGTGACAGATTTTGGGGGTCTTGTCGTCTGCTCAGAGCTCTTTTTCTTGCAGGACACACAAGCCTGGAAGCAATGCAGGGAGGGGACAGTGCCCGCGCGGCGCCACGGGTGTTGTGCGTGCAGGGCCGTGGCGCCGCACGCCCCCGAGAGCCCGCACCCACAGCACTGGTTAAAATCAGTGGGTCCTAAAGGTGCTGAGTATCTCTCCAAACTGGATCAGCGCAGTCAACTAACTGCTTCAGGAATAATTGCATCCATGTTAACAAGGCTCCAAGCACTTTCAGAGCTTCACTCATTCTCTTTCTTTGAATCCATTCTGAATTAAAATCATATATTTACCCCAGCTCAAGCCTTCCTTCCTCTTTTCATTTTTCTCCTTATTTTCCTCTTAAATGCTACAGAAATTGCTTTCCTGGGACATGAAAACTAATGCATGCAAATTGTTACACAGCATTGCCACTGCCATGGTGCCACTATATTGCTGAGATAGTTAATTACCAGGATAATGCAGTTTGTCTGCTCTCTATCCCCTTGTGCTGCTCCTAAAAGGAAACAAAGGGAACGACATGAGAGAGACAAAGAGAGAGAGAATTCGGTCCCCTATTAATAACCACCATAAAGGAAATAAAGGATTAAAGGCCATTCGCAGCACACATGTCATACAGCTTTGCACAGCACAGATGCTGAAGAGGGTCTTGGAGCTGGGCCTGCACCTGGCCACGTTATTCATCAAGAGATAAACCTTGAGATCCTTTCTTAATTTACACGGAATTGCTTTTATGCCAAAAGGAATTTCACAGAAGTGAAATCTAAGTGAAAACCAAGGCCCGCGGCAAGAGCATTGCTTGGATTCACACAATGCCTCTAGTCCTGATTCTGCCGCTTTGGCACCGCTAGCACATTAGCAGGTGACTTAAACTGCTGTTGCTTTCCTTGTCTGCAAGAGGAGTCGTAACTTTCTCCCCCGTAAAAAGCCCTGGGATTTACCTTAGGGCTAAAATTCTAATTTCCTGGTGTCTCCCAATAGGGCAGTATGTTCTCAATGGCTGAGGAGCCAGGTCCTCACAAGAGGTAAGTTAATGTCATCACCAGGCTTTTCATGCTGGCTGCAATCAATGATGACTTTTCTGAAAGCCAATGACAGAGGGTGGTCCTGAATAAAAATGGCATGATTTAGCCTTAGGAAGCACACAGAGACTTAATAAAAAAAAAAATAAAAATCAAGAAGCCCTATGGATTCTAACGACTACATAATTTTTAGAGCCGTTCTGTGGGATTTAATAACAATTTTAAAAGGATGGTTAAGACTCCCATATTGAGTATGCAATTGCTAACTGCATTGAAGGAGTTATTGATTTATTTTAAAATTCTTTCTATTGATCCCATTCAGTCTCTGTAGGATCACGTTTGTGCTGTTCCTCCCAGGTTCTATAAGAAGCTTCCACAAAGGCGGGCTGTCCCTGTAGGTGACATCCATTAAAAGGGTCAGTTGTTTTGAAAGAAAGAGAAAGAGATAATGAGAAAACCCAGCGCTCACCGAGTGAGTAGGCACCAGCACCCCACCTCCAGTTATCTCCAGCCAATAACGCTACGTGGCGATGAGGTAATGCTTGATCTGAGCCCCTACAGCAGCCCTTCGGTGGTTTGTGATTCTCCTTAAACGAGACGAAACCGGGAGGCTCCTCTCTCTCGTTGTGCTGGTGCAAATGAGCATCTGAATTCAGACCTCCACAGTCACAGGGAAAGGGGGGTGGCGGGGAGGCATGCCCGTGCTCAAGCTTCCCTTCCCTCTGCTGTAGCACATTAGTGAGTTTCCAGTGTTTTGCTCATGCAAGTTAAAGGAAATCCAGGCAGGTGCTTCGGTTCCTGCTGCAGACAAATTCCAGGACGGACTGGTTCTGAAGGCTTCTCAGTAAATTTAGAAAACCACCATTTTTGGTGGTAGGCGGTGGGTGATTGGGGTGGGCTCCCGAAACAACAGAGCTCTGTCACCTAAACCTTGGAAGCAGACTGTGTATCACAGGCAACAATTTGGGAGGGAGCGAATAACCCCCCTCTTCACACTGAGGCCCCGGGCTACCTCTGCAGGTTTGGAAGGAGGGAGGAAACACCTTCTTACCGACTGAATACACCTGGTGAGAAGTCACGGCAAAGAAAAGAGGGGTTGTACCCAACAAGCCTGGTCCCAGCCGTCACCGAAGTCCCCGCGACTGCACCCAGAGTGAGAGCCGGCCTGGTGGGGGTTTTCCTGTCCCTCTCTCAGCTGCAAGAGAGATTTAAAAATGGATTATCTGCCCTCTATACTTGCACATCACCAGCCAGATAATTGTCCTCGGCTGGCCGAACATTTTTAAGTGCTCATTTTTCTGCTAGAAAAAGTATTTCTCCCTCCAATCAAGTGCAATTACCCCAACCATATCTTTTAATCGTTATCTTTCCATAAGATATATTCCCTAGGGGCTTTCTTACCGATACCAGTGGATGTTTTACCAGGGGATTACAGTGACCCACTGGAGCTCATGGCCGTCTATCATCTGCAGCAAGCCAGAGTTAAAACTTCATGGACGTGGATACTGGGATGGCTTGTGGGCATGGGGGGAGGGGGGTGGGTGGGGCAGAAATGGAGACCCAGAAACATAGATGTGAACAGCAGCTGTGGCTCTTGAATTGGAGCCAAAACTCCACAGATGCCCAGCTGGCCACGTCCATATGGAGTCGCTGGGGCTGGGAGCCATGGAGATGTTCCTTCTTTTTGAGACGTCTTCCAATTTTAATTGCTGAGGTAGCCTCTTTTCTTTATCCCAGTGGGAGTTACAGTGGGAGGCCAGGGAGACACAGCTTGGCTGTTATTCTAGTATAAACCCACCCCAACAAGCGGGAAATCAAAATCTGCTGCCACTATACGCAGCTCTGGGATCCAGTCTGGTCAAGAAGAAACAAAGGGAGAGATGGGAACATGTTCCCTCCTCGCAGCACATCTGCTTCAGTGCACCCAGACACACAGATAAAAGTCCAGTGAGAAGAATGGAGTGAACACAAAGAAATCCCACCCCAAGTGTGGAGCCCAATAGACCTTCTCCTTAAAGGCGGGAGATACACTGGCTTTGTACAGTGAAGATTCAGATACAAGATAGAAAAGGTTTTGTACAGAAAAAAATTTTTTTAAAAACCCGCTTCTGTTCAATTAACCTTGAAAAATGACTTTGAACTTTTCTCATTTTTCTACCAAATCTACATTATGGTAGGCATTTTAACGTCTGTCTTCTTTCTGTTCTGCAATCGGCTTGGTAAAATATGTCTTTCATTGTACAGGAGCTTCTCCTTTGCCCCTTCCCTTTCTCCCCACCCAGTAGAAAAGGCATTTTGGACAAATTTCCTCTCCCCTGCAGTTGTTTTGCAACACGGATGGAGCATCGCTGTTGGCAATGACAACTTGCCCTAACTCCTCCTCGCCAAGCAACACAGCACACATGTGCAGAGCCACGATGAGGATGTTCTTCAGCGTGTTCACTGATATCTAAGTGGCATCACTGCACATTGGTCAAAATGCTTGTCCATCTATTCCCTGGGCCCTGCTATATAAAAGGACTCTGCCCTTGCGTGGGTGCTGCCTCTGCAGGGGCAGCCATTGCTAGCGCAAGGATGCTCTAGCCTGTCTGTGTTACAGGGGGCTATAAAAAGCCACCTGAAAGATGGCAACAACCAGAGGATATTGTCAAACAGCCAAATCTCTCTTCCTTCCTGATAATTTACTGCTTTACTTGATCCTTGTTCCTGAGTCCAGAAGGTGAATCGGTTTCTCCTTGCTGCAGAAAGAGTGGAAAAGAACGAGAGTGCGGGGCAAATCTGGATCACCTGTAATTTTCCTTGCTTCCAGCTGTCCAAGAAGGAACACAGCTAGCCTCTAAAATTTGGAATGGGATCCTGATTTTGATGCATCCCAGTAGTTACAGGTTTTTGAATCAGTGGATCTGGTTCAGCTCATGACATGGATAGACCTAGGCCCAATACCCTGATCAGCTCGGAAATTAACCTGCACAGCTGTGCAGGTACCAGACTTGATTTGGGCCCAGGTTTAAGTTAAAATTTCTATGTTGAAGAGTGATTCCTCCTCAGGGGAATCCTATGAATAAGAGCTGAGGGTGACAGTGTCTGATCCCTGGAACATCTACAGGTATTTAAAACTTTCACTTCAAAGAACTGCAAAAACTGTCCCTGCTGTGGGAGAAGGAGAGGAAATAAAGCCTGCTGAAGAAACCAGAGTCAGTATACTGTCAGTCACAACCAAGAGGGGAACATCTAGAGGAAAAAGATTGTCCTGGTTTTGGCCGGGATAGAGTTAATTTTCTTCGCAGTAGCTGGTGTGGGGCTGTGCTCTGGATTTGTGCTGGAAGCAGTGTTGATAACCCAGGGATGTTTTAGTTGTTGCTAAGTAGCGCTTACACTAATCAAGGACTTTTTCAGCTCCCCGTGCTCTGCCGGGTGCACAAGGGGCTGGGGGGGGACACAGCCGGGACAGTGACCCCAGCTGACCCCAGGGATGTCCCGCACCACATGGCGTCGTGCTCAGCACATAGAGCTGGGGGAAGGAGGAGGAAGGGGGGCACTGGGAGTGATGGCGTTTCCCTTCCCAAGTCACCATGACCCGTGATGGAGCCCTGCTCTCCTGGGGGTGGCTGAGCCCCGCCTGCCCGTGGGAAGGAGGGAATTAATTCCTTGGTTTGCTTCACTTGTGAGCACAGCTTTTGCTTTACCTATTGAACTGTCTTAATCTCAACCCATGAGTTTTCTCCCTTTTACTCTTCTGACCCTCTCCCCCACCCCACTGCGGGGGAGCGAGCGGCTGCGTGGGGCTTGGTGGCCGGCTGGGGTTAAACCATGACAAAGAGAAATAATTTTTGGCAAAGCACTGAGATAAGAAATAAGTCACCCAGGCCAAAGGAGTCAAAATGTATACAAGCTATAGGGAGAAAAGAATGCTCAGTGGAAGGAGAATGATATGCAGACATCTAGTGGGCATGACCAAGAAAAGACATACGGAGAGAGAAGAGGACTCTGCAAAAAGGTGAGGGAGCAAATGACGAGTGAAGGGAAGGAGTGAAGCCAGTTTGTGTAGCAAGGGGCACCTGAGGACCCACCTGACCCACCTGAGACCTCTTAGTGGAACCTGCTTTCCAGAAATGCATGAGCTCTCAGCTCCTGATGGTCAGGGGCCCTTTAGAAAGGCAAAGAGCAGCATTAGTGGCTTTGCCCTTTCCACAGAAAAGAAGCTAAAAGGCATCACTACTGCCTGGACTGCCTCCTCACAGAAGAGGTGGCTATGACTGCCTCAATGCAGAAGAATATGGGGAAATTTTAATGTAGGAAAGAGCCCCCTCATGCCTGAAGGAACGTGCAGCTTGAGGATGGGCAGCACAGCTTGCAGAAATGGGATTCTCAAGGGGTACAAGAGCAGGGTGCAGGTAGGGGATGTCATGGGAAGGAACCACGGACATTTATTAGCAGGGCAATGGCATGGCAGGGAGACTAAGATATCACCGTGAGAAGGAGGAATAACAATTCCACATCCTAGAGGTCAGCTGCTCGGTGTGCGAGTGTAAGGAGGCTGTAGCTGCAGTGCCTCCCTCACCCCACTATTCTGTGAGAAATAACTCCCACCTGACACAGCCTCACACGTCTGTTACACGAGGAGGGAACAGCCACACCTTTTCCCAGCTCTGGATCCCACCTGCATTCAACACTAGCTCTACAAAAGGTCTTCTAGCGTGCCATGAACTGGATCTGACCTACAAGAAAATCGAATCATTTTAGCTCGATGTTTACGGCATAGCATCCTCCTGTCCTTATTTCTGTTGCCACTGATGACAATATTTTATCTTTCTTTCTCCATACACCTTCAGCCCTAAGTGCTGATTTAAATGCACCTCTTCAGAGTCTGCTCATTAAATGCTAAACTATGTGTGTGCTTTTCCCTCAGCAAAACAATCTACCTCCTGAGATGCTTTGCCCTGCAGAGGTGACTACTGCATCCTTGAAAGGTGAGGAGATAACACTAAGAGGAAAGCTAACAAGCACCAAGGGGAAACTCGGCCACCACAGAAACTGGATGTCTGTAACGACATACAGACTGAAAACGAGACAGCACTGGCACGCCGTTCTTCTACGCAGGGACAACATTATTCACCTTGCCTAATGAGCAGTGTGTCACAAAATTAGCAAAGAATGGGATTCAGCTGCACTGAATAATCTCTAGTGCAAGCTGCACTAACAAGTAACCTGCATCTGGTGAAGAGTGAACATGCTTAGCAAGCGCAGCAGAAGTAGCCCATGATTATTACATGAGGGGGAAAAGCAGAGTAAACTGCATTTATTTAAAAGGATACAGACAAGAGGTCTTTCGAAATTCTTAAAATTCACTGTTTTTACGAGTCACCTCTTAGAAGATTGAAATCGAAATATGGTTCCCTAAAAAATTCTCCGCTCCCCATTCAAGAACCCCCACTTTGCTTGCTGGGCTGTGCCAGCGGTGACCCCCGAGATCAGAGGAATACCTTTGTGCGTTGGCCAGCAGCGAGCGGTTTTTTAGAGGGACACGTTTCAGAGGCACAACTTAGTGGCCCCGCAAACACCTCAGAGATAAAAGGATCAGTTACTGACGCAGAAAAGAAGAACATCCAGCACCAGACATATTAATTCTCAAACGTGATGTGAGAGTTTTAGAAGATATGTACATCTGTAAGCTTCAGTGCACTAGTGAGCACCACTGAAACACAGTGCTTTGGAAGAAGCACTAGCAGCACTTATCCCACAGCTACTGAAGTGGGGTGGAGGGATTTTTTTGCACCTTTCTTTGCAGTGGTTTGTTTTGGTCACTCTTGGATACATGGTACTGGACAACAGAAGCCACTGAGCTGGCTAAAAGCCACAACTATATTTATCTTCCTACTTTTATAGCACTGAGTTGTGCATCGCCACCAGGATGATCCATGGGCTGGGAAGCTGCCATACGAGGGTAGGCTGGGAGAGCTGGGTTTGTTCAGCCTTGAGAAAAGGAGGCTCAGAGGGGATCTTATCACCACGTACCAGTACTTAAGGGGCAGCTACAAAGAAGATGGAGACTCCCTTTTTACACGGAGTCCCATGGAGAGGACAAGGGGGATGGACACAAGTTGCTCTTGGGGAGATTCCAATTGGACACGAGGGGGACATTTTTCACAGTGAGGACAGTCACCGTTGGAATAATCTCCCCAGGGTAGGGGTTGGCTCGGCCACGTTGGGCACCTTCAAGAGCCGGCTGGACAGGGCGCTGGGCCGTCTTGTCTGGGGTGGGCTCTTCCCAGAAAGGTTGGCCTAGATGGTCCCTGAAGTCCCTTCCAGCCTGGGATTCTGGGATTCTGGGATCTATAGTACCTTTCATACCAAATCCCTGAAATGCATTACAAGCCTAAGGACAAGACACCAGAGCATGTCAGAGGGAGCTAGGTGCATGCTTTTGGGCTGCACTGGAGTGGCTTTGTGCCACTTTGTCCTGCTAAACATCATCGGGAATTCAGGATGTGGAGCAACATACCAAAAGAAGATTGAACTCTCATTAACGTTGAAAAAGTTTATATTATCTTCAGTAGTATGGGCAGAGTCCTAGCTGATTCAGCCTTGCTAGGCACCGGGGGGCAGGCAAACTCAAAAGCTAATGACTTAAAAAACTGCCTGGATGCAGCACATAAGACAAGGCATTGTGCTGGGGGTGGAGGGGTATGCAAAGGAGAACAGCACATCACATTGAATACACGAGGAAAGGTAACAAACAAGATGCAATACTCAAGCTGCAAATTGGCCAGAAAGTTAGTAATATCTGTCCTGCAGGGGAAAAAAATGCTCATCTGAGATTCAGTTTAGTTAGCAACACAAGGCATGAGTAATATAGTCTTATTTATCACAATTGTTTCATTCATTCCTGTTCCAAAGGAAGGAAATAAAAACAGCAACTGATAACATCTAGCATTTTTGCAGCACTTCTCATTTCAAATTGTAGAACAGTAGTTTAAGCATTTTGGTAAAAAGGCTAGTTTATACATGGGTCACTGCACCACTGAAATGCAGCCTCCGCAAGAATAACATGGTTTGCAGTAGCAGTGGGAAAAGGTGGTTTCGGTGAAAAAAAAAAGAAAGAAATAGCTGTTCCTGCAAACAATGTCCGGAAACGCTCTGTGACTGCGCAGGGCTGGGAGGCCCCCGACGCCTAAGCCAGCATCCAGAAGACACCTGTACAGCACAGCACCTGGCTCCCTCCTCAGCTTCCCTAGGAAGAAGAGAGGTTGAGTCACAAAAAAATGAAGGGTATTTTCTTCTGAAAATAGTTTCTGCCTGCTGATATGGCCCCTGAGCACTGGGACGAAATGAAGGGGAGACAGGCTTAGGAAGTACCCAGACATGGATTTGGGGTTGCCAAGCCAATCTTGGTAACTCTCAATGTGCAGTCAAGGCCTGCTGGATTGCTTTTGTGCACAATACGACAGTGATTGTCTCCTCCTTGACGATAACCTCATCACACTTACCAGAAATTATTTTTATCTGCAGCAAAAAAAAGCCATCAGCTCCCCACTCCTCAGCATTAGTGTTCCCTGCAAGACACTCAGTTCCAACAACGAAACTACCAACCCACCTCTGGGCCAGGACTTCTACGAACGGAGAATGGTGCATGGCTGAGAAGGGCGCTTATTTTCTGGCTTGTCTCAGGGCTAGGTAGCATTTCTATTGCCTTCCTGCTCCCTTGGGGTGTAGTTTAGAAAAAAAAAAGAAGCAGCAGGACTAACGGAGACTGTGCAGTGTAAGTAAAGAGGTTTGCCTTTTCCAGGATGTCTTTGAAGGACAAAGCAGAGAGCAGGAAGAATTGCTTCAAAGTGAAGAATTAATTTCTAACACCATCTAAATGAAACAGGCTTCTCCTCATTTATGCTGTCAGGATATTAATGGATTTTAAAAGAGGTTAATCCAAGAAGTAATCAAGTGAAAAGAGAGGACCGTCACTGCTGATACTTCTTTTCTCCTGCTGTTTCTGCCTCTCTGACTACGCGCCGTTTCCCGCCAGCTGGAGGAGCCGTGTCAGCCGGTGCTGGCCCGTGGCTCTCGGGCACTCAGCCTGCCACGGGCTGCCCAAGGCCTCGGTGGCCTCAGAGGCCAACTTAAAATTCTTCCATCGCAGGAGCGGAAAAGAGCTGGAAGACATCCCTGACTAAGGCATTGCTCCACCCTTCCCCTGCCTGAAATACCACAGGAGGCAAACCCAGAGGAAAGAGAAAACCTGAGGATCCCGTGGCAGAAGACCCTCTTTGGGACTATTCACTGTAGGGATTCACTGCAGGCACTGGAAAAGGACTGGCACGAGTATTGGGCAGAGGGGGATGCTCAGGGCCCACGCAGCCCCTTCCCAGTCTCTGAGGAGCCCTTCCAAGCCCAACCCCTTGTGGTGCCAGTAAATCCCACAGGAACAACTGGTTGTCTAGAGCAGCACGAGACCGGGGGCAGCCGTCACAGCCTTGGCGTTGGTCACGAACAACGCTGATCGCCCTGGACACTACCCTAGGAGGTCTCTTGGCAAAGGCGCTCTGCTTTAAGAACTTGACTTGGGCATAAAACAACCCAACGATTTCTGTCTTATGCCAGACTGGGAAAATCCTCAGAGGAAAATATTCTGTATCTGCACAATATATAAATACCTTATACATGCCTCCTGCAAGTGACCGCCTACTTATCCAGCCGGTGATGGTGTCCAGTTAGAAAACCACTTGTCTCCGGCACCAAAGGCCCATCTAATACTGAAAGATGACTAGCTGGCATCAGACAAGAGGGATGTCTCAGCCCCTTTTTTCTACCAGACTCCCTCAGCCTCAGATGATACAAAAATATTTTAAAATATTTGTTGGCACTTAAAAAACCCGAACGGCACAAAACTAAAGTAGAATTTACACAGATGTAAATGGGTCAGCTAGCTAGCTTTGCTTCATTTTCTTCCACTTTCTGAAATTTAACTTCTGGAACATATTGGCAACTTTCACATGAAATTTGAGTTACAAGAAAAAACCCAACACACCCAACAGTGAATCTGATAATAGGATGATTATTGTGTGACTCACCCCTGTAAGTATAACAACTGGGAGTTTATAAAGTATGCACTTGGGCTCTCGGCTGCCCACCTACACTCAATTTCCTCTGACTGTCAAATGTCCTTTGGCAGCCTTGCAGCTAACCGATACCCACGATTGTGAAGAAAACACTACAACATGTACAGAATTATTGTTCTAAATGCCGTGGGCTCATATTTCAAGCAGCCAGCTCAAGGTTACTTTTAAAACACAACCACACCTCGTGAGAGACAAGAATTCATAGGGCCACGGCTGCAAACTGTGCGCTCAGATAGTACGGCGATAGATATTACACCAAAAGGCATCTGCAAACTTTTCCCTTTCTGCCACGACCTTTCGGCTCAGAAGCCAAGCAGCGTGGTAGCTAAAGAGGAGCCTGACTGGCTACACGCCCCGTACGCTGCGACGTATGAGTGACGATGGAAATATTGCTCCCTAACTCAGCTCCCCATCTGCACCACTGCAGCGCCGTGCCTAATGCGTGTTCACCACTCCTACGTCGCGCTCCCCAGGGGAGTGGTGACCACCCATGTAGGAATCCCTTGCTGGATATCCAACACGCTTCCGCCGCATGTCGAGCTTGCTGAGAGAGTGAGCGGCGCCTGCTGTAACAGTATTTTCCTTCACTTCTGGCATCCTTCTTCAGCTGGTGCCGTAGAGGCCGTCCTGGAGGAGAGATCAGCCCGCTTGTGGCCCTCCTGAGATCAGAGGTGGCCCTCACAGTTATTCAAAATAAGCGTACCTGTATGCAATTCTCAGTCGTCTTTGGAGTTCTTTGAGGCTATCGCGTACCCTTAAAGCGATTCAGTCCTTCTACATGTGGCTTCCCCTGGAGTCTCTTCTAAGGGAACCGAGCCTCTCCACCCCAAAGGCAAAGGCTTCTCTTCTTCTTGCCCTGCCAGCCTGGTGCTGTCCTTAGCCTGTCCCAGTCACCCCACAGGCATGAATCCTAATGGCTTCTGTTTGTTCTTTCACCTTTTGTGCCGTGAGAGGAAGGGGTATTCTGCTTGACTCGCAACACAGCTAAGCGCTTCGTCAAACACAGTTCCAGACTCATTACCCAGAAGTCCTAAGAAGCTGTAGCAGGTTTCCCCACCTGTGACAACAGCCTCTTGAGTCTTGTCAGAACTGTGGACCCATCAAAAGAGAAGCAGTCTTTTCACTTTGGTGGCTGCTGGACTGGCCTGAACGCAGCGGCATCTAGTAAAATCCCAAGTAACAGCACCTCAGAAAGGACACACAAAAACATCAGCATGAAAAATTCTGAACAACGGACACTGCAAAGCCAGAACAACCATGTTGTAGGAGACTACTGCAGCAGAGCACCTTAGCACCAGAGTCTGGAGCAGCAGGCCAGTAACTCCCACCTGGCACGCTCAGTGGCTTATTTGACTCGAAGGAAGCATGTTAAAGCACTGGCTGACTCTACATTTAGATAGACATTGGGCCTCCCACTTGTTTCCTAGCCATTAAAAATAAAAACTCACTGATTTGTTTTGTTTTTAAAAGAATTAATAGGATTCCAATACAGGTTTTTTTTTCCCCAGGACAACTCAGAATCATAAAGGTCTGCCTGGAAAACTGCAAACAGGCAGTGTGATTGGAACGAGCAGGCTTGACCTTGCTGCTAACCCGCACTGCGAGCACCTCCTCTGTGCTTCTCCCCCTCCTCCTGTTTAGATGGACAGAGAAAAGGATGGCATTTCTCTGAGTTTGTAGAGCAGCTGGGGCTTTTTTGCTGAAGAGTTGTGATCTTTAAGCTAAAGACTAGCACAACTTCAACCCTACCCCAAGCCAAGCAAAAACCCCTAACCCTCCACTTGACAGAGAGCAGAGCTCCATGCCACAGCTGTCACGAGCCAAAAAGGGACCTGTACTTTAAGGGGGCAGGGTTAGGGCATGCCTCTGCTCCCGGCACAGGAGCTGGCCCCAAAGCAGCCCTTGCTCAGCAGGACAGAGCGTTCCTTCCCAGGGTCCAGCTTCCAGAGGACCGTGTCACAGCCACGTCCTCTGCACAAACTCCTTTGCTGAAGTAAACTCGAAACTAGGATGGGTAAATAAACACCGGCTGCTGGGCGCACCCATTCGCTTCAGCACCTCAGGCTGCAGCTACGGCACATGGGGTGCTTTTGAGCCGAGGGGACGCTGATGCTTTTCCCGTGCAGCGTTCGCTAACAGCAACAGGTAAAGAGCCAGATATATGTCAGCAACAACAAACAATTGGATGGGCCTGATCCAAAATCCCCTGAAAGCAGTGGAAAAACTCCCGCTGACTTTAAAAGGACCCTGTCTGAATAGCAAAGTGAAATGTTGTAGGGAATATTGTACATCCTAGTTTATTTTCTTTACGGAACAGAGTTCCACCTTTTCTACACATGCCATCAAACCTTCCCATGCAGCCACCTTTTTTTTCCCCCTTATCTCTTCCCCCCAGCTTTGAAAAAAGGTTGATATCACCCAATTATTTTTCAGTGCTGTAGCTTGCCCCTTGATCCCACAAAGCAGACCAGAGAGTCCTCCCCTCCTCCAGGAACCTCCGCGGCAGCCCGGCAGTGAGAAGGAGCAGGCCACCAGGCTGCACGGTGAGGAGGGGGTGCTCTTGGCACTCCACACTCGCCACTCCACCCGCTCCACCAGCGTCACAATTGCTTGTCTCCTGCAAGGCTGGAAGGCAGCCCTGCTCCTGGGAAGAGGGCTCGCCTGCCCCTCAGCATCTGCACAGACCTCGTGTTACTTCAGTTTTGCATGACAATCAGGCTTTCTGTTCAGGTTTTTAACAATGCTCTGTATTACAGGACTACAAAGTCATATATCATAGAATCATAGAATCGTTAAGGTTGGAAAAAGACCCTTAAGATCATCGAGTCCAACCGCTAACCTGTCACTGCCAAGTCCACCACTAAACCATATCCTCAAGCACCACGTCCACCCTTCTTTTAAATACCTCCAGGGATGGAGACTCCACCACCTCCCTGGGCAGCCTGTGCCAGGGCCTGACAGCCCTTTCGGTGAAGAAGTTTTTCCTAATATCCAACCTAAACTTCCCCTGGTGCACCTTGAGGCCATTTCCTCTCATCCTATCGCTTGTTCCTTGGGAGAAGAGACCAACCCCCACCTCGATACAACCTCCTTTATGGTCGTTGTAGGGAGCCATAAGCCTCCTCTTCTCCAGACTAAACAAACGCAATTCCCTCAGCCGCTCCTCATAAGGCTTGTTCTCTAGGGCACTTCACGCAATGTTACTTTCTTTACTAAAGGAAAAACTCGAGAGCTCTCACTTTTCAGCTCAATTTTTCCCCTTCTCCAGGATGCAAATGACCAAGGACTTGACAAATCCAGGGATGGCCCTGACATCTGTACCTGCAACGTGGGGATGGAGCTACAGCGCTCGGCAGCAAAGCCGGTGGCAGTGTTATGTGAGGAACTGAACAGATTATCTTCTCCCATCCCAACCTCGGTCTGAGCAGCGAGCTCAGGAGCAGTCAATGGGCTGCCCGTTATCTCCTGCGTTTCAGTCAACGCTAAACACAATCCTAGTGCTTTAAAACATAGAAAGCAACAATAATAGACTATCATAACAGTGTTCTGCTTCACTGGATCTAACCAGACCTGTTCCAGAACAAGCAGTGTAATTTTGCATGGGGATTCTATTACCCAAGGTCATTAAACACTGGGGGAAAAAAATTAAAAAACCAACCACCAAACCACAAACCAATCCTGGGATCATCTACAAAACCCCCACTCTTATAATCTAGGAGTTGCTTTCCCAATTCACGTTAGAAACAAAATAAAATTGTCTTTCTCTCTTTCAAACGGAGAACAGAACCAGACGATTGCCACGCACGCGTGGGCGCACGCTCGTGTGCATACACCTGCACATGCTGCCCGTGTCCCAGAATCACAGGACAGCTAATTCAGCAACGGGACATACGGTGCTGGGCCAACCATGACAAATGCTGCACCGCGAAGGGCAGCCCACTTGACTGGCAGCCATGTGGGAAGCCAAATAACAGGGGAACTATCGTCTTTGGCCTGAATATTGTGATAAACAGAAAATCTAATTAATCAGGACCATTATGCCTGATTTGTGCAAATGTGTGGCTCAGCAGCTACAAATTATATCACCATATTCAATTACTGGAAACAGCACTTCCTGCGTCAAGCAACCTCTGCAGTCTGTAGGGAGATCTCCCAGTTTCAGATGTGCGTTCGTTAATCACTGCTTTAATTTTTTCCACTTGAAAGGGAAGAATAGAATCTGTGCAGAGCAGGAAGTTCAAAAAGTCTTTCAATCTGGAGCGTTACACCATTTGACCGTCTCTGCGACCTCTAAGCTCATAACAAACACACAGAGTAAACAGGCATCTTAAAGATACCTTGATTGATGTGCACAATTAATATGAAAATTTTCTGTTTTCAGCCATTCCATAAAAATGCTAACTAAGTCAAAGCCAAGATGTTTCACCAAGATATACTGATTTTGATGATGTTTGTAACAGAAGGTCTCACAGCTCGAAGGTGGACTCCTAGCCATTTCTTGAGAAACAGCATGAACTGAAAACCTTATCTTCTCCATTTAAAAACTTTGAGATTATTCCAAAGCAGGATGGAAACAAAATTTAACACTTCAAAAGTTGTTCCAAAAATCTGAGGTCATGTTTGGAGGCTGTCCACTAGTATCCAAGTACACCTTCAGTCTACATTATCGGCAGGAATTCATTCAGGATTGTATATACATGCCAGCACAGACGTATGCAAGTGTGTGAAATGGCAGGCCTAACAGAAGCAGCCAAATGGACATCCCTTGAGACTGCTTTATAAAGAATCCTATCATACATCTGGCCAGCAATTGCAGAACATCACTGCCACACAGGTAAAGCGTTAGTGTAAAAGGGCGAACGGACGGGACTGCAAGGTGACACCTCAATACAATCAGTCCTCCAAAAGGTACCGGCAGAATCAGGAAAATCAGCCAGCACAGCGGCACTTTTCCCAAGACCAGAGGGGACACGATGGCAAACACCGTCCCTTGGCAGGCACAAAAGCTTATCCTGGCTGCTAAGCCCCCTGGTGCGTCCTGTTGGAGAAGGCACAATGCTCTCCAAGGCACTAAGGCAGCAGAAACTAGGGGTACAGGCCCCACATGTATCACCATGGAGGCTGAGGGCAGGAATGAAACAGGGTACACTGAAGCCAGCTTTTATCTTGGCCACCTACATACCTGAAAGCCAACCCTGTTAGGCACCTCCACAGTTATTCCTGGGAGTCTGGCATTCCTGCGTGCTGATGTGAGCATCTCTACCCTGAGTCTTGCATTGCATGAGCCTTTGCTCCAACTCAACTTCTCCCTTCTCAGGCTAGCGGAGTCCTCTCCTCCATACCCCAGCACTTCACTGGTGCTCCCAGCACTGGGGCAAGTGAGACAACAAAGGCAGTGGACAAGTGGTTATGGCAAACACTTTGTGAGCTGGAGAGTCTTAGGCCTCTTTCCTCTCTCATACAGTTTGCACTATCTGTAACCCCAGTGATTTATATCAAGTTACTCTTGCATGACAACCGTAATTGGCAGTAGTAGGTCCTCTTGGTTTAAATCCCAGGAGAAAAACTGATTGCCCTTGTCTACTTTGGATTTACCTTCTTCAAACTTCCCAATTTTATATCTGCAGCATTGTCAAGAAGGAAGTGTAGCGCAGATAAGACACTGGCTGCTCCTGTATTACCAAAAGCCACCTTGACCAAGAGTACAGGCAGAAGTGGTTGCAAGGCTGAGAGCTGGCACTCACTTGTGCTTTCACTGTGCTGGCTCTAGAATAGAGATGATGGGTTTTACTTTAGACCACCATATGCTGGGGGAAATAAACAACGCTGCCACTGGCACCCAATGACAGTCACTGATATTTTTTGAAGAAAGGAAAAGGCAGAGGTGTGCAGTGAGTTAGTAGGGTTGATTATTGAGGTTGAAATTATTGAGGCTAAAGTTATATCCACATTTCATAAAAGTTAACTCCCAGAGTGGAATGAGGTTGGCATGCTGGAAATCGGTTCATTGATTGTCCCCTAAACAACATCACTTGCACGCTTAGGCGCTGGGAACACCGAGGGAGATAACCGGAGGAGGGAGTGAAGCGAAGGCTTCATGGCCAAACTCGTCCATAAATCACTGCAGATCTGGGGGCTGGATGGAACCATGGAACCATGCCCGGACATCATGCCCTGTGGGTGAACTTTGCTCATTATAACCTCATTATAATACTAAAATACACACCTCCATCCCAAAGTTACCCGCCTCCAAGGTACAACCACCCCACACTGAGCGTGCGCGCTGAATTTCTCTTAGTCTGTACCTTTAAATGGAAGCGAGGAATTTCTACACCAATCAATTACAAAAGTATGTATGACTGGAGTCACTCAAGCTCCACCTAAACATAAAACAGTATAAAACTGACCCCGAGAGAGAGGGACGTTAGGGAAGATACCATCACGGACTGCTGGGACCAGTCGATGGGCTGAACCTCTCTTCCCCCCACAGGGACACCTATTGGGTAAGACTCGAACACTTGGTTATACCGAGTGATTCCCCGGGAAGTTTAGAGAACAAGCTTGTTATTTTGTGTTTTGTGTTTTAGTGCTTTGCACTTGCACGTGCTTTGCAGGCAGTGTATTTATCACTGGCAATCCAATAAGAACCTGTATTTCTGTCGCTTCAATAAACCCCATTAGTGAATCTGGCCATGAAGAGTTATTGGGCACAACCAGACTAATAGTGTTAGTCCCTCGTGGACTAACGGTGCTGAATTGGGCATCACTCAGAGTCGAAGCCCAGCCACCCCCAGCCTCTCTGATGTCTGAAGACCAGCTGGATTGCAAGGGGGGGGGTATTTTCTGCCAAATTTCTTCACCTATTAACACAACGCTGTCAGGCGAGGCAAGGCAGGACACCGGGAACGAGGAGATAGCCAGAAAGCAGGATGGTTATGCACATTGCATCTTCGTAGCTCCACCCTTCAGCTGCGCAGCGAAATCCCACAGAGGCAGGTGCACGGAGCAGACTCCTTCCTACACACGCTTCTTCAAAAGAGCAGCTACGAAGCCCACCTTGCGCTGAAGTTACCAAAGATTTGCTGGAATAACTTGTTCAGTAAAGTGATAGCGTAACATGATCTTCTTCCAGTCATGACGGCAGGTCGGGACGGCCCTTTCTGGAGCCCCAGCTGACTGCAGTGTGCCGTCACTGATGGTTACACAAATACTTTCTACTACGGACGAGCCCTGGATGGGCTTTTATGTAAGGTACTCTGATATGTGGAAAGACACAGCTGGAATTAGCCTGTCTTGCCAATGGCCGCATATGAGAAGCCCGATTTTCACTCTGATACTCATAGACTGGACTTCCATGATTGGGCCCAGCACTGCCTTAAAATTTGGGGATGGAAAGGCAGAGGCTACAGTAGCCCTGTAAACTGTAGCCCTTAATAGCCTCAGTAGCAGATTTCTTTATGAAGCAAATACTTGTTGTGGCTATATGTCAAAAAAACCCCAAAACTCCAGCAAAAAATCCCATGGAAATATGAGAAACAAAACCACAAGGCCTGCTTTAGGAAACAGCTCAGGACACAAGGCAAGCTGGGAAACTCCATTTTCAATTGACCTCTGAGACAAAAATGAAAGGCTTTAAAAATACGTTACTGCAACCGGCCAGGTCAGAGCCGCAGCATGGAAGGCCTCTGGAGCTGTGTGCCTGTTGTGGGTTAGCCCCAGCCGGCAGCTGAGCGCTGCACAGCTACTTGCCCACTTTCCCCCACCTCCAGCGGGATGGGGAAGGGAATCGAAAGGGCAAAAGAAAACTCATGGGTTGAGGTCAAAACAGTTTAATAAGTAAAAAAAAAAATGAAACAAAGAAAAGCAAAACCAAGAAAAAACAAGCGAAGCAAAAAAAATAACCAGCCCCACACTGCTCACCACCAGCCAACCGATGCCCAGCCAGTCCCTGAGCCACGGCAGCCATGGCAAGCTTTTGCCCCGCAGCTTTTATTGCTGAGCACGTCATCATATGGTGTGGGACATCCCTGGGGTCAGTTGGGGTCACTGTCCCAGCCATGTCCCCCCCAGCTCCCCGCTGGTGGGGTGGGGTGAGGGGCAGGAAAGGCCTTGGCTGTGTGTAAGCCCTGCTCAGCAGGAATGAAAACATCCCTGGGTTATCAACACTGCTTCCAGCACAAATCCAAACCGTAGCCCCGTACTGGCTGTGATGAAGAAAATTAACTCTTTCCCAGCTAAAACCAGTACAATGGCTTTAATGGGGTAATGCACGGTTGGCAGCATCTTTTACACCCTATTATAAACTAACCTTCCCTCACTGCAGGAAATGCTGGGCTAGGAACAGAGCAGATGAATTGACTTACTGGATATTCATCCCTTTTGCTTCCGATATTTGTATTTAGAGCTGGCTGAGATATGCCCGAATGGCTGCTGACAGGTGTGACAGAGCATCTCTGGTTACAGTTAGCAGTTGAGGCACCACCATCAAATGCTGCACAGTGAGTGCCTGTGTCCAGCTGCCCTTCTAAGGATCGCCGTGTCCTACTTCTCTCTCTCTCTCCTTCTTTCAGTCATTTACCTCTCAGGCTGATTTCAGCATCGCTGTTCCACACTTCTCTTCCCTCAAATGGTATCTTGGAATGTATGGCTGATCGCTGTCAGCTGTAATTCCTCCAAACTGTAAATGTGCTTCAGAGAAGAGGAAATACGGTATCTGTGACTCATCTGTACTTCAGGCAAATTCTCTTGTTCAAGGGGAAAATGAAAAGACAGGCCCTGAAAAAAAAAGTAGGAGGCTGGAATAATGAAGTTAAACAGGAAGAGATACTGAATACAGTCAACAGGCTTCAGAAGCAGCAAACGCCTGGTCCGCAGGAAAGCAACAATAGGCTGAGAAATTAATGATTCCAGATGTACTGTATATCCTGCACGCGAGTGGAATAGCAGACCTCAGCATGCAGAAAGGTACGGCCAATTTCGGTTTGCATGAGGACAGGCTTCTGACACACGTACAGCGAGCAGCACCTGGCCCCCACACAGCCCCATGGATGGCCGTGAGAGGCGGGGTGTCAGCAGCTGGCTCGCTACCAGAAACCCTCTCGCCTGGAAACAAGCATGTGGCACTGCGGTTTTTCCTTTCCGTTTCGCTGCTGTCCCTCGTGTTGAGTCACTGAGGTCAGGCACGATGGCTTTAAAGGGCCACGAGCTGTGTGTGTGCAGAGCCAGTGGGACAAACCCTTGTGGTCCTTCCGCTGCTGCTCATGAGTGGGACTTGCAGTCCTATGAGACAATGCCACTGTGCCACCACCTGCCGTGCAGTGACAGCTCATACACGTCGCTGCCTATTCCGGGATGTCCTGAGGACGGCAGCTCTTGCAGCACGCTCACCCGCCGCTCCTGGGCAGCTGCTGGTGGCATCGGGGTGGTCGCTCTGCCAGCTTAGGCAGCATTCAGTACTGCGTTTCGTGAAATACATCAATAATTTTTAAAGTCGGGGTTCAGGTGCACAATTCTACCTGCCGAGGCATAATCACAGAATCACAGAATCACACAGAATCCCAGAATCCCAGGCTGGAAGGGACCTCAGGGACCATCTAGGCCAACCTTTCTGGGAAGAGCCCACCCTAGACAAGACGGCCCAGCACCCTGTCCAGCCGACTCTTGAAGGTGCCCAACGTGGCCGAGCCAACCCCTTCCCTGGGGAGATTATTCCAACGGTGACTGTCCTCACTGTGAAAAATGTCCCCCTCGTGTCCAATCGGAATCTCCCCAAGAGCAACTTGTGTCCATCCCCCTTGTCCTCTCCATGGGACTCCGTGTAAAAAGGGAGTCTCCATCTTCTTTGTAGCTGCCCCTTAAGTACTGGTACATGGGGATGAGATCCCCTCTGAGCCTCCTTTTCTCAAGGCTGAACAAACCCAGCTCTCCCAGCCCATCCTCGTATGGCAGCTGCCCAGTCCTCTGATCATCCTGGTGGCCCTTCTCTGGACCCCTTCCAGCCTGGCCACATCCTTTTTGTACAGCGGGGACCAGAACTGCACACAGTACTCCAGGTGTGGCCTGACAAGTGCTGAGTAGAGTCGGATGATGACTCTTTATCTCTGCTGGCATGAGCAAGAGTGAAGGCAGCCTGATCCCAAATCAATACACTACTTCATGTTTCGGGTCCCAACGTGCACATCTGCAATCCACGTTTTAACATCTCTGCAATGACCTAACGGCACGGCAGCTGCTGCTCGGCTGGAAGTGTTTCCATGGCAGACTGGCTTTGCAACGAAAAAGCATAACAGGTGGTTGCCACGGGCAGCAAAATATTAGCAGCTGCACAACGTCAGCGTAGCGTGTGAACGGCGACGGGTCCAGAAAGGCTGGGTGTTCCCCGGTCGTGCCGCTGACCCCAGTGTTGGATGCTCCACTCGTACGTGCCTCTCCTCACACCGAAAGGTCCAGTGCCTATGATGGCCTTTCACAGAAAAGATAAGGTCAGTAAATACACAGAAGGACCCACATCACTGAGCATTAACAGGCTTATAGGGAAGCCACTGCTTTAATGGATTCATCAGCAATAATATTTTTTCCAGGCAACTAAAAAGGGACTATCCCCAGGGTATCCTGCGGCCATCCCTTTCACTGAATCCCTCGGCAGAAGACTACTGCATTACTCAAATAAAACCGATTTCCTGCAGAGAAAAATTCAAGCCACACACTTCACAACTGCATTTAGATGCAAGTTTTCACTGAGTTTTCACCTAACGGTCATTGTGCTCACTTAAGGTAGAGGCCAGTCTGAGCATCCCGTTCAAATCTTCCCAAATTAGTGCCCAGGCCTGTTTTTTCAATATAAATCCACCTCTGCGTTTTGCACGACCTTTTAAAAAATAATTTTATTTTTTATTTTCCCCTGGGAAAAGCGTGAACGTAATCTCCCACCACCACAAATCATATAGCCAAGTTTTCTAAGTTTGGGGAACTCAGAGAAGGGCTGACACACTGACAGTGTGACGGAGGAGGCTTCCCCTAGGAAACCCCCTGCCTGATCACGGTGTCCTTCATACCACTGCTGGTTACCCACCAAACAGCACCTTTCCTACTGAGTCACTGCTCTGAGCCGGCATGAGGGATTAGGGTACGCACTAGTTTCAGTGCCCGCGGTGCCGTCGCTGCCTCCCTGTGCTCCCAGAGCAGCCTCGCCCAGGGGCAGACCGGCAAAAATAATTTGCAGTTTGGTCCGAAGCCAGGGGAGGTAGTTGCACGACTGTCAGACGATGGGGGATGCGGCTCCGTTTATTCATCAGCTACTTCTCCTTTTTTCCTTTCTTTTTATCTTTTCTCTGTGAGTACCTGGGGGGTGCCTGCAGGTCCCGGCAGCGGGGCTGCCAAGGGGGTGCAGCCAGTGGCGAGGGGTGCAACGGAGGAATAGGGTGCTGGGGCCAGGGCGGGCAGCCCTGGAGACCTCACTGCAAATATTCCCAAAGTATAACAAACAGCAAAATAGACTGTAACCACTGTTTCCAGTTAACAGCTATCAAGGAAGAACATGACAATCATGGTGAGAAAAAACCAAAATAATGAATAAATCCAGGCAGCTGCTGTCTCTCTGGCATCAGCGTCACTGACCGTGTCTGTTCCCGAGGGGCAGATCTGCTGGCAGCTTCATGAAAGCACTGCTCAGGGTGGTGTGCCCAGACCAGGCAGAGGGTATGGTGTAAAGGCAGCAGCTTTCATCAGATGCTGCGAAAAGCCAGACTGCCAGCAGCTACTGGAAGAGGGGGCTGGGGTGATGCCACTTGTGTACCTCGTCCTCTGTGTTTTGCTGGTCAAATTCTCTCAGGCACCTGCTGACACTACCCAGAGTCTGACCTCCAGCTCACACAGCCGTAGCTGCCTCCCCACTTACAGGCACTGCTGCTCTCCCTCTTCTCCGCGGCTTCCTCAGCCCTTGCACCTCTCACTTAATTCAGCCAAATATTCATTGCTAGGGGAAAGCTTAAAGAGGGGCCAGGTGACTTCAAAGAACATGAAGGTGAAAGCTGAGCCACCCAGCCGTGAGTTTTCCTCCATGCATATTTTATGAACTCAGTGTTGGGTCAGCAGTTACAAAAGTAAATCAGGTATTAGGAATTATTAGGAAAAAGATAGAGAATGAAACAGAAAAAAACCCCGTCATTATGTTGATACAGTTTTAGAGGACGAAAGTACTTCTTTTGTACTTTTGGGGAGCCAAAAGACCCAAGGTACTTGAAGATGAGATCAGCTAAGGGTTACTAAGGAGTACCGTGTCACACTCCGGAAAATAACTTGAGAACATCCAGATATTGGAAGAGAGGAGCATGGTATGCTCTTGCCCCAACCTTATTCCTTCCCATACCTCTGCCTAAGGCACTGTCTGAAACCAACTGGTGGGGCAGAGGCACCTGAGGCTGTTCCTGTGCCCATACTTTGGTGCATCAGGCGAGCGCAATGAACGTTCAGTTAATAACCCAGCCGGGACAGGCACTTGCCAGCGGTACGCAGGGACACACGCTTCTGCCGGTGTAAGATGGGGATAAAACACCACATTCTTCTAATTCGCACAAGCAGAAGTGGCGGGGCAGGTTGTGCAGGATTCTGCTCTCACCCCTGGAAATCTGCTGACACTCATGCATTACTCTGCCAGGAGACCAGAAATGAGGCTGGAGGTGCAAGGCATTGGCAGATTAGACCCAGAGGGTTTCTGAGTTACTTGTTCTGCTTCATTCCTACTCTTTCCTGTTTGGCAAATTCATTCCAGTTTTGAAAGGTCAAGAAGTCTTGCAATGTTATGTTTGACTAATTGACCACAGAACTTTGCGTTCAGGTTCCCCAGTTTGGACACAGGCAGGAGCGTCAGGCTGATTTTTGTTAACTGGAACATGTGCAGAACCCGGGGGTTTCCAACACCGCTGCTTTTAGTGGTACAAGTAGCTGGGGAGTGTCAGCCTGGCCTGGCTGCTCTTGAGTAGAAATGCCCTTGTTTCCAGGCTACACTGGTGGCATTTGGGCCTGGTTTGCTAAAAATGATTATTTAAACTCATAGATGGTTCCCCAAAACTTTTCGGCTTCCTGCCGCTTCTTCCAGGGGCCAAATCTTCCTTATTTAGCTCAAAGGATAGTCCCTCGTCTTCTGCCTGGCTGGGGAACGTCAGCCCTGGGAGCCTCCAGGAATGGAGGTTGCATGTGGAAGCCCCTCGCCCTTCCGCCCTTCCTGACCGCTGCTCCCGCAACAAGCCGGCGTGTGTCTCACATTGCACCTGTGCGGCTGCCTTTTCCCCCGTGCGCATTGCCAGGAAGAATGGGTTATAAAAATGCTCATGTCACCAGAATGCCTTCTGGAGAGGTTGTTTGGTTTATGTTTTTGTCTGGAAAAAGAAGAGCCATGCTGAGAGAGGCTTTTTCCTCCTCCTCTCTCATGTTATTTGGTATTTTTGTGAAGTCCTGGTTCCTAGAATTATGTACAAAGATCTCAGCTCTCATTTTAAAAAACACAGTGAGCTGTTATCCTTATAACTATAAAAACTGAAGCTTGTATCTCCAAGCTTCAAAACCAAGTGGGAAATGACATCCTTTACTTCTGATTCTTGAAATCTTACTATCTTGAAGACAAAATGATGATGTAAACAGGCACAGCAAGGGTTCTGGTTATAGCTTTGAATATTTAGAATTGGTAGCGCTGTCGTTGTGATTTCACAAGCACGGGGAATGGAGGACGCTGGAAAATCGTTTCAGACAGCCCGGGGCTGAAAGCAGTACAGTCTCTCCTCCAGCTTATCAGCTGCTAGAAGAGTATCCTCCTGCATGAATGTGCATTCCTCAGCGAACAACATACACTGGACCTGAATATTTTGGTTTGCAAGTTGAACAACAACCAGAATGCGTATTTCGTAACCCATTTCCATCATAGGAGAAAAGAAACATCCCAGAAAATTAGTGAGGAGCAGCCCTTCTACTGAAAAGCTGACACAGGGCATGGGACTAAGCAGGACATCTTGGGTGACTGAATTCAGTCTGACAGGTGCCATTTGTCACTTCCATAAATTGATACGATTATTTTTCACATTATCTGGGTTTCTTTCAGGTCACTTTCTCTGACAGACACCCCCGAATGCCTTTCCTCTGATGGTCTGACAGCTTGCTTGTATGCAGCCTCTCTTTAACTGTGGCTACCTCACAGCTATTTGATCTTGCACCACCTTTGTCCTTTGACCTGCATAAATCTCCTTCTGCAGTGTGTTTGTTTGCAGATAGCAAGCACATGGCTTCTCATCCTTTGTTTTGCTGTCTTTGTCTCTTCCTATCTAACAGACGCTCTTCCCTCCCCTCACTCCTCTCCTCCCTCCCCCTCCCCCTATCTTGCCTTTTTCTTCAGCATGGCTGGCTGGGATTGCATGTGGTGTCTCCCAAGGAGGGGTCTGGGTTTCTTTCTGTGTTGACATCACTATTCTTCTAACATTGTAGTTCTCGGGGTTTTAGAAAGGAAAAAAAAAAGTAATCCCAGTTCACAACACTAAAATATGTGATAGCTCAGCACTTAAATCTGAAGTAGTCAAGCAAAATAAAAGAGAAAAAGATATCATTTAAGATTCCAAATCATCCACCCATAAAAGGATGCCAGGAATCTTTAAAACCTCAGTCCCACCCAAAAGCCAGTGAAGTTTATGGGTAATTGAGCACAGTCTATGTAAACCAGGATAGCATCTGATTTTACACAGTACCTTCCAGAGCTAGAAAGTCTTAAAGTTCTTTAAATAGTATCACTTCCCAGATGGCTGCATTTAGTAGATTACACCTATGATTAGCAATAAGAGGTGAGGAGATGCTTCCTGTAGGGCCTGTCTCCTCAGAGGGACGTTACCCAAGTATGTTGAGATGTGCCTAATACACCTTTGCAGGCCTGGTTCTGAGAAACAAATCCAATTTCCTCTCCTTTCTGCAGAGACTCAAGCCCATTTCCCTCACCTCCTGCAAGAAGGGTGCCCAGCCTGCGGTCTTACGGGCTGTATGATCCACCTCCCGCTCTCCCACTTCACAATAAGGCCAGAAGATGCATCAGATGGGGGAAATGCAGTAAGCATGTGAATGATTCTGTAACCCAGTGATGCAAGTATCTGCTCTGGGGAAAGAGGAAACAGGCAGGCTGGATACTGGATCCTGTATCTTATCCTATGTGCTGGTCAGTATGAAATAGCAAGACATGGAACAGGGGCTAGCTCTGGGTCTCCTCTCCCAGGCACCACAAGAGTGAGACACTGAGAGTTGCAAAGCCTTATGTTCTTCTGTGGATCTGCTTCTAATTCCCCAGAAATAATAAAAAAAAATGGTTCATAATATGCTGTTCCTCCTGCCCTCTGTTTCCCTGTCAAATATAAGAGGAGAGGACTGTTTACTCCTAGCATCGTTTTGGGTAGACCAGCAGCATGGTACGCCTACGCACTGATCTGCAAGGCAGAAGCTTCTGAGAAGATATGCCTGCCTTTATGGGCGATTCATGCAGCCTCATTAATGTATTTTGGCTTGCAATGGATGGCAAATCAGGCAGAAAAAAACCCCAAACCCCACAGACTAATTACAGGCAGTAATGCTCAGCTATGGTAAATGAGCCTAGGCTCATTGAGTTTAGTTAAAGCACACCGCTTCACATCAGTACAGATGTGACCTTTGAGACTGAAACAATCCTAGATTCTTCTCCTTTTATTACAAACTTACTGGAATCTCTGCGACTTCACTCTGACAACAGTGCCTCTGCCCCGCCAGTAATAGCTCATCAGCCAGCAATACAGCGATTCCCATCAATCAGCTTTCAAGAGGAACAGAAAGGAACCACCACGTGTGACTTTGGGCATTTGGTGACCATCAACCCACTTAATTCAAAATCGCTGGGTTTACTGGGTTGCACATCACAGATACCCCAAATGTGCGTGCAGGTCTGTGCGAAAGGATGTTCTAGGCAATCAGTAAAACTCACGCTGGAGAGCATCTGAATAAGCCTAAGAGAAGGATTACAGTGTGCAATTCCCAGAAGGCTTTAATATATTTATACGTGGGATGAAGAGATCATTTGTATTTTATTTGCTTATAAAGCAACCTTAGACATCTGCTTGAATAGGAAATTTGGGTAACGCAGACCCTGAGTATTTATGAGCGCAATTATTTGTAGAGCGTTCATCACTGTTTTGTGGGAAATCAAGGATAAGCAGAAGCCATATAATACTTTTTTTCCTGTAGCACTGAGCGTTAAACAATCCTTTGATAGCGGAAGTCTTCCATTTGGATAAAACAAACATGTTCCCCTTGTTCAAGTGGTGACTTTCCTGCCAATCAGTAAAGGCCCAATGCTGCCTACGTAGGCGGGACTGCCCAACGCAACAGATACACAGAGACTTACCGAGTCTTACACGGGGAAGTCTGCATGAGGATGTATTTGAGACAGCACTGATGGTGCTATGCCAAGCCATTGCTGCCCAGCTTCAGGCATGGGACCATGTTAGATTCCCTCTGGCCCAAAGTGGGAGAATTTCCGCCCTTTCTCCCCAGGGGGAAGCTTGGAAATGCGCAGTGCAGCACAGAGCGGTTCTGTGTCTCCTTTCACAGCACTGAGCCTGGGGAGTTCCTCCGCACCAGCTCCCGGCAGCCCGCCCTGGAAGGTGGCTACGTGGTGCAAACCCATGGTAACTCCTGAAAGACTACACGGTGCAGAACACAAAGGAACAAATGGAAAACTGCAACCTGCCAAGGAGGAAACGAGGACTTGCTCTTCTAGCAAACACATGCTTCTTGACAAAGGTTGGATTGTGGAGATCCTGCGTATCTTTTCAATGCAGACAAGATTGCTTTTCAAAGGTTCATCTGAAAATTCAGACAGACTAAACTGCGTGGTCCTAAACAGGCCTGGTCAGTTTTCTGAAATTTGGTTGTCCTGATAAAAGGCGAAAAAATAGACTTAAACAAGCAAGAATAAAATCCTTTTTTTTTTTTTTTTCCCTAGATGAAGTTGTATTTGCCAGCATCAGGAACAGTCACTTCTGTATTCCTAATTCAGCACTGATATCTCATGACAAGAAGTGCTGTTAGTACTTCTCTTCCTGCTCCAATATACAGGCCTGTTAAGTGATTTTCCAACAGCCCTTATTTCAAATCATTTGCTCCAACAAGCCAGCTCTTTCCACCTGCGCATTCAGTTAGCTGTCCTTAGATTTGCATATTACCATCCCTCTTTCCAGTACAGAAAGTTTTTCCTGTAGACAAGGAAGAGTGAAGATCACCTCTGTCTTGAAAAAGTGATGGAAAAATGCATTAAAATTTGCACAACTGTCACCAAATTTCAATTCCCAGGGGGAAAAAAAGCAAGTTAAAAAAAAAAAATCTATTGTATTTGTTGAATGGAAAATGGAAATGAGTAGCAGAGAGAATGGATTTGTTAAAAAAAAATTCACATCACGCCAATAGAATTTCCTTCCTATAATGGCTTTCAGGGTTTGTAGCTAGAAGAGATGCAGTAGGAATCACGTATCTTTATTTTGTTACGCTCCTGCCCATGGTTCACGTGACATCTTTCATAAGCAAGCTCGGGTGTTGACGAAACTAGTATGGACTGTGTGCAAACCCACAGGGAGCTACTCTCAGTGACTGCATCCCCTGGTTCACGACAGGAGTGGAAAGAGATACTGAGCGAGGTTTTGTAGGCATCTATCTTGGATCTAGTCCTGCTTACTGATTTCACTGACCTGAAGAGAGGAGCTGACTACCTCTGCAGAGGATATGGCCCTGGAAGAGACCACAAGTAAGACAGGATTAGAATTCAAGATGATTTTAGGTGTCGTCCAAGACTTTATAGACAGGGCTGTCGTCTGCAGGACATACAAAGTCACCTCTCTGCTCTGCCTGGCATTTGTTAGGTCCCTGCAACTGGTTTCTACAGAAGCAAGAATGACTCAAGTTAAAGAAGACTTCAAAGAAGTTTTTAAGAGTAAAAGGTCTGAAATAGATTGCCATCTCTTTACTTGGACATCTTTAGGAAGAGATCAGACAAATATTTAAGAAATGACTTAGAGACGGTCCTGCTGTGGGACAGATGGATGAACGAGAGCAGCTCTTTAAGTCACATGCCACATTTCTTTTTCTCTTTCAGCTTTTCTCCTTGGTGCCCACATTCTCCCTCCTTGGGAACAACAGAACCCAGAAATGTTATTTGATTGCCTTATTTCTAAATACAGTGCAATTTCAGTACCCACACACAAATGAAGTGGTATTTCACGTTACCAAATTGTCAGATTCCTGTCTTGGTTTTTAACCTCAATACCTCATCTAAATTAGATGAAAATTAGGTCACTTGATTGGTCTGGCCCCAGTTTATAATGGGTTTTCTGTATTAGTTGTCAAGAGTATTAAGTGTATACAAACACAGAATGCCATGACACAGTACCTACACGTTACCCACCCACCCACCCATCATTTTGAAGCTGCATTGACCTTTATGGATCTTCATGCTGACCTTGCAGCTTTTAACATGATGCCTGGTTTCCTTTTTCATGAAGCCTCTTCTAAGGGAGCCTTTGAGCCTTTGGAAGGCAGCTTTTTTTAATTTTTTTTTTTTCATTTTACATGCTTCATGATACCAAATACATCTTCACAGCAAGTTCTTGGGGAAAAGCAGAAAGTCAGAGGCAGAACTCCCTTTGATAATTCACCATGCCCTGTTTTTGTTAAACACAGTCAGATGCTGAAGGAGCAGGTTTCCAGGTTCAAGGTGACAGGTCAACTCTATCTGCTATGTTCAGCTTCTCTCTTTATCAACTCTTGGCTGAGAGACTGGGGGGTGAAAGATGATATGATAAGCAGCGTAAAAGAAAGATCAGCCACAACATAGGTGAGACTCTCGGCCTCTGAATAGATATGGAAGATTCACTGAGGAAAAATAGTTTGCTGAGCAAGGCCAGGGAAGTTACGGAGGCAAGGTGTCAAATAAGTTCAATGCCTAAGAATTGATCTGATAGAAGGAGTTCAACCAGTCAGAAAAAGTGCATCAAACCCGACCAGCAAGTCAACCTTACAGTCCTGTAGCTTTTGGAGCACCAGAATGCTCCACTCAGGAGAAAAGGGCCTAGTCGCAACTCTGTAGGAGAAGTATAGAAACCCCACAGAAGCTAACAATAGATACCCTAATTCTCCATCTAGATCCGAGTTCTCAGTCCTCCAAAGAACAAGCTATTTAAACCCAGTGATTTGCATTAGCCCATTACCTGCAAAAAGACTCAAGGTATGAGCCCAAACTGAAGACTAAGGCAAGATTCGTGACTATTAGCCTAGCTTTGCACTATGGTCATTTCTAGCAAGTGCTTATATTACCGTCTGCTTGTCATAAGTTTCACCATGGGTTCTGTAGACCAGCTACTCCGTTCTCTATGAGGCTACTTGGTACTACTCACTGTGCAAGGCTACACAAGGCACCCAAACGGTCTGTAAAATAACAGGCTCTCTCCATAAGCACCTGGCAGCTGAACACATCGCTCACGCGTGTCTCTGGGAAAACTCGCAGCATCTGGGCTTCCTGCCTGAGGAATAAGATCCATTAGCAGAACTCTCCGTAGGGAACTCCCACGGTCCGGTATTATTTCACTGGAGATAGATGTTGCAGTGGTCCTTGGTACAGGAACATTAACTTCAGCCCAGGTTATGTTGTTCCAGGTCTCGTTTTTGCACTGATGTTTCAGTAATGTTTCACTCTGTTGCACACAATGAGCAGAAAACACCCTGACTCAATAACCTTAAGTACCAGCTGATTTCACAAACAATCCTACCACCTTCAGTGACGAAGAAGCAGCAGGCCCTTAATTCTGGCGAGTACCTAGCGCGGTCCCTCTGAATCTGCATCTGGGAGTGCCACACTTTCCCCATTAATAGTGCATTTAGGGAACCTAGATGATTAATTGAGCTGAGTAGCTGAGACGGCTGGTTTCTGACATCAGAAAGAAGCCTCCCCCCCCAGCTTTTTCCTCTGACGTTTGTGCAGGTAGGACTTTTTTATTAACATAAATTTGAAAATAAGTAGAAACTGTGAATGATTATTTTTGCATTACACAAAGGAAAACGTTTCCTCTCTGGGAGGGTAGCATGGCACAGGAACAAGCTACCTGAAGGGCTCCATCCTCGGAGGTTTTTCAAGACCTGATCTAAACAAAGTCATGGCCGAGCTGACTTAGTGCTGGTCGCAGCACTGCTCGGAGTGGGAGGCTGGACGTGAAGGTGACATCTAGCGGTCCCTACCACCCAACATTTCCGTGACTCTGTGACTTCTATCCAAAAGGATCAACTTAATTCTGTCAGATATGCAGCAAACATGCAACATAATGCAGCTTGATTTTTGCTTCCTTCAGATATACATACATTTTCAGCAGTTTCTCAATTATAAAAGTCAATTTCACAGTCAGTAAATGGTTCATTTATTGATTCTCATCTACTAAATCCAAGCAGCTCCACAAACAACAATATTCTGGTGACGTACTGAGGGCTAAAAGAAATTACTCACATTTACAGGGAGAAAAAGCACAAAGCCACAAATTGACAGCCTCTCCTCAATACTGGAGCTATAATTTCAATTGTCAAAAACCTTTGACGTGCCTTGTAGATTAAATATTTAGGAGAGCCGTGCTTCTGTTTAAAAGCTGAGATGAAAGGACTTTCACCCATTTTGAACTGCAATTTCAGCAAAATCTTTAGGTTGCAATATTTATTCTATTTCTCTAAGGTTTGAGTTACTCAGGCTGCCAAAGAGCTCTGTCTTAGCAGAAGCCGATCTCTGGTGGAATTCCGCACGTACACTCGACACTTAAATAGAAAGGAGTGAGACTTAAAAGTATAATTAACTAAAAGCCCATATCAGGACCTTAACTTGTAAAAGAATGCTTGCAACACGAAACACAGGCTTGAGCTGCACTCATTGCAAAACCAAGCCCTGAATGCTTTCAGCCCCTGGGATTAAGGTCCTGGTGGTTCTTCAAGAGCAATGCAAAGGACAAGAAACAGATGACTCCTCCTGGCTGGGTTTTCATCTCTGCAGAGAGAATCTGCACAGCAGACAGCTAGGTTATGGCCTGCACCATGGAGTACCAGAACACATCTCCTTACAGCCTCAGTTCCAGTCAAAAGCTACCGTGAACAGTTAGATTCGTACAGATGTCCCGCTTGTTTTCACCGTTCCTCTCCACCATAGAAGGGCCTTCTGGGGAAATAGTCTGTGCACCCTGCACCACCTAAATCCCTGGCTGGTCAAAGGCACCAGAGCTGTTCCCACGGGCCATGGTTTAAAACAGCCTCCAGGCTCAACACAGGTTCAGCCTAAGGGACCTGCAGGTATCGGAGGGAACTGGGCATATTTACACACAAAGCCAGAATCGTTTGTGCTGGATATCAAAATTAACTACCATCCATCCTGGTGAGACCCCACCTGGAGTGCTGCATCCAGCGCTGGAGCCCTCGGCACAGGAAAGACATGGGCCTGCTGGAGAGGGTCATCAGAGGGCTGGAGCCCCTCTGCTGTGAGGCCGGGCTGGGAGAGCTGGGGTTGTTCAGCCTGGAGAAGAGAAGGCTCCAGGGAGACCTTATTGCGGCCTTTCAGTGCTTAAAGGGGGCTGATAAGAAAGATGGGGACAAACTTTTTAGCAGGTCCTGTTGCACCAGGACAAGGGGTGATGGTTTAAAACTAAAAGAGGGTAGATCTAGACTAGATCTAAGGAAGACATTTTTACAGTGAGGTGAAACACTGGCACAGGTTTCCCAGAGAGGTGGTCGACACCCCATCCCTGGAAACATTCAAGGCCAGGTTGGAAGGGCTCTGAGCAACCTGATCGAGTTGCAGATGTCCCTGCTCACTGCAGGGGGCTGGACTAGATGGCCTCTAAAGGTCCCTTCCAGCCCAAACCACTCCATGATTCTATGATTCTATAATTTTGCATGTTTATTGAAAGTCTCATCATCCATGTTCTGGTCCTTCAATAGAGTGCTGTGAATATGTGCCTTCTGACTCTGATCATTAAAAGATGTGAAGAGTTTGATCATTTAAGGGTTTGATAATCAGCAAAACAGGTCACTATTTTCTCTGCCACTCTCTAATTGCTGCAGGAAACTCCCTGGTGCGTCTTCTCCATGTGATGTGGTTTCACTCCCTAATTTTCTTCTCCTCCCTTGCAGAGCAGAGATCTCACAATGAAAAGAGACTGAGATTTTCTCTAGTGTACTCTGGATTTCTTTGTATTGGTCTGTTTAAGAAAAACACAGTCACTTAAAAAGCTATCTCCGGAAAAAAATGTTTAAGATAAAACTTAATTAAGTTAGTCTTTAACGTGAATAATTAAAACTACTATACTTCCAGAGGGCTGCCATGGAAGAATCTATATTTAGCATAATTTTTTGTAATTTCTGACACTTAAGTATATTGAATTTTTTTTTAAAGTAGCCACAGACATATTTAGTCCACTGTGGTGCGCTTGTTGGCCTCAGGGAATGGGGCAAACAGAATGGAAATGCCTTTTCTCACCGAGAGCCTATTAAAGTCAGCAGTCTGTTAGGAGCTAGATGTTACTTCTAGATTTCCTGCCCACTGCTCCGACAGTTTTTCCTACACATTTCTCCAGAGTTGCCCTACAATGCTCGGAAGTCTTTAGCCTCCTGCTTAATCTGAATTCACCAAGCTTTAACTCTCTCATGTGGGAAAGCCAAGGGCATCCTTCCACTGGCGTATGAAGGACTGAAGGTACTGTTGCCAAAGTCAACAGTCTTCCAGTGGTTGCAGTGGATCCTGGAACAGACTCAGTGAGTGACTCTTAATAGGAAAAAAACCAAGGGTGATTTTCCAGAGATATAACCCAGGCTGAAACTACCTGTATACAGTGACTATTCCCATGCTGCTGCTAAATGACTAAGGAACCAGCAGTAACAGACTGTCACTTTTCACCTTCAGGTCCCCACTATGTGCTCACTATACCATGGGGGGGGAGTGAACGATAGTCCTCACCATCCTGAAGTTACAGAAAGGCTTCTGTGAAAGGGGTGGAGGGACCCAGATCAGCCATCTCAGCACTTCTGCAGAGGAGGGAGCACTTTGGTGGGACTGTATCAGTTCACGAGAAATAAATATGCAAGCAAGAATGCAAGTGACATAGTAATTAATCTTGCTTCAGATGATAAACAAGAGGTGGAGTTGTATGTGTCCTCTTTGCCTAAATACTCTTTGCTTCCTTGTTCAAGGGTCACATAAGAACAGAAAAAATGAAGAGGAGTTTCCAAACAAGTATGGGATAGGAGTTTTGCAACCTTCATGCGCATACTGGAGCAGTTTCCATAAAGATCAGGGCAAGATTAGAAATACACAGAGGAGTTGCTAATCTCCCTAAAGCGGACAGGAAACGTGAAGCTTGTTCAGAGCAGCAACCGTCAAGGCATCCCCAGCCGGACGCCAGTACCTGTTTCCAGGGAGGTCTATCATAGCTCCATAATTTCAAAGTACAGGAAGCCACTTGAAAAGGTAATTTGATTTCATTGAATGCAAGGCGAGGCAGACTAATGGCCTGCGGTTGGAGAGACGTGTGTGGGAGAAGGCAGGGCTGCGGATGGGAGGAAAACGGTCAGGGATGACTGGTAGAGAAACAGTGTCCTGGGTGGCTGCGTGATTTACCGATACTGGGATAAGGGAAGGACTCTGTTGCTCAGGCCTGGGGGAGGCTCGCTGTCATCCTAGAGGAAGGTTATGGAGCTTCCCCCTATTTTGTGTCACAGAAAAGGCCAGGTAAAGCAGGTGATCACCTGCCCCAGGCACTTGGTGATATCTACTGGGAGAGGGCAGAAGTTTTATCGTCAAAATTTACCGCAGGAAAGAAAACAACCACAAAATTGCCTATTCTGATTAGTTCCAATATATCTTCTTTTCTGGGTATAACAACCCCTTTCTCTCATGCCGTACTGCACACCAGTCTGCACAGAACAGCCTTTTTTTTGTGTGTCACTCTCAAGAGCCCCCTGCTTCCACTTCTGCAGCTTGGTAGCTCCTGCTCCTCTACGGGGTTAGAGTACATTCAGTGACAGAGCGCAGAAATGAGGGGCAGCAAGGCTTACAGAGCAAGAGACTCATGCTAGCTTTTCCTTTTATCTGCCGTAGATATTTACATCCCTGACAAGTGGGTGGTAAATAGCTGGTGAATATTCCTCTTATGCCAGTCTCCAGCCTTGGGTTCAGCCAATGGACAAATGAAAGGTGGAAGGCACTGGAGAGTGAGGAGCTCCGCACCGCGGGGTGCCTACACCGATATGCCTTTAAGCAACCCTGATCCCTGGGGCCAAGCCTCGTTCTCCTTCCCCTTGTACTTCCACAAGGAGATAAATTCATCAAAAGCCTTTGTGATAGCCTTTCAAAAGCAGGGGCTTCCTGGCTGAGCATTAGAGACCTTTTTTTTGGTGCTAGCTTGTTAATGGACATTAATAACACGCGCAGCCACCTCTGAAGCAGAAAGAAAAGGTGAAGGCACATGGTTTGGGTTGCTGACAGAGCCCCAGCCTCCCAGCCCACATCATGGGTGTGTGCAAGGAATTGCTGATGCATGCTCACGTGAACGACCAGTATGCAGTCAAGCAGTTTCCAGTGAAATGACTCTTAGGACTTCAGAGCCGATGCCACACAAAAGTCTATTGTTCGTAGGCAGGATCCGCCTCCCTACCCTTTCATTATAAGAGCACAGAACACAACAGTGGCGTGTTTATCTTAGCAGGGTGTTAAGTCCTACTGAGTCACAGACTGCTGGTTTAGGATTAGAAATGGCTTTAGCCCAGCTACTCTAGAACATCCAAAATGCAGGGCAAGGCACAGGTACAACATCGGTGCTTGGACAACAGTTTTAAGACGGTAAAATATGAATAGGCTGAGTCTGAACGAGATGAAAGCACTTTTTTTTCACAGAGAATGAATGCAAGACAGCTCTGGTGGAGAAACCGGGGGTTGTTCACGGGTAGCTGTCAGCCTGGAGAGGCTGATCTCCTTAGCTGTCCTCTGCAGAGAGGTCGGCTGCTACACAGGGCAGGGGCTTACCTTCAGAATGCCTGAATCTCTCCCTAGGCCAGAATTAGTATCTGTGAACACCCTCATAGACGTGTTCACACATTGAAAGTTCCAGCCGAGAGAGATTAAAATCTCAGGAGGCAAGTAACATCTGTTAAGTCCAACACTGAAAGGAACTGTTTCTCTGGCGCATAAAAATTTATAGAGTGGGCCCGGACCGGCATCACATCATCCTATCCTAAACTGAGTCCTGCCTTCACTATAGAGACAACATTGGTTATTTGGACAGCTGGATTCAGCAGAGCAGACAAGCGTCCTGCGGGGAAAGTCTCCTACGCGGTCCTACTGACAGAAAAGTCGCAACTTCATTCAAGCCTATGGTCTGCACCCTCTGCTCCTTTTCCGTTTGGTCCCCCTGCTGCCATGAGCTGGCTCTCAGCCCAGTCTCAGCTCAGTCCCTCCTCCTTTTCCTTAAGGGATAGGTGGTGGAGCTGGAAAAGCGCCTCACGAGATATCAAGAGCAGTGTTGAGGGAGGAGGGAGAGGGACCTTACGGACCGCAAGGCTAAAAGTAGTGCAACGACCTACAAGACAGGAACACAACCGGCACTTTCCAGGTGACTCCCTTAGAGAAGCAAACAGTCTGACTGCACACAGGAGGTGAGGTGAGGAGGGAGAAGGAGAGAGGTGAAGGCAGGGTCATGGCTAGGGAACAGCAAAGCAGTACGGAAGGACGACATACATCGAGGGCATAAAGGAAGATGGATATAGACAGTTTGGTGCCTCCAGAGAAAGACAGAGGACGTCAGCAGGTAGCATTCAGACAGAAGTGGCATACTGATGTCTATGCAGCCATGCGTGTAGGGGGGTCTTGGGAGAACAAATGAAAGGACAGTATCAGTGGATACATGTCATGGTGGAAAAGGAGCAGTGTTTGAAAGGACAGAAGGGAAATGCAGGAAATTTGGAAATGAGAGCTGAAATGCTGGAGGAGGAGGAGATGTTTAGACCTTTAGAGGTGCACAGGAGCAACTCACACTGCTGGAGCCCTTGGCACAACAAAAACTACCTTTCTCTGACTTTGTGAGTAAAATGAGTTCACTGACTGGCAAATCCCTTCCCACCCCCTTCCCAGGAGAAAACAGCTTTTACTGCTTGGTCTGTTCAGCTCAGTATTATGGATCTCACATCCAAGTTCTGACTCTCTGAACAGCCTGTATTTTCTAAGGCCACCAACTACAAGTAAGTACACCTCAGCCCTTTCAGCTCCCACCAGCACTCACCAGCACGGCATCGGTATAACCTCACAAACACCAGGAGGAACTAGATGCAGTGTGACCCTTGCGGAGTTGAGCAGAGCCCTGAGGAAACGGGGCTTACCCCCACTAAGACAAACTCCTAAAATCACAAACCCCCTGTGAGGAATGGCCGGACTTCGCAAGGCATGTGCGTCACATTTGGTCATTCCTGCCTCAACCCCAAAATCAGCAGGGCACCGACAGTGGTGAAGGAGGAGGGGAAGAACAGAGCAGCATGGACAGGCTTTCCCAGCAAGAAAGGAAACACTGTGTAGGCAGCCTGGACTAAGCAGCTCTGAATTTTAATCAGCCCTCTTTTTTTTTTTTTCTGAAGGGGCACATGAAAGTGCAGAAGTCAGACATTGGCCTGGCAGGTGGGAACACTGCCGGAATGTCAGGCCAGCCTGATTTCCTGGGAGAACAGGGCTTTGGAAAAAAAGAGTGGCTGCAGTAGGGTTAGACCTGCCTGGGCATCTCCTAGGAATCAGCCATGCTTTCCTACGCCAGCTGCAAACTGTGAAAGATTTTTCATATCTGGATGATTTAACGTTGCTCATCGCATCAGCCTTATGTTTTGCAGGTACCCTGCTTTCTGGAGAAGTAATTTATTTCCTCAGGACACTCAGACTGCAATAAGCCATCATCTCCTGTGTGACAGCCCTAGATGAGCATTTGGGGTGGTGGTAGCTTACTCACAGGAGGCTCCTGACTGCCCTGCAGCAGTCTCTGGAAAGACAGTTCAGGGCTTATGTGTCCAAGAGGATGGATTAAATAGCAGCAGCAATAGGACCATGCATTCTGCTGGCTTTGCCACGGTTAAGAGCTCCAGCACAAGCCAGTATACAAGGGCTTTGTAGTACTGCTACACCTCAGGATAACGGTCCTGATGTTCCCACCTTGTACATCTGCAAAGCCTTCACCATGGAAAAAGGGCAGGAATCAGCTTCATTTCTCCAGGTGAGAATATGCAGACACTGTCTCCACTCTCCCCTCTCCCCGTCCTTGTGTTTGGAGGCATCCATGGGCAAGCGCCTGTCCTCTGCAACTCCCGCTCGGTGTCAGCTCCTCGGAGACCAGTGCCAGTTAGGGCCAGCCCTGGGAACAGCTCTTGCAACGCTTGCCCTTATTATGTGGCTGGCCAAACCACTGGGCATAGAAAAACACTCATCCTTTCTACAGAGAGTCTCAGGGGATACTGTGTACCACCACGAAGCTAATAAATTAAAAGCCTCCTAAGGCAGCAAATCCTCTGGTGGGTATTCTGGGCGTTGGGTTTTTCATTTTGCTGTTGTTGTTAAAATAACTGCCTAAATAATACATGTAACCAGCAAAAAGTAAACAGGGAAATTATAATTATGAAGCACAAAACGCCCCAAAGATTAGCCTCTGGTGTTATAATCTTTTAAGCAAAAGCTGCCCTCATTTACCCTGAGAAAAAAAGGAACTTTGGAAAATAAACGTGACAGGCTGCGGGATGGAGTCATGGATTTAACCAGCCTCTTCTCTGCAAGACATTTCAGTTTGGTGGATACAGTCTCCGATGCAAAAGCTAAGCGCAAAATGCAGTGCATAGCTCCCGAGGCTCACTTAATCTTAGTTAGACCGGCAGAAAGAATGGAAGCGGTGTCAAGGGTGATACACAGCAGGCCTGCAGGAGCCGCCCGCTGCCTGGTACCAAGGGAAGAGCTCCTCAGCCTTATCAGATCTCCTTGGAAAAGACTGCACATTCCTAAGGAGGGGCTCAGGACCAGGCCGTGGGATAACCAAAGCTCTGGGCAAGGGATGTGGAACAGGCTGAAACGCCTTTGATCAGTTGAAAGGAGAGAAAAAAGACCTCCACAACCCCCCCCCCATCCCTCGTTTGCTCTCCAACATTTGCTGCTGAGAGGATGTGACTGAGCTAGGAGTTAAGAATTCCCCCAGAGCAGAAGTGCTGATCAGACAACCTACCCAACACTGCATTTTAAAAATAGCTTCCAGTTAATGTTGATTTTTTTTAAAGCTGTGTTGTTGTTACTGCTAATGTCAAGAAAGAGCACTAAAATAAGGGCTTTTATAACTGAATGAGCTTTGCGCTATACTTGGCTCTTGTCTCTTCCAGAACAGGTGATAATTCTGCTTTTGTTTAGGATAGGCATTTTTCTTATATTTTCTCATTCATTTTTCCAGTGGTTTTAAACCTGGACACAAGAGGGACATTTTTCACAGTGAGGACAGTCACCATTGGAATAATCTCCCCAGGGAAGGGGTTGGCTCGGCCACGTTGGGCACCTTCAAGAGCCGGCTGGACAGGGCACTGGGCCGTCTTGTCTGGGGTGGGCTCTTCCCAGAAAGGTTGGGCTAGGTGGTCCCTGAGGTCCCTTCCAGCCTGGGATTCTGGGATTCTGTGATCTCAAATCCCGAGAATTTTACAGACTGTTTCTAAGGGGTCCAAAACAGAAACAAGGATGTTACCACTAGGTGTAAATCTCTTCTGAAATTTCTTCACCCGAAAATTGCAAGGGTCCATAAACCTAAAAAGACGGGAAAAAGTACCACCCATTTGGTTTATAAGCCTCGTAGAGGATTACAAACACCACAAAACAAGAGTGGCATTGCGATCTAATTGGAAGTGTTTGCATGCTCAGCATAGTAGTCTGTAAAATAAAAAAGCCAGTATTTCACCTTCTAGAGTTGCAATAGAGAAGTACCATTAATAATGGAGAATTGAAAGATTATGTTTTCTGCGTTATTTCATTCAAGAAGATTATAAGACAAAAGAAGAAAATTAAAAGACACATAGGGGAGTTTTCTCCAAAGTAGAAACTAGCTGTGACCTCTTTAATGTATCAAATGAATGAAGGCACTAAAGCCTCCTCCCCTCACCCTCGAACCTCCCTGTGGGAAGCAAAATTGTGCCATCTAGTGGGATTTAGGCCAAGTCTAAGCTGTGCATTCTCACCAGACACTACGCACACCCTACAGACCACCTCTGCCCAAATAATTTCAGGTTACGGCATGGCCTTTTTTGGGTTCCATTTGCTCCCAGGCTCAAATCCGTCCTCTACTGCAGCTGCAGGAGCGGTCTGCAGCCAGCCTGTTCACCCTGCCAGGCTTAGGGAGCAGGGAGGACTCCGCGTGCTCAGGAGGGGAATGTTCAAAAGCTCACTCGGGACTTGCGGGATGGCGAGTGCGTCACGAACAACCGGCCAATGCAACTTCTCAAGCGCAGGCTCTGAACATAGGGGAAAGCAGGGGCAAACGTGGCAGGGTTGGCTGGCTACGGGGAAACTGTTCGCTCCCTGAGCCAGGCAGCACTGGCAAGGTAAGACACATCCCACCAAGGCTGGGTTTTTTCAGGGGCCAGAGGAGGGGAGGGAAAGTCACTTTTTCATTTTTGTGCTAAACCCACGTTTCTTCTTGCCTTCTGAGTTGATGGGAAAGATGGGGAAAATCATTTTCACGAGTAATGTCTTGGCAAATTTGCAACACCAAAGCCATGGGGCTCACCAGGGATGAAGACTCTCCCGCTTGCCAGGCAGCCAGCTACGCTGCACAGCCATAGGGCTGGTGTTTGCAGACAACGCTGTAATACAATGTAAACAGTCTCATTTCCTAGTACTCTTTCGTAACCTTAGTTAAGCAATATAGATTTCAGTACAATCTTTTCAGCTTTGCCCTTTATGGACTAGTGTATCTTTATGCCACACAGGCACTTCCCTGCTTGCGATTTTTTTCTTGTGTGCTAGTGATAGGAGAGCGCCGGATACTGTCCAATTCCAATACTAAGATCAGTCCAAGTGTTGCAAGTGACTTACACACCTAACTAATAAAACCTGATAGAGGTCCTTCGGGAGCGCTCGTTAGTGCCTCGGCCACAACAAGTGAATCAGTAACAACGCCGCAAGTTTTCAGTATTAGAAAAAGTAAAGTTCACTGGCCAGTCCTCAAATAATTAACAACCTTTTCCTCTACAATTGCAGCGAGAAGTGACCTTTTCCAACAAAACATAAGCTGTTTTCCTCCAACTCAAAGCATCCCCTGGAATAATTGAATCAGCTCTGCGCACCGGCAGACCTTTGTCTTGCATGAATCAACATGGAAAGGAATCTTAGGAATGTTTTGGTCATTTCTTTCGGATTTTTACTTCTCTTCACTGCTTATGGAGGACTCCAGAATCTACAGGTAAGCGGAGCATCTCCCGCCAGTTGGCAGGACAGCTGCCCTGGAAGGGCACGGGCCGGCCAGCTGCATGAAACCCGCCAGCCTCTCCACCGTGTCCGTGAGGAAGGCATGCACAGGAATTTTTTAAGGTGGGTTTGGACATCCACTTAGTGCAGGTTAGTATCCCTCACCCGGATCCATAGCATTTACTAAATATTTTATTCCAGTACTTCTCAAATAGTTTGAACCCTTGTGTCAAACAAGTATTCCTTAGGTCCGCAAAAGCTGTTTGAATGAAAACTAAATTTCTCTGAGATTATTCTCAAAATAATATATTGCAGAATGGAAAACAAATTCCATTTCTGGAAAGGATTTGGTTTAAAGATTTCTAAATTGCTACAATTTTTTTATTGTCATACAGCGATGTAAAATAATAAAACCGTATGCGCAATCCATTAAATAATTTAAGTATTAAATAATACAATAATTCCTGCCATCATGATATAACAATAATAATAAAAAATACTATTTTAAATCAAATGCAGCTGTGGTTTGTACTGGCATTAACATCTTAAAACACTGTAGCAGAGATGGGTTTCTAGAATGACTTGAACACTCAGGATACGATCAGAGCTGGCTTGTTTCACATGGCCGAAATAAAAGACTGAGGGTTACTGTGGCTGTCTATGAGTATTTCAGAGTAAACACAAGGAGGAACTTCTCAGACTAGAAGACTGCTGTTCTAACGACAAATAAATCGATATAAGTCATCCACAAGTAACTTTAGGCAGGATATTAAAAGATTACCTTGATCAACAGGGTTGGATTTTCCCACTGGTGTGGGAACCTGTATGCTCTGAAGGTGGAACTTGATATATGGCACGATGCACTTGTTTGCAATAACACGGGGTTGACCTCAGTTCAGGAAGAGGTCCCTGCTAGCTCTGTACACCTCTCTATTCTCCTCTCCTTGAGCAGTTTCTGTCTGCTGACGCTGTCAAATTCTGAGTTCAGGGAGGTTCTGCAAAAACAGTCCCAAAAATGGATGGAGATGTTACGAGCTGGACAGGCTAACGAGGTGGATAAAGATAAAGATAAAGATAAAGATAAAGATAAAGATAAAGATAAAGTCGCAAGTCAGCCCCACGGTCTGAAATGGTACACGCTCAGGTTAAGGGCTGGACCATAAAGCCTCCACTAACACTGCAGGAGGGACTGGTGCTGACTGATGAACCAGCCCTCTGCTCCCTCCAGTTTGTCTTGGTGGTTGAAGCGGACTTGCTGAGAGACAACCAGAAGTAGGTTATTTTATCGCATGTAGCCTGCAGGACGAGCATTAAAAACTTCCATCATTTATTTCAACATTCCCCCCCAAAAAAAGAAAAAAAAAAA
This sequence comes from Phalacrocorax aristotelis, assembly GCF_949628215.1. NCBI lineage: Eukaryota > Metazoa > Chordata > Aves > Suliformes > Phalacrocoracidae > Phalacrocorax > Phalacrocorax aristotelis. The sequence goes on from NC_134278.1 coordinate 129,649,667, forward strand.
CCAACAAAACAGTAACAATTAAGCTAATTCTATGATTTTGGAGACCTGGCTCCTAAATTTTGGAAACTGTAGCTGACAAAACGAGGCATGTGACATTTCAGAAATAGGACCTCAGTGACCAGGAAGCCTCTTTGCCTGTTCACAAACAGCTATTCCGATTCTCAAATACATCGACACTGCTCGACAGAGAACCTCCTGCATGGCCGGACCACGCAGCCACCACAGGGCTGGGAGGTGCTTGGTGCCGGTACCAGCAGCCTCGCCCTCCTCCAGCGCTCTCCAGTGCTACCCCCCCAGTATCCATCCCCCTTCCACAATCGTACTGGATCGTGTCAGCTTTTAATGAAACAAACAGGAAAATGTTGATAAGCAGCATCTTGATCTCGTTGTAACTTTCACAGTATCAAAGCAAGAGAAGAACCATCTTGAACATAGAATTTAAAACCTAGTTAGATCAGTAAAATGTTATTCCTCCCTTGTGAAAGTGTGGGTGAATCGATTACTTCCAACTACAAAGGGCTGCTGTGAGCATATTAGGATATATTGACCTTGGCCTCTGAAGAATTTCAAAATGATCAGACCTGTAGTTTAAAGCAAACAATCTTCCACTGTCACTAAATCAGCTCTTGCAATGCAGATCTGAGTATATTCCTGCCTGAGACAAAAGGGGAAGGCCAAGAAAAGAGGTTATCCTTCATCCAGTTTGCTTCCAAAGACAAACTCCAACAAATTACGTTAAAGAATCTACAGTCTGACTTACCAGAGCTTTGACTCTGAGCAGTCATCACCTGGTTCTGTATCATATTTTCATAAATGGGCTACCATTGTGAGGAAAACCATAAATCCATGATCAGACTGCTTTGGGGAAAGGAGACAGTAGCACCCAGCCCCAGCTTCCACCTCTCTCTGTTTCTGCCTGAAGCCACGCTCTGTGCACCACAGTAACAGATGCCTGTGGTAAGATTTGCCTCAACCGCTGTTTTTGTCCGTGCAGAGCAGTCTCCACGCAGAAGAAGGCCTGGGTGTCGCTTCCCTAAGTGCGCTCTACGCTGCGCTCCTCTTATCGTCCATGTTCCTCCCTCCAATCCTCATCAAGAAGCTGGGCTGCAAGTGGACCATCGCAGGCTCTATGTGCTGCTACATCGCGTTCTCCTTAGGGAACTTCTACGCTAGCTGGTACAATTTAAATATTTTAACCCTGTCTATTGTGTTTGAACAAAATCAATAAGGGTCAAGTTCGTTCTTCTTTTTCTTCTCAATCCCTACTCTACTTCTGTGTTGCGGATTTGAAAGTTGGATGCAAAAGGCGTTACCTGCAAGAAACAGGGATAAATAAATCCAGTAGCAGGTGAAAATGTGAAAATGTGCAAAAACCCAGGATGAATGCATCCATCCACCCACCTGAAGCTGCTTCTCTAACTCATGTCTGTAGCAGAGATTTCCCTTCAGGAAAGACAAAAATTAAAAATCAGAAGTTTCATTTAAAATCCAAATGACTTTTAGGACTGTTTAGGAAAAGATTGGTAGGGGAAGGCTCTCTTCCAGCCAGTGGCTCTGGGAGCAGAGGACGACGGGAGAAGGCCAGTTCCTGCCTTGCCCTTTCAGAGGTGGATGAACAATTTACCTCTGCTCTCCAGTGACAGGGGACGCAACTCTGCGGAGGAAAGCTGTTGTGAGCCATCTTCTGATGCGCAGGTGCAACTGAATTCTCTGTTACAAGGGCACATGAGCACAGACCTAGCCAGCCTAGCCCAGACCTAGCGACACAGCTGTGGGTGACTGCACATCCTAAACTTCGTAAGGCTGCCCCTTCCTCGACATGTAGTAGATTCACTGAATCACACAAAAGATAGATCTATTTCTTTGATGTCTATTTTTGCCTCTGGATCTTTGGGCAAATGATTATTATGCTAATGGATGATAACTACGCTAAATAAAGTGTTCTTTGGCAGGTACACACTAATCCCTACCTCTGTGATACTGGGCTTAGGAGGAGCACCACTCTGGTCTGCCAAATGCACTTACCTCACCATCGCTGGCAATTCATATGCTGAGAAAGCAGGAAAAAACGGGAAAGACATTATCAGCCAATACTTTGGGGTCTTCTTTCTGATATTTCAGTCCTCCGGCATCTGGGGAAATCTCATCTCATCCTTGATATTTAGCCAAGCTTCCAACAAAGGTAAAATATATTTTAAAATCTATAAACATCATATGGGTCTAGATAGGCGAAAGGTGGATTTCCGTAGCTGCGCTAGTGAACCTCAGTTGCCTTCACAGTCAGTGGAAACAGACACTTCAGATGTGACTTAGCTCATTTGAAGGTAGATGCCTGAAACAGATGGGCTAAATCGCTCTCTGGAAGCATCTATTTTCTATCAACATCATCATCAGCTATAGGGTTCAGACAACTAGCTCAAAAATAGATGTCTACTGAATTCCTTTCAAATTCCACCCAATTTGTAAAGCACAGATAGGCTGCTGACAGTGACAGCCTTTCACATCTGACTTCTATTTAAAGTGGATTAAAACAAAAGGCAAAACACTGAAGCAGCCTTTTCGCAAAGCTTGTAGTATTGGATTAATTTGCTGTTAAACTTTCAAGGTTGGTCGAGCTGATGCTGGCGCTTGCTGAAAATGAGTGCTTTACAGAATTGTCAAGAAGAGACAGAAGTAGCTGTTGGCAGGAGCCTGCACGGCAGGGCTCCTCTGCTGTGTTTCAGACTCAGACAACAGATGCCGATGTAGCTTGAAGAAATCACTCAGCAGTTCTGCCCTCATTTCCCATGCTTGCAATTGGGGTATGCTTTGAAAGGGAAGTTGTGAAGATAAATTTGTACGTGGACCCCTCCTTAGAGATTCAAAGTGCTACAGCCTTTTATCATTGCAGATTCCCCTGCATTCCCTATCCTGTCAAAGGCAGAGCAGGATGGACATGGAAAGAGCTTTCCATATACACTGCTACTATGAATAGCAAGAAGTCACTTCTCTTCCCTGGCTCAGTTAAACAGTGTGTCCTTTGGAGGATATTCAAACAGGCATTCAGTTAAACCTAAATATCAGGGAGCTGGCATCAGGTTTTAATCTTTGAACCCTTGGGTTTATAGCACGGTAGTTGTCACAAGGTGTGATACTCAGGGAGACTCACGCTTCCTCTAAACGCAGTCAACTAGAGATGAAACACCATCAAAGCAGAATGCTAAAGGACTTTATCGGGTGCAGCCGAGCCCTGCTGACCTGATCACAACGTCTCAGGAGGAAACGGCCGCTCCGGTTTCATTTGCAGGGTGGAGGCTCTGGTGCAGCTGTGGGGTCTGCACAGACAGTAACCATTTTACTCCCCTCTGCCTCACAGCACACATCATGTTACGTGATGTTAATAAGAGAATTAAAATACTCTTTTTCTATCTTGTAAATCCTCTCCTAGTTTCACATCTGAGGATGTTCTCCTAAATTCTAAGGAAACTCTAACTTTTACTTATTTTTTATCAGTTACATTGGATTTCAGGAGTTGTTGTGCTCCTGCGAAGCGTGCTGTGAACAGCTCTCAGGCCCAAAGGCCTTGCGTAGCCTCACAACAGCGATGAGCAGTCATACTGTAAGCTTCCCAACTGTGCCTCCCCAGTGAGACTCAGCTTTAACCTAGAGGGAGCTCCTTGCAGAGGGCTAAGGCTCTCCAGGCACCCGCCACTTTTCTTTTCCCCTGACAGTGCAGCGAAGAGATGCACCCATATTCTCCAGATACTTAAAATGTATAATTTCAGCGATCAGTGATTAGGTATGTATCCGCAGAATCGAGATGCACAAAAATCAAGTGGATGTGTGCACTTGACATATTGCCTGCACCACCACATCCAGACACAGCAAGGCAGGCTACACCATGAGGTAACACTACAACAGAAGACAGTAATCAATGTAAATTACAAGAGTCATCCTTTCTCAGTCATCAATATTGCAGCCTTATTTCCAGAGGAGCAGAGCAAACCTCGCCTTGCAGCTTCCATATCACTAATTGCATGTGCATCTCCATCTCCAGATGATGCACAAACAGATAAGAAAACTGGTTTACATACTTCCACGCTTTACCAGTGTGACTCGCTCACCTTTTGCATACGGTAATTTGGCTGAGGGTCTGTTTGTTCAAAACTGCGTAGCAGTAGCCACCGGCTATAGTAAGATAAAGATTTTCTTTACATTATTATTTTTTATCTGATGTAGAACCTATGAAGCTAGGTAAACAGCTGATTCATCTTGCAGTGGCTTTGATTGGAAGCGACGGGGAAGAACACACTAAAAATAGTTACACAATAATTGAATAATTGAAAAATTACAGATCGAGTCCTGTTTAAGGAATCAGCCAAGGGATGCTGCCTTGCCCTTTGTTGTGCTTGGACCAGTGACAAATTCTGCAGCGAAAGCATTGAAATAATTGTGCAGCTTTCTGATCACCCTTCCCCACCAGACAGCTTTCTCAGGCTCACACTTTGGGTTAGTGTTTCTTCTTTACAGACAGGGTACTGGAGGAAGCGGGCATGGTGTCGTGGTGACAACACGGGCTGCGAGCACACGCACGTGCATGGCTTTCACGCGTGCCCAGCACTACACTCATGGGATTGAACAAAGCAAAGGTCTTACTCCAAACCCTGCCAAACTGTCCTAGTCTCAAGTATGTTCTCAAAGAGTAATAAAGCCAGTAATAAAGTAACAAAGCCAGGAAAAGCCGTTTTCTTGGAAGACTGCATTAGTGGGTAACCATAACTTGAATTTATAAAACAAAACGATGTCTTAAGCTGGTTTCCATTCCTGTAACATCTACAGAAATTACCTGGAGAGGGATAATGTCCTCTGGCTCTAAGAACTGAGGTCTATCAGTTCAGTGCTGGTGCAGACTGAGGGACCTGACTTGTGGGGTGTTATGATTAAGAAGTGCAGATACACACTGGAACTTTAAATACTGCAAACCGAGCCTGGATTCAAATTTCAGTCTCTGGCTTTAGTCCACGTCTCCATGCAACCATCAATTCAGTGTTCTGTCCTGAGCAACTGTTTCTGTTAAACCAAATTTTTGTGTGTTAAACTGGGATTCTGAAGTTAAACATCTCTAATCAGGAAGGATTTGAAACTAGGCTCAATCACCAAGCGCTGGATTCCCTTCTCCTTATATCCGTACATATAGCGAGCACTCATCTGATCTCTTCCCTGGCCTGCCTTTCTTTTGGTTTTTACTGAATCAGTGGAACTCTCAGAAGAAAACCTGGGATGCTGCGGAGCGTATGACTGCACGACCGATACCACTAACACCACTGGGTCAGCAGAACCCTCCAGCTCCTTAATCTACGCTCTGCTAGGGAGCTACACTGGTAAGTAATCCACTGCTACTGTGAAACCTAGCGTGACTTTGCAGATTAAGTTTCCAACTTCCTCCTTCAATCCAATTTGCTAAAAGGAAATAAGATATGTGAGAGCTGTAAACAACGCCTTCCTAAATAGTTTCAAACGCTTTGTGCCAGTGCCATATCAGTTTTCTCTAAAGGAGCAAGACATTCTTTACACCTTTTCACCCGGAATAAAGCTGAAGCCCAGCATAGCGACCCCACTGCTTGCCCGAAGTCAGTGCTGCTCTACAGACCAGAATCAGAAGTACGCCCACATTGCAATCAGAGGGTTACAGCACCTTATCCAGTTATGCATGAGATGATAGTTTTACATTCTCTATCTTCAGGATCAGCAATAGTGAACTACTTACTGGTGGCTTTGGGCAGATTTATATAAGCACGCAGCGGTCCGAGGCGCTAAGAGCAGCCTAGCTAGTGGTGCCTGCACTCACCAACTTCTAGTCATCTGGGGACGCCTATCAGAACTGGCTGGTGTCCTACCACACATCAAACAGCTTCAGCACAAGAACTGCACTGTAATTAGAGGTGGACCTGAGCCACGGCTCCCAGAACATGCAGTCATTTGGGGGAAGGTTATTGGATCCCTGCTGAGACTTTAGAACTTCAGTCAATTCTCAGCTGTGATGCTTGAATTATAACACCTTAGCGTGACAGGCAAAGATAAAGAGAAGCACTTGACAAATTGTCATGTTTCCCATTTAGTAACTACAGCTGCTATAGACCTTCCTTGCATAAGGCTAGAAAGGAATCAAACACAGGGAAGGCTGATGCCATCAAAAGTCAGAAAGACAAAAATAGATACGCAAAGATTCATTCAGTAAGGAAAGTTCAAAAAGTATTCTTCTCAAAACAAGTTCTTCCCTGGATAAAGGGGAAGTATCAGGCAAGGCAGTATGTCACCTCAGCTCTGTTAAAGTATCTTTGCAGTCTCTGCACGTGGATGTACTCCCTATGCTGAGACAGATGCACAGAATGTGTCTTGTGGTCAGAGAGTGTGCGATCTGGTCGGAGCCAGCCCCCACCAGACAAGCGTGTCACAGCAAACCCTCCCTCCTGCCCAAACCTCCATTCCTAATTGGTGAGAAAATGCAAAGAATATCCCGCCACTTCCCTTCCAGAGTGTGCTGGAGCTGATGCCTTTCTGCTAAAGGCAGGTTTGGCTCACAAGTTTAAATTTAATTTTGATGACTAACATATACGGCACCCCCTTAGGCTTTGCTCATGCAAAATGAATGCAACCCAGCTGTCTACTGACCCCACACCAGTAGGGTTTCATTTTTCTTTTGAGCTTTTAATAAAAGATATGTCTTTTCCTACCTCGAGGGAAACCAAATAGCTAAATATTTCATTCACACACATTTTTTAAATGTCGCCTCTATTTAGTTGCTGAATACATATTTGGCCCAGCTTGGGTGGAGAGTGGAGACAATAATGGATAAGTCTTTTGTTGTTTAGTTTTCTTGAGGACTGCAAATGTTTCTATTTATGTTCATATCAACTACTATTAAGCCATGAAGTTACTTATCTCCTATAACTGCTCTTGATTCATTTGACGTATCTGTTAGAATATTTGTCCTGCAAATGTGCATGTCCCGCTCTCGCCCATGTAAGTCCTGCAATCACCCATAACCGCTAATAAACACCCTGGCAGAACCGACGACTTACATCGCGAAGGGTTTACAGCTCAGCCACAGTGGAGAACCAGGACACCAGAGAATACAATTTCATTCTAGGAGACATGTATGAGAAACAATATGAAAAAAAGAGAAAAAGATGGCAATTTACTGTACATCTGCTAATATATTCTGGCAGTAAAGGTTCACAGAAAAGAGCATGCCCGTACAGAGTAACTTAGGAGCACATCGCACAGGCAGCGTGGATGGGAAGACGTGCCTGGTTCTCCTCTTACTCTGAACTCCACATGTTTCCACGGATGGATTTCTAGTCAGCATAAGTAAGACAGGAAGCATAATCACACCTTGCATCTGTAACGAAGCCATCAGTTGTGAATCTGTGGCTGCTTTATGTATAGTATGAGCCACAGTTATCTTCTTGATAACAGGAAAAAAAATTTGACTCAAACAAACCTAGACCAATACATACATGAACATTTGCCGATTTACTACCCCATGTATTCTTTCATATGCTGCTCCTGCTAGGAAATCATAGGTTCAAAGCTGTAACTTCCATCTTTTTCAAGTCACCCAGAGCTGACTGGAAAAGGAAAAAAAAAAAGCAACGTGTACTGGGATCCACGACAGCAGTTCTGCTTGTAGCCCTTTATTTTTCTTTCCATGTATTGGAAGGAAGATCCCTCCCAGCCATGAAAACCTTGGCACGGGAAGTGACTATTCCTCTCTCATGTTGATCTACAGTCTTCTGATAGCTCCTGAGGGAGCTGTTTCTGGCCAGCTCCCTGTCCCCGCGGCCCCCGGCTTGCCCTGGAAGGGTGAGCGATCACCCTCGGCGGCCGCGCAGCTGCCCCTGGCGGCTGTCACAACAGGCCGGTCACAGCTCAGCTGACGGGATCTGCGAGGCTCACAGCTGTATGCAGAAGATGTGAATGTAGATCAGGCCTTCTTGTTTACACAGAAATGGCCTCTACACTGCAGCGGAATCAGAGGCATCTGCCAAAACATCCCACAGAGAGCTAAGCACTAAGTCAGAACAATAACAGCAGCAAGCGACTTCCCATCATTCTTCCAGCATTCCTCATTTTTTCATGAACTTTTTGTTTTGTTTTTGCAGCTAGTGGTGTGCTAGCTGTGCTGCTGATTGTTGTATTTCTGGACCAGATCAAATCTGACCAAGCAGAGACCGAGAAAGAAATACTAGAGACACCATCCTTTTGGTCTACGTTCCTAGCAACTTTCCAGCATCTTAAAGATAAAAGACAGTGTCTTCTAATCCCTCTGACAATGTACAGTGGGTTTGAACAGGGTTTTCTTTCTGGTGACTACACAAAGGTGTGGATGACAATGAAAATCTATTTCTCTTTAATTGGTTTTTGTGCCTCTGTGTCTTACTATTGCATCTGATCTATATTTACTTGCTCAATGAAGATGTTTTCAGAGATGATTTGTGGTTTGCTAAATTACTGCTCGCTTCTACTTGAATGAACTCTGAGTGACATCTTCAAATAGGAGAGGCCAGCAGTAAATATGTCCCTTGGAACAGCCTTATAAAGAGCGCTGCAGAGAGCTTAACTCACCAGCGGAGGCCACAGCAGAGAGCTACAGGTTCAAACTCTTCAGCCTGTTGTAAATAACAAACTGGGAGAAAAGCCAGAAGTCTACAAAGCTTTTATATCTTCCTTCCTTCTGGCTTCCCTAGAGCGTAGAAGTGCAAGTCAGCACACTTACCACATATTTGATTTTGAGCACCTTTACGGTAAGAGGGCAAACCCTCAATGTGGCTGGCTGAATGCCCTCACCAGTCACTAGTGCAACAGGTCCAAACCCTGCTGGACTGAGATGATCAAACCACTTCTGCTCCTCCAGCTCCTCTACAACCCTAGGCCCACAGCATGTCTGTTCTCCGGACACTGGTTGAGAAAGCCTCCAAAGAAAGGGGCCAAACTTCCTGAGTGGCTCATTTGACACTTAAGCTTTCAAACCTCGCATATAACAGCAGAGTGCACTTGCTGCTGTGTTTGAATGGATTGAAAGGGGCACTCACTCCATGGCCATCTCCACGGGGTGTACACTCTTATAGGTGAGGTCCTCTTCACCTCTTGGGAGCTGCTCTGTAATGACCATAGCGGTGACTGTCAATTTTCATCTCTTGGGCTATGAAGGGAAGGGCAGAACATTTCTAATGCCACTTCTAGGAGTTTTATTTGCACAGTGAGCAGTGCTCCAGCTTCTTCTCCTGCTTGTTACAGCTCTGTTTGCATGGCATCAGTCTGATTGGGATCTGGGTTAGAAATATCGCTGCTGAAGGCCAGCTATGTCAATACGCCAGAGTCTTGTCAGCAAACTCTGCAGCTGTGCTCCTTTGATCTCATCCATGCTGGCTATTTACTAAATACTCGGGCTAAGACCCTTGAACTCTAGCTGCGTATTTTCACTGAATAAAACGTGTCACCACTGTCTCTTCTCTTCCAGGCGTATGTGACCTGTGCCCTGGGGATACATTACGTTGGTTATGTGATGATCTGCTTTTCAGCTGTGAATTCCCTCTCCTCTCTGCTCTTTGGAAAGATCTTGCAGTTC